>NC_133326.1:561317660-561917660 GCF_042186555.1 Aquarana catesbeiana | reverse complement strand
TAATAGAAAATAATAAATAAAAATTAAAAATTTCCTCTCCTGAACAAAAATTATAAGTAAATGCAGTGTTAAAAATTAAAAAATTTCCTCTCCTATATTTAAAATTTTCCTCTCCTATATCTTTATTTATTAATTATTTTCTATTATTATTACTATTTATTTTAAAAATTGTATTATTTAAATATTTGTTTATATATCACTGATGTTCATAGTGGGTGCTTTTCATATGTTTTCTTTGCATTGTAATACTTTACAATTCTTAAATAAAAGAATGCAAAAATCAAAAGACTATGACTAAAACAAAATCAATATTAATAATAATAAATGATGAGGTAATAGACTGTATAATAAAAGAATAATAATAAAAAAAAGTAAAGTAAAATAAAATTTAGTGATGAGGTGGATGGTGGAGAGGGGACAGTGTTAGGTCGATTATTACCCCTGATCCAATTGGAAAACGGAAAATTTATGTCAAATAATTATTGTAACTTTCCTTTCCTGATAGACTCCAGGGCCCCGCCTCCATAACTACCCAATAGGACCCCTCTCCCATAAATCTTTGCTTTAGGCTGCTATCCATGTTCCGTAACTAGCCTACTTCAGACATTTGGGAGGGAACTCCTACTGCCATGAAGTCTATCAGGAAAGGAAAATTACGGTAAGTATTTGATATAAATTTTCTGTTTTCCTGACAGACTCCATGGCAGCAACGTGTGGGAAATAACTCACCATACACCAGTGCTGTGTCTTGGCCTAGGCCGACAAGGCCCAGGCCTAGGGCGGCACTTGCCGCCCCCCCCGCTCCTGAGTCAGCCCATTCATTGAGAATTTGACAGAACACGCAGCGTTCGAGAGCGTCTCTCTCTCATACAGCGTGTGGTGACAGTTCCCCCCTCCTCCCCCCCTCCTCCTCTCTAAACAGACGGAGAGCAGTGAGAGAGGAGGTCAGTTTCTCTTCCTGTGTTGTGACCCCGAGTGCACATGGAGCAGTCGGATTGTGGCTTCAGCAGCGGACCGGCTACTGTGTACATTCTTCATATCTGACCTGGCTGGAGGGGTGAGAGGAAATACTGATCCTCACTAGGTCTCCTTGCAAACCTCATAGCACTGCTTATCTGTGCTCTGACTTTCCCACTTTGTTTCTCCTATCTCCTGTTATCTGAAATAGAGTCTCTCTAGTAATTAACCCTCTATGTCCTTGCTGGGGGAGAACTGTGCTTTTCTTTTCTTCTCTGCTTCAGCCCAGGTTCACACCAGTGTGATCAGACATTGCATGTGATTCGCACCCGCACCAGTGGTACCGATTACATGCAATGTCTGTGAGATGCGAGTTCAGCCATGAAATTGTATGGCTGAACTCGTATTGGATTGGCACAGAAAAAATAACAGGGACTTGTTTTTCCCAGCACTAGAATCAGATCGCATGGGTGTTCTCACCTATGCGATCCGATTCCTGTGCCAGTTAACAGTTCGCACTGCGATCTGTGAACTAAGCTGGGGGTGTCATTAACATTGTATTGACACCCACAGAGGTTCGCAGAGGGTGGTGTGATCTGCCCACGGGAGAGATACAATGCGGCAACTGGCGCTGGAATCGCACTGGTTCCCACATCACATCAGTGTGAACCCGGGCTTAATGAACACATGTACACTGCTGCTTACCCCTTTCACACTGGCGGCGTTTTTCAGGCGCTACAGCGCACCTGAAAAAAGCCTGAGTGCTTTCGCACTGGGGCGCTGCGCTGGCAGGGTGTTACAAAAAGTCCTGCCTGCAGCTTCTTTGTAGCGGTGTAGGAGCGGTGAATACACTGCTCCTGCCCATTGAAATCAATGGGCAGCACCAGCAAAGCGCCGCTGCAGCGGCATTTTGCAGGCGGATTTAACCTTTTTTTGGCCGCTAGCAGGAGTTAAAACCGCCCCGCTAGCGGCCGATTTCGACGGTAAAGCGGCGCTAAAAATAGCGCCGCTTTACTGTCGACGCCCAGGTGCTTTCAATGTGAAAGGACTCTAAATGGTTAAGGCTGCACTCATACCTGAGCGTATTTCTTTCATGCAGAAAGTCGCACATTTTTACCATGATTTTTGCCACAATTTTGTACAGGTCAAAAGGTCACCAAAGAAAAAAAGCAGAAAAATGCCTATAATCTGCCTATGAAGAAGTTCATGTACTTTTTTGAGCTCAGGCTCTGTTTACACATAGGCGTTTTTGGGCATTTGTTTGCTCTCAGCCTCAGCTCTAAAAACGCCCAACAAGACTAATCCCATTCATTTCAATGGCCCCTGTTCACATCTGAGCTTTCTGTCACATAAAGCAAAACGGCCATCGCTCAAAAAAGTACATCAGCTTCTTTTTTGGCAGATTACAGGCTTTTTTAATTCTTTTACATTGGTGACCTTTTGACCTGTACAAAATCGTGGCAAAAATAGCGTAACTTTCTGCCTGGAAACGATACACTCAGGTGTGAATGCAGCTTCAGGCGTTTTACTACAGGCGACAAAATGCTCAGATGTGAACAGGGGCCATTTAAATGAATGGGATTTTGTTTGTTGGGCGTTTTCACGGGTTTTTGATGGCATTTTACGAGCTGAAAACGTTCAGGTGTGAATGCAGCCTGACTATTTACAGCTCAACATCTGCAGGCAGGTGCTTCTGGTAAAAAATGGCATTTAACACCTTAGTGTCTGCTTGTATATATTGGTTTAACCTTTCATAGCTACCTGTATGGTTCATGCTGCCTTCTGACATACGAAGAAAAGTGTCATTTCTCATTATAGATCAGTCTGGATTTTATTGTCCATTCTACTAACTACATTTAAGACTGACGTATATTTATTTTTCTTTCTTTTTTTTTTTTTTTGTCTCTATTTGGAGTGAACGCAGTTTGCTGAAAAGGCCAATGATTTTGCCCCGCCTCCTTATGATCTATCCAATCTCTGTTGTGCCTGCCCCATCAGCTATGTCCAGACTCCACCCCCTGATGCACACACAGACACACTTTCTGTGTGTATGTTAAGGTGTGCAGGACAGGTGGCAAATCAGAGTACACGCATACTAGAGGCTGGAAAATTGGTTAGTAAGTTTAAACATCACCTCCTCCTAGACAATTACACTAATGTCCCCCTCTCCTGCTCTGATTAAAAAAGACTGTCACGCCTCTGAAAAGCAATACACACAGATTTCTTTTCAGAGGCAATATGCGGCCTCCTCGCCACTTGTGTGGGCACTGGTGAGGCTGCACTGATCGGCACTGATGAGGCTGCACTTGGTACCCACTTTAAGCCCACAATCACATTGGGCCGATTTGGCATGTCAAATCGCATGCCAAATTTACAGCTATTGCTGACAATTACACAGTTCAAATCGGTGCGACGCTGCCTTTGTGGAGCCGAACCGATTCCCAAAATAAGTTTCTGTATTACTTTTGGTGACTTTGGGGGCCATTTTAATAGACATCTGTGCATGAACCCACACAGATGTCTGTCAAATCGTCCCCGAATTCGGACTTCATTGCCGGTTTGAAATCGTGCGAGTTCAGATTTCAAACCCTCCCTAATGTGAATGTAGGCTTAATGTACAGAGAGGAAGAGGTGGAGCCTAAATAGGAAGGGGTGTGGTTTACAGATGACAGGGCAGGCCTTAAACATGAAGGGGTGTGGCATCGACAGGAAGGGGCGGGTCATATTTAAATTTGGGGGTGCATGAGTTTAGTCAGGCCTAGGGCAGCACAAAACGTAAATACACCACTGCCATACACACCCGGGTGGGCAAAATGTTGAGCAAAGAAACTAAAATTTATTTAACATTGTCAACCGACAATACTTGTAAATTTAAAATTAATAGATGACAGAGCAGCTGGTTCAACAGTAGTGAGAAACAAATGTGTTGAGAGAAGACCAAGAGGCCGCTCTACAAATGATTTCAGGTGCGACATGCCAAGAAGTTGCCCAAGAGGTCGAGATGCTCCGGGTTGAATGAGCCATCACTGCCTCAGGAGGAGCCAAGCCCTTTGCCCTGTACGCCCTCTGAATGGTCTGCACAATCCAGGAAGAAATTGATCTGACCGAAGCCCGCATTCCTTTGTTTTTACCATGGAGAAGGGCGAAGAGAAACTCTGATTGTCTAAAAGGAGCCGTAACCTCCGGGTATTGTTTTAGAGTGTGGCCTACGTCAAGAGGATGAACATCCTGATTGTCTGTTGTCTTAAAAGTGGGAAGCACAATCTCTTGATTTTCATGGAAGACCGAGGTCACTTTAGGGTTTGACCCTAACATGGGAATCAACACTGCTCTGTCTGGGAAAAAAGTCAGAAAAGGCTCCTCTGAACCTAGATTTCTAATTTTGGACACTTTCTTTGCTGAAGTCACAGCTACTAGAAAAGTGGTCTTGAGTGTGAAGTTTCTTGTTGAAAGAGGTTTGTCAGGATCTGAACCGAGTTTGTAGAGAAAATCCCAGACAAGAGGGGGGTCCCATTTGGGGAACCTAGGTCTTCTTTGAGGTCTAAGCCTGATGACTCCTTTAAAGAACTGATGGACCAGAGCATGATTTGCCCATGAAACTCCTGTGAAGGCCGAGATGGCTGATACTTGTACTCTTAGTGAGCTGCCTGACAGAGATAGGTCAAGTCCTGATTGAAGAAAACTCAGTATGTCTTGGACTGCTGGAGAGTTACTGTACAAGGATTCGACCTGGAAGACATGTGATCAGTGAATCTGGACCATATACGTTCATATACCCTATTAGTACTTTTCCTTCTGGCACTGAGAATAGTCGGAATAACTTCTTCAGGGCAACCTAGAGCTTCGAGCCTTCCCCTCTCAAGAACCAAACCCTGAGGTTTTTTTTTTTTTTTTTCTTTCTCCTTTCTTTTTCTTTCCCTTTTCCCTTTTCCTTTTCTTTTCTTTTTTTTTTTTTTCTTTTTTTTTTTTTTTTTTTTTGCCACATCAGCGAGAAGGTAAACTATGGGAGTAGTTTTTTCAAATTGAAATTCAAAAAATACTTCCCTTTATTTTCATCACATCATTGTGGCTTCTACTCTTTTTCATTGATTGGAATGTTTCTTTACATAAGCAAAAATATGGGAATAGCATCCCCCCCACTACATCCAAGATTAGCCATTTGTTACTTACTCCCTACCCTCCACCCCCGCCCCCCCTATCCCCACCCTTCCCGAGACCGTACTCCCTCCCGACTACTTTTCCCTTTCTCTATTTTTTCTTTTTTTTTTCTTTACCCTGTTTGATTTCCCCTTGCTCCCCTTCCCTACTCAAGTTGACCATATCTCAGCTGCTCTTATGGATTTTTTAAATTTCTCCCACTCACCCCACTTTTTCCTGTACGCCTCCATTTTTGTCCCGTCACTGAACCTTAGGTACTCCAGATCCTGTATCTCGTTTATTTTATTAATCCAATCCCTCATGGATGGCCTTTCTTTTCTATTCCAGTTTTTAGGGATTAGGCTCTTAGCTGCGTCTATGAGGTGGGGTAGGAGTGTTCTGAGGTAGGCCCTAGTGGGCATCTCGCTCAAGTGAAACAGAAGAACCCTGGGGTCCCTTGGTATATCATAGTCTGTAATCTCTTTAATATATTTCCTGATCTCGTCCCAGAAGACCCCTATCTCAGGACACGACCACCACACATGGGCCATCGTCCCAACTTCACCACAGCCCCTCCAACAAAGCCGAGATTTGTCCCTATCGATTTTATACATCTTGTCCGGGGTCATGTACATTCTTGTTAAACACTTGTAGTTTAGCTCTAGCACTTTATAATTAACTGACGTGATCAGAAGACGCTTTAGTATCAGATCTACCTCTATCTCTGCCAGTGTTACCCCTAACTCCTTCTCCCATTTACTTATAAAAGCCAGGGTATCTACCCTCCTCAGCTCTACCAGTATTTTATATATTCTAGAAAAACCCCTTTTATCGTCTGATTCCATACATATTTTTTCTAGTGGAAGTAGATTTTTCATTGTTCTAATTGGTTGTGGCAAAGATTCAACAAAATGTTTTAATTGACCGTAGCGCCATGGATTAATATTTATCTTGTCTCCTCTTTTCTTAAGCTCCTGGATTGAGCATATTTTCCCCCTGTCTGTTACATCCTTTAATTGCAAATTCTCGTCGAGGAGCCATTTCCCAAACCACTCTTCCTTCCCCGGAGGGAAATATTCTACTTCCTTCAATGACATTAGCGGTGAATTATATTCCCAGTGTTCCCTTTTGTGGGTCCAGTCCCAAATTCTAAGTGCGTGGCTAGTGATTTCGTGCAATTTTATATCTTGTTTTCTTAATTTTGGTGGGCACCATATTATTTTGTGGAGTTTTAATTTACTAACATTATTTTCAATTTCTACCCAGTGTTTACCTTTATTTTTAACCCAATCTACTACCCTCCCCAGTGCGATAGCTTCATAATATTTACTGATATCAGGTGCTCCCCATCCCCCTTTACTTTTTGTGTTTATTAATTGGTTATATTTTATCCGTGGTATTTTCCCTTTCCATATAAACTTTAATATCATTGAGTGCAGCCTTTTGAGGTAACCAGGTGGGAGAGTAACTGGGAGCATTTGTATGTTATTTTTGGTAACAGAACCATTTTGAAAATGTTGATTCTTCCCGACCACGTCAGTTGCCCCTGCTGAATTCTATTTAGTTCTGATTTAACCTCGTTTATGAGCGGGATGAAATTTGCCTGGAATAGTTCTTCTACGGACGTTGTGATTTTAATTCCCAGATAGTTTAGAGCTTCCTTCTCCCACCTAAATGGAAAATGTTTTTGATAGGCGAAATCTCTTGTCTTATTTGGGTTGATATCTAGTACTTCTGACTTGGTAGTGTTTACTTTAAAGTTAGACAGTTTCCCGTACTCTTCTAATGTAGCCAAGACATTTGGAAGAGAAATTCTCGGGTTTGTTATGTAGAGGAGGATATCGTCCGCAAAGGCGGCGAGCTTATACTCAATTCCCCCTATGTTGACTCCTCCAATGTCTGGGTTCTGTCTTATCCTAACCAGGAGGGGTTCCAATACTATCAGGAAGAGCAATGGGGAGATTGGGCATCCCTGTCTAGTTCCGTTATACATATTAAAAGGCTCGGATAAGGTCCCGTTTATTTTGACTCTCGCTGAAGGTTTTGTGTAGAGCGCCCTTATCCAACTACAGATCCTCTCCCCATAGCCCACTTCTTTGAGTGTTTCTGTCATGAAGTCCCAGTCTACCCTATCAAATGCTTTTTCAGCATCTACTGATAGCAGTAGTCCTGGGACCCCGCTCCTTTTAATTTCCTGGGTTATCAATAGCGTTTTGATACTATTATCCCTACCTTGTCTGCCTGTTATGAACCCCACTTGATCGGGATGGATGATATTTTTCAACGTTTGCTTGACTCTACCCGCGATAACTTTTGCGAAAATTTTTGTGTCATTATTTAAGAGGGATATGGGCCTAAAACTAGAGCACAGGGTGTTGTCCTTTCCTTCCTTATGAATTAACGCTATAGTAGCTGCCAATGCGTCTCTACTCATTTCCCCTCTCTCACCTATCTCGTTCATGTAGGTACATAATTTTGGGACTAGAAGCTCTTGATATTTCTTGTAGTATAGCACTGTCAGTCCATCTGGACCCGGGCTCTTTCCCGTCGGGGTCTCCTTAATAGCTTTCCTTACCTCAGCCTCTGTGATGGGGGCTTCTAACGCAAGATTCTCCTCTGTTGATATCTTAATCATCCCGGTATCTTTTAAATAGTTTTTGATTTTTTCTCGTTTTTGCTCTCTCACTCTATCCTTGTCCTTTGTGTTTATTGAGTAGAGTTCCCCATAGAATTCCTGAAAGATTTTTGCTATGTCCTTATCCTTATATTTAAATTCTCCTGATTTCGTCTTTATCTTGTCAATGTAATTAATACTTTTCTTTTTGCTTAGTGCTCTCGCCAGGAGTCGGCCCGGTTTATTACAAGAGATGTATCTTTCTTTTTTGACTAAATTGTATTTTTTACGATTTTCTGCCTCTATCTGCTGTCTCAGGGCCTCTCTAGTACCATGTAGTTTCCCCATGATCCCTCTATCCCTCGTGTCCTTATGCTGCCTTTCTAGTTTTCTCACCTCCTCCTGAAGTGTGCCCAGGACTTTGTTCTGCCTTCTTTCTTTCTCCACTCCCGCCTTTATTATTATCCCCCTAATATAGGCCTTATGGGCCTCCCAGACTATTGCTTCTGACATTTCTTCGGAGGAATTAGTTCTAAAATAAAATTCCAGTTCTTCATTTATTAATTTGTCAATTTCCTTATCGTGAAGAAGATCTTCATTCAGTCTCCAATTTTGAAACGGGGGTGTTAGATTATTTTGTTTTATTCGTAATGTCACCGGGGCATGGTCCGAGAAGGTTATAGATCCGATATTTGTGTTTTCTACCTCTTCTAAAAATCTATGATCTACGAAAATATAGTCAAGTCTTGAGTACGTCGCGTGCACGGGGGAGTAGTAGGTATAATCCAATGTTTTTTGATGTTGCATCCTCCAAACATCGATTAGTTGGGACTGGTGCAGTTTTTTTTTAAGTTTGTTCAGCCATACCCCCCCAGTCCCCCGGGCACGCGACGCGTTGTCTCTGCCTGGCTCTAGGCATAGGTTCAGGTCTCCTGCCATAATGGTCCTCCCTCTCCTAAAGCTCTCTAACTTTGATAATACTCCAATTAGATATCTACTTGGATTGTTGTTAGGGCAGTAGATATTAGCTAATGTGTATTCCTGACCATTTAGCTTTCCTCTCAGAAACAAGAATCGGCCCTCCGGGTCAGTCATTCTCTCCTCTATCTGGAAACGGGTCCCCCTGGCAAAACCAATAGCCACCCCTTTTGCTCCCCTTATCGGGGAGTCGCTATAAAACCAACACGGGTAGTCTCCTGACGAAATCCTCTGATTTCTCCCCAGGTATAGATGTGTTTCCTGGAGAAAAACCACCTCGGCTTTGTTGGATCTCAACTCGCCCATCACGTTCGCGCACTTTATGGGCGAGTTGAGCCCCCTCACATTATATGTTACCAAGTTAGTTCCAACCATTTATTCTTCTTTCCAGGGCCCAACCACAACCACAACAGGATACTCTGAGGTTTGTACTGGTCACTCTGAGGTTTGTACTGGTCTCGCCCCCCCCCTCCCCCCCTCTAACCCCTGCCCCTCCATCATCCCTCCCTTGTCCTCCCCCCTCCCTCTCCCCCCCCTTTTGGGGTAACGGACCCTCTCATGGCCCTTTTAACCGTGGCCCCACTAACTCCTCCCGGCTCTACGGTTTTCCCCCTAGAGGTTGAGCTCGGGGGAACCTTCCTTGGGTCCACCCGCTCCCCCCTGGATGCCCGTCTCCCCCCCCTCCTCCTCGCTCCCCTCCCCCCCCATCCCCCCCCCCCGAACCCCCACCCCCCGACCTCCACCGCACTTTTTTTTCCTTTTTCTTTCTTTTTTCTTCTGTTTTCTCCCCTTTTTTGTTGCCCCCCCCCCCCCTTTACTTCATCCTCTCCTTTACAGATTGGGTCTAACGTTATCTATCTATCTAATCGTTGTACAGGCTTGTGTCTCTTCTTTATTGTCGCATCATTTTAGTGACTGGTTTCCAGGTGTGGGTCCCCTCTCGACTATCTTGATTTTCAGATTTTTCCCACCAACCCGGAATTTCCACCAATGGTACCTCCAGGCGTTGGCAGAATTTTTGTGTCTCTTCAGGGAACCTGAGTGTCGCTGAGCGACCTTCCTTATGTCCTATCAAACAAGCCGGGAAGCCCCATGAGTATTGGACGTCATTTGCTCTGAGTTGGGCAAGGAGTGGTTTGAGGATTCTTCTCCTAGCCAGGGTCTCAGCAGATAAATCTGGGAAGATCTGTAGGTTTATCTCTCCATATTTCACTTGTTGGTTTGTTCTCATACTTGATTTGATCTTTTCTTTATCCTGGAAATTTTGGAACCTGACAATAACATCTCGTGGGGCGTCCCCCCTGATTTCCACTGGCTTTCTTATCCTGTGGGCCCGCTCTAACTTGATCTTGGGTCTATTATCAGTTGGATCCAGACGCTCTCCAAAAATTTGATCAATTATTTCTTGTAGGTTCTCTTTCCTCCCCTCCACCTCAGGCAAGCCTCTTATCCGCAGGTTCTTCCTCCTATTCCGGTTCTCCTGGTCTTCCAGTTTGTACCATAAGTTTCTTTGTTCTTTCTGGATTTCTTCCATCTGCTGTTTAAGGATTTTTATCTCCATTCCCTGGGTATCCGTTGTTGCCTCCAATTCCTCTACTCTTTTTAGTGTGTGGCCCATATCTTGTCGGATTGCTCCAATCTCACTTTTGATTAGTATTTCCAATCTAGCGAACATTTCTGCCATCTCATTTTTTGTTGCTAGTTGTTTATCTTCCTGGGGGGCCCTAGATGCCACTTCCGTTGTCTCCGTATCCAGAATGTGGGTCTCCATCTCTGCCAATTGTCTTCGTGTGCTTATTTTGGGTAGAGGTTCGGGGGTTTTACATTTAGTCCCCCCTGCCTTTCCTGGGCTTCCTTTATTCCCATCTTGGACCATGTATTTCCTTATGGCGCCCGGGCTTACACTTGTTCTGCTGGTACTACTACTGACCGAACTGGCTGTAGCAGCCTTCCCTCCTCTCCCCTTCATTATGCTGTTTGTGCTTGGGGTCTGGGGGGCCAGATATGGATACTCTGCCGGTGTAGTTCGTATTATGCTCTAGTGCTATGGTATGTAGTGGTAGTAGTAGTATGTGTATTCGACCCTCCCTGGTACACTATGCGGTCGGCCGCGGGATGACTTTCCTCCGGCCTCTTTGGGACAGGTATTTCCCAGGGCCCTCTAGTTTTCCTAGGATTACGCCTCTCCACTATACCCACCCTGTACAATTGCTCTAGATTGAAGTTCTCAGGAGGGAAAGGGAGGATCGACACACAAAGGAAAGAGGGTAAAGGGGAAAAAAAAAAAAAAAAAAAAAAAACAAGAAAGACCAGTAAAACACAGAGGGGATACCCTTCCGGGTTAATACCCCTCAGAGAGGGGACTACTTTCGCTGATTCCAGACCTATTCACACAGAAGGGGTACCCGTCCGGGTTGAACCCCTCAAAAAAAAAAAAAAAAAAAAAAAAAAAAAAAGGGGCTTTTTTGCTGATGCCCGTCCTGCTCCTGTTAGACTGCGGTCTATTATTGCTTTAATATCATTCCCCGGTCCCAGTTATCTTCAGACTTATGTCTTATATTTTTAACTAGTGGCACAAGGATGCAAACCAACAACCCACAGGTTTTACCTGGTGTTTTCAGTCCATTGCGAGGTGGGGGGGTCTTGTACATTTCGAATACATTATATATTAGATTAGCCACTCACCCCCTCAGCCGCTTCTACCCGGTCTTACCCAGCTCTCTCTGTGCAGCGTTTTCCTTACACGGATCTTTCAATCAGCCGCTTGTCAATGCTTGTCAGCAGGCTCCGTTGTAACACGTCCTCACCTAGCAACCATCCTCCTCCTTCAGTTGCCGGCTTGCCTGAACACACTCGGGGTGCTTCGCTGCTGCGGCGGGGCTCCGTGCCCAAGAAGGCTGCGAGATGGCTGTGGGGGTCTGCGATGCCGTGCGGGGCGGTGTGGGGTGTCAGGCTCCAGGGAGGAGGACGGGTGAGTTACTGCGGGGACGAGGCTGCTCTCGGCCACACGCCGGAGCTGGAGGGAGAGACGTCCGGCATCCCGGGCTTAGCAGCCGTCCCAATTAGCCACCCACATCCGGCTCCTCCCTCTGGCTGCCAAACCCTGAGGTTAACAGAGGGAACCACGGCCTGTTGGGCCAGAATGAAATCACTGCTATGATTTCCACCTTCTCTGTTCTAAGCCTCCGGAGAAATTAAAGAATCACCGGTACCGGAGGGAAGGCATAGGCCTTCTGAAACCTTCACTGTTCCTTGAGAGCATCTGTCCCATATGCCTGAGGGTCTCTGAACCTCGAATAGTATTTCGGCATTTTGTGATTTCATGGGGAAGCAAACAGATCGACCTCTGGAGACACTCCCAGGGTCAGAAGCCATTCGAACACCTCTTTTTTTTTTTTTTTTACTATTTTGGGCCAGTTTTTCTTTGATAAAAAAAAAATCAGGGGATATCCATTACCACTAAATGAAAGCCCAATTTGTCCTGAAAAAAAGGTTTCTTAATTGTACATCACGGGACACAGAGACATAGTAGTTACTATGTAGGTTTTATAGGTCACCTTTAGGTAATGGACACTGGCACACCCTAAACAGGAAGTTCAACTCCCTATATAATCCCACCCCCTACAGGGAGTACCTCAGTTTTTTCGCCAGTGTCTTAGGTGTTCACGAGTAAAGATGTGCTGTGCTGAGCTCCACTGGAGTACTCCTTGCTGGGGCTAGCTATGCAACCGGATCCATTCAAAGTGTCTTTTCCAGGCCGAATTGAATGGTACCCGGGCCTCGTGTCCGAAGAAACAAGGTTTTACCTGTAATGCTTCTCTTTTTAGAGAGGTGGACCCCGGGATCCAGTATTTGTTTTTTTCAGCCCCAGGCCCAGGGTTGTGGATCCCTGATGAAAAGTGGGGCCCGGTCCCTGAAGGTTTTTTAACAGAGCCCACCGTGAGCAGTGAAGATTGGGTCTGTTTACCACAGAACCCTGCAGCTGGATAAGTAAGGGAGATTCCTAAGGAATTTTTCTAATTCTTGTGGGTTTTCTCCTTTAAAGCGGGGTTCCACCCAAATTTTGAACAATATCTGTATGTATTCTCTTCCTTGCCTAGATGCTGACATGCCGTTTAAAAAAAATTAAATCGCCGTAATTACCTTTTATTTTTCTATTCTTCTTTGCACTTCCTGGTTCTCCTCCCGTGGGAGTAGGCGTGTTTCTAGCCTCTCCCAGACTCCTGGGAGCTAGTCTCAGGCTTCCCAGGATGCCACTGAGCATGTGCGGGAATGAGCAGTGAATGCTGGGAGCACAGCATTCACCACATTCAGGAAATAAATGCTTGTGGGCTTCAAATGCCCACAATGAAGATGGAAACCGCCTGCAGTGAATAATATAAGTTATTCTTTCCGACGAAATCTGACACAGGCGGACATATTACACACAATATGTGAGTATGTAATGCTGAGAAGAAAAGTTTGTGAATGAACTAAAAAAAACAAAAAACGATAGATAGGTGGACCCCCGCTTTAAGTAAATGTTGTCATGCCTAAAGTTGCCACCGGGGGGCTGTCAAGAGCACCTACCTGTTCCATGCTGCTCAGTCTTGCTCAGTGTCACAAGCTGCATGCTTCCTTCGAGCCCAAGCTCCAGGTAGGATGTAGGAAAAAGGAAAATTTATTATCAAATACTTAACGTAATTTTCCTTTCCTGATGGACTCCATGGCAGCCTACGTGTGGGTTAACCCCGCCTCCTCTCCCATTCCCATAAATGAGTACTCACCACTAGCTACTGCGTTCCGTAACTAGCCTACTCTTTGACCAATGGGTGGGAACTCCGTCTGCCATGGAGTCCATCAGGAAAGGAAAATTACGGTAAGTATTTGATAATAAATTTTCCTTTTTCCTGACAGACTCCATGGCAGCCTACGAGTGGGAAATAACTAGCCAACCACACGGGTGGTTATGCTGAACAAACATCATTTTAATTTGCCCTATCAGCCAATAGGATTTTCAACCCAAAGTTTACAGAGGACAGTGAAGCAGGCTCTATACAGTAATGTGACATGAATGTAGTAATAGAAGCCCGTGAGGCTGCTTTGCAAATGGTGTCTGGAGCCACATGTCGGGCCGCCGCCCACAAAGCTGCCATTCCCCTGGTGGAATGGGCTGTCACCGCCTTTGGAGGAGCCAAGCCCTTAGCCCTGTATGCTTGCTGTATGGTCTGTACAATCCAGGCTGCGAGTGTCCTGGTTGAGGCTTTCTTCCCTATATTGCTGCCCGAGTGAAGGACAGAGATGATTAGAACGTCTAAAGGGAGAAGTAACTTTGAGATATTCCTTTATAGCTTCTCCTACATCCAGAGGGTGAGTTTCAGTGGACCCCGGGGGCCTGAATGTAGGTAAGACGATCTCCTGATTGACGTGGAATACTGAAGACACTTTCGGGTTGGAACCCAGCATAGGGATGAGAACTACACGGTCCGGAATAAACGTCAAGAAGGGTTCCTCATGACCCAGTGATCCGATCTCAGAGACCCTTTTGGCTGAAGTAACGGCTACTAAGAGGGCAACTCTTGCTAAAAAGTCCTTGATGGAGAGTGGGGAGGGCCCCGTAGTGCTAAGTCCAGAGATTGAGTCAAGGACAAGTGGAAGGTCCCAATTGGGAAACCTAGATTTCCTTTGGGGCTTGAGCCTTGATGCACCGTGAAAAAATTGCCTAACCAAAGGATGAACTGCCCACGAAGTACCGGAGAAGGCCGATAATGCAGAAACTTGGACTCTGAGAGAGCTCATAGATAAAGGTAAATCTAGGCCTGTTTGAAGGAAGCTGAGAACATCTTGAACTTTTGGATGTCTAAAAGACCTGCCCTGAGGAGAGCAAAATTCCATGAATTTGGACCAGATTCTTCCACAGACCTTATTTGTGCTAGATCTTCTTGAACTCATGAGAGTGGAGATCACTTCTGAGGCACAGCCCAGGGATTCTAGCCTCTCCCTCTCAAGAACCAGACCATCAGTCTCAGCACTGCCGGACAAGGGTGCAGGACTGACCCCTGAGAAAGAAGGTCCGGTCTGAGAGGGAGAGGCACTGGGTCCCGACAGCTGAGTTGGACAAGGAGAGGGAACCAAGGCTTGTTCGGCCAATAGGGAGCTATGGTCACCACTTTGACTGCTTCCGCTCGGAGCCTCTGCAGGAATCTCAGCATAACTGGCAGTGGCGGAAAGGCATATGCCCTCTTGAACCTCCACTGATCCGTCAGGGCGTCCGTCCCGAAGGCCTGACTGCAGAGGCCCCTGGTGTAAAACTTCTTCAGCTTGCAATTGCAGGGGGAAGCAAACAGATCTACTTCGGGATCGGTCTTCAGTGACAGAATCCACTTGAACATCTCCACATGCAGGGACCACTCGTTGTTGTCCAACTTGGTACATGAAGTCTGCTTGAGTGTTTTGGACCCCTGGGATGAAGACTGCTGAGATGTCAGAAAGATTCTTCTGTGCCCATGATAGAATGGGCTCGACTTCCCGAAGGAGAGTGGGACTCCGAGTACCCCCTTGCCTCTTCACATACGAGACCGCCGTGGTGTTGTCTATTCTTAACAACACTGACTCCCCTATCAGGAGACGAGAGAAATACTGTAGGGCACACCAGGCCGCTCGAAGTTCCAAGACGTTCGAACCTGGGTTGGGGAGGCATGTGTCCCACTTGCTCTGAGCAAGGTTCGAACCGCAAAGAGCTCCCCAACCGGTACCGCTGGCATCGGTTGTGACCATCACCCAAGAGATGGGAGCGATGGAGTGGCAAGTCAGGAGGTTCTTGTGCTGAAGCCACCAGAAGAGGCTGTTCCTCATTGTAGATGTTATGCAGATGACTTGATTCTTGTCCCCTGACTTCCATTGTCGTAAGAGACCTGACTGGAAGGGACGTAATCTCCACAAGGCCCATTTGACCATGGGAGTCGTGGAAACCATCGTGCCGACAATTTTCAGGCACTGGGAGGCTTTCAGTCGCCAGACATGAAGGGCCCGAGAAACTCTGTCCCGAACCGTCGGGATTTTCTGTAGTGGAAGGGAGATAGTGTTTGCCACTGTGTCGAACTGAGCTCCCAGATATATTAGACATTGAGCTGGGTCCAGCTGACTCTTTCCTAAGTTTAGGAGCCACCCGAAGCTGGACAGGGTGGAGATCACTTGTTCCTGGTGGGCCAGCAATTGCTCCCTGTTTTGGGACAATACCAACAGGTCGTCGAGGTAGTGGTAAAGATGTACCCCTTTTGATCTTATAAGTGCCACCGTAGCTAGGAGAACCTTTGAAAAGACCCGGGGGGATGTTGTCTGCCCGGAGGGGAGGCAGATAAATTGAAGATGATCTGGCCCGACTTGGAAACGGAGGTGTTTGTGAAACTCCTTTTCCACTGGGACGTGGAAATAAGCGTCCTTCAGGTCGATCGAGGTCATCCAGTCGCCTGGCTGTATGGCTCTCTGAATGGTCGACAGGGTTTCCATTTTGAATCTTCCGTTTTCTATAAATTTGTTGAGATAGGTGAGGTCTATGACTGGGCGCCAGGAGCCACCCTTTTTTTGAACTAGGAAGAGAGGGGAGTATATCCCCTGGAAACATTCGTCCTCTGGGACGTGTACCACTGCTCCTTGAGTTTTCAGAAGGTCCACATAGGACAGCAATATCTGTCTCTGTTCCTCTGCACGAGGAAGAAGAGTGGAGACGAATCTGGGGAGAGGAGTACTGGAAAAGGCCCATCTGTGGCCTGACGAGACTGTCCTTATGACCCAGAAGTCTGAGATCGAGGCCACCCAGACGTGCCGGAAGAGGAGCAGACGAGCCCCCACCCGGCCCGCCTGGGCGGGCGCAATCTCAAAAAGACTTGGCCTGGTCACGACTACTGGACGTCTGGCTTTTAACAGGTTTACGGAAAGATGCCTGCCCCCTGCTCCAATTCTTCCTGAAGTCCCGGCCAGGCTTGTAAGAGCGTGCTTCTCTGGAGCGCTCCGGGCTACGTCTTCTGAACTGGGGTTTCTTGCGACCAAGCATGCGCCTGTCCTGGGGAAGGAAGCCTGACTTACCACCTGTGGCCCGCGTTATGGCATCGTCAAGCTTATTGCCAAACAGTGAGGACCCCTCGAAAGGGATTTTACACCATGCTTGCTTGGAAACCGGGTTGGCAAGCCAGGGGCGCAGCCATAGGGGTCTTTTGGCCGTGACCGAAGACAGCATAATACGAGCCAATAGGCAAATCAGATCAATCCTCCCCCAGGAAGACCGCTGCCAGCTTCAGCTCTGCGGCTGCCGAACTTCCGGACAGTTCCTCCGACACGCCCCTGAGGAAGGATTCCACATTCTCCGTCCAGGCTTCCATGGCTTTAGACATGGCCGCTAGTGCCAGGGCCGGTTTACAGGCCATACCAGCGAGCCCATAAATTCTTTTTAGATCCAGATCTATCTTCCTCTCGAGCCCATCCTTGAAAGACACTGCGTCTTCTAAAGGAAGACTCACATGTTTGGCTAGACGCATAAGGGCTGCGTCCACAAGGGGAGTATTCTCCAGACTCTTCACTTCTTCTGACTTGAAGGGTTATAATCTGGAGGTTTTATTTGACATGGAGGACTTCTTCTCCATTTTACTTCATTCTTCATCAATGATGTCCTTTAGTTCAGGAAGGAGCGGAAAGTTTGAGCGTTCTTTCCCCAGATGTTTAAAGAATTTTTTCTGTTTGGCTGGGGGAGTGGAAGGATCCTCCCACTTCAAAGCCTCCTTGATCGCCTTGATTAATGGAGAGACCATAACGAAATCAAAGCCTCCGATGTCCTCTTCATTTACGAACTCGTCGTCTGAAGAGTCAAGCGAGGCAACATAAGGCTGGGAAGTGCCCGGATCATCACGGGCCTCATCAGCTGGCGGGCCAGACAAGGTAGTGGACTGGCTCATCGTGCGAGGTGTGTCCCTCTCCATTAGGGATTGATGCACCACACGTTTCACAAGAGACTCCAAACGCTGGTTTTCCGTCTCCTTTTCCCCAACCGCGCGGGCAAAGCAACGGTCACACAAGGACTTGCCCTCAGGGACTCGTGTCCTACATCCCCAGCAGGCTCTGTGATCAGAGTGGCTGTCATGGCGGTGGGAGCGGTGTCTGGAGGAGGAGCGAGAATGTCTCCTCTGGTGGGATCCGGACTGGGAGTCTCGTCTGGATCTGGATGATGAGTGATATTGTGGCTTGGCAAGGTCACTGACTTTCTGGACCATGACTAACGGGTCCGACCTGGAAGGGCTGGAGAAAAAACAAGAGGGGGAGGGGGAAAGGCAAGACATAGTATCAGAACCGCAACACTTGCGCCCGTATCTCATCCCCTCCCCTCACGAGCACATACCTTGTGCGTGAGGGCTGGCCACTTAAAGGCGGTGACTTGTCCATGACCTTGGACGAGGAACGTCAGGTAAAGCAGTCTGCAGAAAAATGGCCTGAAAAAGCCAAGGCACCAAATGAGGAGGTTTCAAAAACTCTGCTCTTTAACGATACACAAATGCACATGTCTATACGTATCTTAACGTAAATACTATGCCAAGGTAAAGAAGCTTTTCCCACATATATATATATATGTATATTTATATTATTCCCCCCCCCCCCTTTTTTTTTTTTTTTTGTAAACAAAAAATAAATACTGTCTTCTCTCTATATATATATATATATATATATATATATATATATATATATATATATTTTTTTTTAATTTTACTAGAAAGAATAATTAGTCCTAAAGCACAATTTATTTTTTTTTGAAACAAGTGCAGAAATATACAACCTTTATGCCACTCACCTGGAGACCAAGAAACCACAGCAGGAAACCGACTCCTCCTTTCCCTGCCAAGGGAAATCCCATTGTATCAGGGCTGGAGGGCGGATTTTAAATTCCCCGCCCGTGACGTTATCGTCTCTCACTGCGCACGCGCAATAGGACGGCGCCACATGGCGCCTGCGCGGCCAACGATCAAATCGCCGTACTGCGCATGCGCGAGCCAAGCCACGCTCTCGAGGCGGCTACAGCGCAGGCGCCAGCAGTGGAGACGGCCGCAACCCGGAAGTGCCGTGGCAGGTTGGAACGCACAAGTGTTCCAGCCGCCATGAGGGGAAAGAAATACACTGTTCTGAAGACTGCCATGGAGAAAGAGATGAGGACACCACAGACCTTGCCAGCCGTTGATGCGTCCATCCGTTGGGCATACAGAGGCGACCACCCATCCACCAAGGGGAAATACTCAAGCCTCTTAAAGCTACTCGCCCGCCCATGGCTGGGCTCTGAGCTGCACCGCTCAAAAGGTATGCCAAATCCTGGATCCATCCAATCCTGACGCAAACAGCATGTATAGGTCCATAGGAGGAGGACAAAAAAGGAACGCAGTAGCTAGTGGTGAGTACTCATTTATGGGAATGGGGTCCTATAGCATTGGAGAGGAGGCAGGGTTAACCCATACGTAGGCTGCCATGGAGTCTGTCAGGAAAGGGGTTTTCTTCTGTTTAGGAATGTCCCTCCACAGCTTCTACTCCAGGTTAGAGGCCATGGGGCGGTCAACGATATGCCACTCCGCTCCCACTGCCATTACGGCGACTCTCCATCCACCTGCCCTCCTCTCTTTTGAAAATTTGAGCTACGCTGAACTGCCAGTAAACGGCAGTGTGTAATGAGGGGGCGAGGTTATGCATTCTTTGTTTCCCTCACTGGCTACGGGCAGCTGGCAGGTAAGGCAAACTGAAACTTCCATTCTGTGCTCATTAGGAGGGCACAGCATTAGGTAACGGAAGAGAGGTCCCCTTTGTGGCGGAAGGTAAAACAAATCTTAATGCCTGAACACAATTTTGCAAATTGACATGTGTTAGTAAAACTTTACATATCATTACAACTACGTTGTGTATCCAGGTGGTGAACTACTGTATATCTTTTTTTTCCCAGGAAAAAATGAGCTTTCTTTTGGTGGTAAATAGTAATAGATATCTACAGATTTTTTTTTTTATTATTATCCAAAGAAAACTGCCTCAAAATAGTAAAAAAAATGACATTTTAGCTGACATATGTCTTGCTAATACCATAACTTATCTCCAAAGAACAACCCAAAACAAATTCTCCTGCTCCTGACAATCAAAGTGATACTACATATGTGTGTTATTTGTACCCATAGTAGGGGTAACAATAGTGTGCATTTTTATTTTTTTTTATCCTACCTAAAACACACTGACACTAATTTAAAAGATGCTTAAAAAAAATCCTACCCAAAATATACTGACTCTGACCTTTGACACTTAACTTGATCCTATCGCTAACTCTGACCTAGATCAAGCCTTGATCTAGCTATTTTTTAAAATTTTATTTCCTTTTTTTTTACACACTTTTGATATTTACATCTTTCTTCTCTGGCAAGGAGAGAAAGATGCAATGTATCTTTCTCTCCATTCAGAGGAGAAAGAAAACACATGGGCGGGCTGCACAGTGAGTGATCACAGTGATAGTAAATCAGAGGCTATCACAGCAATCAGGTAATGGTAAGGCTCGATTCACACCTATGCATGTTGCTTTTGAGCGTTTTTGGAGGTTTTTTTTTCATGCTTGCCACGTTTTTGAGCAGCGTTTTTGCCGCGATTTGCGTTTTGCTTTTTTTTTTTTTTTTTACAGTTTTTTTTTACAGTCTTAAAAAAAATTAAAAAAAAAAAAAAAAAAATTAAAAAAAAAAAAAAAACGGCAAAAACGCATCAAAAACGCTGCAAAAACGGTGCACTTGCGTTTTTGATGCTTGTCCATTGAATTCTATTACATGCAAAACGCTGCATTTTGCATGAAAAAAAGTCCCTGACCCTTTCCAAAAATGCAGAGAAACAAAAAGGCATTGATGTGAACATGTTCCATAGGAACCCATGTTAAAAAATTCCCATGCATTTCTGCAAAATGCATCAAAAAACGCGCTAGTGTGAATGGAGCCTAAGAGCCCAGTCTCTGTGCTGGGAATATGCTCTCAGCCCAAGAACTGGTGTGTATAGGCGGCAGGAAGGGGTTAAAAATTTGAATTCCCAGCTAATGGTTGTGGATTTGCATTTTTTTTCTCCCTGGTGCCCTAAAGTGGCTGCCCAAGCAGCCTTATGCTGGCGCCAGCCCTGCTTACCTTGTAATAATGGGCTCACATGATATGGCTGCAGTGTTGTGTCCTGGCTGATCAATTGCCCTATGTCCATGGTTTGCTACAGCCAGCTTGTCCCTATTCTCCAAAGTGACAAGGCAACTTCCTATTCCAGGTTAAAGCATCCAATGCATGCATTGCTATCCAGTCTGTGTGGCATCACAAATGTGAGACTGCTAATGTAAAATAAATGTGTGTCTGAATGTTTTATCTGCTTGTGTCTGTCAGATCTTACTGCACCGGAAGAGCACCAAAAAAGAGACCCAGGGATTGTGGGATATGCAGTTTCTATGCAGGAAGTGTCAGTTCTCAGACAACAGACAGAGGTCATGGCGTAATCTGTACAGTGCCAGTCCCCATGCCTCATGTTTGATGACATAATGAAACTTCTGACACCGTAATGTGAGATTTACTCTACTATAGGGTGTGTGTACAGAGCAACAAATGACACCATGAAACTATATGATAAATGCACAGCTTGTGCAAGTGGAAGGTTTACAATGTCTTTAGAGAGCTCTTAAAGGATTAAATGATGTTTAATTTACAGTGGTAATGTGACTATTAAAACTTAAGTCTATTCTGTTTATATTTTGCCTTCCCTGGTTCCTCCCTCCTCATCAACATGCCAATTCAAATTTTTAACTAGGACTTATTAACCTAATGCAATGAATAAAAGGAGACAGAGATAGTCAAGCTGGGGGGGAAAGGGTTAGAGAATGCTGGATGTCCTCTAGCCAGGAAATGAGGTGGGCTCTGGTTGACTTTCTGCAGCTTCTAATGCACATTGTGAGATGCTCACAGTGTGCAGTGAAATCAGAGCAAACAATTTCAGTACAGGAGAGGAGCCTGTACAACTGTGCAAGAAGGAAGGGAAGGCTGGAGTTCAACTTGAAGATTTTCATGTTTCAGGTAGGGAGGTGGAAAAAGTGCTTTGACTTATAGAATTTAGCCATGTGTTAGGACGCTGGCCATGAAGAAGTAATTGCAAGCTCTGCACCGCATACTAGCTCATTATGAAATACTTACCTTAGAACGATGCGTCGGTATCTTACCTGGTCCACGCCGAGGCAGCTGACATGTTGCCTCAGCGTGTCTTCCGGGTATCGCGGTTCCAGCGCTGTGAGTGGCTGGAGCCACGATGTCATCACTCCCACGCATGCGCGCGGAAGATTTCTTTTCCGGCAAGGTCCGGCAGTTGCCGGGCCTTCAGCCGAGAATCCCCTGTGCGCATGCGCCGCTGCAGTCAGCGGCTCATAGCAAGGGGAATATCTCCTAAACCGTACAGGTTTAGGAGATATTTTTTTTACCTACAGGTAAGCCTTATTATAGGCTTACCTGTAGGTAAAAGTAAAAAAAAAGACTATACAACCGCTTTAAGGAAAAGCTGCCACTATGGGGGTCCTTGCAGAAAACAGGACTGGGTGCCCCGAGGGACAAGCAGTATTCTTTATAATGTCTTGAAAACACTTATTTCCCCAATTTTAGAACTGGACTTGTGCCTCTATAAGTCCTGTATTTTGGCTGTAAATGACTTGGGGGGGGGGGGGGCGCACTCATCTCTCGTCAGCGCTATTGTCTCAAAAAACTGTAAACCTGCAATTTCTAAGTATTTTGACAAATAATTTTATCATTATTAGCTGGCCGATTTAGTGACAAATTAGATTTAGTGATTAGATTTAGTGACAGGCAAATATATATATATATATATATATATATATATATATATATATATATATAATTTGGTTATGTATTCATTGGAAAAAAAGCTTGTGTGCCTTTTTAAATGTTAGTATAGTCAGTATTTGAAATAATTTCATTGGCTTTTCGTAAACCTTATGTTGAAAAAAGTTGTTTTCTTTCCTTCATCCCTTTTATCTCCAGGGTGAACTACAGAAAAATGCCCCTCAGACCTGTGGGTGCTCATAGTGGGAGATGCTGAAAGTTTGGTGCTTGTAATGGGCTATAAGAGGTGGTATCAGAAAGTTTAGACTTCGAGCCTAGTTTTGTAACACACCAACAGATGGCAGCACAAGGTTACATGCACAGTCACAGGGCGCACCGACCCTCATAAGTCAGTGTGCCAAAAGACATTGTCATGTGGACATCGGGAGCTGTGCAACTGGTGCTATGGGATCGTAGTCATAACCAATAAGCAGTAATATTAAATAACATATTATATAATCTTTGAATGAATAATACTTCATAAAATACCTGTGGTTTAAATTGGCCGTGGCCTTTTATTTATAGGTATAAATTATAAATCTAGTCATATCAACTTTTAATAAATCAGAAATATTCAACACACTTAGCGTGAGTTAAAATTAAATATAATAATAATATATCAATATAAAAAACATATAAATAGCTCAGCCATTTAAGCTTAAGCTATATAATTAAAAACAAAAACAATTATCCCTTTTCGAAAAAAGGACATAAAACCTCATAAATCAGGCCACGACAGGGAGGGAGGGTGGGATGTGCTCTTCAAATCTTCGCCGTCTTCTGCCCAGTAATGACGCATCCTCTTGCTTTTATAGGCTGTATTCTCGTGCCAAAGGACCGTTTGGGGCAACTGCCAATCTCGGTAACCAATCAAAGGTAAGTATTTGATAATTATTATTTATTACATTTTTTAAAAAAAATAACTTAATTTAAATATTTATAAAATAGGTCGGACACGATCCCATAGGTGGTGTGGCAGGGACATTTCATGCCCTGCCCTTAACCTTTATTCTGACCATGTGTGTTACCCAGGGCCGCTGTTAGAAATCATGGGGCCCCGTACAGCCTACCTGATGGGGTCCCCTTCAACCACACCCTTGACCCCACCCCTGGCCCCGCCTTGAAACAAAATGCAGGTTTATTGCCATTTACATATGCATGCGGAGCCAATGCACGCGTTTGCAATTAATAAGCACGAATGAGCGGGGCCAGTTTAAATTTCTTTTAAATTGTATTTTATTACAAATAAAAAAAAAATCTTACATTGTATCTTTACATTTGATGAACAACATTGCTTGTGAAAGCATGGGCCATGACAGGTCCTCTTTATGGGGAGATTTCGGGTCTTTTAGACCCCATAACTGTCCTCTGGCCTCCAAAGCATCTGATCAAACCAAGATCAGTTTGATCAGATGCTTGTTCAAGCTGGTGATGGCTTCTTTACATGAGCCTGAAACTGGAAGTGATGAAATAGTCGTCACGTCCGGTTTTTGACGTCACACAGTGGAAGGAACAACATCCATCCCTCTCACTGTGTCCCTGGAACCAGATGCTACTGGTCACATCTTAAAAGCAATAAAGGTGGTGATGGGACCCCCTTCCACTGCCTGTAAAAGTAATCCAGTGGCTTCTGCAGAATTGCTGGGGCTAAAAGATTATATCTTGATCATTGCTTTAGTGATGACCAAGATATCATCCTTCCATTCCAGCGATGTACTGGTACGTCGTTGGAAGGGAATCAGTTAAAGAGGATTGGTTTGGGGGGGCAGTAAAAATGCAGCTCCGCTGCACGTTTACTGCTCCCCAAATGAAGTGTAAAGTAACATCTCACCGTTTTTTATGATCATCAGCATTATGATAATCACACAGGCAACACAGTAAGCAGTTGCTCTGTCATGGCTCTGTGTCACATTGCTTTTGAGTGCTGACTTTGTTAATATATGGCTGTACTGTATGTAAAAGACTGTAACAAAGCACAGCCATAACAAAGTCAGCACCCAAAAGCAATGTGACACAGAGCCATGATAGAGCACTTTCTTACTGTGCTGCCTATGTAATAATTGTAATGCTGAGCTGATAACCTGCTGTGCTGTGAGATACATGATAGGACACAGTGAGTATTCTATGCTCTATTCCCCACTCACTGTGTCCAGTGCAGCCACGCTCTTCTCCTGTTCTCCCCTGCCAGCCGCTCAAATTCTTCACATCTCAGCCGGGAGCCGAACGGAAAATCACAGTATCACTCTGCCAGCCGGGACTAATAAAATAGTGGGGCGGCATGATGTACATTCGCCAGAAAATTAAGAAATAGTCCCTCCGCTACGCTCCCCTCCTGGGCCCCTGTGTTGACTTGATGGGGCCCAGGAAAATGATATACCCACCTGTAAGCAAGTAGGAGTGGGAGAGGATTCTAGATAATTTTTTTTTTTTAAATGCAGTAACAAACTATAATGTTGCCCGGGCCCCACTGTGTAGCTGTACAACAGGGCTGGTTGTACTGCCCTATCAGCGGCCCTGGTGTTACCACGTCTGCTATTTCATCATGGACAGCAAGTTAGAACAAAGAGCAAACATAAAATTCTGCGTGAAACTGGGCAAATCTATAACAGAGACATTTGACATGATTTGGCAAGTTTACGGCGATGCTGCAATGAGCCGTTCGAGATGTTTTGAGTGGCACGCGTGATTGTTCTACGACGATCATCATCTACAAGTTGTCAAATGGTTTCAAATTTTTCAGGGTTGAGCTCATTGAAAGTCTTCCAAATTTCTCGTCATCTTCCAGTGATGTTCTTCAGCTCTTCAAGCACACATGCCACTCAAAACACCTTAAATGACTCATTGCAGCATCGCCGTAAACTTGCTGAATCATGTCAACTGTCTCTGTGGCAAATTTGTTCACTTTTTTACGAAGAATATCACATTTATACTTTGTTGTAACTTGCTGTCATTGATGAAATAGCAGACGTGGTAACGTACATTGTCAGAATAGCACCAGTTGCACAACTCCCAATATACATGGTCAGAATAGCACCAGTTGCACAGATCCCAATATACACAAAACTATGTCTTTTGGCACACTGACTTGTGAAGGTCTGTGCTACCTGTGACTGTGCATGCTGCCATCTGTTGGTGTGTTACAAACTTTTTGATACCACCTCAAATATATCTAAGGTATTTGACAGCATACCATTTTTCAATATACAGAACAGAGATTCGGTGGGAGGGGAGGGAAGTGCTGTAGGGAAAGGGGCAATGCGGTGAACTATTCTGCAATATACAGTACTTTTAGGTTCGATCTACACATGCGGTAAGATTACCGTGCCTCTGAGAAGCAGTCTCGCTTTGCTGAAGTGTTTGACAGGTGGTGAGGAGGCAGCCCTGTAAATGCTGCAACGCAACCTTGTGTACATGCAGGAATAGGTCACGTTCAGAGGCTATACTGCCTGACAAACACAGCAGGGGGGATTATTTTTGCTGTGGTTGAGCCTTTTTCATACTGCCCACCCTTCAGCTGCGAAGGCAGTGGACAGAGTGGCAAAAATGTTCACCAAGCATGCTTTGTTGGTAGTAATGCCCAAAGAATGCTGCACGTTCACATGGTGTTGCAGGTTTTTGGGGGGTTAAAACAGGCAAGGAGGAGGTGACATCATGCTTCTGAAGAGCAATCCACCATAGATCACTCTTTAGAGGACTAGCACTATAAGTGGGAATATTTGTATTGTTGTGTCTATGCTACCCAGTGATAGTGCAAATCGTGCATTTATGCACCAATGGTAATATTCCTTGAAAAGTGCAGCACAATCACAATGTAATCAAAAGAAACACACTACTGATAGGTGTTAAACCTCAAATGCAACTTTCCCATGAGGAAGCCACAGTGGGTGTGGCAAAACGTGGTGGGGCATAGCTTGATGACATCAGCACCTTAAGCAGAAAGGAAGCACACTTTATTATAAGTGAGGAGTCTTATTGTACAGTGATCAGGAAGATCACATAAGGGGTTAAGGTGTGTGCATCTGGTCCCTTTATAAACACAAATGTGGAGAGTGTGCCATATGCTTAAGAAAGGGGAGCACGCTCCCGAAATGTGTCATATCCATGGCAACCTGCCACGCTCTTTTCCAGCAGTACTCTATGATCAGCGCAGCCATCTTCCTGTGCCATCGTATTACCACTGTGGGCGCTTGTAGCTTCCTTTCTCCAGCTTACCAGCACTAGTGATAGACATGGGAGGCAGTTTTTATCCAGTGCTGAGACGAGAAGGAGTTCTGACCAGACCATCTTAATTTTTACTGTGAATTACTTAAGGACACACTGGCCTTTCTGAACATGTGAGTGCATTTACCTTTTTTAAATCTACATTTTAATAAAAAGATTCATTGCACTGTTATGTGCTTCCCTTTTTTTTTTTATTCAGAGGTCTAACACTAGTGTAAACTAATCCTAAAGCTAGCCATAGATGGCTGATGAAAAAAAAAAATGAAGATGTCCCAATCTACACAAGCGAAGTAGGAGGAATCCTCCTGCTGCCAGAATTCACTGATCAGCACTGCAGCCAATTGGCTGCAAGCAATGATCGAATGAAAATATATCAACAGTCCCAATCATTAGATCACCTCCTTTCAAAAGGGAATAGCCATGGATGGATCAAAATTTGTCTGCTCCCTGCTGAACTGGCTGCATTTCGATCCATCTATGGCCAACTTTAGGCTAAGGCCGGCCACACTCAGTTCAAATCTCGTGGTTGGAACCGTTAATGGGAAAGCTGAATGCACCAAGTTAGTTGATCTATCAACTTGGGTTTAGAGCCTGCCGGATTTGCTAGCGATAATCACTGTCTTCTCCCAGCAGGTGTGGCTTCCTCCTCCGGCGGGAGACGACAATTGCTAATTCCTCTGTCAGCACTGTCTATGGCTGCAGGAAAACGGAAAATTGAATACTTACCTTTCCGTAATTTTCCTTTCCTGGTGCCTGCCCATGGCAGCATACCCATGGTTGCTCCGCCCTCTACCAACCCACAGGACCATTTTAACTCTATAAAAAAAGAGTTCCTCCCCTTAGTCAGTATTCTTTTAACTAGATCTCATAACACTAAGGATCATTGAAGGGAGGGTGTATGCTGCCATGGGCAGGCACCAGGAAAGGAAAATTACGGAAAGGTAAGTATTCAATTTTCCGTTTTCCTGGTGCCTCCCATGTCAGCATACCCATGGTAAATAACTCGCTTACAGGGAGGGTACTGCAATAAAGCAATTTAAACAAAAAAGCTACAGTACAGATGACTGCAAAGTCCTTTCCCCAAACTCTCGGGAAGTAAGGACTACTGGGTCCACACTATAGTGTGACATGAACGTGCTGAAGGACGACCAGCTGGCCGCTCGACAAATTGTCTCAGGGGAGACCCGCACCAAAGCTGCCCAGGAGAAAGCTATTCCACGCGTTGAGTGCGCATTGAGCGCATCTGGAACTGGGAGACCACTAGCCCGATATGCTCTTTGGATTAACCTTACAATCCAGCTTGCCAAGGTCGTCTTAGATGCTGCCATTCCCTTTCTGGCACCCTTGGGGATGAACTGCTGCGTCAAATTTAGGTAGTGACTTAGGGATCTGGCTATATCCAACTCATGCAGTTTTGAGGAGGCTGGATCCTCCCCGAATGCTGGAAGAACCCACTCTTGGTTCAGATGGAAGACTGAAGGTACTTTAGGGATGAACTGAAGAATAGGTTGCAACACCACCCTGTCCGGGAAGAAGGTAATGTAGGGTTCTTGTAACCCTAATGCTTGGATCTCTGATACCCTGCGACCCGAAGTGATGGCGACTAGAAAGACTGCCTTCAGAGAAATATCCTCCAAGGTTCTTTCTTCTGTGGGAGCAAACTGAGGTTTTGAAAGGATATTAAGCAGGATAGTCAAATCCCATTTGGGGTATAGCGTCTTTCTAGGCGGTCTCAATCTTAGAACTGTTTTCAAGAAACGTTCCACCAGAGGATCTAGCGCCCACCGGGTGTCTGTTAGAGCTGAAAGGGCTGAAACCTGGACCTTAAGCGTATTCAGGCCCAAACTTAAGTCCAATCCACTATGTAAAAAGAGGAGTATGTTCTGGATTCCGGGGTTTGGAGGATCGAAATGGTTCGTTTCTGCCAATTCCGTAAACTTTCTCCAAACTCTATAGTATGTGGAATTCGTAGATGCTTTTCTCGCCTGTAGTAGTGTTTGAATGACATTATGCGAACATCCTAACTCGCCCAACCTTTTCTGCTCAACTTCCAAACCCTCAAGTCTAGGATCTCCGGGTGCGGGTGACAGAACTTGCCTTGAGACAGAAGGTTGTCTATGCGTGGAAGGTGAAGCGGTTTGCGCAAGATCATCTTGATTAGCAACATGAACCACGGTCTCTTGGGCCAGTATGGAATCACTGCTAAAACTGTGATCGCTTCTGTGGTTAGACGTCGGAGAAACCTCAGTATCAGTGGAGTTGGTGGGTATGCGTATGCCATCTGAAAGTTCCATGGCTGGGTTAGGGCATCCACCCCTGCTGATTTCGGAGATGGGAACCTTGAAAAGAAAAGCGGTGTCTTCGCATTGAGCGGGGAGGCAAATAGGTCTATATGGGGAGTGCCCCATTGTTGGCATATCTAGGAGAAGACCCTCGGATTCAGAGACCACTCATTGTGGCTGAAAGATATTGAAAGCTGATCGGCTAACTGGTTCTCTGGCCCTGGGATATATGAGGCTCGTAGGTTGACTAAATTCCTCTCGGCCCATGTCAGAATGGGTGTCACTTCATTCAGAAGGGACCTGCTGTGCATTCCTCCTCGATTCTGAACATAAGCTACTGCTGCTTTGTTGTCCATCTGGAGAAGGATGGATTTTCCCCTGAAGAAGGTGGCCAGAGACAGGATTGCTAACCAAGCCGCCCTTAGCTCCAAGGTGTTTGATACTACTTCTGTCGCATTGAATTGCCATCTGCCCTGTACCAACTGGTCTTGGTAATGTGCCCCCCATCCTAACTGACTTGCGTCTGTCGTCAGAACAGTCCATGGGATGGGGCCAAGGGGACAGTGAAGCAGAAGGTTGGATGGTCTTGTCCACCACCAAAGGCTGGATTTCATTGTAGGTGTAATCAATATCCTCTGCTCTAGGCGATCTTTCTTCCACTGTGATAAGAAGCCCACCTGGAAAGTCCGTAGATGCCATCTGGCCCATTTCACCATAGGTATGCATGAAGAGAGGGAACCTAGCAGGCTTAGACAGTCTGATGCTGCCATAGAATGGCTCGCTAGCGCCCTTTTCACTTTCCCTATCAATGAAGGGATTTTTTCTGCCGGGAGTGAAACTGCTCTTCCTGGAGTGTTGAAGAATGCCCCTAGGTAAATTATCTCCTGGGTGGGAGTAAGTTGACTTTTGGCGTAGTTGATTAGCCAACCAAACTTTATCAGTGTGTCTAGGACCAACTGTACATTTATCACCAAGGTCTGCCTGTGCTGAGAAAGAACTAGAATATCGTCCAAATAGTGTAGTACTCAAATCCCCTTCTCTCGAAGAGGAGCTAAGGTCGCTACTAGCACTTTGGTGAAAGTTCTGGGCGCTGTTGAAATCCCGAAGGGAAGGCATTGGAATTGAAGATGTAAGTCGCCTATTCTGAACCGAAGAAAAGGTTGAAACTGAGGGCGGATAGGTATGTGCAGATACGCATCCTGAAGGTCTATGGACGCCATCCAATCTCCTGGCTGAACAGATAGAATGACCGTGTTTAAGGACTCCATCTTGAAATGTTCCACCCGGATATACCTGTTCAGCCTCTTCAGGTCTAGCACCGGCCTCCTACCCCCGATTTTTTGGGGACCAAGAAGACTGGGGAATAAAAGCCTAAGTGCTTCTCCAAGTCTGGAACTGGTACTACTGCCTGCTAGAGAACAAGCATTTTGACACATTGAAAAAGGGCCTCCTTCTCTCTGGAGGTTGGAATTTTGGTGGCCTGAAAGGAATAGAGGGGAGGCTGCCTTTTGAATCCCCAGAAATGACCTTGACAGACCGTGGACACTGCCCACTGGTCTACGCAACCTTCCACCCAAACCTGGGCAAACGCCTTTAGACGGGCTCCTACCGGACCGGCTTGGGTGGAGAGGGCGTCAAAAGGACTTCTGGCCATCAACTGTGTATGTAGAGGCTTTTGGTTTAGCCGACCTCAGAAAGGTAGCTTGTGAACGTTTCCAGCCCCTTCTATACTCCCTTCCCGGACGGTAGGATCTGGAGTCCTTCCCTCTTAACTGGCCCACTGGGCGGTTTGCAAATCTCTTTCTCCTGCTTCTGTCCTGGGGAATTAGCCCACTTTTCCCCCCTGTGACTCTGGTAATTGCCGTATCCATTTTTTCGTCAAACAGGGCTTTCCCATCGTATGGAATACGACACCATGATTGCTTAGACGTTGGGTCGGCCGAACATGGTTTTAGACACAACGCTCTTCTGGCCGTTATGGAATACAGCATGGCCCTGGAAGAGCATTTTAGGACGTCAATAGCCGCTTCTGCTATGAAATCTGAGCCAGCTTTAATACATCCAGTGCCTTAATGATTTCTTCTGAACCTACCCCTTGTCTGAGGGCCATTTCCACATTGTCTGACCATACTCTGGTGGCCCTTGAGATCGAAGTCAGAGCTACCGCCGGCTTGCATGCTCCCCCAGCCTCCTGATATGTTTTTTTCAGGTCTGAGTCAATCCTTCGGTCAAGGACATCTTTAAAAGGAGACTGCATCTTCTAGTGGCAAGGTCGAGTTTCTAGCCAACCTCATAACTGAGGCGTCCACAGTTGGTACAGCATCAAAAAGTTGCGCATCTGCTTCTGCCAGTGAATATAACTTAAGAAAACGATTATACGCCATAGGTCTTCTGTCTATCTTCTGCCATTCATCTGTTACCACCTCCTTGATTTCTTCCATCAAGGGAAAAGTTGATACCTTCTTTTTCAGATGTGGGAAATATTTCTTTGTTTTAGAAGGTGGCTCCGGATTTTCCTCCCACTGGATTGCATCCTTGACCGCGGTTATGAAAGGCTCAACTAGAGCGAAGTCAAAAGCTGAAATATTGCTATCCACCCCTTCCGCCTCGTCTTCAGAATCCACCTCTGCGTCCGAATGAGGAGTGGACGCGCTTACTGCTGCTTCAGGCGAGGGTGGGTTAATTTGGTCTTGGGAGAGGGCCAACTCCCTGATTGAATCCTTGATCAAGCTCTTAATTGATTCCAGAGACTGCTGCTTATCTTTCTCTATCCCCTGTAGCCTCTAGTAGACACTTCTCGCATACCAATTTTTCCGGCAGCGCTTGTCTTTCACATACCCAACAGGTCTTCTCTTTTGGATACACCGGTCTGTGGGATTCGTGTCTGCTAGGGGTATGTCGGGGTGACCTCTGGCCACTGCGGGAGGCATGATCTGAGGATGAGTGAGAGTGTCCTGAGCTCCTATGACCTTTGGATCTCCTATCTGAGGAGCTATGGTGAGATGATCTGCGGGATGATCCCCGATGCGGGCTGTAGAAACAAAAAATATGGTTCTAATTTGCCCGTAGTGCTCTTTTTTTATTTTCCTTTAAAACTTACCTGATTGTTGCAGCCCTTACCTAGCGGTATGATGAGGATCTTTTTGTTGCGGTATCACATTACTAGGGGCAGCTGGGCAAGAGAAAAACAAAAAAAGGATAGATTTCTTTCTGCTTTCCTTTTTAACCATATACATACATTATATATATATATACATATACACACACACACACACACACACATATAGATACACATATCTACACAATATATATACATAACATTAAACAAAAGTACCCATTTGCAAGCCCCTAAATACCTGGGCCAGGCTCCATTGCAAAAAATAGGGAAGACACTTAAGGGAGATGTCTTTACCTTGATAGCTGGCCCTGTAATGAATCCCAGGCTCTCCATTTATGCTGAGAGCACTTTGGGAGTACCAAGACGGCCACCGACAGCTTCAGTTTGCTACTGGGCATGCACCGTACTGTCACATGTGCAAGTAACAGCCTGCTCACATACGGATAGGAGACATACCATCAGGGAAGAGCATAGAGGAGAGGCTAAGCTCCTGTTAATCTTCCAACATGGCCCAAAAAAAGATCCACAGAGAAAAACGGCCTCCCATACTTATCTGGCGCCTTTAGCAGCCCAAGCGATGGGACTCCATACTGCAGGAGAGCATGAACCTGCAACGGTTACACCATAAAGCGGTGAGGTAAGGCTGATAATGATCCTGCTGGCATGAGGACAAAGAAAAGAATACCGACTAAGGGGAGGAACTCTTTTTTTATAGAGTTAAAATGGTCCTGTGGGTTGGTAGAGGGCGGAGCAACCATGGGTATGCTGACATGGGAGGCACCAGGAAATACATCTGCACCATATATGGGCTGCCTATCACTGTGAGCAGACTTACAAGAGTAAGGAGATAATCTTTTTTGAGCAAGGTTAACAATGTGCATATATCTTACAAGATAGGTTACTGAGCCATTTAGCCAGACTTTTTAATATGCATGTCCCACCAAAACTTTTTTTGATTAAGTAGGAAAGGAGAAAAAATACTGGATTGATATGACATATTACATTTTTTTAGAATTGTTCAGTAATTGCAGCTTCTCTCACTCTTGGTATCTATAGTGAGTTGTGGTAAGGCATGTGTTACTGCAGCAGATATCAATGCATGTTATGTGTCTTATTGCCTTGCGGCCGCATTCATTTTTAATGACACACCAGCATCTTAAAGTAGAACTAGAGGCAAAATGTGTTGTTTTTTTCCCATTGTGGAAAGAGTAAGGGAGGGCTAATACAAGATTTGCTAGAATTTGCTTAAATAGCTGTCCACTGCTACAGCCATCGTTCCCATTAAAAGAAACCTGTTCAATTTAACTGCTGCTGGAAATTCCAGATCCTTGGTATAAACATACTTATATTGGATGAGTGACTCAAAGAAATAAAATCCTTTTGATTAAAATGAGAACATGGCCATGACAACACAACATATTTCCTTAGTGCTAGTGTCCTTTAAGATATGTTTAACCCTTTCATGACTAAGCCTATTTTTGAAATTTGGTGTTTACAAGTTAAAATCCGTATTTTTTGCTAGAAAATTACTTAGAGTACCCAAACATTATATATATTTTTTTAGCAGAGAATCTAGAGAATAAAATGGCGATTGTTGCAATATTTTTTATCACACGGTATTTGTGCAGCGGTGTTTTAAACGCAAATTTTTGGAAAAGGGACACTTTCATGAATTTTAAAAAATCCAAACAGTAAAGTTACCCCAATTTTTTTGTATAATGTGAAGGATGATGTTACGCCGAGCAAATCGATACCAAACATGTCACGCTTTATAATTGCACGCACTCGTGGAATGGCGACAAACTACGGTACCTATGAATTTCCATAGGCGTCGCTTTAAAAATTTTTTACGGTTACCAGGTTTGAGTTACAGAGGAGGTCTAGGGCTAGAATTATTGCTCTCACTCTGACGATCGCGGTGATACCTCACATGTGTAATTTGAACACCGTTTACATATGCGTGAGTGACTTTCGTATGCGTTTTCTTTGCTGCGCGAGCTCGCGGGGACAGGGGCACTTTTAAAAAAAATTTTTTTTTTTTTTTAATTTATTTTTTTACTTTATAAATTGTGTTTTAAAAATTTTTTTTTTACTTTTATTGCTGTCACAAGGAATGTAAACATCCCTTGTGACAGTAATAGGTGGTGACAGGTACTCTTTATGGAGGGATGGGGGGTCTAAAAGACCCCCCATCCCTCCTTTACACTTCAAAGTATTCAGATCGCCGAAAACGGCGATTCTGAATACTGTGTACTTTTTTAAATTCGGCGCCATTGGCAGCCGAGTAAACGGGAAGTGACGTCATGACGTCGCTTCCGCGTTTACAACGAGAAGGCTGGAACGAAGCCGCCCACAGCTTCGTTCCAGCCCGCCCCCAGCCGCCGAAGGTACCCGATTGGATACCGGGCCTCCGGATCGCACGGGAGGCCCGGTAACAGCGGCGGGGGGGGGATGTCCCCTCCCGCTCCTCCGGTATAACAACCGAGCGGCTTTTAGCCGCATCGGTTGTTATACTCGGGTAGCCGATCGCCCGCTGTAAACAACGGTACCGGGATGATGCCTGCAGCTGCAGGCATCATCCCGGTATAACCCCGGAAAGCCGAGTACGCATATGTGCGTACGGTCGGCGGGAAGGGGTTAATACTGGCCGAGTGGACCTGAAAGGTGCTCAGCAAGCTTTCAAAAAAGCCACAAAATGCCTAAAGCAAACCTTTCAGAGATATTCCTTCATCTGCTTTTCACGTGGTAAAGGGCCGCTTTCAATGACACGTTACCTCGTTCCGTGACGTGCCTGGAGGACATGTGCTCCCCAGATGGCGCGCGGGTGCGTGATTCTGGAAGGACGTCATCTGACAGCCTCACAGAGTTATCTGACCACGCTGTAGCCGTCATTTGGCAATGGCCTGGTCGGTAACTGGTTAAAATACTATATCCATTTCTCTAGCCCCGTTTTCAATTCAACCTGTGTTTACATGTGTAATTTACGCAGGGATACAGAATTTTCTACTTTGATTTTGTGCAGTTTAGAGTTATACTAAACATACACCTTTTAACTTACATTTTCCCTTCTATATTTTGACGATGGCACTGTAATTATTTTAATAAAAAAAAAAAGTACCTTTTTCATAATCGATATACAGCGGTCACATGACCCAGCTTTTTCCCAGCCTGTCTGCAGGGAAACATAAGCAGGAGGAGCTTCTAATCCTCTGCTGCTGGTCACATGCTCAAATAAAAAAAAACAGCCTTTGGAATACATAGTAAAAATAAATAATATCAATAAACTTTCATCCAAATATATATTTGAAACCAAACCTTTATTATTTTGTGAAAATAATAGTGTGGGCAGATTTCTGCTAGTCACAGGCTGTGTCACACCCCTCCAGCCTTTGTCTTAGAATAAGGGGGAGCTAAAACCAGCATTAATCTACATGTAATATCCTGCCCCCATTGTGTTTAGCTGGTTAGTGGGCATGGAGAAGGAGAGAGGGGGCTGTCATTTACCACTGTGTATACACCCACATGTGTGACTCTATAGTCACATGGGCTGCTCAGATACGATAGGGAGGAAATGCTCAGCATAGAAACTCACTGAAAACCGAGCATGTGCAGAGTTGCCACCACAGCTTCAAAATCCCTAGCTAAATTGGGCACATGAACAGAAGGGGGAGACACAGCAGTAGGATCAACCAGTTTTTTTTGCAGAATACACAAAACGGATCTCATAGTGACTGAAAGAGTATGAAAAGCTTGTAATAAACCATTTATTGATAGTTTTTTATTATGTGGATTTCGTGACGCTTTAACAGAGCACAAAATCTGGGCGGCACAGTGGTGTAGTGGGTAGCACTCTTGCCTATCAGTAAAAAGGGTTGCTGGTTCGAATTTCAACCACGACACTACCTGCCTGGAGTTTGTCATTTTCTTCCTGTGCCTGCATGGGTTTCCTCCAGGTACTCAGGTTTCCTCCAACACTCAAAAGACAGGCTTAATTGGTTAAATGGCTTCTGTCTAAATTGGCCCTAGTATAAGAATGTGAGTTAGGGACATTAGATTGTAAGCTCCTTGAGAGTAGGGACTGATTTGAATGTACAATGTATATGTAAAGCGCTGCATAAATTACTAAGCACAATGCAGCTGTGGGCATAGGCCCATCATATACAGTCAGGTCCATAAATATTGGGACATTGACACAATTCTAATCTTTTTGGCTCTATACACCACCACAATGGATTTGAAATAAAACGAACAAGATGTGCTTTAACTGCAGACTTTCAGCTTTAATTTGAGGGTATTTACATCCAAATCAGGTGAACGGTGTAGGAATTACAACAGTTTGTATATGTGCCTCCCACTTTTAAAGGGACCAAAAGTAATGGGACAATTGGCTGCTCAGCTGTTCCATGGCCAGGTGTGTGTTATTCCCTTATTATCCGATTTACAAGGAGCAGATAAAAGGTCCAGAGTTCATTTCAAGTGTGCAATTTGCATTTGGAATCTGTTGCTGTCAACTCTCAATATGAGATCCAAAGAGCTGTCACTATCAGTGAAGCAAGCCATCATTAAAAGAAAACAAACCGATCAGAGAGATAGCAAAAGCATTAGGTGTGGCCAAATCAAATGTTTGGAACATCCTTAAAAAGAAAGAACGCACCGGTGAGCTCAGAAACACCAAAAGACCCGGAAGACCACGGAAAACAACTGTGGTGGATGACGGAAGAATTCTTTCCTTGGTGAAGAAAACACTCTTCACAACAGTTGGCCAGATCAAGAACACTCTCCAGGAGGTAGGTGTATGTGTGTCAAAGTCAACAATCAAGAAAAGACTTCACCAGAGTGAATACAGAGGGTTCACCACAAGATGTAAACCATTGGCGAGCCTCAAAAATAGGAAGGCCAGATTAGAGTTTGCCAAGCAACATCTAAAAAAGCCTTCGCAGTTCTGGAACAACATCCTATGGACAGATGAGACCAAGATCAACTTGTACCAGAGTGATGGGAAGAGAAGAGTATGGAGAAGGAAAGGAACTGCTCATGATCCAAAGCATACCACCTCATCAGTGAAGCATAATGGTGGTAGTGTCATGGCGTGGGCATGTATGGCTGCCAATGGAACTGGTTCTCTTGTATTTATTGATGATGTGACTGCTGACAAAAGCAGCAGGATGAATTCTGAAGTGTTTGGGGCAATATTATCTGCTCATATTCAGCAAAATGCTCCAGAACTCATTGGACGGCGCTTCACAGTGCAGATGGACAATGACCCGAAGCATACTGCGAAAGCAACCAAAGAGTTTTTGAAGGGAAAGAAGTTGAATGTTATGCAATGGCCAAGTCAATCACCTGACCTGAATCCGATTGAGCATGCATTTCACTTGTTGAAGACAAAACTGAAGGGAAAATGCCCCAAGAACAAGCAGGAACTGAAGACAGTTGCAGTAGAGGCCTGGCAAAGCATCACCAGGGCTGAAACCCAGCATCATTGTTTGTTTCATTTCAAATGCATTGTGGTGGTGTATAGAGCCAAAAAGATTAGAATTGTGTCTATGTCCCAATATTTATGGTCCTGACTGTATAAGACTGCTGCATTTAGACCCGCAAGACTCTGTACTGATATGAACACAGTGTTTTTTTACAACCAAGTGGATGAACCCATATTGTGCAATGTTAGGAATTTACTGCATACTTTCAATATTTGTAAAAGTTCCCCTCTTTCATAAATGCCACCCAATGATCACATCAAGAAAAGCCAACCCTTTGGGCTTTTAATAGAAAGGACCTGATTTTGTAAGGTTTTCTTTGGGAAATGCACTGTAACAGGTCCTACAGAAAAACTCCACATTACAAAAAAATATAGAGCATCAGTCGTTTTACATAAAACACACCTTTTACCCAGAAGGTGAACACTTTAATTGAACTTCAAGGAAACAGTTCTGCACAGCAGTTTAGAAATGCCTTTCTTCCCTCACAGTAAAAGCACTAATGAAGAAGGAATGTTTTAAATATTTTAAATACGCTGCATGTCTTAATAAATAAATTAAAACATCTGTTATTTATAGTCTTATAAATACTTTTTTTGTCAAACAAAATGTATTAAAATTTTCCGCAACATTTCTAATATAAATAGATATATATAACTTAAGACAAGAACAATTCTGGTCAGGATCCATTTCCTCCCTCACAGAGCAGCTCAATGTAACAAAGCCGCTGCTACTTCCAAGAAGCTAAAACCAACTTTGTTCCAGCAGGGGGCGAAAGATGTCAGTTGCTGGGTGGAGTGTTCCCTATTGTGCTGAAACGGTAAAGTTGGTTTGAGCTTCTCAGAAATTAAATTTCTGGTCCAAAAGATAATTAAGGGCCTCAAAGGTGTATGCATACCCAAAACTTGATTTTGGATGGCGTTTGGAAGAGTTAGACCTTCTGTCATGTTTTTATTACTGTGTCCCTGCTGGGAATATTCACCCTCCGTTTGTCCTGGTGATGGAGCAGTCACCAGAACAGGATTAGAAGATGAATCTTCACACAAGGACAAAAATGTGTAAGAGGGGATCATTTCCCTGCTCCGATAATATTTCCCTTTACTTTCTGCTGCATCTCCAGGACAGGAAGTTAAAGAGACAGACAGCACAAAAAATAAATTAACTGGAGTTTTAACCCCTTCCCTATTCTATTCAAAACTAAAAAATGTTTTAGTTATATGTACACTTTAAATTGGAAAAAAAAAAAACTGGGTTTAAATTTTGTCCCCTGCACTGAAGAGGACGCCAAACCCCAGTCTAGAGAAAAGTGGAGAAAAAATGCATATACACAGCTTTTTGGTTGTTGGCAGCAGCAGGCATTTTGCATGGATCATGTGACATTGTTAAGGCACTTCGACATAACAGCCACCAAAAAAGTATGTTTTGTGGGCTGAAGAAACTCCTTAAGGGCACAGAATGCCTTAAAACGGGTTTCCCTGTGATATCTGAGAATAAAGATGAAACAAGCTAAAAACGCTCTAACATGGCTACAGCTAAAAATGTATAAATTTAGCAGGCTTTACACTGTAACCCATCAAATTTAAAATGAAATATCGATTGTTAGCTGTGTTCAACAGACAGCCAGCCTGCACACAGAATAACTTAATATCTGTCTGCTCTAAGGCCCCTTTCACACTGAGGAGATGGGGCATCGGTGGTAAAACGCTGGTATTTTTAGCGGCGATTTATCGTGGTTTTAGCGGCGGTATTCGGCCCCTAGCGGGACGGTTTTAACCCCCGTTAGCGGCCGAAAAAGGGTTAAAACCGCCCGCAAAGCGCCGCTAAGCCGGCGGTATAGCCCCATTGATTTCAATGGGCAGGAGTTTTTTTCCCCCTCCTGCCAGTGCACCGCTCCAGTGTGAAAGCACACTGGAGACACAGCAGCGGCAGTTTCAGGTCAGTTTGCAGGCGCTATTTTTAGCGCAATAGCGCCTGCAAACCACCCCAGTGGGAAAGGGGCCTAAGAGTTAGCCAGATGGAAACATTTTTGTTGGAAATCTGTGACACAGCTTTGGCACAAAAAATGGCCTGCAGATTTTAATCAAACTGGGAAGATGGTGGCTGTTTTGACTGTTCTCTTTCCTGTCGGTGTAAGTGCTGAAAAGATGGATTTCAACGCGTTCACAGGTCATCTTCATCATCAAAGGACTCGGTACATCTCAAGAACATTGTCTCATAATCGAACTGTGGGGCAGACATCTGGAAAAGGAAACACACACCATATATATATATATAAATAAACCTTAAAAAAAAAAAAAAAAAGGGAATTTGACTTACCTGTACATTTCATATCTATAGGACACAGGCTGAATAGTCATAGACCCTGGATTTTAGGCTTGTACCTACAGGTGATTAGACACTGGCAAGCTTTTGAGGACAGGCCTCCTGAGCATCCCCCTATAACCCTACCCCCCTCAGTTTTGCAGCAAGCAAAGCAGAGTAACACAAACTCTGGTAATTAGTTGTATTATCCATTTAGCCATGGCGGACTTGGAAGCAGGATATCCCTTGCAAGGTCCTGAGTATAGGACAAATAGGACGTTCGTCTTCCTGACAGCAGCTGTTGCTTTGTCTAAGATCGAGATCACTTTGCGTGAATGCTACCTTAAAAAAACAAAACTATCTAGCTAGAGCAGCCAACACTCAATTAGTAAAAAGTACAACAGTGAATAGTGTAGCGCTCTTACCCCATTACCCAATTAATACCACATCAAATTTAGATGTCACATGTAAACCACACAGTGCTTCAACATTGTCTCCCATACATATACAATAACAATCATCATTATGTGATACTCATACAGTCAAAATTTCCAAATTTTCTCATGTTACAACCAAAAACGTAAATGTATTTTTTTGGGGATTTTATGTGATAGACCAACACAAAGTACCACTTCACAAATATGTGCAAGGAAAATAAATGGTTTTCAATTTTTTTTTTTTTTTTACAAATATCTGAAAAGTGTGGTGTGCATTTGTATTCAGCCCCCCAAGTCCATACTTTGTAGAACCCCTTTTCACTGCATATACAGCTGCAAGCCTTTTTGGGTATGTCTCTACTAGCTTTGCACATCTAGAGTGAAATTTTAGCCCATTCCTCTTTGCAAAATGGCTCAAGCTCTGTCAGATTGGATGGAGAGCGTCTGTGAACATCAATTTTCATATCTTGCCACAGATTCTCAATTGGATTTAGGTCTGGACTTTGACTGGGCCATTCTAACACATGGATATTCTTTGGTCTAAACCATTCCATTGTAGCTTTGGCTGTATGTTTAGGGTCGTTGTCCAGCTGGAAGGTGAACCTCCGCCCCAGTCTCAAGTCTTTTGCAGACTCTAACAGGCTTTCTTCTAGCAATGCCCTGTAGCTTCTCCCACCTGAGCTGTGGATCTCTGCAGTTCCTCCAGTTACCATGGTCCTCTTGGCTGCTTCTCTGATTAATGCTCTCCTTGCCTGGCCTTAAAAGTTAAGTGGGGTGGGCAATGTCTTGGTAGGTTTGCAGTTGCGCCATACTCTTTCCATTTTCGAATGATGGATTGAACAGTGCTCCGTGAGATGTTCAAAGCTTGGGATATTTTTTAAGAACCCAACCCTGCTTTAAACTTCCCCACGTCGTTATCACTGACCTGTTTGGGGAGTTCTTTGGCCTTCGTGAGGCTGTTTGTTCACTAAGGTTCTCTAACAAACCTCTGAGGGCTTCACAGAACAGTTGTATTTACACAGAGATTAAATCACACACAGGTGGACTCTATTTACTAATTAGGTGACTTCTGAAGGCAATTGGTTCCACTAGATTTTAGGTGTATCAGAGTAAAGGAGCTGAAGACAAATGCACGGCATACTTTTCATATATTTATTTGTAAAACAATTTGAAAACCATTTATCCTTTTCCTTCCATTTCAATTATGTGCGACTTTGTTTTGGTCTATCACATAAAATTCCAGATACATTTACGTTTTTGTCTGTAACTTGACAAAATGTGAAAAATTTCAAGGGGTGTGAATACTTTTTCAGGGCACCATACATATAAAATAATTGTGTAATGCATTAATCCACAGTACAGTTCATCCACATTTATGCTTTTTTTGTCAATCAATGATATCTGTGAAATCAGTGACAATCCCCTCTCTATCGGAATCACACTCACATTTTCACCTGATCTTAATATACATTAGTTAGGTCTAGCCTGTTTATGTCTCCACTGATGGAGGACAGATTTACTGTACATCTGGGTTCGTATAGAAACAAACACTCTCCCATCAATTATTCAATGCATAGAAGGAAGCATAAAACAGCACATAGTGTAAAACTGTTTCTGAAAGCTTTATTAAAAAAGGTAAAAAAAAAAAAAAAAACAAAAAAAAAACAAAACACACCACACCCACAAGTTTGGTGCACTCAGCATAGTGCAAATATGTACTCACATATCATAACACATAATGACCTAGCTGTTTCTCCCTGCTGTAAATCTGGCTTGTCCTGTCTGACGCCACTTTAAAGGTGCACGTCATCAGGCACCAGGTGCTGTAAGAGGCGAACTAGATCCAAGATACACCTTGAATAAAGGCTTTGATAAGGGAAAATTAGACTGGAATTTTTAAAAAAAAGAAAATAGGCAAGGCCAAAGCCTGTCCTTTCGGAGTATTTAGGGCCAAATTCTGGTCAAAGCCTGATTAACCGCCTAAAATACGAGGCACAGAGCAATTTCTGGGATTGAAGTGCCTGTGTCACTAGGCAAAAATTATTTCCAGATGTGACAGTAGATTTTTCTGGAAGTAGCTTTTCTTGATTTTAGTAAACTAGCAATGCCAGACTCAGAGACCCCTCTGCTCCTTTACATCTGAGCTAAAACAGTCATGCCCTTAAAACCAGTGATGGAGAAGCAGGATGGAGTAGAGGGCCCTAAGAGGGCAGCAGGTCTGGCCTGTTGGGTAGAGACAAGGAATCGTCTCCTAGCAGTCTGAAAATGTCTGTGTACCAGGTTTTTCTAGGCCAGTTCGGTGCGATGAGATTCACCCGTTTATTCTCTTGCTCTATTTTGTGGAGCAGGCGAGAAAGAATTTGGACTGGAGGAAGGCACAGATTTGCCTAAACCAAGACCAAGGGATTATCAAAGCACCAATGCCAGTGCCAGATGATCCTTAGTCCAGGCCACAAACAGAGGTGACTTGTTGAATCTGGAGGCCAGAATATGCACGCCTGGGGTCCCTCATCTATGACATATCAGGTTGGAGATGTTGGGGTAAAGGGTCCATTTCCCTTGGTCCAGGCAGGGTAAAATCCACCTTCCAGTTGTCTCCTGGCATATTAAGAACCGTTATCACTGGACAGTGTTTCTCCATCCATGAAATTATCTGGTTTGTTTCCTTCAAGGCTGCATGACTCCTGCCCGTTGGTGATTGATGTAAGCTACAGCCATGGCATTGTATGACTGCCCCCTGATTGATGTCCTTGTAGAAGGAAGGATGTCAGTGGTGTAGGACCATCGTTATAACTCAGATATAGGATGTTGATGGGCTTACGGCTTAAAGCTTAGTTTTCAGTGATGTGGCAGAAAGAATTTCCCCGTTGTTAGGGCTGAGCACCAAGCAACATGCCTGTTATATGTCAACAAGATGTGTTGGATGAGTCTCAAATGAAATAGGGTGAATTGAACAGCCTCAAAAGGAGGCCACCATGAGACCCAGAACTCTCATGGAGAATTTTACAGAGGGGAGTCTCTTAAACTTAAGTCCTGCGCATGAGATTTGAGACATAGCAGTTTATTCTCTGGGAAGAGGACTTTTGCTTGGGATATATCTGGAAACTCTGTCTCAAGTATGCTCAGGTGAAGAGAAGGCTGGAGAGCAGATTTTTGTAAGTTGATTACCCATGGATAAATGGGAATATGCAGGTAGGCTTGGATCTTGGATGGATGCAGATGCCAATTATTCCTCCTGTCTCAGACAGGCAATGACTGACGTTGAGGATTTCATGTAAAAATTTTGAATTTGAAGATATTTGTTTATGGATTTTAAGCCTACGATAGGACGAATGCCCGTTTGGTTTTGGTTCCTCTACAGGTATTGGCACAGCTACTCTCCTGGACAAGAGGGTTCAGGGCATTCTGCAAATTTGACTGTCCTTGGGTAGATTTTGATTGATTTGAGAGAAGAAAGCGATGAGTGGGTACAGATTTGAATTCCATATGGTAACCCTTTGAAACCACCAACTGAACCCCTAGATCTGGGACGTCTGTGACCTAGAGGTGGCAAACTAACAGACATTCTCCCACTTTTCGGAATGAGGGTGGCTTCATTGGGAAGACTTGGTAGGCCAAGTTCTGCACCGCAACAAAAGGCTGAACTTAGGCTCAGAAGGAAAGGGATGTTAGAACATTCCGCTGTGAAAGAAGAATCTTTTCTCCTGTGAGATCTTTGATTAAATTTTCAAGTGCTTCACCAAAGAGGCATCCTTCTTCAAAAGAGAATAAATCTTTTACAGGCAGCTTCAGCTGACCAGGGTTTGAGCCACAAGGTTCTATGCATATGAATGGTATTAGAGCCATTCTGCAGATCTGTGTCATAACTTGTTCTAAGGCATCCACACAAAAGAGCAGGGCAGAAGGTAATTCCGCAGGTAAAGTACAGTCCTGGAATATCAGATCGTGTTGATTGATCGTTGCCCTAGTCCAGTTAGCTGCAGTTTGACAGACAAAAATTGCAGCAATAGTTAGTTGCAGAGCTTGGCCTGCAAGAGCAAAGAGAGCCTCTAAGAGCATCTCAAACGTCCTATTTGCAGAATGGTCCAGTGAGATATTTAAGACTGAGACGACAGAGTCTACTACCACAGCACACCACTTTTTTGTGAACACTTTTTCCATTCTATTTGTTAACAAATAGGAAATGTCTTTTTATTTAACAGGTCTTTTTGTACCCAAATAATCATGGGAAGATGGGAGATTCAAGTGCGACAATGCTAGGGCTCTTGTGCACAGTAGAGCATATTAACACTCGCAAGCACATTGCATAAAGTTATAACATCAGGTGCATAGGTGCCTAGCGTTGAGAAATCTGGCATTTTGGAACCCTGGAAAGTGATGGTTGTATTAAAGCCTTTAGATGTCTTAGGAATTGTAACATAGGTGCAGAAAAGTCTGCTTTAAGCTGGCTATATATTAAAACATTTTTTTTTTTAATTTCCTTTAATTTTTTTAATTTACCTTCAAATAGGTAGTGCAAGGGCCTGTGTGATTGCATACAAATTCAAAGTGTTGTTTAGGTTTGACCTCATTTTATATGGTTTTTGGTAAGTCGAAATGAAAATTGTACAAGAAAATGAATGTTAATGTGCTTTAGTCAGGCCCACTTGTTGCGTGCCTGAGATAGAGCCCGGAATCAGATCCTGCTCCAGTGCAAGGACAGCCTTGTCAATATAAGTGTTGTGTGGGCCTTCAGCAAAGCAAAAGTTTGCCTGAGTTTTTGCCATAGGTCTTTTGCCTTATTTCCCCATCACTACCACAGCGGGTATCCCCCTCCGTGGGATAGGGCGAGTGAAATTCCAAAAAGAATATACAGCAACCATGTTGCTGGTCCCTATATTGTATAGGGTCCGGGCATTGGCCGTCATGGTGGACATACCCCCAGAAGCATCTTCATGGTCTGGATTTTAGGGGGATGGATCACAGTCCTGGACCTGTATGGCACCAGGTGGCTAGCTACACGCGTTGCGGAAAGTGCTTAGCTCCCATCCAGAATCCAGTGCCTAAAGTAACATTACAGGCCGTTTCCACAACATGGGGTCCAGGTACAGTTCCCAAGGTTCTATAGAGGTTTTCCCGATCCAAATGTACTGCTTCTATTCTTGTTTTTGAAGATTTGAATTGAAAAATCTGAAGAAAAAAAAACAATAGACCAGTTAACCACTTGCCGACCGGCTCACGCTGATATACATCAGCAAAGTGGCACAGGTGCGCATAATCCCGTACATCGGCCACGGGCGCGCGTGCCCCCGCGGCGATCAGTCTTCAGGTCCAGGCTAATGATTTCTGACCTGGACCTGCTGATCGGTTCAGGCGAATGAAAATGCTTCCCCTGTCTGTAAGTGTAAACGCACACAGGGGAAGTGATGTCATCTCCCTCTCTGGAATTCTTTTCTGTTCCAGAGAGGAGAGAGAACATCTTACTGTGAGTTGCACAACACTACACTAACACCAGTACACTTGTTGCCCCCCCAGTTAACCCCTTCACTTCCTGTCACTGTGTCACCAATTGCAGTTTTCAGATTTTTCACTGATCACTGCATTGGTGTCACTTGTGACTCTAATCAGTGTTAGGGCAATTAGTAGTAGGCTCCGTTAGGTCTAGGGTACCCCCCTAATAAAGGTTTAACCCCTTGATCGCCCCCACAGTTATCCCTTACACCCCCTGTCTCAGTGTCACTAATAGATCTTTTTTCTGATCGCTGTATTAAGTGTCACGGGTGAAGCTAGTTAGCGAGTTAGTTGTTTAGTTTCACCGTCAGGTTTTTATAGCATCAGATACCCCATATATTACCTAATAAAGGTTTTAACCCCCTGATTCCCCCCTAGTTAACCCTTTCACCAGTAATCACTGTATTAGCATCACGTGTGACGCTGGTTAGTTAGTTAGTTTTTTATAGCGTCAGGGCACCTACCATATATTACCTAATAAAGGTTTAACCCCCTGATCACCCGGCAGGTGACATCAGTTAGGCCCCTTTCACACTGGGGCGGTGGGGGCGTCGGCGGTACAACAGCGCTATTTTTAGCGCTGCTGTAACGTCGTTCTTGCAGCGGTATTCGGCCGCTAGCGGTGCGGTTTTAACCCCCGCTGGCGGCCGAAAAAGGGTTAAAATCCCTCGTACAGCGCGGCTATAGCCGCGGTATAGCCGCGCTGTCCCATTGATTTCAATGGGCAGGAGCGGTTTAGGAGGGGTGAATACACCGCTCCGTCACCGCTCCAAAGAAGCGGTTTGCAGGACTTTTTTCACCGTCCTGCCAGCGCACCACTTCAGTGTGAAAGCCCTCGGGCTTTCACACTGAACAAACAGCGGAGGCTGTTTAGGGGCGGTTTGCAGGCGGTATTTTTAGCGCAATACCGCCTGCAAACCGCCTCAGTGTGAAAGGGGCCTTAGGTTTTAGCTTCAGTCAGGGTTTGCGTCACCCCAGGCAGCGGCAGATTAGTGCCAGTAACGCTAACACCCACGCACGCACCATACACCTCCCTTAGTAGTATAGTGTCTGAATATATCAATATCTGATCTATACTAGCGTCCCCAGTAGTTTAGGGTTCCCAAAAATGCAGAGTTAGCGGGATCAGCTCAGATACCTGGGTTTAGCCCCTCCGCCCAGCCCACCCAAGTGCAGTATCAATTGATTACTGTCACTTACAAAACACAACACATATAACTGAAACATTCACAGAGACAGGCCTGATCCCTGCGAGCGCTAATGCCCCGTACACACGGTCGGACATTGATCAGACATTCCGACAACAAAATCCTAGGATTCTTTCCGACGGATGTTGGCTAAAACTTGTCTTGCATACACACGGTCACACAAAGTTTCGGAAAATCTGATCATTCTGAACGCGGTGACGTAAAACACGTACGTCGGGACTATAAACGGGGCAGTAGCCAATAGCTTTCATCTCTTTATTTATTCTGGAGCATGCGTAGAACTTTGTGCGTCGGATTTGTGTACACACGATCGGAAATTCCGACAACGGATTTTGTTGTCGGAAAATTTTATAGCCTGCTCTCAAACTTTGTGTGTCGGAAAATCCGATGGAAAATGTGTGATGGAGCCTACACACGGTCGGAATTTCCGACAAGGTCCTATCACACATTTTCCGTCTTGGAAAATCCGAGCGTGCGTACGGGGCATAACAGTTTTTTTGGTAGTGTTTGAAGCAGTCGCTGACAGTCAGGTGCTCTTTTTTCCTGTGAGTTTCACCTGTTGTACCAGTAAATTTAGAGGCCACAATGTCCAATCAAAGGTACACTAGTAAAGAGGCCTACACGTTTCTGAGCATGACAGATGAGAGTGAAGAGGAAGTCACCCATCTTTCAGATTCAGGCTCAGAATACGATCCAGTAGACAGCAGTGGCATCCTGACAGATGGCAGGGACCACTACTCCGTTGTCAGAGCTAAGGTCAGACGTACCCGACCCTTTCTTCTGCTGTTGTTGAGGTGCAAGAACCGCAGGGCTCTCGTATGGAGCAGAGAGCCAGTACTAGTGCTGCTCATCCTTCTGGTGAACTGGCAAGCACCAGCGGCCTAGTACACCCTGGTCATAGTGGCTAGTGTCCCGCAGCCACCAAGAAGACAAAGACAGGCCCGTCAAGCCCATAGTGCCCTTCCTGTTGCAATCCTAATGTGGAGCCCACCGCTTCTGCAGCACCCGTACTTCCCCCATTCACTGGCCAACCCGTAATTCAGGTGGAAACAGTTGATTTTACGTCACTTGATTTTTATTCGCCGTTTTTCACGGAAGATCTGTATAGATCTTTTGTGGACCAAATCAATTTGTATGCTGGTCAATTAATCGTCGCTAATCCCCAGTTGACCCTTGCCAGAAATTGGAGACCTATCACGGTCTCCGAATTTAAGACCTTTCTGGGCCTATCCCTCCTCATTGGCATAACTAAAAAAAGTGAGTTGCGGTCATATTGGTCCACTGACCCAATTCACCATATGCCCATGTTCTCTGCCTCCATGACCAGGGCTAGATACGAGCAGATCTTGAGATTTATGCACTTCAACGACAATGAACTCGGTCGTCTTCGGGGTGACCCTGAATACGATCGGCTCCACAAAATTCGGCCCCTCGTAAACCACTTCAACCAACAGTTTGCAGCCTTGTTTACTCCCAATCAAGTTGTCTGTGTTGATGAGTCCCCGATTACGTTTTCTTGTCATTCAAACACTATCTTCCCAACAAGCGTGCCAGATATGGGGTCAAGATGTAAAATCTCTGTGACAGGGCAACAAGCTATGCATATAGTTTTATGGTTTACGATGGAAAAGATAGTCACGTGGAGCCGGAGAAGATTGTGTGGGACTTGGTGTCACCCTTATTTGGAAAGGGGTACCACTTGTATGTGGACAATTATTACACAAGCGTGCCACTTTTTAGTCACTTGTTTGATCGTGGAATTGGTGCATGTGGCACTGTGCGATCTAATGGCCGGGGCTTACCCCAGCGGCTTGCAGATTCCCATCTTAGGCTGGGGTAGACAGCTTGCTTGAGAAGTAATAATTTGCTCGCAGTAAAGTGAAGGGATTCACAGAATGTTTTCGTTCAGTCCTCCCTTCATGCAGACACGATGGTCCAAATTCAAAGGCGACTGGTATTGTGAAGAAACCCCTCTGTGTCCACGAATACATCCTTAATATGGGAGGGGTGGACCTCAACGACCAGTTGATGGTGCCGTACTTAATTGCCAGTAAGGCCAGATGCTGGTATAAAAAAAATTGTCTGTATATTTATTCCAACTGGCTCTGCTGAATGCTTATGTGCTATATAAAGCGTCAGGACGAACTGGCTCCTTCCTTAAATTCCAAGAAGAGATCGTCACAGCCCTTCTGTTTCCAGACGGTACTGTGTCCCAACGCAAATGCAGTAAGCCGGCTGCAAGGGAGGCATTTTCCATATGTCCTCCCTAGTACCTCTACTCAACTATCACCCCAAAGAAGATGTCGTGTCTGTAGCAAATGCGGATATAGGCGTGACACCCGCTATTACTGTCCCTCCTGTCCTGACCATCCTGGTCTTTGCATTGGTGAATGTTTCAAATGCTACCACACACTAGTGGAGTATTAGCGTAGGGTACAGCACTGCACAGACTAGGACACACTTTCACAGGGTCTCCAAACATGCCATCGCATTTTGAGAGACCCGAACCTGGAACCGTTACAGTTACAAACAAAAGTGTAAAAAAAATTTTAAAAAATTAAAAATAAATAAAAAAGCCAAAAATAGTTGTCATTTTATTGCTCGCTCTATTGTTCTGCTCTTTTTACTATGTTTTAATATGTTTGCTTTTCAGGTATGCAATTCTTTTATACTTTACGGTTTACTGTGTTTTTTTTGTTAACCATTATTTTCTTTTCAGGTAAGCCATTCAGCTGCAGCACTAATTTATTTATCTTGGCAGCAACAGCATTTGCATCGACGATACGAAAATCAGCGACTCCAGCGCTGTAGGAGGATTTCACCACCACAGCGGTGCATGGTGCATGTATGCCCATCATTAGAAGTGGGTGGATGCAGGGAGGTACTCTAATGGTGAGCATACCCACCGATCAAAATCTCTTTTTCGTTCAGCCCACAGGCTGCATGAAAAAAAAAAAAAAAGAACATTACAATATATGCCCAACAAGGACCAGCAACGTACTTGTCACAGATCAGCTGCGGAGCTGATCTGTGTCTTACCTTTACTGCTGTAGGCTGGCTGGCACCTGTTGTTCCACTAGCTTGTGTTCTGCTCTGTGCACTCTGCAGCTATGGGTGTCGCCGGCCACACCTGTTGCCTAATATATGATTCCTTCCTGCTACTTCCTGTCCAGCCCCTCATGTGCTTCCCTATTTAAATTCCTTTCAAACCAGCTACTGGTTGCTTGAGCAACATTTGTTTTGGAGCTCCCTTCGTGTAACCTGCCTTAAACCTGACCTCTTGTGAACTGATCTCTTGTGTACCGACTCGGCTTGTTCTGATTACGTTGTCTGCAGCCTGCCCTGACCTTGGCTGACTAGCCCTTAGACTCCATGCCCTGGGGGAACCCGTGTCACCTGCTCGCCTTTGGGCTCACTGTAAGTAGTACCGTGACAGTTTGCTCAAGCCATGAGCGCCTCTGAGAATCGGCCACTGACCAAGTATCAAATGCAACATCTAGTTCAGAGACTTAACTCCCAGCAAGCAAATCAAGAGCAAATAATGCTGGTTCTTCAGGATCTTGCCCCGTCTGGATCGTCTGCAACTCGCTGCAACCTCAGCTCCTCCCGTTCCTGCTGCTCCCGTGTTACCTGCTACACCTGGCAATCCCTGCCTGCATCTGCCATCACCACCTCATTTTTCTGGCGACCCTAATGCCCCATACACACGGTCGGACATTGATCGGACATTCCGACAACAAAATCCTAGGATTTTTTCCGACGGATGTTGGCTCAAACTTGTCTTACATACACACGGACACACAAAGTTGTCGGAAAATCTGAACGCAGTGACGTAAAACACGTACGTCGGGACTATAAACGGGGCAGTAGCCAATAGCTTTCATCTCTTTATTTATTCTGAGCATGCATGGCACTTTGTGCGTCAGATTTGTGTACACACGATCGGAAATTCTGACAACTGACTTTGTTGTCGGAAAATTTTATAGCCTGCTCTCAAACTTTGTGTGTCGGAAAATCCGATGGAAAATGTGTGATGGAGCCTACACACGGTCGGAATTTCCGACAACAAGGTCCTATCACACATTTTCCGTCGGAAAATCCGACCGTGTGTACGGGGCATTAGTCTTGTCGGGGCTTCATTAATCAGTGTTCCATCCACTTTGAACTTTCCAGCCACCATTTTCCAACTGATCGCACCAAAGTCGCATATATCATCTCTCTTCTCTCCGGTGATGCTTTAGCTTGGGCCTCCCCATTCTGGGAATCACGTGATTCTATCACCTCCGACCTCCAGCTCTTTTTGGATGCATGTCGGAAAACTTTTGATGAGCCCGGCAGAGTGTCTTCGGCTGCTGGGGCCCTCCATCTTCGTCAGCGAGTAATGACAGTCGGCCAATACGCAGTTCAATTCCGTATGCTGGCCGCTGAACTCGAATGGAATATTGAAGCCTATACTGCTACCTTCTGTCAAGGCCTATCTGCGTGTGTCAAGGATGAACTCGCTGGACGCACCATTCCTACCACATTGGATGACTTAATCGCATTAAGCATTCAAATAGACATTCGCTTCCAGGAGCGGGCCCTGGAGAAATCCAGAACCAGTCATCCCCCTGCTGGCCGTCCAGCACAGGTAGTCCAATGACCTGTGAAATCCTCTCCGTCTTCAACCTCTCACACGTTGGAAGAACCTATGCAGCTTGGGCGAACCCGCCTCACTCCTGAGGAACATGCCCGATGCATGGGATTGGGCTTGTGCCTTTACTGTGGCGATAAAGGACATCTTTTGAACTCCTGTCCAGTCCGTCCGGGAAACTTCAGGGTCTAGCTCACTCGGAGGGAGGTGATCTAGACCAATCCGTTAATTTTGTTCGCTTCCCTCGTTTCACCCTTCCCGTGGCTCTCCACTGGGCTCAAAATGAACCAACTCTCTGCATACGTGCACTCTGGTGCTGCCGGAAATTACATTGAACAATATTTAGCTTCCAAGTTGGGCACTGCCTTTGTTGCCCTGGCTATACCACTCTCCGTGACCGCAGTAGATGGCTCCTTCTTGCCTATGAGTCCCATCCGGTATAAAACCCCTCCTATTGAGTTACGCATTGGGGTTTTGCATGGTGAGGAGATCTCTTTCCTAATTCTGCCTAAATCCTCCAGTCCCATCATCCTAGGCCTTCCATGGTTGCAGAAACACTCCCCACATCTTGACTGGAATTCTGGACAAGTATTGGCTTGGGGTTCTCAGTGTCAGCAACGATGTATTTCCAAGGTGCTACCTCCTCCTTCCATTCCCCTGGCTGAGACCTCCACAACTCCCATGTTGCCTGCCCAATATAAATCCTTCCGAGATGTTTTCTGCAAAAAGTTCGCTGATCGCCTTCCCCCTCACAGAAACTTTGACTGCTCCATTGATCTCTTACCTGGGACCTTTCCTCCCCGAGGCCGAGTCTACCCTCTATCCCCAAGGCACAAGCCATGTCGGAATACATTCGGTAAAATCTGCAAAAGGGTTTCATCAGGAAATCTAACTCGCCTGCCGGAGCCAGGTTCTTCTTTGTAGCGAAAAAAAAAAATGGTTCACTCCATACATGCATCGACTACAGGGGTCTTAACGCCATCACCGTGAAGAACCGATACCCTCTTCCTTTAATTTCAGAATTCTTTAACAGACTGCGAGGTTCTCATGTTTTTACTAAACTGGATCTTAGAGGGGACTATAATTTAATAAGAATTCGGGAAGGAGACGAATGGATGACTGCCTTTAACACCAGGGACGGACATTATGAGTATCTTGTGATGCCCTTTGGCTTATGCAATGCCCCAGTGGTCTTCCAAAATTTCGTTAATGAGATCTTCCGCGACCTTCTGTATGTCTGTGTTATTGTATATCTGGATGACATTCTTATTTTCTCACCAGACTTACTTACCCATCGTCTTCATGTGAAAGCTGTGCTACAGCGTCTATGGGACAATTGTCTATATGCAAAATTGGAGAAATGTCTATTTGAACAAACACAAGTTCCATTTCTAGGCTACATAATCTCGTCTCAGGGTCTCCTCATGGACCCAGCCAAACTTCGGGCCATCTCCGAGTGGCTCCAGCCCTCTGGCCTTAAAGTCACCCAATGCTTTTTGGGCTTCACCAATTACTACCATCAATTCATTCGTAACTACTTCACCTTGGTGGCCCCTATTACATCTCTCACCCGCAAGGGTGTCAATGCTCGGCTCTGGTCCCCTGAAGCCATTGATGCTTTCCTTTAAACTCAAGGCAGCCTTCCTCTCCGCCCCACTTCTCCTACGACCGGACGTTACTAAACCCTTCTCTTTGGAGGTAGATGGCTCTTCAGTAGGAGTCAGTGCCGTCCTGCTCCAAGCTCAGAAGGGCAAGTCTCAGCCTTGCGGATTCTTTTCCAAGAAGTTTTTTGATGCGGAGAAGAACTACCCCATTGGGGACCGTGAGCTACTCGCTCCCCATTGTATTACCATCTATACTGATCATAAAAATCTGCAGTATTTACAATCCACAAAACTCTTGAACCCACGTCAAGCTCGCTGAGCCCTCTTTTTCGCCCGCTTCAATTTTAACATTACTTTTTGTCCAGGTGCCAAAAACCTTTGAGTCGATGCCTTGTCCAGGTCGTTTGATGTCAATGATTCTGAGAATCACTTAGATCCTGGCCCCATCATCCCTCCGCATTGTATTCTAGCCACTACTCAGCTCCAGTCTACGCAGCCTCCTCCAGGTAAAACTTTTGTAGTTCCCGCACTTCGTCCCAAACTCCTTGCTTGGGCACATGACTCCAAGTTCTCTAGACTTCCTGGCATACCTCGTACTTGTGATCTCCTTCAGCGTCATTATTGGTGGCCTTCTCTTCGTAAGGATGTCAAGGAATATGTTCAAGCTTGTATGGTTTGTGTACTATCCAAATCTTCCACGTCTGCCCCTGCTGGGTTGCTGTTGCCCTTACCAGTGCCCGATATACCTTGGCGTTGTATTTCCATGGATTTTATCTCAGATCTGCCTCCCTCAACAGGTTCTACAGTCATCTGAGTAGTGGCGGATTGGTTCTCCAAAATGTGTCACTTGATTCCTCTCCCAGGTCTACCAGGTCTTCTGCTCCCAGTCTTGCCACAACTTTCATTAAGGAGATTTTTCGTCTTCATGGGATGCCTACTCATATCATTTCTGACAGAGGAGTTCAATTTACTGCTCGGTTTTGGAGAGCTTTGGCCAGCTCCTTTGGGATTAAATTGGATTTTTCATCTGTCTTTCATCCCCAGTCCAATGGGCAAACAGAACGTGTCAATCAAAATGTAGAACGTTTTCTCCGTGCCTTCATCCCAGCCCACCAAGATGATGACTGGGAGGACCTTTTGCCCTAGGCGGAGTTTGCCTTAAACCATCACTCCAATGCCAGTTCTGGAAAATCTCCCTTCTTCACTGTTTACGGGCAGCATACATCTGTTCCCTTTCCTGTTCCCATTTCTCCTCTTGTACCAGCAGCAGCTGAGACCCAAAGCTCCTTCAACTCAATCTGGAAAGAAGTCTCTGGAAATCTTCACCTAGCTGCTTCCAGGCATAAAACAGCAGCAGATCGTCATCGCCGTCTGGCTCCTAAGTTCCTGCCTGGCGATAGAGTTCAGCTCTCTACCAAGCACATCCGACTCCGGGTGCCCTCAATGAAATTTGCCCCTTGCTTCATTGGTTAATTTCCCATTCTCGGTCAGATCAATCCAGTTGCTTTCAAGCTCCGTCTGCCCTCTCATTCTCAGCATACCCAACGCCTTCCATGTCTCCCTGCTCAGGCCACTGGTCCTCAAATCGCTTCTCTCGACCTTCTTCTCACCCCACTCCTGTGGCTGATACCTCGGAGTCCAATATTTATTTAATCTCATACTGATCCAAGTACTCCCGGGGGAGGCTACTCTATCTCATTGACTGGAAGGGCTATGGTCCGGAGGAGAGGTCTTGGGTTCCTGCCACCGATGTCTCAGTCCCACATTTGGTGACCAGATTCCATCAGAAATTTCCCTCCAGGCCAGCCCCAAGATGTGTAGGGGGACCTCATAAGATGGGGGGTACTGTCACAGATCAGCTGCGGAGCTGATCTGTGTCTCACCTTTAGGCCCCTTTCACACGGGACGGATCCGTGTTGATCCGCCCCGTGTTGATTCGCTGCTCAGCGGGGATCGCTCCGTTTTCCCCAGCTGAGCAGGCAGATGACAGGGCGGGACCCGCACACTGTGCAGGGACCGCCCTGTCAGATCTCCGCTCTCCCCTATGGGGGATCGGAGGAACACGGACCGTCTGTCCGTGTTCCTCCGATCCGCTCTGCAGACGGATAGAAAAATAGGATTTTCTTCCGTCCACAGAATCGGACGAGAGCGGAGGCGGACGACATCGGATGTTAGCGGATGTACATCCGCTGACACCCGCTATCCCATAGGGATGCATGTATGTCCGTATTTCATCCGAAAACGGATGGATGAAATACGGACATACGGTCCGCATGTGTGAAAGGGGCCTTACTGCTGTAGGCCGGCTGGCACCTGTTGTTCCACTAGCTTGTGTTCTGCTCTGTGCACTCTGCAGCTATGGGTGTCGCCGGCCACACCTGTTGCCTAATATACGATTCCTTCCTGCTACTTCCTGTCCAGCCCCTCATGTGCTTCCCTATTTAAATCCCTTTCAAACCAGCTACTGGTTGCTTGAGCAACATTTGTTTCGGAGCTCCCTTCGTGTAACCTGCCTTAAACCTGACCTCTCGTGAACTGATCTCTTGTGTATCCGGCTCTCCTTTTGCTTCATCCATCCTTGTCTGACAGTGTCTCCTGGTTAGAAGAGTGGGTGATGTGTGGCATGAGCTTCTAATGTTGTGCATAAAACACCAGGACAGGTCAAACCCCCCCCCCCCCCAATTGCCCCTTTTTGGAAAGTAGACACTTCAAGCTATTTGCTGAGAGGCATGTTGTTTGCATATAATATTCTTTCAATCTTTTTATTTTTTACACAAAGTTGTCTCTAAATTATATATATATTGATCAAACGTGGCATGGTTATATATGGTATTACACCCCAAAATAAATTCTGCTGCTTCTCCTGAGTATGGGGATTCCACATGTGAGACTTTTTGGGAGCCTAGCCGCATACAGGACCCCAAAAACCAAGCACCGCCTTCAGGCTTTCTAAAGGCATAAAATTGTGATTTTACCCCTCACTACCTATCACGATTAGAGAGGCCCTGAAATGTCCAGATAGCACAACCCCCCCTCCCAAATGACCCCATTTTGAAAAGTAGACACCCCAAGGTATTTGCTAAGAGGCATGGTGAGTATTTTACAGCTCTCATTTGTTTTTGAAAAAGAAAGAAAAGAAAAATGTATTTTTTTTCTTTTTTCAAAACTTTGTGACAAAAAGCAAGATCTGCAAAAATTTTAATTTTTCCAAAACTTGTAGTAAAATATAAAATATTCCATGGACTCAACATGCCTCTCAGCAAATAGCGTGGCGTGTCTACTTTCCAAAATGGGGTCATTTGGGTTTTTCTTTTGCTATCTGGGCATTTCATGGCCTCCGAAACTGTTATAGGTAGTGAGGAGTGAAATCAAAATTTTACACCCTTAGAAAGCCTGAAGGCGGTGATTGGTTTTTCGGGGTCCTGTACGCGGCTAGACTGCCAAAAAGTCCCAGCAAGTCCCAGAAGCAGCAGAATGTATTTTGGGGTGTAATCTCACATATGCCCATGGCATGTTTGAGCAATATATCATTTCAGTGACAACTTTGTGTAAAATGTTTTTTTTTTTTTTGTCGTTTTTCAATCACTTGTGACAAAAAAATAAAATATTCAATGTGCTCAACAAGCATCTCAGCAAATTCCTTGGGGTGTCTACTTTCCAAAATGGGGTATTGTACTGCCCAAGAAATTAGATAGGCAGTCAAACTAAAAGCTGCGTACATTCCAGAAAATGTACCCTGATTTGTAGACGCTATAACTTTTGCGCAAACCAATAAATATACGCTTATTGAATTTTTTTTTACCCGAGACATGTGGCTGAATGCTTTTTGGCCTAAATGTATGACTAAAATTGAGTTTATTGTATTTTTTTTTTTTTAATAGCAAAAAGTAGAAAATATCTTTTTTTAAAATTTTTAGTCTTTTTTCATTTATATTGCAAAAAATAAAAAACCGCAGAGGTGATCAAATACCACCAAAAGAAAACTCTATTTGTGGGGAAAAAAAAAAAAAAAAGGACGCAAATTTAATTTGGGTACAGCATTGCATGACCACGGAATTACCAGTTAAAGCAGCGCAGTGCCAAATTGTAAAAAAGTGCTCTGGTAAGGAAGGGGGTAAATCCTTCCGGGGCTGAAGTGGTTATGCTAAGAGTTATTTCTCTGTAAGGAAGAAGAGGTTCATCTCCCTAGGACAATAGCAAAAAAACTGAGGACTCACAAAGTGGGGTAGGGTTATAGGGGCCCAGGGGGCATGCCCTCAAAAGCTTGCCAGTGACAAATCACCTGAAGGTACCAGCCTATAACCCAGGCTCTATGAATATTCAGCCGGTGTCCTGTATTGTACAATTAGGAGAACATGGCTAATGTTAATCTGACAGCTGCCACTCCAGCGATAGCGGAGCTTCGAAATCCTAGGACTGCACTCTGCAGTCCCTTGTGGACTGTGGCAGGTTAGCCCAAAATTTTTTTTAAAAGCTGCGCGACCCTTTATTTTCAATGTAATAGACTATATGCACAGCAAGTTCATTGTTCAAAATGAGTGGCACTGCAACATACTGCAGTATGCAGGTTTTGTACTTATCATTACTGCAAAACATAAGTCTGAATGGTCCCTCACTCCAGTCCATTTTGTATTTTAAAAGTTATGTTATGGATGAAGCAACTTTTCTTACAAACAACACAACACATGGTAGTGCAGGGAAAACTGCAACAGGCAGCACACAAACTCATTGACACAGAAAACACCAAAAATATAGACTTGGGCTGTTGGTTTTAGTCAGTAAATTAATCACAGAAAAGACAAATGAAAAATAAAACTTTGGTAGGGGGCTTCACCGATCGAGGCTGCCACCTTTTCGCCAAGCCAAACCCGAACACTTTAGCAGCGCACACACACATTTTTCTTGTTTGTAGTACATTAAATTCATTACCGCTGTACAAAGCAATACACCTCAATTTATGTAGTGTACACTATACATATATTTTGTGATTAAATAACAATTCTAATCATATGGAGTTATTCACAAGAGCCCCCCTTTACATCAGAGTCCACAGAGATGCCCTTTAGATCTGAATCTGCAGAGTTCGCCTTTACATCTGATTCTGCAGTTTCCCTTTACATCTAAATCTGCAGGAGAGGAGTGCGGGGGGTATGATGGGGGCAGTACATACAGGAGAGGAGTGCGGAGGGTATGATGGTGGCAGAATGAGGAGGGATTTCTTGCAGTGTCTATGGGGTGACCAGAGAGTGATGTTGGGAAGATAAGGTAAGGAAAGTGACTATGGAATGATGTCCCTCAGCTGGGGGGTAAGAAGCAGCTCGCAGTGATGTCTGTCAGCTGGATGTATGAAGTGGTCTGGGGGTGATGCAAGCTGGGGGGCATTGGGGGCAGAGAAGTGGTCAGATAGTGATGTATGTAATCAAAAAATAGTTTTTGTGCTCATCCACTAATATGTACAACAATAAGATCCCTTTCACACTGAGCCGCCTGCCACGTTAGCGCTAGTTTAGCAATGCTTTATCGTCGTTTTAGCGGCGCTTTTCAGCTGCTAGCGGAGCGCTTTTAACCCCCACTAGCGGCTGAATAAAGGGTTAATAGCGCCCGTGTAGCGCCACTGCTGAAGCGCTTTTCAGGTGCTTCGACAGTGGTGCTCATTCATTTCAATGGGCAGGGGTGGTCTGGGAGTGCTGCATACACCACTCCTGCACAGCCCCAAAGACGCTGCATGCAGGACTGCTTGCAAGCGCACCGCCCACACTGGAGAGCATTGAGAAACGTTTTTCAGGCGCTTTATAGGCACTATTTTTAGTGCTAAAACACCTGAAAAGCGCCTCCAATGTGAAAGGGATCTTAATCATACAACAGTACTACTAGATGAAAACAATCTGTTATAAAAACTGTAAGTACATATCTACATAATTCAGCCACTAGCACTCTGTATGAATGGTCATTAATTACTTCACATTATCTGGTCTGAACAATTGGGGGATGTTTGCATAGACAGATGAATGCTGCTTAGGAGTTATCTGTCATCTGTGATGGGCTGCAGACTCCCCCCTCCCACACACACTCACTATCTCCTCCTATTCTCCTATCACCTTAACCCTTCACTGCATCATCTAAAGAACACATCCTCACATTCACACACCACAGGCACAGTGCACAGTACTGATTTATAATAGGGGTGCACCAAATAGGTTTTTTGGTGCCGAAATTGATACCGAAAATGAAAAATACACTAGGCCGAAAACCGAAAATAACTGTATATTATTTTAAATAAAATGTATACATTTTTATATAACACATTGCTAATAGTATTAGCAAAATTTCCATGCGGTGCACCTCTAGCAGATATGATGCAGGAGATGGTCAGAGACTGCAGACGTGGTACAGGAGATGGTCAGAGACTGCAGACATGTTACAGGAGATGGTCAGAGACTGCAGACATGCTACAGGAGATCAATGTAGCCTCACCAGTGCCTGTCAGATGCAGCCTACCAGTCAGATGTAGCAAGCCTGCCTGTGCCCTTCATGCAGCCTCACCAGTGTCTGTGCCCATCAGATGCAGCAGCCTGCCGATGCCTGTCATGGAGCCTCACCAGTGCCTGTGCCCATTAGATGCAGCAGCCCTCCAGTGCCCATGACGTGCAGCCTGCCAGTGCCCATGACGTGCAGCATGCCAGTGCCCATCATGTGCAGCCTGCCAGTGCCTGGTAATGCAATGTCACGCTGTGCGTCAGAGCTGGATCTGAATCGCCGTGCAGCTGATGTAACGATGTTCCCGCCTCCTGACACACGGCACAATGATTTCTAGCATTAAATCAGAGTGCCGTCTATCACAAGAGGCGGTCTAGGAGGCGGGACATTCTTGCGGCTGCACGGCGATTCAGATCTAGCTCTGACACACAGCGTGACATGCATTACCAGGTAGGCTGTGTATGACAGAAGTGAGAAGAGGAGGAAGAGGGAGGGGAGATTCTGAAGGGCGCGCCAGGATAATACATGTGCGGCACCCAGCGGGTGGCCCCGCCCCTTTTCCTGCGCCATTATTGGCAACATTTCTCTTTCGGCAAAGTCCTGAAAACACCATTTTCGGCCGATATGTTTCGGCGGCCGAAATTTCTGTGCACCCCTAATTTATAAGCAATGCCGCTGCTGCTGTCTGCACAGTAGCAGGTGTGCTGATGGTCCCCCCCTGCCTGAATGGTCTGTCCCGAATCATGATCCTGGGTTACAGACAGTACAAAACCCGGGCACATGATTCAAGACCCGTACTGTCCGGGTGAGTCCCAGACAGGTGGCAACCCTATTTAAATCACCAAATGCAAATATTCCTCTGCAAAAGCAGGTGTGCTTGGAGGATCACAGTTCTGTTGACAGGCCAGTTCTCCAATTCAGCAACAGAAATGTGATGGATTAATCAGGTGCAACATTGTGAGGACTTCTAAGGAACATTGTAATTTACCCAGAAGTCATCTCTCCTTTTGGAGAGGCTTTGCTTATACTTTGCAGGATGTACTTCTGCTGAGTAGTCAAGAGAACCCTTAATTCATGAATCAGAAGTCCCCCATACACGATAAGAATTTCATCCTGTATGGTCTTGTGCAACAAATGTGGATAACTTCCAAGTCAGCTGATTAACTTCCCTGACTTAGGGATGTTAAACTATAATGTCTCATTGTACAAGTTGAGGCAGAGGGTCATCCTTACTCCTTACAGCGTAACAGTGTAACAGGCAGCTTATCTATGGCTTTAGGTGCAGCACAGGCTACAGACTTAAAGGAGCCTTTATTTTTAGTTTTATTTTGGATAGAGTGAGGAAGAGTTAAAGCAGATCTAAACACAGTAACTAAAATTTCAAGCTGTCAGGGCTCATTCACACCAGATGCAGTGGGATGTATTTTTGACTGCACTCCAACTGCATAGACAGTCCAAATCCAGGTTATCTCATGGGTATGCATCACAATATTGCAGTGCAGAAAAAAAAAAAAAAAAAAAAAAAGCACAGCAAGCTGCATTTTTTTGCACTGCAGATGAATTGCAATGCACTGCAGTGCATATAAAAGCCCAAAGAAGAAAGAACACAGAAATGATCTCGAAGGGAATGCAAGCTTATGAAAAATGCACCGCAAATGCAAACACATCTGTGTAAAAAAATACATGCCAAATGCACATCACTGTGCATGCAAAAACATGCAGTAAACGCACAGTTTCTGGTGTGAATGGGCCCTAAAATGTTACTGTAATTTCAAAGGTTATTTTCAATGTTCTTAAATCTGCAGCTTGCATTAAAAAATGCATAGTGATCCTGCCATGAAAGTCTTTGTTCATGCACTTCCTGTTATAGGGCGACAACTCTCAGTCCCAGTCAACTGTGCACTAGTTTTGTCACGCTGTCAAGTGCACTCCTAATGCAGAGTACAAGTGACAGTGTCGACGCACATTGTTCAGGCATGGTCCACTATTTTCAGGAAAGCATCAATGTACAGCCAATGCTGGAACTAGTTCACGTGGACAGGAAGTGGCTTTAAGAGGGTAGAGGAGATCAGGGTCACTGGGATGCAAAAAAAAAAAAAATTATGATTGAAAAAGACGAAATTTGAGATTTTTGTACTTACCGTAAAATACTATTCTTGGAGTCCATTGAAGATCACAGGAGGGGGTCTTACCGTTGGGTTATACTGTCACCTACAAGAAGATTGTACACCGGCAAACAAAAAAACAGTAGTAGGCAAACTAGCAGAATAACCCCTGCTACTACCAACATGCCTCAGTTTTGTAGAAAACTAGTGCCAAGAGCATGATCATAAACAGAGGGTTGAGGTCTGTGTCGCTTACTGGACTACATTAAGGGACAGAAGACATCCAAAAGCAGTCCAACTGACAGGTGGGCAACACAGCAAACAATCACAAACAGGCCAACGTAAAATACCAGGAAACTGGGTACTACTTCCAGCTGAAGGACTTTATGCCTGAAGCTGGCAACAGATGATGCTGAAACCTCTTGTAGAACTTAGAGAATATGAAAACAGAAGACCAGGTGGCAGCCTTACAAATCTGGGAAACATTTTCTTGTTGCCAAAAAGCTCTTGCAGATCTAGTAGAGCAGTAGTGGTCAACTTTCATGATATGAAGGGCCTCAACATCACAAAATGGCCACACATAACATTCAATGAGTATTCAGTGTCAGGGGACAGCAAGCAAACAAGAGGATTTAGTCAAAGACTAATGGCACGATACAAGAAATGGTCAGAGACTGTGGACATAAAAAAGAAGGTGATCAGAGACTGTTGAAAGGATACGAGAGATGCTCAGTGACTATAGACATAGTAAATGTTATGGTCAGAAACTGCAGACATGATACAAAAGACGTTAAGAGACAGCTGACATGAAACAAAAGACGGTAAGAGTCTGCAGACATGATACAGGAGATGATCACACACTGCCAACATGATACAAGAGATGGTCAGAGACAAGGGACATGCTTCAGGGGACAGTCATTAATTGGAGACATATCACATGAGACTGCTAAAAATCACTGCTATAATGGGGCAATAGGGAAACACAGGTTAGTGTCTGTAGGGGCCCCGAGGCTTCAACAAAAATTGCCAAAAGGGCTGCAGGGTGGGCACCAGAGTATTAATGTACAGTAAGCCTCAAAAGGAAAGAGGGGAAGCAAAATCTTAAGACCATTAGCTTGAATGATGGTCTGTCTTAGCCACTTAGACATGATGGAACAAGAAGATGGGCACCCTTCTGTGGCCCATCTGGGAATGGGAATTAGTCTTCTGAAAGAAGTAATGGCTAGAAAGAGAATCCAACAGCTTGAAACACATCCAGACAATGGAAATAACTTTTTTTTTTTTTTTTAATGAACCTGAAGTGGAAAGAGGGAAAGTAGAACAATGTCAACAAGGTCCTGGGCCTAAACATCACCTTGTGCCCAACAAATGCTCTTTGAAAGATAAGGTCTCCAATTCAGACACTCCTCCCACTCAAAAAAAAAAACAAAAAAAACAAACACAACACATTGTGGGTAAGAGAAAAGAGAGCAATGTCTTTAATGGTTTAAACAGTCAAACAGTGGTTTCAGAGAGGATCAGATTTAGATCCCACGGAGTAGGGAACCAAGTGAGGCCTTAAGATAAAAAATGGGGTGAATTAGCTCTTTGGCTTTGGGAACAGTGAACAGGTAAAGAGTAAAACCCCTGTAAGCATTCTACTACAGGAACTAGGACAAGGACACTCTGATCCAGAAGACTTGAGAGGGCCAGACAAGATCTGCTAATCTGTGCAGAGACACAGGAAAGTTGAAGTCAGAAAACGAGGAGGGGGCAGGGGACAAAACTTGAGTTTCTAGCCCTATCACACCCCTTCTGCTCACAAGCATTTGGACTGCAAGGAAGCATCTGGAAAGGTTAAAAGGCATACTCCCACTCTGAAAAGTGGAGGTGCACCTTCATACCAAGGAAGAATTTTCAGGCTTGGAGTGTTAGACTTTGCAGGCGAATTGGGAGTGAGGACTGAATGTTAAACTCGAGTAAGTGGAGAAACAAACGGGCTGCTGTGAAGGAGAGAATATGGGCTGACCTACAGTTTTATTTTTTTGTTTGCCAGTGTTCAGGCCTACTGTAGGCAGCAGTATAATCCAAAGGGTTTTGACTACCTGTGCCCCTTAAAGGCTTGTAAAGGCAGAAGGTTTTTTAATCTTAATGCATTAAGATAAAAAAAACCTATGTGCCGCAGCCCTCCTCAGCCCCCCTAATACTTACCTGAGGTCCCTCTCTGTCCAGTGATGTCCACGTGTGTGACAGATGCCCGAGATTCTCCTTCCTGATTGACTGAGACACAGCAGCGGCGCCATTGGATCCCACTGCTGTCAAAGTCAGCTAGCCAATCAGGGGAGAGAGGGTGCTCTGTGTCTGCATGACCACAGGGAGCTGTGACTCAGGCTGCTTGCTGTGGGGGCACTGAACAGAAAGGAGGGGCCAGGGTCACAGAAGAAGGACCAGATAAGGGGAAGATCCAGGCTGCTCTGTGCAAATCCACTGAAACAGAGCAGGCAAGTATAAAACGTTTATTATTTTTATAGGAAAAAAAAAAAAATAAATAATATGAGATATATATATATTATATTATATCTCTCTCGAGACTTTACAATCACTTTAAAGTAGTTGTAAATGTAGTCACACTACTTGTACCTTCAGGTAAGCCTATAATAAGGCTTTCCTATAGGTACTGTAAATATCTCCTAAACTTGCACGGTTTAGGAGATATTTACCATATACGCTTGCGCTGACGTCATCGGCCCATGCGCACTGAGGAAACGTGCATGGGAGTGACGTCATCGCGGCTCTGACCAATCACAGCGCCGGAGCCCGCAAACCCTGCAATAACTCCGGGAGACATGTTGCCGGTCACAGCGGTGTGCGGGGCCGCTACAACAGCTTCGATCTAAGGTAAGTACTTCAGAATGAGCTAGTGCATACTAGCTCATTATGCCTTTTTCTTACAGGGTTTTTTTTTTTTTGGGTTTACAACCACTTTAATGCTTATTGGGTGAGAAAAAAACAGTAGTTTATAATAAAAAATTGGAGGGCAGCACTGGGAACCAAGTATGGATTGCAAACGAATCATTGATGCATCCTGAAACAAATGTTGACCTGTAAACTAAAGACTACATACAAATACTTAAAATAAAACAAATTTAATAAAAAACATACCCCTATGCACTTGTAAAGATTTGAAAAGATGTAAGAATAAGTGACCAAAAACCATCCCACTTTACCTGTAAAGGCTTATACAAACTAGTATCAGTTTTGTACCTTGGTGTAAGAGGACAGACTGGACCTCAGGAAGTCATAGATTTGCTGGTACAGATAGAGGTTTCCTTCATGGCTCTCCCAAGGGAAAAGTTCATGTAAACCACTTCAGGAAAAGCAAAAATGTTACATAGCATGTGTGATACTGGGGAGCAAAGAGCAACACGATCTTCAGGTAAGAAAATGCAACACAAACAAATAACTAATTTACTGAAACTTTATACATTGCCAAACATACTGGAAAAAGACACTCATTTCAGCACTAGCAGGGCAGAAACACTAAATCTGTAGAAGTGCAGGCATTGAATTGTGATGTCGCTCTTGTTAAGCCTTGCATGACACTTTACAAATCTCCACCCCCTTTACCAGAATCGCCTCTTGATCCCTATTTATTTTTTCTTATTTCAGCCTGGCTGTGTGTGGCTTTGCCCACACAGCATCATGATCCAGATTTGAGATTGCTAACATTCAATGACTACAAGTCCCATTTGCCACCATGGCAGAAGGAACTCTGCAGATGCACACTTGGTGTCTCCATCTCTGTCTCCAGTTCCTCCTTCAATGAAGTGATGTCACAAAATGAACAAGCAGCACACAGAAACTGAATGGATGCTGCTCATTCATGTGTGGTAGCCGCAGTCTGGCACTAAGGCGGGTATTCTAATCAATTATCCTTGAACACATTTTCATAGAAGAATAACAGACATGAATCTAGCATGGAGGTGGTTGGTTGGAGCAGTAGCGAAATGAAATCACACCAATTTGTAGCTCTTCCTCCAGCTCCATAACAGAATGTACTTATCTCTGTATGGACTTAAGCTATTTTCAACTTACAGCTTTCAGAGTTTGTAAATAGCACTATTGCGTAGGTCCTTGGCTGGTCCTTTGCTAATGACTGTGCAAATGTTTATCAAAAAGATATTTTTGTTTAAAAAAAAAAAAAAAAAAATACACCAAAATCATTATTACACTCACATAGACAACATAACTTAAAGTGATTCTAAAGTGAGAAGGTTTTTAATCTTAATGCATTCTATGCATTAAGATAAAAACCTTCTGTGTACAGCAGTCCTCCTCAACCTCCCTAATACTTGATCCATCTCAATCCAGCGATGTTGCACGAGTGTCTCCCGCTGCTGTCAAAGTCAGTGAGCCAATGAGGAGAGAGGGGGCGGGGCTGAGTTGTGGCTCCATGTCTGAATGGACACACAGAGCTGCGGCTAGGCTTAGGTGCGCCCAATAGCAAGCTGCTCCAAGAAAAGGAGGATCTGAGCTGCTCTGTGCAAAATCACTGCAGAGAGCAGGCAAGTATAACATGTTTTTTTTGTTTAAAAATAACTAACACGAGACTTTAGTATCACTTTAAAAAATTCCTACTAAATGTAAAAGCTAAAACTGTATAGAGCTAATAACAAACATTTTAAAAATTGTGCCTTTTTGTGGAAATGGTGATATTCAAACGTACGCAAAACTATAAGCAATCTGGTGGTCGGTTATAGAACTACGGTATGCATTGTGCTAATGCCCTGCATTGGATTACATTGTGATAAAATGATGTAGGCATTTTATTTCAACTTGGTACATTTCAATGCACTGCAACATGCTGCCACACATAGGAGTTGAATGAATGTAAAAGAAAAAAACAAAAAAAAAAAAAAAACACACAAAATCAAGCACTGCGAAGCATTGTAACAATGCATTGCAGCGATTGTGCACAACGTATATACTGTAATGGGTACTAAACACATGCAGTGCTAAAATAAATGATAGAGATGTGCGTTTACATCCTGTACATGTATAACGTCATATATCGTGAATAAATAACAAAATAGTGTGTTCATAACTTTAGCAACCCTTATGCCCTGTACACACGGTCGGATTTTCCGACGGAAAATGTGTGATAGGACCTTGTTGTCGGAAATTCCGACCGTGTGTAGGCTCCATCACACATTTTCCATCGGATTTTCCGACACACAAAGTTTGAGAGCAGGCTATAACATTTTCTGACAACAAAATCCGTTGTCGGAATTTCCGATCGTGTGTACACAAATCCGATGCACAAAGTGCCACGCATGCTCAGAATAAATAAAGAGATGAAAGCTATTGGCTACTGCCTCGTTTATAGTCCCGACGTACGTGTTTTACGTCACCGTGTTCAGAATGATCGGATTTTCCGACAACTTTGTGCGACCGTGTGTATGCAAGACAAGTTTGAGCCAACATCCGTCGGAAAAAATCCTAGGATTTTGTTGTCGGAATGTCCGGTCAATGTCTGACCGTGTGTATGGGGCATAAGGGTTGCTAAATCCTCCAGATGCTCTGTCACCACGCGATTTTATCTCTTTTGTGATCACGTTTTACCCTTCTAAGTGCGCTGTTTAGAGCTTTTTAATAAAAGCATTTTTTACCGGATTCATGCCCTATGTGGAGACTTTTTGTTCCTTCCTTCCTTCATGAATGGGACCCCTTTGAGTTCTAGCCGTTTTCCTTTGCATACTCATTCCACCTGAGAGAGACACCCTGATTGGTCGTGGACCCAAACACCATCGGACAGTTACGGTCACCCCAGATGGGACTCTCCGCCAGGATTTCTCCAGCCTGATACCCCCTGGGACCGTTTGATCCCTCAAGCTCGTATGACACTCCACCGTATGGTGATTGTGTCCATCCCCTCTGGTAAGGATATTCACTCCTGTCGTTTACAGTTTTAAGTCGGAATCTTAGAAGATCCGTGTGTAAAGTGTCACCTTTATACGTATTTGGCCCCAGCCTCTGCTTTATGCTTAAATGTGGCACCTCATATGCCCATGAACCTCCAGTTTCTGTGGACGTTTATATGGTTTACCACATACGAATGGACTTTTTTCCTTAAATTGTGGTTATTTGTGAAATGCCCACTGATCGTACACACTGCTTATATTGGTATAGGATTTAAGTTATGAACACATTATTTTGTTATTTATTCACGACATATGACGTTATACATGTACAGGATGTAAACGCACATCTCTATCATTTATTTTAGCACTGCATGTGTTTAGTATCTATTTATTCCTACACTGTTAACCACATTGTTACATGCTGGCAGCTATCACTCGCATTACCTTCTGTAATAGCGCAATTATTTATTTGTCTCATTTATATACTGTAATGCTCTTTGAACAGAGGCTTTCTTTACCATTCTTCATTTATGAATAAACACAGGAGTGATTGGTACCGATTCATTTGGAAAAAGAAGGGATCGGTAAATATGACATATTTATTAAATCAACTGTTTTTTAGCAAAAAGGGGACACAGCCTAAAAAGGTAACTACATTTTTTAAACTAACTACATATATACAAAATCAAAATTATACTTTTTACCCCAACAAAAAGAAAAAGAACCTCCCGCCACTGCAATGTCTCCAATAGCGGGGCTACCAACATAAAAACTGTTTACTAAATTACAGACAAACATAAAAAAATCTATATTGGGACTATACCTGGGGCTGGAGGTGGTCTGAATAGCACCATGGTTTAGAAAATCTGAAGCCACATCGAAAGCATCTTCAAACATAATCTGCTGCCAGAATATAAAGAAATTAAATTCAAAATGTTTCTACCTCCTCTGCACGGTTATATAGATTTCTAGGTATATAGCCTACATTGGGCAAGGGATGGAAGGACATTCCATGAGCACTTCAAAGGTCAAAGTTTCAGAATGGATGGTCAGTCCATTAAAAACTAAAATTTCTGTTAGAAGCTGTTGGATTGAGCTACAAATTATGCTCTTCTATCATTAGAGATTCCTAAATGTACTCTATCTGAAGTCCAGATTCAGCCCCCATTTTGGTGTTTCACATTTGCCACAGCTGTATAAGTTTCACTCACCCTGCATTCTCAGCAAAGTAAAATAAAAAAGGAACCCCCCCCCCCCCTCCTTTTATTTCCCATTGGTTGCAGCATATGAGTGGAGCTGGGAATTCAGTCCTCTAAGAAGCCTATGAATCAAATCAGCTCACCAACATCTAAAACTGAAATATCAAGATTTTTGGTTTACTTGTAAAAAATTTTTCTTGGAAGTACATTACAGGACATATAGGAATTAATCTTGACCTTCAGGTGAATAGACACTGGCCAAAAAAAAGGCAGGATTCCCTGGCGCTGGTTGCTTATGAATGGAACCCTTCTTGGTCTGTGAAGGCATCACTTGTTTCTTGCCTGTCCCCCTAATAGTCTTCTTAAGAAGTAAGAGTGTGCTTTTTCCTACAGTCACTTTTTGGATACAGTCATCCAAAAATAGTCAATCTCTCAATCTTCTTCTTGCAGAGAATGTCCGCTGACCAACACTTGAGCCATAGGAACCTTGTCATGTAGACCAGCATGGTACCCACTGGTGAAAGTTGCCTTATGGAGTCTTCCAAGGCCTTCAACGGGAAACTCAGGGCTTTTGGAAAGTCTTACAGGTGCTGCTGAACAGCAGGGTCTTTCTGATCTCATTCCCTGGAAGGAAACACCCACTTCGCCAAGAGTTTAAGGGCTTGGCAAACTACCACTGCAGGCTGCAGAGCCACTCTTGCCAGAGAGAAGGATGCCTTAAAGGGGGACTTTTACCTCCTATCCGTGGTGTCCTTAAAGACAGGGACCACATCCACTGCGACTGTCAGGGTCTTGTTGATAAGAAATGGCTTGATCACAAGCCGAAGATCTCCATTTTTTGTACAATTCTTTCTAATAGGGTACTCATGAGTAAACTGATTTGGTGTTGAAAACACCTTTGCAGGAGAACCTCCCTACCTGAAAAAGGGATTTGGAAGCCCATCCCATTGTCCTTCTCCTCACCTCTCTGCCTGTGCAAGGCCATGGCTTGCTGAGGTTTAATCTGGCCAAAGATTCAATCTGGATTCTGTGTGATGTCAGTGCGGGGTCTGAAACCTGAACAAAATGGCACACGTGCATTGATGTCATTGCATGTGCACTGTACCAGATCCCCCCCTTCACAAACAGTCACTGTAATATGGTACCCTATAATGAATTACTGCATCTGACCCTATAATTAATTACTGCACCTGACTGCCTACAGCTGCCCAAAGCCTCTAAACCCAGGACAGCTCTGCCACTTCTTCACAAGGGGAGAATGTCACTACTCCACATACATAGACGATGCTGCAGGGCCATCCTAGGCCCAGATTTCACCCATCATGGTAGGGGTACCCTGCAGGGCCTATAGTGAGTTGACTCACCTCCAAGAGGAACATTGCCTTGGACCTGAAGAACACCCTGCCAGCGTTGCCACCTGGGCATGCTGTAGACCAGAGGCCACTGTCTGCAGGGTTCAGTGCTGAACAGCAGACAGTACAGGCTGTCCCTGCTCTTGCAAGCGGGATACGGATTCTGTCCCTCTTGGCCTGCTGGCTGTAGCGACAAATCTGAAAAGAGCCCACATCTGCCCGAATAGATGTGTAAGGAACAGGCCGGAAGATGTGGGAACAAGTCCGAACAAAAAAAAAAAAAATAAAAGAGATCTTCAGAGGCACACAAGAAAGCATCCATCACCTTCAGACACTAGCGAAAAACAGAGGGCGTTTTTTGCCCAGTGTCCATTCACCTGAAGGCAGAAGGATAACCCAAATAGTCAAGATTATTAATTAACTCCTCTGTGCCCTGTGATGTATGATTAAGAAATCAGATTTGGGTGAATTTACACAATAAAAAAGGTAAACTAAAATGTACTGTATTTTTCTGTCATTAAATGTAACAATTACAGAACAGTAATTTTTTACAAGAACGTTTCAAAGTACACACAGACATGTATATTCCCTCTCCATAGTCAACAACCCTATTAAAGCGGGAGTCCGGCGACCAATTTTTTTTTTTTTTTTTTTTTTTAGGTCATTGAGACACTTTGCTAATCCCAAAATACTCACAGTTTGGGTGTAATATTTCCACCTCTGTCTGTTTCCGCACTGAAGAATAACTTAAAAAATGTGATGCTGTCTGTTTCCATCTTGCTTGTGGGCATGTGAAGCCCACAAGCATTGATTTCTGGGATGCGGTGAATGCTGCTCATTCACAGCTTGTTCACACGCATGATCATTGTTTCCGCACTGAATCTTGGGAAGCCTGACACTAAGCTCCCAGGAGACAGTGTGGCGCCAGGGAAAGGCAATAAACATGCCTACTCCCATGGGAGGAGAGACAGGAAGTGCCACAATAAAAGTACAATATAAAAGGTAATTACAGCGATAAAAAAAATTTTTGTGCAGCATTTGAACATCTATGCAATTAACTGAAGGGGGTAAGATTAAGTTAAAAGTGGAACCCCGCTTTAAACAATTGCTGAGTTTTAAACCAGTCTGAGCTGCCTCATAGCCCTGAAATGTTATGAAGGTCCTTGTTCAGGCACTTCCTGCTATAGGATGATAAAAGCTCTGACCCCTCCCAGCTGAGCTCCTGTTTTGTCACCTGGGTTTCTGTTGGCAACCATTTCAACAGACATGGTTCACTGTTGTCACCATCAATAACCCACCCTGAGAAATGTCAGGCACACATTGCTGCAGTGCACATAGACATGAAGTGACACGATATCAGCAGCATTGAGACACAACTGAAGGGTGAAAAAAGATTAAAACATTTAAAGTGGTATTAAACTCAAAAATGTTATATATTGTAGCTTACCAATCATTAGATGTGCTGGCTGCATTAGTTTTTTTTGGCTTGTTTTTATCTGTTGATCTGGCCCGTAACACCCTTCATTTTACATGAATAAATAAAAGCTAATCATCTTAACCAATACATTTGCAGGAGAGCTTGTTTTGTTGAAAAACCACAGGCTTACCAGGTGAAAATAAAAAAAAATAAAAAAAATAAAATATATAATATATGATAACCAATGCAGCCATCACACCAAAAAATTGGTATAATAATAATAAATGTATAAATCGGTAAATCGGTACAATAATATAATAAAATGTTTCCTTTTGGGTTTAATACCGCTTAAAAAAAAAAAAAAAAAAAAAAAAAAATGTAATTTAAAATGCACATCTTAAATTAACATTCATCAGTCAGTTAGGGTTTACATTCACTTTAGGCTGATTCACCCATATAAAATACACATAATCCCCTTTCACCCCTTTAACAAAAGAAGTCACAACAACAGAGAGAATTACACATCACTGCAAAATTATACAGACGATATAAGTTTCTCACTTCTTCTGGGGTGGAGGAAAGGAAGGAGCTTGTGGCCTCCTGGCTCCCTGTTGAGCTTTCTTTTGCACCCTCGTCGGTGCAGCCCAAGTCAGGCAGAAACGTGAAGAAGTAGGGAGTACTTTGAGCTTGGGGGATACCATACTGGTAGATGCTGGAATCCCCCTCCCGCTTAAGGTCTTGCCACAGGTTAGCAACGACTTTGGACACCACAGGTTGTGCAATCTGTTCTGGGGAAACGATATGGCTCTCTGTCAGCATATCCATCATATGCTTATAAAAATGCAGGTACCTGTGATGAAAGCAGAATTAGCCTCATCAGATAATCAACAGAACAGAAAAGCAGAGCCTAGCCATAGATTTTGGCTTTGGAGCCCGGCACAATAATTTTATTTGGAGGGTTTTTGGTGGGTCAAAACAATTAACTTGTGCAGCTATATCCCTCACTCCTTAATGCTGGCTGACAGACAAACAGCAACTACTTTTATCAGCTTTCCATTGCAAAAACAATCATATGGATCAAGGCAACTTATAGCCTTCCCTATCATATAACCTGAAGGTAAGTAGACATGGATGTGTTTTATGTGTTTTGGGTTTATAAAGCTGGTTGCAAGAAATCTGCCCCATGTATGGTCAACATAGTAATTAACCTGATCCTAACACTTTCCAGAATCCTCACGCTCTTGTAATTGGCTCTGTGCCTACCCCAAAAGTTTCCATTGTGCTTAAAGTGGAGGGCCACCCTGAAAAAAAAATAAAAATTTCACCAAAAATCCTAAAAATAATGGAAAAAAAAAAAATTTAAACTTACCTAAACCCTTGTTGCTAGGCAGTCTTCCTAATCTGCTTCTTCCTGGGAACTGTGCGTGTTCCTAGAACACCACGGGGCCATTCACAGAGCGCCGCTCGCGCGTGCGCAGTAGGAAGCTTGCAGTGAAGCCGCAAGGCTCCACTGCCTGTTTCCCTTATCTAGAATGGCGGTGTCGGGACCCGAGAGACGGGTCGGCCTCGGGCAGCCGACATCGCGGGCACCCAGGACAGGTAAAGTACTTATTTAAAGTCAGCAGCTACAGTGTTTGTAGCTGCTGACTTTTACATTTTTTTTTTTTTTTAACCGGCGGAATCCCGCTTTAAAGTGAATTTGTGGCTAGGCTATGCACATGCGAGTGTTTAACCAAGTGGTAAATGTTCCTTAGGAAAAGACTTCACTGTCCCCTATAGCTTCTGGCACCGTGGAGCAATTCATCCTCAAATTTCACAGTAGAAGCACAGAAGTCATTAAGAGTGCTCTCTCTGGAGCTCCCTCTTCCCAGCAGTGGCTTAGCAGCTCAGCTCCCTGTTCAAACATTGACTTAACAGCTCAGTTTCCTCTGTTCCCTCCATGCAGCTGAGAATCAGCAGCTCAGCTCACCCTGCAAGCACTGACTCAGCAGCTCAGCTCCCTCTATTCCCCTCTCCCAGCAGTAACTCAGCAGCTCAGCTTACACTGCTCCTCTCTCCCAGCAGTGACTCAGCAGGTCAGCCCACCCAGCATTGACTCAGCAGCACAGCTGTAGATCTGCACACAAATACTAAAGGAAATTTAGTCAGGAGTGACTAACCTACCAAAGCCAAAAAATATAAAAATGGACTTAGGAATCCAAATTAGTCCTACATTTACTGTCAAGTTTATCAGCTGATGCTGTTAAATAAAGATGATGATTTTGGGGAAGTGAAGTCAGGAGACAGGTCAGGCAGAGCTACTAAGGGTAGGGTTTTGCCTGTATACTAGCTCCCTGACTATATCACCAATGTTTTTCCCTAAGATCAGTTCTAAGAATCAAGAGACATTTATTTAAACCATTGTAATACCGGTTGCTTCAGTGGGTTTACATAAATGTAGTTTAATTCACTCAAATTCAGTAAATAAATAAAATGTAATTATAATTACGTGTGTGTGTGTGTGTGTGTGTGTGTGTGTGTGTGTGTATCTATAACAACTGTTCAGAAAAAAAAAAAAAAAAAAAAAGAAGAAGAAGAAGAAAAAGAAAAGAAAGATTTTACCTTTCAAATTCAATAAGATCTGGAGATGTAAGGGGCTCTGGGGTCTGCGGTTTGTCAGTCAGCAATTTTTCCACTGCTTCTTCCAGTTCCACTTCAAAATCTGACTGAAGGTGCCAGAACATCCTCTCACTTTGAGATGTCACCGCAGAGTTGGCAAGAGCGCCCCTAACGGTTAAACAGCACGTGTTACAGACAGGACTGAGAGGCTCAGTATACTGAGCTCTTATTGTACATAGTTTTTTAATCCCTTTCTGAGCCAACACTTTGCGCACTGGTGGCTCTGGATTACTGACATCTCTAATGCACTCAGATTGGTTTGCCATCAAACAATCACTATGAAAGCTATGACAAAACGACAGTGAAGCCTTCCAACCTGCATGTGATCAAACTAAGCCATCGTCTTGCAGATGGCACTGCAGACTGAAGGAGAGGGTCATATGTTTAATACTATAAGATTTATATACAATTACAGTATTAAAAAGGAACCCTTTTTGCATATTTTTAATATATAATAAAAAAAATACAGAACAAAGTTTTTAATAAAACAGTGTACCAATAAAATATAGTAGAAAACACCTGTAGTAATTCGCTGAGGTGGTGAGCAGTCGGTGCACTGGCTTGTAGTGTCCTCCTAGCACCCAAGTACACATGTAGATGAAAGAAAGCCAGCAGCTCGATCCTCCACAATGAATATGTTCATTAATCCAGGTGTGGTGCAAAATATTACAGGGCTTACGTGTTTCGGCATGTAACCTTAGTCATGGCTATGGGGTCGAGGAACTCGTCAGGGCTGCCCCCTATCCCTCATATTATTTGTCCTTGCCCTGGAACAAACGTAACGTAGCTACGACTAGGGCTATTGCCGAGACGCGTCAGCTTTATTGTTTTATTGTCACTCTGATGTACCAATAAACAACACTTCAAGGATTATAGTTTTGCCGGCTCTTCTTACTACTGTTGCATTGGAGTGTGTTGGGACACATCGAGCCTCGGCACCTGTGAGTGGACCTGGTGTATGGATTGAGTTGTCCCTGCAGAGAGCGCTGTTACCCTTTTTCTTTTCCATGCCCAATCTGAGGAATTCATGTTTTGACTCTATACTCTACAAAGCCAGCAGTTCGGCAGACGATTTCTTGTTAACTTTGATCCAACCTCCAATTACTTTGTCCAACTTACTGTTTACTCTACGTTCCTTCACCCAAATTTCTTTGGCTCTCCACATTTCCCTACCCAATTCCATGCTCAGTTTGTTTAAATCATGCTTTAAATTTACTAAAAACTAAACAGATTTGATATCTGGGTATTCAAATGACTCCCCATTATTCTGAATTTTATTATAGTATAGGATAGTATAAAATATTCCAAAAATTTGCTCCCTACCCACCTTCCCTGCTCCTTTTAAGCAATCCTCTTTTCCAACTTGGACTCAACTCCCCCTTCCGCCTTTGTTTGGTGAACTACACACAAATTCACCTCAGCCTCCTTAGAGATCCCTGGCTTGCCTTTCTACATTTTAAACCACCAGGTATTACCAAGCAACCATTTAGAATAACACATTTTGACCTTTTTGTCTCCAAATTGACATTTGCAGGCGTGTAGGGAGAGTCTGATGAGGACACAATTGTGTGGGAAGATTCTGCTGGGGACACCATTGTGTGGAGATTCTGCTGGGGACACAAATGGGCAGGGTGGCTCTGACAGGAACACAGATATAAGGCCTCATGCACACTTAATGTTTAGCCCTGGATACAGGAGCACCATTTAGCCCCACTGATAGAGTAGAATTTCAAAAAAGGCTGCTATTACATGGCTGAGGATTCATTTATAAATAACTTTTTTTTTTTGGCACGCGAAGATCTGTAAAATATACAATGTGGTCTTCGAAGTAAAACGTTTGGAGACCCCTGTCTTAAAGTAAAAGAATAACACTGAATAAAATCTTTGTCTGCCAGCTTCATGTTAAAAAGGTATTTTCCTGGGGGGGGCGTGGCCTGACGTTACATGGAGTAGGACATGTTCCGAGTGTCTCCGCACGTTGATCCTGCAATCCTCGGCATCCTGTAACTCACGGTGGATATCCTGACCCCAAAATTACATCTACAGATATACCAGACCTCAGATACTATGTCTCCGCCGAAATTGCAGAAATCCGTGGCTACGAGACTCGATCAATACCGCCGCCAGGAAAAGGAAGACCACAAGGAAAATGGCGGCTCCGCTCAGCAAGGAGAGGAGCGTATGGCGGGAGATACAGATAAGCTACTGGAAGCGATTACCTTCTGCCGCACATCGCTTACATCCCAAATAGAAGAAGTTAAAGTAGACATATCCTTGATAAGGCAAGATCTACACAAACTCCGGGATCGCGTCAAGGAGACAGAGACACGCATCAGTAATGCAGAAGACGCCATTCCTCCACTTCAGACAGGTATGGAACAGATAAAAAACAACAAATTCAACAACTGTTCTCTAAGCAAGACGACATTAACCTCCCTGGCGGTATGATTATTTCGGATTTTAGGTGCTGAAAGCGGTACCATTATTTTGCATGGAAATTTGGCGTTTTATATTGTAGGTCTGTAAATCTTAACAATAACACACTTAAATCTGTCCAAACCAGAGTCTAGTAGATATCCCGGGTATGATAAAGTTTGAAACACAAAAACATAAATTATAATATAATAAATAAAAATAAATAATTAAAAAAAAATTTAAAAAAATAGTAATAAAATAAATTTCCCCACAATTCACTATCGCTCAATTCTGCAAGTGTTCTAATTTACTATCGCTGTTTTCTAGCTGGTCTAAAGCCACTTTTGACGTAAAGGGACACTTTTTGGTTGCTATGGACAATCTCCAGTTTCCAGGCAGAAAGAACAGTGTATATCATGTAAAACTGCATGCAGGGCATGGGCCAGAGCACTGGGGACAAAAGGGATGTGAAATCATTTCATACAGTACTGTAATCTGTAAGATTACAGTACTGTATGTGTTATGATTTTGACAGTTTTTTGAATTTGCCGCCAGGCTCCGCCCCCGTGCGTCGCGACGCTCGCAGGGAACGGAGCCTGGCACGGAGAGGCTTCGGAGGAGGACGGAGCCCTCGGACACTGCGGGGGACATCGCAGGATCCCGGGGACAAGGTAAGTAACGCCGCCCCAGGATCCTGCAATGCGATCCCGAGTGTGGCTCGGGGTTACCGCTAATGGTACTGAATTTTAACCCCGAGCCACACTCGGGAATACCGCCAGGGAGGCTACGAACAGAAGCAGGAGATGTAACATTCGTCTAATTGGTCTTCCATAGGGAGCAGAAGGTAAAGATCCAACCACCTTCCTTGAGCAACTGCTCACAACTACCTATAGCAGAGAGGCCTTCTCCCCCATGCTGGCAGTGGAAAGGGCACATCGTATGCCGGCAAGACCACCACCACAGGGAGCCCCGCCACGTACCTTTATCGCAAAATTATTAAACTACAAAGACAGAGACGCGGCCCTGCGTATGGCAAGGGAGAGGGGTAATATTCCCTTCGGTAATGTTAAAATCGCATTATTTCCGGACTTTTTGGCGGAGGTCCAGCGACGCAGACAAACCATCAAGGAAGCCAAACGCAAACTTCGTAACATGCACCTCAAATATGCAATGCTATTCCCAGCAAGACTTAGAGTGGAACATGATGGACGTGCATCTTTTTTGAAGATCCTGCTGACTTGTTGGCCTGGTTGGAGCGGAGGAACACCTCTGACAAAGCGGACTAAAGTATCTGTGAGTATGAGACGCACTATTGAGAATATACATAAGGCCCAAATTTACATGCGGCAATAATCTGTGGTCACCCCTAACCCCATAAACTTTGCTTCATAGCAGTTTATTATCCACCTGTTGTTACCGTTGTGGATATGCCTTCACAGACCACAGAGGAGGCCTTTCTAATCACAGATAATTACAATCCTCATGGGACACAATTCATCCTAGAACCGTGAGATAACATTCAGATATGATTTTGTGCAACTTCTCCTGGATTGCCCTTACTGGGACATGTTTTCAATCTTGCAAGCTACAATGGTAGCAGGAGACTAGGAATGCTATAGCCCTACTGGATACGTGTACAGTGCAGCGTGACTGGCCCTCATGCACTCCTGGAGAAGACAGCACAAGAGACAGTCACCATTGCAAAAAGAAATCTACCATAGATCAGACAATCATAGGAAATCCTGCAGTTCAAAGGGCAGATGTTTTTTTTCTATGGATAATCTTGTACAGCTCTGAATTGCAGAGGTCTTTTCTATTCTGCCTTTTTTCTCTTTATTTTTTTTCTTTTTTATCAGATGCCGTTCTCTCTGGGACTGCGCAGGGCTGGGAGGGGGGAGGGGAAACTAAACCGTTTCATTTAAAAATGCATATTATAATGGTGTATACACAAAGTACTAGTAAGCTTACTTTTAATAAGGTATTCTATATATGTTTACTGGGTCGCATCACATATATTTACGGTGCATAAATTGCTTACTGTGATCCATCCACAGACTTATGGCTATCCAGTACAAAATATATGTTTATAGATATCAATGTCTAATGTATCGCTGAAGTTTCTTACCGGGAATGTGAGAGGATTGCGTGACAAGGTTAAAACGCACGGCGACGCTCACATTCCTCAAGAAACAGAGAGCAGATGTGGTTACCCTAGTTGAAACACACGTGGAAGGCAGACTTAAAATGGCACTCCGACTCCCATGGGTGGGTTGGACATTTCACTCGACACATACCCCTCACTCCAGAGGAGTCTCTGTACTTATTGCAAAATCAGTGCACTTTGAGCTATGTGAACTACAAACCGATCCACGAGGCCAATATGCATTTATGTTCTCCAAAATACACGGGGAATCCTTCTTACTCATGGCCTTCTATGTCCCCCCTCCATTTTCTACTTCGGTAATACTGGAAGGTATTTCTTTTATGGCCAAATATCCCACGGCCCTGACTTTGTGGATGGGCGATTTCAATACCACACTAGACGAAAAATTGGACAGACTTAGACCCTCCACACCCAATATACGCTGTACAGGAGATACTAGATTCTCTAATCTTATCTCTCATCTTCATTTAATAGATACCTGGAGATATAGATTCCCACACAAACGCGCCTATTCATGTTTCTCATCAACACACAACACCATGTCACGTATTGATTATATATTGATATCTCAAAGACTCGCTCCACGCCTCCTTGAAGCCAAGTTTGGTCCTAGATTATCATCAGATCATGCACCATACTGGATCACATTAAATTTCCCCTTTGAGAAACCATCATGGACATGGCGCTTAAACCCTTTCTGGTTATCATTATTCCCCGACGATGATGACCTTGCCACCGAGTGGGGAAGGTTTTATACAGAGAACATTGACTCTGCCTCTCCCTTGGTGGTCTGGGAATCCTTCAAGTTACATGCCCGGGCCTCCCTAATAACCCGTATTATTAAGCTAAAAATGGATTCAACAGAAATGTATGATAAGGCGGTGAAGGAACTTACATCTACAGAACAAACATACACAGCCGACCCCTCCCCGGCCAATGCCTCTCTCCTTAAAATGCAGACCAGAGTGGCAAATCAATTACAGTACGAGAAAGCTAGACAGAAACTATTTTTCTCCAAACAGAAACACTTTGAGCAGGGTGAAAAGGCTGGCAAACTCCTCGCCTACTTAGTCCATAGTGAGGATAAACCTCCTGTGGCTATTTCATTCCAGGGCTCAGATGGACAAAAAATTTCAGACCCCCCCCCAACAGTGTCGGCTAGATTTGGGGAATTCTTCAAGGAATTGTACGCGTCCACGGTACGGGAAGGGACCACTGATATGGATTCCTTTCTGGACGGGGTCACATTCCCCCAGCTCACAGAAGAGCAGGTGCTCCTCCTTGAAGTCCCCCTCACTGTGGAGGAAATAGATACAGCGATATCTAACTTCGCCAGATCCAAGTCTCCAGGCTCAGATGGTTTACCCATTGAGTTTTACTCACAATATAGTGAAGAGATCACCCCTAAGCTATTAACTCTATATAATGAAATGTTTAAGTCATTTACTTTACCTCCATCCATAAGAGAAGCCACAATAGTTCTAATACCCAAACCAGGTAAAGACCCAGGCTTTCCAGAATCGTATCGCCCCATATCATTACTACAAGTAGATATCAAAATTTTGGCCAAAAACGCTCTCCATTTGACTAAACAAGGTCATACTCTCCCTTATACACTCAGACCAAGCCGGCTTCATGCCCGGCCGCAATACCTCATTTAACCTTAGAAAACTATTTATTAATCTACAAGCTACACATGAAAATATTGGCACAAGGGTGGTTGTGACCCTGGACACGGAAAAGCATTCGATTCAGTAGAGTGGAAATACCTCTGGGGCTGTCTGGAGAGATATGGCTTTGGTCCAAATTTTATTAAATGGGTCCAATTGTTGTACCAAAAACCCACAGCTAGAGTGGTGGCGAATGGGTGGCTGTCTCAACAGTTCGACCTCGGCAGAGGCACGAGACAGGGCTGCCCACTCTCCACATTACTTTACGCATTAGCTGCAGAACCTCTTGCCATTTCTGTCCGGGCCGACTCTGAGATTGTGGGACTGAAATTAGGATCACTCATTGAAAAGATTAGCATGTACGCTGACGACACACTACTATACCTAGCCGACCCTGGTCATTCACTTCATAATGCCCTTCAGACTATAGAAAGATTTGGGAAATTTTCCGGACTCAAGATTAATTGGGAGAAATCTCAGGTCCTTCCAATTGACAATTTTCCGCCCACAAAATTTCAAGCTGATATGCCATTACAAAGAGTAGATATGATCAAATACCTAGGGATTTTTATTTCCAGAACTCCGGCAGACTACATAACGTTAAACATTAAACCAATATTTTCCCTAATCAGAGCTAAATTAAAGATATGGTCTCGGTTACCTCTGGGAATATGGGGCCGTATTAATCTTATCAAAATGGTATTACTCCCCAAAATATTATATATTCTCTAGCATTCTCCAATATACATACCTTTAAAATATTTTAAGTCACTCGAAGCCCTTCTTAAACCCTTTGTTTGGGGGAATAATAGGCACAAGTTATCATGGCAGGCCCTTAAAAACCCAACAGACATGGGGGACACAGCACTCCCAGATCTTAACCATTACTACATTGCTTCCCAACTGTCCCAACTATTCCACATTGACAAAACAGACAGGGAAAGATTTTTACTTTTGTTGTGTCCTCATTGGGCACAACAAACTGCAGATCCCATTTACGCTATCACTATGGGCACAAAGACTTTGGAGGGAAGAGGAGATAAGAAGTCTTTGTTGTACCATTACAGACGCATATGGGACCTTGCTATGGGCAAGCAAGATATCCCTTCACACAACGATTACACTCCCCTATGGTATAACGGAGACCTCCCAGAGTTTCAACACATGCAAGATTCAGGGTTATGGATCAGACAGGGTATATTTTATCTACACCACATACTATCAAATGGAATCCTCAAAAACCTCAACGCCCTTAAAGAAGAATTTGCACTACATAATAGAATGTTCTTTAGATTCTTCCAACTGAGACATGCAACTCAGTCACAGTTTTTACAGACTCCTCCACGACCTACACCTAATCCTATTATAGCAATCATAAAAGAAACGGATCCCAAAAAATTAATATCCTGTTTTTACACTATGCTCAATACACCGATATCTACCAAGGTAATATATAAGCTCAAACCACACTGGGAAGAAGATGTGGGACAAATGGAGAATGAGGAATGGGAGGAAGCGATGGAGTCTTGTAAAGAAGTATCGCCCAAACTCTCAGACAGGTTATCCCAAATATATGTACTACACCGAGCATACTTAAGCCCGCTTAGGGTGGCTAGATATAAAAGGGGCCAACCTACTTTGTGCCCAATGTGCAAATCCACAAATGGTACATTTTTTCATCTTATCTGGTCCTGTCCATGGATTCAGGGCTTATGGAAACAAATTGTAACTTTCCTGCATGATAACATGGGTTCTCCTGTAACGTTGGACCCGAAGCAGTGTCTTCTGGGAATATTTCCCAACCTTCCTGACAAATTCACCAAAATTTTCCTTCAGGAAACTTTTTTCTGGAAGGAAAATAATAGCCAGAAAATGGATGCGACCAACACCCCCGGTGATTGGAGAATGGAGGGCAGATATAAATGCAACTCTCCCCTACAAAAGGTTCCTATACATTAATAGAGGTTGTCCTGATAAGTTTAATAGGATCGCTGGATACAAGACTTGGAAACCTGCTCATAACTAATGCATATCTTTAATATGATCACATCAGTCTCCATATAAACAGATCTTTATTTCTTAGCATTGACTCAGGAATAACAAACTAAGACGGCTATGTACTGGATGTCTATGATAGTATACCACACTGAGTCGATGTAAATTTACAAATACCTGGCATTACATGTATGCACTTTTGTTTTTTCGTTTTTTTTGTTCAATAAAAAAAAAAAAAAAAAAAAAAAAAAAAAGGAAGGTATTTTCCTTCAAGTTACATAGTTACATAGTAGGTGAGGTTGAAAAAAGACACAAGTCCAACCTGTGTGTGATTATGTGTCAGTATTACATTACATATCCCTGTATATTGCGGTCATTCAGGTGATTATCTAATAGTTTCTTGAAGCTATCAATGCTCCCCGCTGAGACCACCGCCTGTGGAAGGGAATTCCACATCCTTGCCGCTCTTACAGTAAAGAACCCTCTACGTAGTTTAAGGTTAAACCTCTTTTCTTCTAATTGTAATGAGTGGCCACGAGTCTTATTAAACTCTCTTCTGCGAAAAAGTTTTATCCCTATTGTGGGGGCACCAGTACAGTATTTGTAAATTTAAATCATATCCCCTCTCAAGCGTCTCTTCTCCAGAGAGAATAAGTTCAGTGCTCGCAACCTTTCCTCATAACTAAGATCCTCCAGACCCTTTATTAGCTTTGTTGCCCTTCTTTGTACTCGCTCCATTTCCAGTACGTCCCTCCTGAGGACTGGTGCCCAGAACTGGACAGCATACTCCAGGTGCGGGCGGACCAGAGTCTTGTAGAGCGGGAGAATTATCGTTTTATCTCTGCAGTTGATCCCCCTTTTAATGCATGCCAATATTCTGTTTGCTTTATTAGCAGCAGCTTGGCATTGCATGCCATTGCTGAGCCTATCATCCACTAGGACCCCCAGGTCCTTTTCCATCCTAGATTCCCCCAGAGGTTCTCCCCCCAGTGTATAGATTGCATTCATATTTTTGCCACCCAAATGCATTATTTTACATTTTTCTACATTGAACCTCATTTGCCATGTAGTCGCCCACCCCATTAATTTGTTCAGGTCTTTTTGCAAGATTTCCACATCCTGCAGAGAAGTTATTGCCCTGCTTAGCTTAGTATCATCTGCAAATACAGAGATTGAACTGTTTATCCCATCCTCCAGGTCGTTTATGAACAAATTAAATAGGATTGGTCCCAGCACAGAACCCTGGGGAACCCCACTACCCACCCCTGACCATTCTGAGTACTCCCCATTTATCACCACCCTCTGAACACGCCCTTGTAGCCAGTTTTCAATCCATGTACTCACCCTATGGTCCATGCCAACACACCTTATTTTGTACAGTAAACGTTTATGGGGAACTGTGTCAAATGCTTTTGCAAAATCCAGATACACCACGTCTACGGGCCTTCCTTTATCTAGATGGCAACTCACCTCCTCATAGAAGGTTAATAGATTGGTTTGGCAAGAACGATTCTTCATGAATCCATGCTGATTACTGCTAATGATATCATTCTTATTACTAAAATCTTGTATATAGTCCCTTATCATCCCCTCCAAGAGTTTACATACTATTGATGTTAGGCTAACTGGTCTGTAATTCCCAGGGATGTTTTTTGGGCCCTTTTTAAATATTGGTGCTACATTGGCTTTTCTCCAATCAGCTGGTACCATTCCAGTCAATAGACTGTCTGTAAAAATTAGGAACAACGGTCTGGCAATCACCTGACTGAGTTCCCTAAGTACCCTCGGATGCAAGCCATCTGGTCCCGGTGATTTATTAATGTTAAGTTTCTCAAGTCTAATTTTAATTCCGTCCTCTGTTAACCATGTAGGTGCTTCCTGTGTTGTGTCATGAGGATAAACACTGCAGTTTTGGTTACTGAAGCCCCCCGATTCACTCGTGAAGACTGAGGAGAAGAATAAATTCAATACCTTTGCCATCTCCCCATCCTTTGTAACCAGATGTCCTTCCTCATTCTTTATGGGGCCAATATATGGTCTGTCCTCCCTTTTTTACTGTTTACATACTTAAAGAATTTCTTGGGATTTTTTTTGCTCTCCTCCGCTATGTGTCTTTCATGTTCTATCTTAGCCAACCTAATTGCACCCTTACATTTCTTATTGCATTCTTTATAAATTCTGAATGCTGTGGATGATCCCTCAACCTTGTATTTTTTGAAGGCCTTCTCCTTTGCTTTTATATGCATTTTTACATTGGAGTTAAGCCATCCAGGAAGTTCTCCCTTGAAACCGCTACAAGTGGTTATCCCTCGACACAGCAGTTTGCTTGGTAAAATGTACAGTACATAATCCACTAACGGTTCTGGGAATGTCAGCATGTACAAAAGAAGAGGGGGCCTCTGTCCACTGCAGCAGGCAAAAGAAATCTAAGGGTTTTTTGCAATAGTTTCTGGAGACAACTCAGTTGGAAGCAAGAGTAAAGCAGGGTATACACTTATTAAAATTCAGACCGTTCAGCAGGAACTAGCCAAATTTCAATGTGTGTGTATATCCCAAACCAGCATTCAATCAGCGCATGCAGCCAATGGCTGATCTGTGTATTTCCGCTGAGGGGAAGTCCCCACTGTCAGAATAATATAGGGGAGGCTCCCACATCAGCTGGTTGAATAAAAATAAAAAAATGTTTCTGGGTATACCCAGCTTAAAGTGGTTGTAAAGTCAGAAAGTTTTTTATCTTCATGCATTAAGATAAAAAGCCATCTGTGTGCAGCAGCCCCCCTAATACTTACCTGAGCCCCTTCTCAATCCAGCAAAATCCACTAGTGCCTCGGCCACCCTCCCGATTGGCTGGGACACAGAAGTGGCGCCATTGGCTCCCAGTGCTGTCAAAGTTAGTTAGCCAATTAAGATAGGGGACGTGGCCAAACCATGGCTCCGTATCTGAATGGATACACAGAGCTGCGGCTCAGCTTGGGTGCCCCATAGCAAGCTGCTTGCTGTGGGGGCACTCAACAGGAGGGAGGGGCCAGGAGCACTGAACAGGAGAATCTGGCTGCTCTGTGCAAAATCATTTCACAAAGCAGGTAAGTATAATATGTTTGTTGCTTTTATAGAAAAAAAATAAAAATTAGACTTTACAATCACTTTAAGTAAACTCGTAACCAAGAAGACTTAAGTTCCACTAAGAATGCATGCTTTCATACCCTTGCTCTTGACAAGAAGTCATCTGCATGTATTCCTCCTTGACATCCTTCAGACTGCCAGAGCCAATATCGTCGGCCTTAAAGTGACCTGCCAGACAACACAACAAAGAATTGAAATAATGAGAGTTTACATATTTTTCTCATTTCAACCAGTGTACAAAAGGAACACTTATTCCACAAACAATTATACTAAAACACTCACACTGTCGGCTTATCTATTTAATTTTCTGATCCTGTCAGAAAAATCTGTATACAGTCAGAAGCTATGGATGCTATAAAATAATCATTTAAAAATGGCCACAATTATGCCCCGTACACACGGTCGGACACTGATCGGACATTCCGACAACAAAATCCTAGGATTTTTTCAGACGGATGTTGGTTCAAACTTGTTTTGCGTACACACGGTCGCACAAAGTTGTCGGAATTTCCGATCGCCAACAACGCGGTGACGTCAACCACGTACAAGACTAGAAAAGGCCAGTTCAGAACCAAGCGCGGCACCCTTTGGGCTCCTTTTGCTAATCTCGTGTTAGTAAAAGTTTGGTGAGAGACGATTCGCGCTTTCAGACTCCTGGCTTTCAGATCGTTTTCTGCGGTTCAGTTTGTGCTTGTGGGTTTGTATCTGCTCTTCAGTGCGTGCAAGCAAGTTCCGCGTGACTTAGTCATTGTGTTCTTGTTCGTTCGTTACCGTTTTTCAGGTCGCTCTTCACAGGCCTTGCTGTTCTTCAGTGCGTTCTGTTACTTCGTTCTGAGCAGCCGACCGTTTTCTAGCCATGTTGCGTATACGTACTCCTCGTAGAGTTCGTGCTGTGCGGGGGGTTGGTGTTGGGGTCCTGACCTTGACACAAGTCCAGTCCATGAACAGGGTGGGGAGGAGTTCATGGACCAAGAATTGGTTGCTTCAGCGTGACCAGTTCGCTCATATGCTTTTGCTCCGTGAGAATAATCCTGATGATTTCAGGAACTTTCTCAGGATGACGGACCCCGTATTTCACCGTTTGTTGGCTTCGCTGACCCCCTATATCAGCAGGCAGGATACCTGCATGAGGCAAGCCATCACTCCGGAGCAGAGGCTGGTCGCTACCCTGCGGTACTTGGCGACAGGGAGAAGCCTGCGGGACCTCAAGTTCTCGACAGGCATCTCCCCCCAGGCTCTGGGGATCATTATCCCAGAGACCTGTTCTGCCATCATCCAGGTCCTGCAGAAGGAGTATATGAAGGTAAGATTTTTATCCATTATCATCACATTTTATTGTATATAATGTTTGATAATATATTGTATTTCTTTCCTTATTCCCTAATTACCATGATTAAAATATGCTGTGAATGTCCCCTTTGTCCTCATGCATGCTGGATTTTTATGTAATAAATTTTTTTCTCCTTCATACATATTTGCCTTCACTTACCTCCCCAGCATGCTCTCCTGCCCCTATATTCACCTCATGTAGTCACTTAACAATGTATTTTATCAGCTCCATAGTAGTGCTTTACCCCAAACACCCCCTAAAATGTTTTTACATGTGATTTGTGCTTTAAATTTAGGAAAAGTGCCAGAGGCATTTTTTGTAGTGTCCCCAAATAATTTTTATTAACCCTCCCTCCCCCCAACTGCTAAGTCAGCTGATCCCAATTATCTATCTATCCTCAATCATCTATCTGCTGACTTGGCCAAACCCATACACACTATACCCATCTCTTTAGTGGTGAGATTTATGGATGAATTCCCCAAAGCATGTAGTAGGGCCTGCCTGTATACTTGCAAATGGTACTGTTTAAAGTTTTTGTATCCTATTATCTTAATAGGTAAGAGCAGAATGTCCAAATGTGCTCAAATGTGTACAATGTGTATTTATATCTTTGTATTATGACACTTCTTACCTGTCCAGTGGGCTGCCAATAGTGTAACTAAGGAGGGGCTGTTCAATACCCATTAATTAGGCATTCATCTCTCAATGAAGTGAATAGGGTTACCTGTCCAAGATCCCCCCCCCCTATAATGTTATAAATGGGCCATGAGAGGGGGGGGGGGGGGATATGATAGGTGTACCTTATACTTTGGTGTTGTAAAATTCCCCTTAATAAATGCTTTATCTGCATGTTGGCCAAGAATGTTTGTGTCTAATCTGCTTTCCCTGTTTATGTGCAAAAATACTAATTTTAATTGGTTTTCCTCAACAGTTTCCTTCCACGCCACAGGAATGGCAGACTGTGGCCTCCCACTTTGCCCAGCGGTGGGACTTTCCTAACTGCGGAGGTGCAATTGATGGGAAACAAGTCCACATCGTCCCACCACCCAACTCGGGGTCGTACTATTATAATTACAAGGGGTTCAATAGTATTGTGATGTTGGCGGTGGTGTCGGCTAATTACGACTTCTTGTATGTGGACATGGGGAAGAATGGCCGGATGTCCGATGGTGGAGTCATCGCCCAGACGGAGTTTTACAGGCATCTCCAGAATGGCAGCTTGGACTTGCCACCTCCAGAAGAGAATGTGGAAGGACTCCCATTTGTCTTCGTTGCGGATGAAGCCTTTGCGCTGGGGGACCATCTTATGCGGCCATTCCCGATGAGGACCCTCACCCCGGACCAGAGGGTTTTTAATTACTGGCTGGCCAGAGCCAGAAGAGTGGTGGAGAACACGTTTGGAATCATGGCCAGCCGGTTCCGCCTATTTCTTACACCCATCCATATGGCGGAGTATAAACTTAATCATATAATCCTGGCGTGCTGTGTTCTACATAACTTTTTACGCCAACATTCTGCCAACTATGCTGGCTCAGTTGGGCCTGAGGCCGGAATTTTAAATGAAACAACCCTGAAGGCGCTTGAAAGTGGCCATCCTGGCTTGCCCTCCCTGAGTGCCCGTGATGTCCGGTTAAGATACCTTGAGTTCTTTGCGGGTAGGGGGGCCATCAATATGCCAGACAATTTGTGAAGCCTTTATCAAATAAAAACAAAAGAAAAAAAAATAAATCTTTGGTGACATTTACGGCTTGTGTTTGTTTTAGCTGACCCTGACTGAAATGTGGGTAGTCCTGAAAATGGCGTGATTGTGTAACCTTATCCAAAGCACTGTTGGCTGTTATTTATTAAAGGCAAAGACACTTTGCACTACAAGTGCACTTGAAACTGCACTTGTAGTGCAAAGAGGATTTGCCCTTAGGAAATAACCCTTATTTTCATAGAAAGCAGCAATTACATCACCACAAAAGTGTTGTAGCGTTGAGACAATCCACACATTCTTGATTCACTATCTTTTTAATACCTGCACAATCACATGTGCATTTAGAAAAGGTTTTTAAAACAAACCTTTTTTGGGGTGGCATTATCAATAATATAAAATATCCATTTAAGATAAAACAGGCATGTGTAAAACCAACAAGAAAGACACAAATCTTGAACTTAGAGAGTTCACATTTGGTAGAACTTGAAGGCAATATCATACATGAGTATTTAGGAACTGTGTTTGATATTGCGTTCAGATGGGGTGAAGTCACCACAGGAAAAGCCAAATTTGCAAGATGCACACAATTTTGCCAATGTCAACATGTGCTAGCTGCCATCACGGGGGATCAAGGGACATGTTTTGGGGGAGAAACCCCTTCCTCTCAGCTACTTTATTATTGAGGAAGGGGTTGCACCCCCAAAACGCGTCCATTGATCTCCCGTGATGGCAGATAGCACATGTTGGCACACTGTGTGCATCCTCCAAATGTGGCTTTTCTAAAAATCGCTCAAACATTTTTAAGATTGTAGCACACAAAAAAACAAAAGGGATTTGGAGTGGTTTTAAACTCGCCCCAAAACATCAATGATGTTTTTAGTTTTTTGAATAACATCATTGTTGTTTTTCTTGAGGTTTTCCAATTCTAAATTACACCCCATGATCTCCCCGATCAGGATCTGGGCACTTTCTGATGTGAAAGGATCTGGATCCACAACATCACGATCACCTAAAAAGAGAGAAACCAAACAAAAACAGGTATCAAAAATAAGCCGGCATCCATCTCTTACCTGAGCCTGTGGTCGCAGACACTCACCTGTTGTGGTGACAATTTCAACCACATCTTCTTCCTCCTCCTGCTCTGCTTGGGTTGGGGGTATTTCCCCTCCTTCCCGAGGTGGGGGGGTCTCTGTTCTCCTCGGATGAGGGGTGTCCTCCGAGTCTTTTCTCCCCTATGTAAAATAAAAATGGTATACTTAGCACACAGATATTTGATGGCAGAACTATAAATAGGAAACATTGCTTGGAAGTGGGGTACAATTGTCTATTTTGGCCGAGTTCCAAAATGTAGCATTTTCAGTGTCCTTTGTCAAGCTGCAATACTTTTTACCTGTTTTAAACAAGCTTCACAGATGGAGACCCCCTATAGTATACACTGGAGCACCTGTGTGGGCCCCCTAATAAAAAGGGTGTTCTTGTGTCCCACGCTAGTGCTCCAGTGTCCAGATGTGAAAACAGCTGCTGAGTGTCCTCTCCTTACACAGAATCTAGTTTGCATTTCATTCAAGTAACAAACACATCTACACAACCAAATTAGTTTCATACAAGTAGGGCGTCAAAAATGTGGCCAAATGCATATGGCCAAAACAATGGTGTTTTATAGTCCGAAATAAAAATGTTTGATACGAACGAATAATGTGCCCATGAACATGAAAGTTGCCATTTTAAAATGTACACTTAAGAAAAGCACATGGAGCAGCACGAACGTAATAAACAGAAAAAGATTAGGAACACAGGACAACTACTTACTTTTTTGCAGCACTCTCCGGATCTTTCTGTACTGCTCGTGTTCTAGTAATTTCAGGTCCGACCACCGCTTCCTGAGCTGATCTTTCGATCGTCGTACCCAGAAATTCCGGTGCAGACTCCTGACCACTTTCGCCATGATCTTGGCCTTTCTGACATTGGGGTTGAGGTAAGGTCCATACTTCCCGTCATAGTCGGCCCTCTTCAGGATGTCGACCATCTCCAACATCTCCCCAAAGGACATATTTGAGGCCTTAAATCGTCTCCTTCTGGATCCAGACGTTTCAGGCTCCGGCCTTTCCTCCTCGTTCCTGTAATTAGCGCGCACCTGCTGTGTATCCGCCATGTGCTCTTCCCCACTGCACAGAACGAAAAGGGGCGGGGAATAGACTAGAAAGAACGTCAGGGGCGGGCGGAGTTAGACGCATGCGCAGTGTGTATAAAGCGTAACACGCGTGCGTATTACGTACGATCTGTGAGCGGAGGAAGGAGCATTGGAGGCGCCGATCGTGATAACGAAGGTAAGATCTAAACTTGGGCCTATACTGCTTCGAAATTGAAGCCTATATTGTAACAAGATTAGGAGAGTTTGGCCTGACCTTAGGGTTTGTCTCGTGTTGTGTCTTGCAGAGAGAATGGATGGCTTCAATGACCACAACTTCCTCCCCCTGTTCATAGACAAGTACAGGGAGCTGCCCTGTCTGTGGCAGGTGAGACACCATTATAATCATAAACAAAAGAGGCAGACAGCGCTGGAGAAACTGCTGGAGTTGGTGAAGCCGGAGGTCCCCACAGCAACCATCCCCTATTTAAAAACCAAAATTGGTGGCCTGAGGAGCACTTATCTTAGGGAGCGCAAGAAGGTCACGGATTCCCAGAGATCCGGAGCTGCAGCAGATGATGTTTATGTCCCCAGACTGTGGTACTATGAGAGACTGCGATTTCTGTCAGACCAGACTGAAGTCAGGGAAACCCTCTCCACTCTTCCTTCCACCCCAGCTGAGGCTTCCGATGTCCAACCTGGGCCTTCCAGCCAGGAAGAAGTGGAGGAGCCCAGCTGGAGTCAGGTATAGCATTCTTCTACAGATTTCTGGTCAATAAATAAATGATCTTTACTAGATGTTGTTATTATTGATCACTACTTGGCGATTTAATAAAGTGTTTGACATATCAATAGACAGTAATGGGCACCCAAAATTGGGACAAGAATGAAAAATGCTGGGCTCAGAATGATAGTCTGTTATATTTGTTCACATTCTATTTGCAACAGTCAGGAGGTGAAAATTGTGTGTGATTGATGAAACAAATACTAAAAGTATGTCCCTTTTTCATACACAGGAAGACCTCAGCCAGGAGGATGCTGTGGAATGTGGCAGCCAGGAGGAGGCGGGGGTTAGTGGCAGCCAGGAGGAGGCGGGACTAAGTGTCAGCCAAGAGGAGCCTGGGACAAGTCGAAGCCTGACCGAATCGCAGGTTCCTCCCCTCCGCCTTCCATACAAAAGACCCAGGAAGGGGAGTCACGTTCAGGATTCTGCACTCAGGCTCATTCAGGAGGCTTCTGCGTCCCTCAGAGCCTTACCCACTCCTGAAGAGGCCTTTGCCTGCAGGGCTGCCACAAAACTGCAGGGCATGCAGGAGGGTCAACGCCTCATGTGTGAGCAACTTATTTATAAAGTCCTAACTAAGGGGGTGAGTGGCGAAATAACACCCAAGACTGACGTGATTGAGTTGGACCATCCTCCTCCTCCTGCTGCCACAACTCCATCACCACAGCCACAGCGTGGAAGGAAGCGTGGAAAGAAGACCAGAGAGTGATGGCCCTGGGTTCAGTCTGGTCTGACAAAAGCTGCAGTCTCTTGTATGACCACAGCCTGGGGACATACATGTCATCTGCTGCTTTCCGGATCTCTGGGACTTCTGGACCAGACTGCACTCCCTTATATATGGACTCCTCAGGCCACCAATTTTGATTGAAAACAGTTGATGTCTGCCCTGGGGGTCCAAGGCTTCACCCATTTCTGCTGTTTCTCCAGCGTTGCCTCCCTCTTTGTTTAGTTGTGAGCCCTTAATAAATTACATTTTTTGGAAAATTAGACTCTCCTATGTGTGTTTCCAAAAAGGACAGTTGGTTGGTGAGGATTCAGGTACATTTCCAAATACAATGTGAAATTAACAAGAGACAACAACACCAAACAAACAAACAAACAAACAATCTCTTACAGATTAAATAGAACAACGTATCAATGGTGTTGTGGTAACTTGACACACAAAACACACACAAAACACACACAAAAATATTCTGGAGTAAAAATTAAAATAAAAGAAAGATCAGCCTTGAAAAAAAGACAAACCAAAAAAAAAAAAAAAAATTAAAAAAAAAAATTAATCTGCCTTAAAACCAAAATAAAAAAGTTGTTGTCAGATGTGACAAATCCAAATATATTGAGGGAATCCCGATAAATAGTAAAGAAATACGTTTGTGTGAATATGAGCAGCAAAACTACTTAATTCTTCTCACATTATAAAGAAGAAGAGAGTGCGCTGTATTAAACCATTTTTAACACTGCAGCCTGACGAAAGTGCTGTATCCATTCCGAACACTAATTTTACGCAACCGAGCTGTTCCGTCTCGGAATTTCTTCTGAGCATGCATCGGAACAGGCCACACACGGTTGGAATTGACGCAATCGGATTTTGTTGTCGGAAAATTTTATAGCCTGCTCTCAAACTTTGTGTGTCGGAAAATCCGATGGAAAATGTCCGATGGAGCCCACACACGGTCGGAATTTCCAACAACACGCTCCGATCGGACATTGTCCATTGGAAAATCCGACCGTGTGTACGGGGCATTAGAGTGAATTTGGTATTATACTGGAACAATAAAATCAGACATACGAAGTGGAAACGTGACGCCATATTAATATTTTAAGCAGTAGACAGCATGGATTCATGAAAGACAGAAGCTGTCAAACAAATCTGACTTTTCATGAGAAGGTAAGCAAAACCTTTGACAGGGGGGTGGCGGTGGATGTGGTATACTTGGATTTTGTATAAGCGTTTTGACACAGTTCCCCACACACGGCTAATGTGTAAGGTAAAGTCTACAGGCTTGGAAAGATCAATTTGTAAATGGATAGAAAACTGGTTAAAAGATCAAATTCAGAGAGTAGTGGTTAATACATACTCTGAATGATCTAAGGTTATTAGTGGTGTACCCCAAGGTTCAGTGCTGGGACCCTTGCTTTTTAAGATATTTATAACTGATATAGGGTCTGGGATTAAAAGTAAGATTTCAGTCTTTGCAGATGACACTAAGCTGTATAGTGGAATAATGTCCTTACAGGATGACTCAAACTTGTAAGTAAACCGCAATGCACTGTTTAACCACTTGCCAACCGCCCCATAGCCAAATGACGGCTGCAGGGCGGCTGGATAACTCTGGGATCACGTCATATGACGTGATTCCAGAAAATTGCTCCCGCGCGCCCCCTGGGGCGCGCACACGGGAACATCGTGACCTCTGGACCCGGCAGATCACGGTAAACGGCCGCTGATCGCGGCCGTTTACCATGTGATCGCTCCGTCAAATGACGGAGCGATCACATGTAAACAAACCGGCGTCATGTCATGACGCCGGTTCCTCCCTCCCCTCTCTGTACCGATCGGTACAGAGGGGGAGAGATCGGATGGGAGCCGCGCTGTGGGCTGGATGTGTAGTGCCCACAGCGCAGCTCAGTGACATGTACAGTCACATCCATCCATCCATGCTCAGCCATCCCCCCCCCCCCATGCTCTGCAATGACCCTGTGCAATACTCTGCAATGATCCTGTGCAACCCTGTGCAATACTCTGCAACCCTGTGCAATACTCTGCAACCCTGTGCAATACTCTGCAATGATCCTGTGCAACCCTGTGCAATACTCTGCAATGATCCTGTGCAATACTCTGCAATGATCCTGTGCAACCCTGTGCAATACTCTGCAATGATCCTGTGCAACCCTGTGCAATACTCTGCAATGATCCTGTGCAACCCTGTGCAATACTCCGCCATGCCCCGCCATACTCGGCGCCTCTGTATGTGGCCAGGCTGTGGAAGTCTCACACGTGGTATCGCCGTACTCAGGAGGAGCAGGAGAATCTATTTTGGGGTGTCATTTTTGGTATGTACATGCTATGTGTTAGAAATATTGTATAAATGGACAACTTTGTGTTAAAAAAAAAAAAAAGTGTTTTAACCACTTCCTGCCCGCCAGCCGTCATCCTTGACTTTGTGCGGGGATATCTGAATGATGGGTGCAGCTACAGGCATCATTCAGATATCATCTTTTTCAGCCGGCGATTCCCTACACCATAAGAATGATCATAGCGGCTGTTCCACTGCTTGATCATTCTTACGGGAGGCGAGAGGGGACGCCCCCCCCTCTTGCCGCCCTCAGGTGCTTCTACCGACTCACCGCTACGATCGAAGCCAGGATCATTTTTTTTTTTTTATTTCAGGCTTCCCAGCCTAGAGGTGAGATATGGGGTCAATAAGACCTCACATCTCACTGTAAAGAGGACCTGTCATGCCATATTCCTATTACAGGGGATGTTTACATTCCTTGTAATAGAAATAAAAGTGATCAAAAAATTTATTTTTTGGAAAAAAGCCTCAAACTAAAATAAATTAAAATTTTTCCCAGTGTCCCCGTGTGCTCGCAGTCAGAAGCGAACGCATACGCAAGTTGCGCCCACATATGAAAATGGTGTTCAAACCACACATGTGAGGTATCGCTGTGATCGGTAGAGCGAGAGCAATAATTTTGGCCCTAGACCTCCTCTAACTCACAACATGTAACCAGTAAAGTTTTTTAAAGCGTCTCCTATGGGGATTTTTAAGTAGCGAAGTTTGGCGCCATTCCACGAGCGTGTGCAATTTTGAAGGGTGACATGTTAGGTATCTATTTACTCGGCATAACTTCATTATTCACATTATGTAAAAACATTGGGCTAACTTTACTGTTTTGTTTTTTTTTAAAGCACAAAACTGTTTTTTTTTTCAAACAAAACGTGTTCGAAAAATTGCTGCGCAAATACCGTGCGAGATAAAAAGTTGCAACGACCGCCATTGTATTCTCTAGGGTCTTTGCTAAAAAGATATATATAATGTTTTGGGGTTCTATGTAATTTTCTAGCAAATAAATTATGATTTTTACATGTAGGAGAGAAATGTCAGAATTGGCCTGGGCACTCCAGAACGCCTGATGGTGTTCCGTGCATGTTGGGCCTCTGTATGTGGCCACGCTGTGTAAAAGTCTCACACATGTGGTATCGCCATACTCGGGAGTAATAGCAGAATGTGTTTTGGGGTGTAATTTGTGGTATGCATATGCTGTGTGTGAGAAATAACCTGCTAATATGACAATTTTGTGAAAAAAAAAAAAAAAAAAAAAAAAATCTTGATTTTGCAAAGAATTGTGGAAAAAAATGACAACTTCAAAAAAACTCATCATGCATCTTTCTAAATACCTTGGAATGTCTCCTTTCCAAAAAGGGGTCATTTGGGGGTTATTTGTACTTTTCTGGCATGTTAGGGTCTCAAGAAATGAGATAGGCCGTCAGTACTTCAGGTGTGATCAATTTTCAGAGATTGGCACCATAGCTTGTGGACTCTATAACTTTCACAAAGACCAAATAATATGCACCGATTTGGGTTATTTTTACCAAAGATATGTAGCGGTATACATTTTGGCCAAAATATATGAAGAAAAAATTACTAAATTTTATAACAGAAACGAAGAAAAATGCATTTTTTTAACAGAATTTTCGGTCTTTTTTCTTTTATAGCGCAAAAAATAAAGAACCCAGCGGTGATTAAATACCACCAAAAGAAAGCTCTATTTGTGTGAAAAAAGGACAAAAAATTCATTTGGGTACAGTGTTGCATGACTGAGTAATTGTCATTCAAAGTGTGAGAGCACCGAAAGCTGAAAATTGGTCTGGTTAGGAAGGGGGTTTAAGTGCCCAGTGGTCAAGTGGTTAAATGGGTGACTGTGTGGCAAATGAGGTTCAATGTTGATAAATGTAAAGTTATGCACTTGGGGGCTAAAAATATGCATGCATCATACATACTAGGGGGAGTACAACTGGGGGAGTCAGTGGAGGAGAAGGATCTGGGTGTTCTGGTAGATCATAAGCTTAATAATGGCATGCAATGCCAAGCAGCGGTTTCCAAAGCGAGCAAAATCCTCTCTTGTATTAACCACTTGACCCCTGGAAGAATTTCCGCTCTTCCTGAGCAGACCATTTTTTGACATACGGGCATGTCAATTGCGCGGTCATGCAATGCTTTACACAAATAAAACGTATGTTATTTTTTTCCCCACAAATAGAGCTTTCTTTTGGTTGTATTTGATCACCGCTGCATTTATTTTTCTTTTTTTTAGCGCTTTTTTGCGCTATTAACAACAAAATAAAAAGCTGACAATTTTGAAAGAGAAACAGCATTTTTTTTTACTTTCTGCTATAAAATACATCAAATAAAAAAAAAATATATGTTTATGTAATTTTTATTTATTTATCTTATACTAGTAATGGCTGCAATCAGGGACTTATAGCAGGACTGCGATATTGCAACGGGCAATCGGACACGAACCGACACTTTGCAGGAACCAGTGACATTAATACAGTGATCAGTGCTCAAAATATTCACTGTCACTGTACTAATGACAATGGCTGGGAAGGTGTTAAACATCTAGGATCAAAGGGTTAACTGCTTAGTCAGTGTCTTTGTGTACTGTATCTGCTGCTTTTACTAAGGGAAGAGATGATTTTATTCCCTGCTTTGCAGGGACTAAAAATCCATTCCTTCCACCCCTGTCAGAATGGAGATCTGCCTTGTCTCATCACTCCAAATGACTTTGTGCCAGAAGGTTTGAGGCTTGTCTCTGTGCTGTTTGGCGTATTGTAAGCGGGATACTCTGTGGCATTTGCGTAGTAATGGCTTTCTTCTGGTGACTTGGCAATGCAGCACATCTTTCTTCAAGTGCCTCCTTATTGTGCATCTTGAAACAGCCACACCACATGTTTTCAGAGTCCTGCATTTCACCTGAAGTTATTTGTGGGTTTTTCTTTGCATCCAGAACAATTTTCCTGGCAGTTGTGGCTGAAATTTCACTTGGTCTACCTGACCGTGGTTTGGTTTCAACAGAACCCCTAATTTTTTACTTGTTGATTAGAGATTGAACACTGCTGACTGGCATTCTCAATTCCTTGGATATCTTTTATATCCCTTTCCTGTTTTATACAGGTCAACTACGTTTTCCCGCAGATCCTTTGACAATTCTTTTGCTTTCCCCATGACTCAGAATCCAGAAATGTCAGTGCAGCACTGGATGAAAGATGCAAGGGGTCTGTAAGGAGTCCAGAAACTCATTGACCTTTTATACACACACACACACACACACAATTACAACCAAAAAGATCACATGTGAGGATGGTTACCTTTAATGGCCATTCAAACCCTTTTGTGTCAACTTGTGTGCATGTTATCAGGCCAAAATCACCAGGGTGTGTAAACTTTTGATCAGGGTCATTTGGCTAATTTGTTGCCATTATGATTTAAAAAGAGTAAATACAGTTGATTGATAATAAATGGCTTCAGCCAAACATTAACCATGAGTGAAAGAAATGTTTTTGTGTTATTCATATTCTTTGAAAAATGGCAAATAATTCATAAATTCTGCAAGGATATGTAAACTTATGAGTACAGCTGTATTAAACAGCTATAATAAAACATTTTCAATGGTATATTTACCAAAACCAAAATGGAGTTAATTGGTAGAGTTTACATACACTTTAGGAATAATGCATTTTTCTTCTCAATACCAGTCCAGCATACTAAGCTTACATGCTGGTATTCCCAGGAGCAGGCACCCCACAAAATGCCATTATACCCAGCCTAAGGAGGATCCAAAAACACCAGCTCTGTGCTGATACCAGGCTTATCAACTCTGATAGTGCCTCAAAAAATGTGTACTAGTTAGCCACAACATCAGAAACAGGCCATAGCTTTTTTTTTTTTTTCACCCAGACCCAAATACAAAAAGCAAACACGGTTCCACGATGTTGGCCACAATGCTTTATTGTTGTGTTTAGTCTGGAGATTTTCTTGTAAACTCCAGATGGAAAGGAATAAATCTATCAATGGGTTCGCACTTCAGACTTTTAAACACTGCTGCCCCCCCTATGTAGGTAGGGAACACCTCAGTGTTACCCCAAAGAGGTTAAAATCAGAATATAGGGGATGGCGCTGTGTAAAACAAGAGTGTGAAAGTGAGTGTTTTTAAAGTGACAAGTGCTTTGGTGCGTGATACAATCCTACTTAAATAGAAAAATTAAATAAAATATAAAAAATAAATTATATAAAATAACATAAAAACTAATACTGTGAATGGACCAAAAACTAATATATATTGTAAAGTGATAAATCCTTATTAAAATTCAAGTACTATATTCCTAATACATTAATATATATATTGAGCAACCACAATCCTTACTATTCTAAATAGTAAGACATGTGTTGATCAACTGCAAAGTGACAGGTGTTAAAGCTGAGAAGGTTTAGTAGTGCACCACACACACTACAATTATGTGAAAAACCGTTGAAAATTAAAACCAGTCCATAAAGCAAGTGTATCAAAAAATGTGTATCAGAGATATATCAAAAATATATATATATAAAAATGTGTATCAAAAATTATGTGAAAATATATGTAGTCCCAAATAGTTCATCTAGTGATACAATATACAGTGCAAGAGCGCATTTCCCAGAAGATTCTTCTTTATCAATGGAGATCCATGCAATACTTTTAGCAATTTCCCCCCAATCTGATTGCACTCACCGGAGCTCCCTGCCCCTGCAGGGGTATGAGCGTGTGATGTCGGCCTTTAATCGCTCCGATCCCACCGGTGACAGTATCCTTCCACTTAGCCCAGTTCAGGTGAACCACTCGTTGAGGAGGGGAGGGGGACTCACTGCCCCTTACTGCAGCACATATCCCAACCAGGCATCCACCTTTCCACCTGCCTGCTCCATTCATAGAAGCTGTACTATGGTTTTGCACAATGAAAAGGCAAAACCATAGTACATTGTGCAAAACCATAGTACAGCTTCTATGAATGGAGCAGGCAGGTGGGAAGGTGGATGCCTGGTTGGGATATGTGCTGCAGTAAGGGGCAGTGAGTCCCCCTCCCCTCCTCAACGAGTGGTTCACCTGAACTGGGCTAAGTGGAAGGATACTGGCACCGGTGGGATCGGATCGATTAAAGGCCGACATCACACGCTCATACCCCTGCAGGGGCAGGGAGCTCCGGTGAGTGCAATCAGATTGGGGGGAAATTGCTAAAAGTATTGCATGGATCGCCATTGATAAAGAAGAATCTTCTGGGAAATGCGCTCTTGCACTGTATATTGTATCACTAGATGAACTATTTGGGACTACATATATTTTCACATAATTTTTGATACACATTTTTATATATATATTTTTGATATATCTCTGATACACATTTTTTGATACACTTGCTTTATGGACTGGTTTTAATTTTCAACGGTTTTTCACATAATTGTAGTGTGTGTGGTGCACTACTAAACCTTCTCAGCTTTAACACCTGTCACTTTGCAGTTGATCAACACATGTCTTACTATTTAGAATAGTAAGGATTGTGGTTGCTCAATATATATATTAATGTATTAGGAATATAGTACTTGAATTTTAATAAGGATTTATCACTTTACAATATATATTCGTTTTTGGTCCATTCACAGTTTTATTTTTTATATAATTTATTTTTGTTATTTTATATCATTTTTTATATTTTATTTTTCTATTTAAGTAGGATTGTATCACGCACCAAAGCACTTGTCACTTTAAAAACACTCACTTTCACACTCTTGTTTTACACAGCACCATCCCCTATATTCTGATTTTATCCAGATGGAAAGGTCCTAACTTTAGCCATGTCACCTGATTTATAGGTTAAGATAATGTCCCACCTCTCATCTTCAGCAGGGAATCCAGTGTTTTTTCCAGTTCCAGGATGTAGATTCTGGTCCGATGCAGCACCTGATGCTAAAAAACAAGAGACAGATCATTTGCAAGCCAGGATGTCTACAGATTTGTGTTATCACTCAGGTAGAGGCTAATGAAAACTTCTTTGCAGCACACTACTACACACAGCAATTCACTACCATACATTATAGCACGCTGTGTTACAATATATAGTTATTGCACTTTTTGGTAAATTAGGAAGCCCACACAGCAGCAGGACATCATGCAGGTATGAACCCAGCCTAAAGTCCAACTGAATCTCCAAGTAGAACTACAGGTAAGGCTGGGTTCACACTATTGCAAATAGGATGCGGGTTTCCCTGCATCCAAGTCGCATGTCAGGGGACTGTGAGACGGCTCTCTATGAAGCCGATTCACACATCTCCGGAGTGGCTCCCAATTTGCACCTGAAATGGTGAACAGGGACGCACCGGACCCCTGCTGTAAGCAGCTCCGTGCGCCAGTGCAAACTCAGCTTTAAACCCCCCCCATTTTGATTAGAGTAAGGAGGGTTATAACCTTGTCAGTCTATTTGCCATCTGTGTCCCACTGGGGAGATAATCCTCACTCCCTGTCCCATAGCCAGAACCGAAAGTGAGGAAATCCCTGCAAATTACAGGAATCCTTCGGGGACCCCCAGGTCACCTGAACTAGTGTGCCCATTGGAAGATTTCCCCACTATTACTTTTCTGGGGACAACCCAAAATTTGGGATTTTCTTTTACTTAAACGTAAGCAGGACAAATAGAGGGTGACTCTCCCTAATGGGGACAGACAGCAATAAAATCCTCTAATAGGTGTTCTAATCTATCTCCACTCTATCCCAAATTTAAAAAAAAAAAAAGTTTCGCCTTTAGTTACAGTTGTGCTCATAAGTTTACATACCCTGGAAGAATTTATGATTTCTTGGCCATTTTTCAGAGAGTATGAATGATAACACCAAAACTTTTTTCACTCATGGTTAGTGTTTGGCTGAAGCCATTTATCATCAATCAACTGTTTTTACTCTTTTTAAATCATAATGACAACAGAAACTACCCAAATGACCCTGCTCAAAAGTTTACATACCCCAGTAGTTAATACCATGTATTGCCCCCTTAAACATCAATGACAGCTCAAAGTCTTTTGTGGTATTTCTGGAGGCTCTTTATCTTCTCAGATGGTAAAGCTGCCCATTCCTCTTGGCAAAAAGCCTCCAGTTCCTGTAAATTCTTGGGCTGTCTTGCATGAACTGCACGTTTGAGATCTCCCCAGAATGGCTCAATGATATTGAGGTCAGGAGACTGAGATGGCCACTTCAGAACCTTCACTTTATTCTGCTGTAGCCAATGACAGGTCGACTTGGCCTTGTGTTTTGGATCATTGTCATGTTGGAATGTCCAAGTACGTTCCATGTGCAACTTCCTGGCTGATGAATGCAAACGTTTCTCCAGTATTTTTTAATAACATACTGCATTCATCTTGCCATCAATTTTGAGCAAATTATCTGTGCCTTTGTAGCTCACATCCCCAAAACATCAGCGGTCCACCTCCGTGTGTCACAGTTGGAATAGTGTACCTTTCATCATAGGCCTTGTTGACTCCTCTCCAAATGTAGTGTTTATGGCTGTGGCTAAAAAGCTCAATTTTGGTCTCATCATTCCAAATGACTTTGTGCCAGAAGGTTTGAGGACTGTCTCTGTGCTGTTTGGCATATTTTAAGCAGGATACTTTGTGGCATTTGTGTAGCAATGGATTTCTTCTGGCGACTCCACCATGCAGCCCATCTTTCTGCAAGTGCCTCCTTATTGTGCATCTTGAAAGAGCCACACCACATGTTTTCAGAGAGTCCTGTATTTCACCTGAAGTTATTTGTGTTTTTTTCTTTGCATTCTGAACAATTTTCCTGGCAGTTGTGGCTGAAATTTTAGTTGGTTTACCTGACCGTGGTTTGGTTTCAACAGAACCCCTTATTTTCCACTTCTTGATTAGTTTGAACACTGCTGATTGGCATTCTCAATTCCTTGGATATCTTTTGATATCCCTTCCCTGTTTTAAAGTTCAACTACCTTTTCCCGCAGATCCTTTGACAATTCTTTTGCTCTCTCCATGACTCAGAATCTAAAAATGTCAGTGTAGCACTGGATGAAAGATGCAAGGGTCTGTCGGGAGTCCAGAAACTCATTGACCTTTTATACACACACACACTAATTACAAGCAAACAGATCACAGGTGAGGATGGTTACCTTTAATAGCCATTCAAACCCCTTTGTGTCAACTTGTCTGCATGTCATCGGGCCAAAATCACCAGGGTGTGTAAACTCTTGATCAGGGTTATTTGGCTAGTTTGTTGCCATTATGATTTAAAAAGAGTAAACACAGTTGATTGATAATAAATGGCTTCAGCCAAACACTAACCATGAGTGAAAGAAATGTTTTTGTGTTATCATTCATATTCTCTGAAAAATGGCCAAGAAATCATAAATTCTGCCAGGGTATGTAAACTTATGAGCACAACTGTATACTTTCAGTTTAAATCAGCTAAATACATTCTAGGTGCATCAAAACAAGAGGTTGCACGGTTTGTTTTCTTTAGAAAGCAGCCACAGCCTGAGTAGAAAAGCCTGTCCCCTGCAAGCATTCTGCAGACACAGACCGTTGCTCTCGGCATGGAAGCAGTGGTCTCTCTGCAAAAGGTCTGTCACACCAGAGTCGGAGCTACACCACTCTAATCAGTAGGGAAAATGGCAAGCTTTTTTTCCCCTGCATTTTCACAGATTCTGGCAAAAACAAACTGAATCACTCAAGCATGTATGTTTATTCCTATTGAGGCAAGGAGAGTGAGTAAAAACCTGCGGTACTGACTATCTCTGCAGGGTAAATAGTATCAGCTAAAACTGACCAACACCAGCTCCTCTGGGATCTGTCACCTGAGAATCTTATGCCCATAGGCGCACTAAAAACTGCCTGTGTAAGCCCACCGCTGCAACTTGAACTCTATACAGCAATATATGGGAAAGCACCAAGTGCCTGACTAGCCATTAATAAAGAGCACTGTGACGCAAAACAAAGAGGCTTAATGGTGAACTGCAGGAATTCAGAAACGTTCTAAAATGTTCTGTATTGGTAAGGGTTGGGTCCAATAACTGCATGCCACATTGTGGATTTATCTCTTTAATTTACAATTTTTACTCAGTGCTAGTACAGTTATTGCTATACTTTCGGCACTCCAACATTTGGACTTTCTGGTCTCAGCTCTTAAGCTGCAGAGTTATACAACTGCTCCGCCTGCCCCTCTCCTCCTCCTCCTGCTTAACCACAGAGCACATTGTATTTTGTGATTGGGTTCACATAATACAAAGTCTTCTGTAATTAGGCAACGAAGGGGAGAGGCAGACATACTGTAGGTGCTGCTTTATGAGAAAGCAGCGTCAGAGTGTAGTGATAGCTGTCCTCAGTAAACTGTTAGTTGTAAATAAAAGAGATTAAGTCCACAAGGTAGCATGCAACTTGATGGAGTTTACCTATAGTAAGCCAGCAGATTTAAGACAGTCGCTGAATTCCTGGAATTCAGCTTTATAAAATGTTACCCCAACATTTCATATTCCTGATATGTGCCTATTGTCCCACATACTTGCAGTAAAAAGTATCATGTTTTCTTTGTATTTCTTCCTATGTGTGAAATACCTGACACTCCCCCTGCTTTTCTATTTCAAACTGACCACGCTGGGCACAGCAACATTCATCACAACATGCAAAGTTTTCTGGCTATCCCAGGAGAACAGCCTGCCTGTTCCCCAATGGCCAAGACTTGTGCTCACATAGAAACCCACACATCAATTCACTGGAAAGATCAACGTACTGCTGTTTCTTCACCCCTAGCTCTCTAAGCCTCTGATGCATCGGAGATAGATTATGTGATCACAAGGCAAGAGTCCACATACATTTAAAATCACATGCTCCCCATACCTAAAAATACAGAGGCAACAAGGAAAGTCATGTAAATGCTGTTTGTGAGGCCACCTTTAAAGTGACCCTGATCCTGTTTTACTGCATTTGAAAAACACAAACATTCACTTTAAAGCTGAAAATCTACCCCTGCAGTGGTGCTTCTAGGGGAGCATGGATAAGGTGTATTACTTACCTTTTTCCTGGTTTTGGCAGGCTTCCTCAATCTATGTGGTGGCCCCTTGTAATGTCCTCTCTATGCAGCTTTGGGCAGCAGTCGCATGCTTTCCCTGCACTGTGCGTGAAGATGCCACAGTTCCACCCACCACGCGGAACTTGAAGAAAGTGCTGGAACTACCGAACCAAGGCATAGGGTAAGTAATACACTTTATCCCTGCACCTCAGACTAAACAAGGGTAGATTGTCTTATTCTTGGAGTTAAGCTTTAAAGCCCAACTCCAGGCTTTTCTTTGGTTTGTTTTAAAGTAGATCCCAGCAACACCAGTAATAAAAAAAAAAAAAAAAAAAAAAAAAAAAAAAGGAGTTTGCTACAATACTCACCATCTCTCTGCCGCTGCCCCCGACAGCAAGTCGTTTCCACCATTAGATGTCCACAGTCTTCTGGGCTCAACATTCAGCTTCATCCAACCACTTCTTGTGAGCCCAGCTTGTCATGGACAGACACACCCACCTGGCTAGCATCATCACACAGCCTAGGCAAATAGTGCACCGTTGCATTATACAGTACTGACATGTCACAAATTGAGCACCTTTCTAAGCAGCACTGAGGTGGGTACTCCACATGACCATGTAGCAGACACCTGGAATTATGGTATGTATGCTTTACATTTAAAATTTGGTCCAGGGAGGGGTTGAATGTAAAGTTAGTCTTTAAGGATATGTTAACTTTCTTTGACCAGACACTACCTAGACTCTACCTACCCTTGTGGCTTGTGTATTAGTACTAGGAAACACAGTCTGATGCAGCTGTTGGATGAGGTGAGTGGCAGAAGTGGGTTTCCGAGTCCGTGCTGGACGTTTCCTGGCTGGAGCCTTCCCTTTATCTTTCCTACGCTTTCCCTTCTTGGTGCTGCCCTCACCAGTCGTATCCATTCAAACAACAAGCATGCTGCATGTATACCTGTTCAAAGAATGCATATGCTCACAATTAAAGGGTAAGTCCACCAAAATTGGAGAGTTAATCCACCAGACAGTTTTTTTCTTATCTCTCAGGGGCTCTCATTGTAAGACCTCTGTGCCATTATGAAGAGCTCCCACCATCCCTGAGATGAGTTCCCATGTCTGGACACCTGCATCCATGTACTGAGTTCCTAGGTCTGCACACTTGCCGTGCCAATCATGAGGGGCTTCCACTATACCTTCATTGAGTTATCAGGTTCACACACCTGCTGTGCCAATTCTGAGGGGTTCCCACCATCCCTGATCTTAGTTCCCAGGTCTGTACACCCATTGTGTCTATTATGAGGGGTTCCGCCATCTCTTGGCTGAGTTCCAAGATCTGCAATCCTACTGTGCCCATTATAAGGGTTTCCACTAGTCCTGTGCTGAATTCTTAGATCTACACCCTGGCTGTGCTTATTATAAGGGGCTCTCACCATCCCTGCTGGATTTGGTATTTATTTCATGTTATAAAAGATATTAACAGGAAAAGCACAAACTCCCCAGCTGGGTGGAAACACCCAAAACTCAGGCACCAATGGCTATCTATATTGCTGCTGGAATCACAAGCAAATCTGATCGATCTCAATTTAAATTCACTTTTCCATAAGGATTAAATAAACATTTTAGTACTTTCAATCAAATAATTCAAATTTTTTCAATTAATAAATTTAATTGACCAAAATTTGTCTGTCATGCATGATCATTACTGGTAGGTTGCCTTTGTTGTCTCACTCACTTGGATTCATATTAGAAAGTGAGTTTAACTCAACTATTATGCACTGACCATATTACACTCAGCTTTCTACCAATTGTATTGAGCTGTGTTGGTAAGGCCCATTATAATGATGAGCAACATGATATCAGACTGCGCTTGCGTGCACAGTCCAGTCCTGGTTAAGTCAATGATTCTAAGAAATTCTCATTTCCACTGTTGCCTATAAATAAAAAAAAAAAAAATTAAAAAAAAATGCATTTAGCAAGCAGCTTGCTTGCATGTTGTCCCAATAACACAAAACGGTGCAGTTTCCTCTGTGTTTTCTTGCTGTCTGAGTTTTTGCAAAAATGTAACCAAATCCCTAAAGTGGGAGTCATAAGGCTAGTTTCTGACCTATTTGATACCATTTTAGAGCTCATTCATAATTTTCCAGTGTGAAGCGTTGAGGGAATTCATACATTACAGTATTTCACCTTAAGACTGGGCTCACACTATTGTGAATTAGATGCGAATTTCTCCACATCCAATTTGCATGACAGGAGACTGTGATCGGCTCTCTATGGAGCCGGTTCACACATCTCCCGAGCGGCTCCGGTGCGAATTGAACATGAGTCCCGGGTGTCTTCTGGTCTGCTTTTTAAAACGGTGAATGGGGACACACTGGACCCCTGCTGTGAGCCGATCCATGCTGCGGTGTTAATCCAGCCTTAGGCATGTTACACGTTGGTTTGTTGTGGTGACATTTATTGTTAGTGGCATCCCAGTGCATTAACCCAAAGCACCTCCGACACATACGAGTTGCAGCATGTTGTGGTGCACTGTGTCAGAAAAACGGTGCACAAAGTGGGACCTGTGATTATTTCAGGGCCCATGTAATTTTTTGCAAAACAACAGCTAGAAGTAATGCAAGTAACATTGGTTGCTGCATTGCTGTGCCAATTATTCTGAATCTTACCCAAACGCACTAAGGCAACGCAACTGTGTTGCAGCGCACCACAACACATGTTGCAGGGTTGTGTGTGTTTTTAAAGCAATAGAGTGCATAGGGCATTTCTATGTTTTATATTGCACCCTATGCAGTCTAAATAGTCTTATTAAGCTTTACTTTTGTAAGATACGAAGTGTCGGTATTTTATTTTGAATTTGGCACATTTATTTTGCGAGTGTAAAGAAGCACATTTTACAACTGACTGAATTTGGTGGATGAGTCAGTCAGAATCAAAAAGGGTCGGAAAGGCTTTATGAATTTTGTGCAATACATTAACAAGGGAGATTAACACCAGAAAAGTGGTGCAGCAGCTTTACTGAATTCCCCTCGATGACTACTAAAGCTTTAAACCCTTCAGTGTTTGGGGTTTCTTTTACCGTCAACTCAGTACACAACTGTGGCTTGGATATACCTTCGATTTACTCACAATAAAGAATTCCTGAGTATTGAAACTGAGATTCTCTACATATTTTAGGACCAATTAACACTTCTTTATTCGAAAAATATATCCGCACTTCTTTTGCGCAATGCAGGAACACACACGGTTTATGGCTGACACTGTACTTGTAAGTTGGATGCAGTTTTCCTGTAACCAGCCTAGAAAAAAAAAAACAACTTTCTCCAAAATGATATGGTCTGTATGGTTTTGACCAACATCAAACTGTTCACCAAGCAGCAGCCTAACAGCCTGATTTCTGGTGCGTCTGTGATATAAGGTTCTACCAACATCCACTACACATATTGATTAGATACAATAAGAATGCCAAATAATTTGAGATGAACAACCTCAACAGTGTCGCTTTAGTGAAGGCCCTAACTGCTGGCATCTAGAAAGTAGAAAGCCACTTTAATTTTTTTTTCCCAGTTAACTTATTCAAATATCTTTTCATACACTTCCATTTTTCTATGGACATAATATCACATCACATGAAGAACATATTACCTGTTGTCAGTAGTCTACTCAAGCCTTGCAGCCAAGAAGATCCAGGGATGTAGACTCAATGCTGCCTTATACAGGTCATTAGGTGAATGGTGTTTAACAAGCCCCAGTTATCACCAATTACTGCTGTCGGTGAAATCTGCATATTCAAAACTGAGAATTAAATACACTGTTCAATTGCAATAGAGAAAAGGAGGATGCAATATTTAATGGAAAACTGAGAACCCATTAAATGAAGAAGAATGTTCTTTAGATTAAAAAAAAATCATCTTACTTTTCTGAGAGTCTGGTAAATTCAATGGGTATTCTTTAATCATTTTGAAAGGTCAGTCCACCCAAAACTGATATTTTTTTGGATCAGATAGATTCAAAACAGATGTAAACCCAAACTCAATTACATTTAATTTGCTTTAGCACTCTGCATCATAAAGAATTGCCAAAAAAACACCAAAACTCTTTTTTCGCCTTTTCATCCTTAACATTTCAGCACCGTTGATCTCATGCAGCCTGTTAACACCCAGTTCATGTCTATATGCACTCCAGTGATGGCTGCATGTCATTGCTCAGGGTTGTGCTGACAAAAAAAACGTGCATGTTCCATTGTAGGTCAAATTAACGGGCTGCCTTAACACAACACACGTCATGAGGCTACATTCACACGGCTGAACAGCAGCATCCAGGGGTGGCCACTGGCAGGAATCAGGATATTCTTGCCAACGGTTGTAAACACTGCCTGTACACACTGTGTACCACCAGCAGCAGCTGTCAGTGGCTCATGTGAATAGCACTTCGACCGACCCTGGACGCAGACAGTGTATATATCCAGGGTTGGCATTTCTGCAGAATTCTGGATGCAGCTAATTTGTATGTGGCCATAGAACAGAATGCTTCTAAATGCACCTAACTATCTGCAGAAAAGTGCCCGTGTGAATGTAGCCTAACATGCATGTATTCACACACCGCATCGGATTGCACAGGTGTAAAAGGACCCTTAAAGGCTAAGTCCGCCTTTTGCAAGAAAAATTATAAATGCACATACTGTAGATCTGCAGAAAAAAAAGTGCATTTATTTATTTTTTGCAAATGAGCCTGCAATACACTTTCCAAGGTATGGACTTCCAATTAGGCTAGGTGCACACTATGGAGAATTGGATGTGGATTTCGCCGCATCCAATTTGCATAGCAGGATATTGTGACCGGCTCTCTATGGAGCTGGTTCACACATCTCCGCAGAGGCTCTGGTGCAAATTGCACAGGAGCCCTGTGCGTCTTTTGGTCTGTTTCAGGTCTGATTTTAGCCCAAAATTCGGGCTGAAATTGGACCTGAAACAGTGAATGGAGACGCACCGGGCTCCTCCTGTGAGCTTCTTGGGTATCTAGTGTGAACCCAGCCTTACAGAGCTGGAGAAAGTATCAATAGACTACAAGTGCGGTAGTTACCACATTTGTGTTCCATTGAGAACTACAAGTCTGTCTGCCAAGGTAGAAAACGGGACTAATAGTTTGTACATTCAAAGATCTCCGTGAATGAATGATGTGGATGTGCAGACAGAGCCCTACACAGATGTCTGATAAGGATGAGCTCCGGCCTGTTCGCATGCTGCACATGCAGAACCCGCCAGGAAGTTGGAAATGCGCTGTGCTAATCACAGGCAGTGAGACATTTCCCGATCTCTGCAGCCACACATCGGGAAATGTCTCACTGCTTGTAATTAGCGCTGTGCAGGGCCGAGTTCCTGGCAGGTTCGTCACGTGCAGCATGCGAACACCCCGGAGCTCATCCTTAATGGCTGATTTCAAATCTGATGGCTGCTGCAGGGGAGAGGAACCCCTACAAGCTGTCAGTAGGGGGGGCTTTTTGGGGGTCTACTTGGCACTAAATATAGGTGTACCATGGTCTTAAAAGTCAACTAGTCTTTAACTTGAGAGTAAGGATGAGCTCCGGCGTGTTCGCACAGCCGATGTGCAGAGCCTGCCAGGAAGTCGGCACTTCGCTGCGCTAATCACAAGCAGTGAGACATTTCCCGATGCGTGGCTGCAGAGATCAAGAAACGTCTCACTGCTTGTGATTAGCGCAGCATAAAACACAGGGCTGTGTGAACACGCCGGAGATCATCCTCACTTGAGAGGTCTTAATTCCAACATGGACTTTCAAAGCCGTCAGCAAGTATGTATGGACCTCTGTTCATCTTTGTAATGAACACCGGTTATTTCAAGGAAACTATCGGCACACATCTGCACATCAGTGGACTGAAATCTCAGACAACTGTGAGAACACTATAAAATTGGGCATCATAGCTATTATTAGAAAACATGAACACTATAAAAAAAGACAGATTAATTCTAATTGGTGGCCATGGATAGTTCAGACTAAAGACCTCTAGAATTATTTTGGTCTGTTTCAAAACCTGGGAGGGGCTGTTAATAGTCACATTTGCTGATCTCCTAAACTAGATAACCAGAATGATTAGGAATAACTGACTTGTAGTGTGTATCCAAACCCACAAACAAAAATGTAATTTATTGCATCTTACAAGTCCTTAGATATTGTGGCTGCATTTGTTTTCAATTTTCAAGCTAAGAAATTTTTCGGCAAGTACAAAAAACACTTGTTGACCCTGTCAGAAATGCAGTGTCCTTGTCACTTCCTGTGAGCTGAAAAGAAAGCACAAACATCCTTATCTTTATTGTGTAAACTACTAGTGCCATGGATTGAACCAAAAAAATAAATAAAGAAAGGCAGACATGTTTAAAGAGGAACCCCCCACTCCCCCGTGTTAGTTTGTTTTAGGGCTCATTCACACTAGTGGTTGTGGATGCTTTCGGTGGGGCATATCGTCCACCCAGCGCGACCCATTCAAGTGAATGGAGCCGCTCTGCAAGTGCAGAGTGCAATGCACATGGTTGCTACGCAATGGTGTGGGATTCAAGGGGTTAAAGCAAACAGTGAGTAGGCGATGCAATGTCTCCTCATCTCCTGTCAAATGCACTCTGAAGAGTGATCTGAATTTGGATCGCTCTTCAGAGATCAAAGCACCTGTAGTTTCTTCATACACTTTACCCTCAATTCACATACTCACCCATCCAATGTATTCAGTGTTGTCCTGCTGTGATCTGGCACTAGGCTGCCAAATAGCAGGTCCTGCACCTCCATCTTCTTTTCTGACATCATCAGGAGCCGTCTCGTCTGGGTTCAGGCAGCTGGCCCCCTGTGGACATGCACCAACTATGCCCTCCACCAGCCCCCGTGTGGAAGCCAAGGCCTCCTGGGACATGTGATATGTATATCTCAGGAAGCTTCAGAAGCATGACACGTCTTTCTCGCCTAGGTGTGAATGGAGAGAAGGGAAGAGGCTTGATAGAAAAAAAAAAAGTTCCTTTACTCCGTGGAAGGAGAGAACTGCAGCGGGCAAAGTTTTTTTTTTTTTTCAGTGAAGGTCCACTTTAAAATCAATTCTGTGTGACAACCATGGCTCCCTCCATAAATACAGTAAAGTCAATGTAACCACCCTAGGACAGGATGTGTGTTATTCTTGGAATCACCAGGTGAAATTAAGGTAAAAAAAGAAATCTAATGCAGCAAAACAAAAGGACCAGCAAGCTCTAAAGTGGTATTAAAAGTTCGGCTTTCTTCTTTCTTTAAATAACAAACCTGTTATACTTATCTGCTCTGTGCAGTGGTTTTGCACAGCCTCTTCTCGAGTCCCACCACAGCGATCTGGCTCCTCCCCCTTGACCAGTGCCCCCAATCGCAAGCTGCTTGCTATGGAGGCACTGGTGCGTGCTCGTTCCCAAGCCCTGCTCCACATGTCCACATATTGCTACAGCTTGGCCCCGCCCCCACTCTCTCCTCATTGGCCCACCAGCTGTGATTGACAGCAGTGGGAGCCAATGGCTCCCGCTGCTGTCTCAGCCAATGAGGGGAGGGAGTCCTGGGACAGCCGAGGCTCTTGTGCACATTGCTGGATCAAGAGGGGGCTCAGGTGAGTATTATAGGGGGCTGTGGGGGGAGCAGCACACATAATCTTTTTACCTTCATGCATAGAATGTATGAAGGTAAAAAAACCTTTGGTCTTTACAAACACTTTAATATATTACATTTACTGTTTTAAGGTTTGTATACACTTTTATAGCCTGCCTGCCTCTCATACTGCCTTCCATTACTGTTAGGGCTCATGTTGATAGGCGTTGTTTTCCTTCATCTGGAAGCCATGTCAAATGTAGGTCGGCAAAGTCCCATTGACTTTCTTTGAACAGGGACACATGGTAATTTAAGCCCCATTCACATCTGAGCGCTTTTCTGCTTGAAGCTTGTAGCTCGACAATGCTCAACAAGCCAAATCCCATTCATTTGAATGGCCCCTGTTCACATCTGAGCGTTCTGTCACCTGAAGCTCACAAAAGTACGAGTTTCTTTTTGGCAGATTACAAGCGTTTTTTGGACTTCAATATAAATGCCTGACTTAAGCGTTTTACGATCGTTTTACACACGTTTTCTGCTCAAACAGCAGCTCTCCACCTCTAATTTCCTCTCCCTCTCCTCCCCCAAGTGCTTTATATTGGCTAAACAAAAAACGCCTAAAGCTGTAAAACACTTCTAAAACGTTTTGTAAAAAGCAGTAAAAAAAAAGCTTAAAAACGCCCGAAAAACGCCAGTAAATCAATATGCTCAGGTATGAATGGAGCCTCAGAGACTGCAATCGACCTGTACTGTGTTGTGCTGTGTTTCTGTAGACACATCATGTCCTATTAAGGTTTGTTTTAATTCAAAACGCAGAGTTTGACTGGAATGCCCATGCATCCTAAGGTTATATATAGACACTGACTCTCCTACTTTTTTGCTTTTCTAGAAGAAAGAGAAGTTCTCTGTGAACTACAAACAAATTTTATGCTGTACAGATCCCGTGTTTAGAAGTTCCTGCATTGAAGTGTGTTTAGCAGTGTTGAGATTCATTTACATGCATTTAGAGGGTATAATTGGATCCTGGACGTTCAGAATTCAACTAAAATGACTACACCTATAGGCAGGTAAAATCATTACCTACATTTATATGCAATTAGCAGTGCCCCCTAAACACATATAAATGCAGATTTTACCATAGCAAATGGGGGCGTAACCGAGAGACCCAGTGGGTGTTCCCGTAGATTAGCTGCAGGCGGCACCCCCATTGAAAGCAAGAGGAGGCTGACAGTTCACGGTCTGCCTCTCCATGCAGGTCTGATCACTAGAGGTATTCGCTCCATAAGCAATTAAATGTCAGCAGCCATGGTTAGCTGCCAGAGCTGTCAGCCTCCTATTGCTTTTCAATGCTTTAAATGGGGCTCTTGGCTGCAGCTAATTGCCAGGAACCCCTGCCGGGTCTCCTACATGTAATCGGTATCGGCCATATTCACTTCCACCAGCCTGGCTTCACCCAACATAGATCTCCAGCACGGAACTCACAATCCTGACAAAGTTAAAGCGGTAGCAAACTCTCCTAATGATACTGGATTTAAACAATATTCTAATATAACTATTTATTTACAATGAAATTGGTAATAAGAGTATGCCCAAAAATATTTCTTACTGTCATAAATCTATTTGAAAAGCTGCTGCTCGTCGGCGCCATCCCAACTATGGTCTTCCGCGTCTGTCCAGTAAGCTAGTTCTGCCCGCAGTAGCTTTTCCTGTCCATAATCCCGCGCATGCGCAGTAATAGCAAGGTGTCCACGATCCTCTTCTCAATGCGGAGCTAGTATAAGGCTGTATCGCGGGATGTCGGGGCTGACATCGTCAATAGGAAACGACGCAGCCCCTGCATTTTTCCGGCAGGGTCTATGCTTGCCGGAGAATTAGGACACACGACGCATGTGTGAGTGACGTCATAAGAAAGAAAAATATAGATTACTTAAAAGGAAAGCAGGTAAGGAGATATTCATAGAGCACAATACATTTCATAACCTGCAATTGTTCACATACAGAAAAATTGTCTGAATGGGTATACAACCGCTTTAATAATCAATCAAAGAGGAGCATCTACAGTACTCCCTCCTTTTCTGTACACAATGCATGCTTACATCATAATGAGATTTTAGACCTGGACCTTAATTTAGGATTCTATCACAGCTCATCTAGTTTCTATCTCAAATGAACACACTATGCTGTCAATAAATGGGCCTATCATTTGTACCCAACACATTAAAGCATCCAACAAACCTAAACCATCAATAATACATATAAGTTCTTACATAACAATGGTCCCCCAGTGCATGGATGACATTGACATTAACCCTTCATAAGCTTGATTCTAAAATCTATCTGAAGCCAAAACTTTTTTATTTGCTTTGATTGGAGTGTGCATGTGTTATCCTACAGAATGCCTCTGGGGTCCCACTACTGTAGTATGTCCAGGCATGGATCATTTTCTGTTGCATTACATCAAGAGTAACCAAACTTTCTGAACAAAGGACCAAGTTTACTGTCCTTCAGACTTTAGGGGGGCCAGAATGTGGCCAGCGGAAGTAGAAAAACATGCCCCCATATATTAGGGGAGGAATAGGATTGGTGTCAGTGGCATGAACAGGGTGGATAAAAATCAAGGATTTAAAAATAAATAAATAAAAAATCGGAAATCATTTTTGGTAAACTCATTCAATGAATCCAAGCTTGGCAAGCTGAGATAACATGCACTGCATTGATGCAGTCACACAATTTCACAGTAACCATGAGATAAAACAAAGTTCAGGAATATTCCTTTCTTTATCCCATTGTTTGGCAAATCTATGTACAGTACAAACTGATTGAATCGGTTCTGATATCGCTGTTTTACTAATCTGACATCTTATTATTCTAAATAGGAAACCTTCATTTTGTTTGCAAATATTAAAGATTTTAACTACCAGCAAGAATAAGTCCTTACATTTAAAGAGCACCTGTCATTTCAGATCCATCATGGCAGTACCTGTTAGCGGGCATACACTCACCTGCTGCCGCCACGTCCATCACCTTGTTGTGTCACTGCCACATCACCAGCTGTCCCATTAAAGTGAATAGGGCTGTTGGTGAGTCATCAGCGGGTCAGAGGAGGAGCTGCTGCAGGACAGAGATGACAGTTGCTCTTTAAAAATTATGACTCAAAGGAGAGGTCCAGCCTGAGCTCGTTTGGCTGGGCTTCTCCTATGGATCACAATACCCTTTGCACTCCTGTGACCCGTTTTCAGCAGAGAGCGATCTGAAGTCCGCTCTCTGCTGACGTCACTAGAAACAGTCTGGCCACCGCGTCATTACAACAAAAAAATCTGGATCCGCCAGGACTGACATCCATCTCAGCCCCTCAGTGAGCCGCTGAGAGCCTGAGATGGCCGCTCTGTGCCCCTCCACAGCTCAGAGCTCCAGTGAGCACGCGCGGGGGTGGGGGTGGGGGGTGGTTCAGAGTGGAGAGAGCTGCTGATTGACAGTCAGCAGCTTTCCGCTCGGGGAGCTGTGAGAACCAGGGAGCCGAGCAATCGGTGGTATTCGATCACTCGGTTCTCAGTGCACAGGCAGCGGGGGACAGATGCCAATCCATCCCAATTCCGACCAAGTTTTTTACACAATGTAATACAAACCTAAAAAATTATATATCTAACGGAAAAAAACCCAGGGTGGCATTCTCCATTTTAACTACCAGAAAATCTCTAGAAGGTATTAATCTACCCGACGTCAAGAATTATTATTCTGCAACCCTATTGGATCAGAAGAAATTTTGGTTCTCTACCACTGAAGACAAACTATGGTTAACCACTTGCCGACCGGGCCATAGCCGAAAGACAGCTACAGCGCGGTCGGCTTATTCTGGGTGGACGTCCGTGGGACGTCCTTCCAGAATGTTGCTCCCGCGCGCCCCCCCTGGGGCGCGCATCCCGGAACATCCGTGACCGTCGGGTCCTGAGGACCCGGCGCATCATAGATCACGGTAAATAGCCGCTGATAGCGGCCGTTTACCAAGTGATCGTTCCGTCAAATAACAGAGCGATCACTTGTAAACAAACCTGCGTCACATCATGACGCCGGTTCCTCCCTCCCCTCTGTGTACCGATCGGTACAGTGCGAGGGGAGAGGGGGAGAGATTGCAGCAGCACTGTGGGTTGGATGTTTAGTGCCCACAGTGCTGCTCTGTGCCAATAATCTGCAACACTGTGCAATACTCTGCCAATATTCTGCAACACTGCACAATACTCTGCAACACTGTGCAATACTCTGCCAATACTCTGCAACACTGTACAATATTCTGCAACACTCTGCAATACTCTGCAACACTGTGCAATACTTTGCAACACTGTGCCAATACTCTGCAACACCGTGCAATACTCTGCCAATACTCTGCAACACTGTGTAATACTCTGCCAATACTCTGCAACACCGTGTAATACTCTGCCAATACTCTGCAACACTGTGCAATACTCTGCAACACTGTGCAATACTCTGCAACACCGTGCAATACTCTGCCAATACTCTGCAACACCGTGTAATACTCTGCCAATACTCTGCAACACTGTGCAATACTCTGCAACACTGTGCAATGCTCTGCAATACTGGCCAATACTCTGCCAATACTGGCCAATACTCTGCCAATACTCGCCAATACTTGCCAATACTCTGCAATAAATTTTAACAGAAACAAAGAATTTTTTTTTAATCAAATTTTCAGTCTTTTTTGATTTATAGCGCAAAAAATAAAAAACCCAGCGGTGATTAAACACCGCCAAAAGAAAGCTCTATTTGTGTGAAAAAAAGGACAAAAATTTCATATGAGTACAGTGTTGCATGACTGAGTAATTGTCATTCAAAGTGTGAGAGCACCGAAAGCTGAAAATTGGTCTGGTTAGGAAGGGAGTTTAAGTGCCCAGTGGTCAAGTGGTTAAACATAGAAAAAGAAGCCACCAAAAGACACGACTTATATGTCCTGGCAATAGCTTACTCTATACTTCCAAAGATTAACCTACCTAATTTACTCAGTATCAGAGCTACACTAATAGCCTGGGAGCACATACTTTCCAAAACTAAAGTCATCAAAAATAAATCCATACTATCTATAATAATTAATTATTGCAGAATACGCCTAAATGTTGATGAATGGGTTAAGGAAGGATACCATCTTTATATAAATCTACCCTTGCAGTATAAAACGATAATTTTAAGCAAACTAGGAAAGTACACCCGTTTAAAAGAGTTGAATCCCAATAATCCTATAGAAATCCCCTCAATAATGTGGCAATTTCTCACTCAACAAAATAACCAAACAATAAAAGGAATTTCCTTTTTCTATGAACTACTAACTAATTACCCAAATATTAAAAACACACACATGACTAAATGGGAGAAAGACTTAGCTCAAGAATTCTGTTGGGGCCAATGGAAAAAAGCCATTCATATATCCAGTAAATCTTACATGTGTATCGAACACTGGGATAATACACAAAAAATATTGAATAGATGGTATTTGACCCCACATAAATTATCAAAAATGTATCCCTCTACATCTGACATATGTTGGAGATGAAACGAACAGACAGGTAACCTTCTGCACATATTATGGAGCTGTAAAAACTTGCAAAGCTTCTGGAACTCAATAGCTTCTTTTATAGCAGATCTTACGGGAAATCTAACCAAACTTACTCCGACTACAGCCTTACTCGGCCTCAATTTGGACATATACCCTACAACATTTAGAACAATAGTAATCCACACACTAATAGCGGCAAGGCTCACTATAACCAGCCTCTGGAAATCCAGGGACACCCTCAACTTAGCGACTGCTATAGCCAGACTAAACACTCAAGCTCAGTACGAACGTATGCTTGCCTATAAAAACGACTCCACCATCACATTCAAAAAGAAATGGAATACCTGGCTATCTCATCCTAGAGCATCCAACTACTTAAAAGAGTGGAATTTGTAACTTATTCCCTAAGTTTAAAGTACCCTTAAAGGGGTTGTAAACTTTCAAGGTTTTTCTTCTCAATGCAATGAGGTGTAAAACCTCCTGTAATGCTGCAGCCCCCGTTTTACTTACCTGTACCCCCTCTATCTCGTCCCGGGGACGAGCACACCAGCAAAAGGTCCCGATTGGATGGATTGATAGCAGCGCAGCCATTGGCTCCCGCTGCTGTCAATCAAATCCATTGACCCGGGCGCCGGGGGGTGGGGCCAAATCATAAATTTGGCTTCTATGGACACCAAATGAATGACTTGGGAGCGCGCCCGCAAGGTAACCCCCCTGGGAGAGCGCTTCTCTAATGCGGGGAGGAGCCGCGAGAGCCGCTGAGGGACCCCAGAAGAGGATGTTTGGGGCCACTCTGTGCAAAACGAGCTGCACAGTGGAGGTAGGTATGACATGTTTGTTATTTAAAAAAAAAAAAAAACTAAGCTTTAGTGTCACTTTAAGTCATATATGTGCATATTTTTGATGTAGTCTATCATCTTGGACCTACCTTCTTAACCCCTTCCCGCCGAGCGTCCACAGATGTGCGTACTCAGCTTTCGGGGGTTATACCGGGATGATGCCCGCAGCTGCAGGCATCATCCCGGTACTGTTTTTTAGAGTCGGCGATCGTCTTCCAGTGATAACAGCCTATGCGGCTATAAGCCGCTCGGATGTTATAGCAGAGGAGCGGGAGGGGACGCCCCCCCCCCCTCCGCCGCTCTTACCGGGCCACCCGTTCCACCGAACGACAATCCGCCTCCTCCGCTAGTGACAGTCTGGACGAAGCCGTAAGCGGCTTCGCTCCAGTATCCTGCGTGTACACACGGAAGTGACATCATGATGTCACTTCCCGTTTACTTGGCTGCCAATGGCGCAGGTGTTAAAAAAATATACAGTATTCAGAATCGCCCGAAAACGGCGATCAGAATACTTTGAAGTGCAAAGGAGGGATCGGGGGTCTTTTACCCCCGATCCCTCCATAAAGAGTACCTGTCACCACCTATTACTGTCACAAGGGATGATCACATTCCTTGTGACAGCAATAAAAGTGATCAAAATTTTTTTTAAAACACAATTTATTAATATAAAAATAAATAAGAAATTTTTTTTTTTTAAAGCGCCCCCGTTGCCACGAGCTCGCAACAAAGAAAACGCATACGGAAGTCGCGCCCGCATATGTAAACAGTGTTCAAATCACACGTGAGGTATCGCCGCGATCGTCAGAGCAAGAGCAATAATTCTAGCACTAGACCTCCTCTGTAACTCTAACCTTGGTAACTGTAAAAAAAATTTAAAGCGTCGCCTATGGACATTTTTAGGTACCATAGTTTGTTGCCATTCCACGAGTGCGTGCAATTATAAAGCATCACATGTTTGTTATCTGTTTACTCGGCGTAACATCATCTTTCACATTATACAAAAAAATTGGGCTAACTTTACAGTTTGGTTTTTTAAAATTCATGAAAGTGTCCCTTTTCCAAAAAAGTTGCGTTTAAAACACCACTGCACAAATACTGTGTGACATAAAATATTGCAACAATCGCCATTTTATTCTCTAGATTCTCTGCTAAAAAAATATATATATATATAATGTTTGGGGGCTCTAAGTAATTTTCTAGCAAAAAATACGAATTTTAACTTGTAAACACCAAATGTCAAAAATAGGCTTAGTCATGAAAGGGTTAATCTGATTTGCAAGTTTTGTTTTTGTTTTCATTTTATGAACTCAACTATCTAGTTAACATGGTGGCCTGTCCATGCCTACAGTTTGAATCTATTAGGGGTAGACTGGTACAGGTTATCAAGTATTATGTACTTATGTAAAAACCTTTATGAATCAATGTAAGTATGTTGGTTACATATGACTAAAGTAAATGACAATCTGTATTGTTAATTAATAACTTTCAATAAAAAATGTATTGTAAAAAAAAAAACCATACTTCTCTTTTAAATCAAATCCACCCTGGGCAGGAATAGTTCCCCATTATTGGTGTCAGTGGGAGGAATGGTTCCCCATCATTGGTGTCAGTGCGAAGAATAGTACCCCATCGTTGGTGTCAGTGGTAAGAATAGTGCCCCATCATTGGTGTCAGTGGTAAGAATAGTGCTCCATCATTGATGTCAGTGGTAAGAATAGTGCTCCATCACTGGTGTCATTTGGATGAATTGTGCCTCATCATTGGTGTTAGTGGCAGTAATAGTGCTCCGTCATTGGTGTCAGTGGTAAGAATAGTACCCCATCATTGGTGTCAGTGGTAAGAATAGTACCCCATCATTGGTGTCAGTGGTAAGAATAGTGCCCCATCATTGGTGTCAGTGGTAAGAATAGTGCCCCATCATTGGTGTCAGTGGTAAGAATAGTGCTCCATCATTGATGTCAGTGGTAAGAATAGTGCCCCATCGTTGGTGTCATTTGGAGGAATTGTGCCTCATCATTGGTGTTAGTGGCAGTAATAGTGCTCTGTCATTGGTGTCAGTGGTAAGAATAGTACCCCATCATTGGTGCCAGTGGTAAGAATAGTACCCCATCATTGGTGCCAGTGGTAAGAATAGTACCCCATCATTGGTGTCAGTGGTAGAATAGTACCCCATCATTGGTGTCAGTGGTAAGAATAGTACCCCATCATTGGTGCCAGTGGTAAGAATAGTACCCCATCATTGGTGCCAGTGGTAAGAATAGTGCACGATCATTGGTGTTAGTGATAAGAATAGTACCCCATCATTGGTGTCAGTGGTAAGAATAGTACCCCATCATTGGTATCAGTGGTAAGAATAGTGCCCCATCATTGGTGTCAGTGGTAAGAATAGTGCTCCATCATTGATGTCAGTGGTAAGAATAGTGCCCCATCGTTGGTGTCATTTGGAGGAATTGTGTCTCATCATTGGTGTTAGTGGCAGTAATAGTGCTCCGTCATTGGTGTCAGTGGTAAGAATAGTGCCCCATCATTGGTGCCAGTGGTAAGAATAGTGCCCCATCATTGGTGTCAGTGGTAAGAATAGTGCTCCATCATTGGTGCCAGTGGTAAGAATAGTGCTCCATCATTGGTGTCAGTGGTAAGAATAGTGCCCCATCATTGGTGTCAGTGGTAAGAATAGTGCTCCATCATTGGTGTCAGTGGTAAGAATAGTGCTCCATCATTGGTGTCAGTGGTAAGAATAGTGCCCCATCATTGGTGTCAGTGGTAAGAATAGTGCTCCATCATTGGTGTCAGTGGTAAGAATAGTGCTCCATCATTGGTGTCAGTGGTAAGAATAGTGCTCCATCATTGGTGTCAGTGGTAAGAATAGTGCTCCATCATTGGTATCAGTGGTAAGAATAGTACCCCATCATTGGTGTTAGTGGCAGGAATAGTGCTCCATCATTGGTGTCATTGGGAGGAATTGTGCCTCATCATTGGTGTCAGTGGGATAAATACTGCCCCATTGTCGGTCTCAGGGGGAATAACAATGCTCCATTAATGGTGTCAGTGAAAGAAATAATGCCCCAAGAGGCAAACAAAGGGCCGCACCTTGGAGACCACTGCTGTACATACATTGTACATTATGTGCAGTTCTTTGGTCATGTCAGGGGGCACACTGAAGCTCCCCTAAATCAAACAGGTTGACCACCACTGATATATACAGGTATATCTATATATTTATATACAGTATATATGAAGCCAAGATAAATGTATATAGTAAATATACTATAATATATATATAGAGAGAGAGAGAATAATGCATATATATAATTTTTTACATGTAATATATTATTTTGACATATTCAGAAGCCAGCCAGACCAGACCAGACTAGGCAAAACTCACCCATAGAGAACAATGCACACATATAAACAGGCATAAATAAATACATTTATTCCATTCGTAGCCTATATTAAATACAAATACAATACTAGGAGCACTTACCTGCCCCTACTCCTCCGTCACACACTGTATAAAGTCCTCACAGTACTTTTTCCCGCAGAACTTCTCCCTGCGGTGACGTTTCACGCACCTGCCAATCACAGCAATCTCCGGCTCCAGGGAGCAACAGACCGGCCAATGGAATGTCAGCGCGAGCCGATAGGCGATGGAGCAGAGCGCGCAGCACAGCCAATAGGAAGAGAGGAAAATGATCACACTGTATCCTTGTAAAACTGGAGAATCTGATGAAAGAAATGGCGGGAGAATATCGGGGTGCGGGGTGTGTGTGGGGGTGCAGTGTGGAGGAAAATATGGCACAATATACATCCAGTACAGGGGAAATGATAGTTATGACCAGTATACATGTCCATAATTGTCATCATGTATTATTTTCTCTGGTTGGGATGCTGTGTCCTGCTTGGGGTGTAGAAAGTGGGGTTGCAGCAGTCACATGTGCAGTGGGGTCCCTGTTCCTTCTATAAAACAGGACATGCGTTCTCCCAGCAGACATGGAAGCTCTGCTGTTTGAAGATATTTACAGCAAATTCGGAAATTAGAAAAACTGAAGGGCAGAGAAGATGCCGGGTGGAGAGGACTAGAAATAAAGCTTGGGCCTAGCGGAAGGGAGTATACAATAGAGGGAGGCCCATAGAGGAAGGTGACAAGTAAACTGAGGGTGTAAAGGGAGGCCCACTGGAGAGGGAGGGGTGTACAGTAGATGGGAGGACGGTGTACAATAGATGGAGGCTCAGTGAAGAAGGGTGTACAGTAAAGAGAGGCCCAGTAGAGATGGGTGTAGAGTATATGGAATCCCACTGGAGGGGGTGTATAGTGAGGGAGGCCAGCAGGGTCTCAGTGTTCAATAAAGCGCGGCCCAGCAGAAGGAGGTGTACAGTAGAGGGAAGCCAGGAGAGGGGTGTACAGTAGAAAGAAGCTAGGGGAGGGGGTATATAGTATAGGTAGACCAAGGTAGGGGGGTTTACAATACAGGGTGGCCAGTGAAGGAGAGTGTATGGTAAAGGAAGGCCCAGAGGAGGGGGGTGTACAATTGATGGTGGCCCAGTGAAGGAGGGTGTACGTTAAATGTAGGCACAGTGAAGGAGGGCATACATTAGATGGAGGCCCAGTGAAGGAGGGTGTACATTAGATGGAGGCTCAGTGAAGGAGGGTGTACATTAAATGTAGGCACAGTGAAGGAGGGCATACATTAGATGGAGGCCCAGTGAAGGAGGGTGTACATTAGATGGAGGCTCAGTGAAGGAAGGTGTACATTAGATGGAGGCTCAGTAAAGAAGGGCATACATTAGATGGAGGCCCAGTGAAGGAGGGTGTACATTAGATGGAGGCTCAGTGAAGGAGGGTGTACATTATATGGAGGCTCAGTGAAGGAGGGTGTACATTATATGGAGGCCCAGTGAAGGAGGGTGTACATTAGATGGAGGCTCAGTGAAGGAGGGTGTACATTAGATGGAGGGCCAGTGAAGGAGGGTGTACATTATATGAAGGCCCAGTGAAGGAGGGTGTACATTAGATGGAGGGCCAGTGAAGGAGGGTGTACATTATATGGAGGCCCAGTGAAGGAGGGTGTATATCAGATGGAGGCCCAGTGAAGGAGGGTGTACATTAGATGGAGGCCCAGTGAAGGAGGGTGTACATTAAATGGAGGCTCAGTGAAGGAGGGTGTACATTAGATGGAGGGCCAGTGAAGGAGGATGTTCAGTAAATAAAGGCCCAGAGGAAGGGGGTGTACAGTAGAGGGGTCCAACAAAATATTTGGGTGTTCAGTAGAGGGAGGCCAGCAGAAGAGGGTGTACATTGAAGGAGGGGGGTGTACAATAGATGGAGGAGCCGTGAAGTAGGATGTACAGTAGAGGCTCAGTGAAGGAGAGTGTACAGAAGAGGGAGGCCTAGTGATGGCAGATGCACAGTAGATGGAGCCCCAGTGAAGGAGGGTGTACAGTAAAGGAAGACCCAGAGGAGGGGGGTGTACAATAGATGGAGGCTTATTGAAAGACAGTGTACAGTAAAGGAAAGCCCAGTGGAGAAGAGTGTACCGTAAAGGACGACACAGTGGAGAAGAGTATGCGGTAAAGGAAGGCCCATTAGAGAAGAGTGTGTAGTAAAGGAAGGCCCAGTGGAGAAGAGTGTACAGTAAAGGAAGACCCAGTGGAGAAGAGTGTACAAAAAAGGAAGACCCAGTGGAGAAGAGCATACAGTAAAGGAAGACCCAGTGGAGAATAGTGTACTGTAAAGGAAGGCCCAGTGGAGAAGAGTGTACAGTAAAGGAAGACCCAGTGGAGAAGTTTGTACAGTAAAGGAAGGCCCAGTGGAGAAGAGCATCTAGTAAAGGAAGGCCCAGTGGAGAAGAGCATCTAGTAAAGGAAGGACCAGTGGAGAAGAAGGTGCAGTAAAGAAAAGCCCAGTGGAGAAGAGCGTACAGTAAAGGAAGACCCAGTGGAGAAGAGCGTACAGTAAAGGAAGACCCAGTGAAGAAGTTTGTACAGTAAAGGAAGGCCCAGTGGAGAAGAGCACAAAGTAAAGGAAGGCCCAGTGGAGAAGAGCGTACAGTAAAGGAAGACCCAGTGGAGAAGAGCGTACAGTAAAGGAAGACCCAGTGGAGGAGAAGGTACAGTAAAGGAAGGCCCAGTGGAGGGGGGTTGTACAGTAGATGGAGGCTTATTGAAAGACAGTGTACAGTAAAGGAAAGCCCAGTGGAGAAAAGTGTACCATAAAGGACGACACAGTGGAGAAAAGTGTGCAGTAAAGGAAGGCCCAGTGGAGAAGAGTGTGCAGTAAAGGAAGGTCCAGCGGAGGGGGGTGTATAGTAAAGGAAGACCCAGTGGAGAAGAGTGTGCAGTAAAGGAAGACTAGGTTGAGAAGAGTGTACAGTAAAGGAAGGCCCAGCATAGGGAGGTGTACAGTAGATGGAAGCCCAATTAGGGAGGGTGGATAGTAGAGGGAGGCCCTGTGGAGGAGGGTGTACAGTAGAGAGAGGCCCTTTAGAGATGGGTGTACAGTATATGGAGGCCCACTGGAGGGGGGTTTATAGTGAGGGAGGCCAGTGGGGTGTAGGCCCATTGAAGAAGGATGTACAGTAGATGCAGGACCAGTGAAGGATGTACAGTAATGGAAGACCCAGTGGAGTAGGGTGTACAGTAGAGGGAAGCCAGGGGAGGGGGTGTACAGTAAAGGGTGGTCAGGGGGGGTGTGCAGTAGAGATAGGCAAGGGGAGGTGTACAGTAGAGGAAGGTTGAGGGGGGGTGTACAGTAGAAGGAAGCCCGGGGAAGGGGAATGTACAGTAGGAGGCCGGGGAAGGGGAATGTACAGTAGGAGGCCGGGGAGGGGGGTCCACAGTAGAGGGAGAAGAGGGGGGTGTACAGTTGGAGGAGGAGGGGTGTATAGTAGAGGGAGGCTGGGGGAGGGGGGTGTACAGTTGGAGGAGGGGGGTGTATAGTAGAGGGAGGGTGGGGGTGTACAGTAGGAGGCCGGGGGAGAGGGGGTGTACAGTAGGAGGCCGGGGGAGAGGGGGTGTACAGTAGGAGCCCGGGGGAGGGGGGTGTACAGTAGGAGCAGGCCAGAGGAGGGGGGTGTACAGTAGAGGGTGGCAAGGGGAGGGGGGTGTACAGTAGAAGGGGGGTGTACAGTAGAGGGAGGCAACGGGAGGGGGGTGTACAGTAGGAGGCCGGGGGAGGGGGGTGTACAGTAGAAGAAGGCCGGGGAAGGGGGGTGTACAGTAGCAGGCTGGGGAAGGGGGGTGTACAGTAGAAGGGAAGGGGTTGTACAGTAGGAGGCCAGGGAAGGGGGGTGTACAGTAGGAGGCTGGGAGAGGGGAGTGTACAGTAGGAGGCTGGGGAAGGGGGTGTACAGTAGGAGGCTGGGAGAGGGGAGTGTACAGTAGGAGGCTGGGGAAGGGAGTGTACAGTAGGAGGCTGGGAGAGGGGAGTGTACAGTAGGAGGCCGGGGAAGGAGGGTGTACAGTAGGAGGCCGGGGAAGGGGGGTGTACAGTAGAAGGCCGGGGAAGGGGGGGTGTACAGTAGGAGGCCGGGGAAGGGGGTGTACAGTAGGAGACCGGGGAGAGGGGAGTGTACAGTAGGAGGCCGGGGAAGGGGGGTATACAGTAGGAGGCCGGGGAAGGGGGGTGTACAGTAGGAGGCAGAGGAAGGGGGGGTGTACAGTAGAAGGCTGGGGACGGGGGTGTACAGTAGGAGGCCGGTGGAAGGGGGGCGTGTTCAGTAGGAGGCTGGGGAAGGGGGTGTACTGTAGGAGGCTGGGGGAGGGGAGTGTACAGTAGGAGGCTGGGGAAGGGGGTGTACAGTAGGAGGCCGGGGAAGGGGGGTGTACAGTAGGAGGCCGGGGAAGGGGGGTGTACAGTAGGAGGCTGGGGAACGGGGTGTACAGTAGGAGGCTGGGGAACGGGGTGTACAGTAGGAGGCTGGGGAACGGGGTGTACAGTAGGAGGCTGGGGAACGGGGGTGTACAGTAGGAGGCCGGGGAAGGGGGGTGTACAGTAGGAGGCTGGGGGAGGGGAGTGTACAGTAGGAGGCCGGGGAAGGGGGTGTACAGTAGGAGGCCGGGGAAGGGAGTGTACAGTAGGAGGCCAGGGAACGGGGTGTACAGTAGGAGGCCGGGGAAGGGGGGTGTACAGTAGGAGGCTGGGGAAGGGGGGTGTACAGTAGGAGGCCCGGGGAAGGGGGGGTGTACAGTAGGAGGCCCGGGGAAGGGGGGTGTACAGTAGGAGGCTGGGGAAGGGGGGTGTACAGTAGGAGGCTGGGGAAGGGGGGTGTACAGTAGGAGGCCGGGGAAGGGGGGTGTACAGTAGGAGGCCGGGGAAGAGGGGTGTACAGTAGGAGGCTGGGGAAGGGGGGTGTACAATAGGAGGCTGGGGAAGGGGGGTGTACAGTAGGAGGCCCGGGGAAGGGGGGTGTACAGTAGGAGGCCGAGGAAGGGGGGTGTACAGTAGGAGGCTGGGGAAGGGGGTGTACAGTAGGAGGCTGGGGAAGGGGGGTGTACAGTAGAGGGAGGTCCAGCAGAATGTCTGGGTGTACAGTAAGGTGGAGACACAATGAAGAGATCACCCTAGATGATTATCCAGACCACGGTATCAGAAATCAGACCATGTCATGTATGAATAATTATCTGCATCCTACAACGTATTTATTTTTTTCTAATGAATGTTTCTGCTTTTCAGCTACACCCATCAGCTATATTCCAATTTTGGCTTTGTGTGTGACTTCTGCAAAATCAACATGTGATGCCCTTAGGTTGACCTGGCAATTCATTTTGCTCCAACAAATCTTTTCACCTTCAGAAGTAGTACATTTAGCTTCAACTATAAAAAAAAAAAAGTTTCCCCGAAAAACTAAAATGACTGCTAATATTAAAGAATAGCAAAACATATTCGTATAACATCAATGGTTGGACTGAGCCAGGTGTTGTAAACAAACAGCACTGCACTGTTCGGCTCTAGGAAGAAAAGACACTGAGCAGCGCGACACCGGCAGCCTCGCTTTGGGATGAAGATGGCGGATATGAAAAGGCTCTATCTGCTCCGCGCAACCGCCGTCTATCTAATAGGGGACTTTCACATCCCCTCGTGACCGGCGCGTCCTCCGTGTGTCATGTGACCTCAGCCGCCCGCACTGCACACTGACAGCACCCTGGGGAGTGTGTGCGGAGAGTTGGGACAGTGCACGGATCAGGTACCGGGGATGGGGGATGTTGGGGGTACGAGGGGGTGTCAGAGGGGAAACACAGCAGCTTTACAGGACTGGATAATGGGGTTCTATGATGACAGAGTGTCCTTGCGGACCAGAATGCAGATTTCCTATGTAGATTAGTGGAAAGTGAAAGAGGGAAGTGTGCTGTATGGGGATCATAAAGAGAAATGGCTGTGCATGTCTGTTGCTAGCTATATATATATATATATATATATATATATATATGTATGTATGTATGTATGTATGTGTTATTTATAATATAATCTAGTAGGCATGTGATCTAGATGAGGTCCCGGCCCTTCAATGTGTACATTCACAGGTGACTATACGCTGATATACAGCTAGAAATCTTCATATTGAAGGTGTGTTTTCTTTTTTGGGGGAGGCAAAAAAAAAAAAAAAAAAAGCAAGTGGCTTTAATATACCAGCATACTTCTTCATGCAGCCATTGGCTCATTTTTTTTTTTTTTTTATTTTTGTATCCATAGGCAAAACTTTCTTTGTGTGTGTGTGTTCTTGGATAGGGTGGGAATATTTTTTTGCTGTCTGTGTCCCAGTGTAAAGTGATTATCCCTCACTTCCTGTCCAGGAGGCTCCACAGGAAGCGAGATGTCATCTCTCCAAAGTGAAGGGAAAACCCCTCTTAGTTATCATTGGAACAGGTGTCCTCATAGGAAGTTCCCCCTCCTCTAGCCTTTGAGATTTTCCAGACACTTTCTGTCTCTGACACCAGGACATATAGAGAGGGTGAATATACCCCAACGGGGACACAAATGGAAATAAAAACCTGATAAGGTTTCTAATTTTTTCATGCTCCAACTAACACTGATTAATAACTTTGGCTATACATGCACTTTAGTAAAGCTTCTAGTAAAGCTTACCTGTAGGATCAAGGCGTATCCCCTAAACATGCACCGTTTAGGAAATTTTTCACTATCTCTGCAGCGAGTGATGTTACCGGCACATGCACACTGCGCTTTGAAGCAACTGCATATGGAGTATGCTGTGCCATGGTCGCGGCTCCCGTGCACATGTGTGGGAGCGATGTAATTGCAGTTTGGCCATTCAAACCGCTGGAGCCTACGATCCCGGAAGGAAGATTAGGTGAAGCTGGAAGCCCTGTCAACGGTGACAGAGCACTGCTGGAGGGCTTTGTTTTAAAGTAAGTCTTTCATACTATGCTAGTATGCAATGCATACTAGCACATTATGCTGTTAACTTGCAGGGGGGAGGGTTTTTTTTTGCCTTTCCTACAGCTTTAAGGCTGTTTTACATGGGCTTCAGCTTGTATAAGGGTCTGTTCACAATGGAATACATTTTCACCACTGCATTTTATCATCTGCCCTTGCGAGACACGCACCACAAACACAGCGTGTTTGCAGCCACCAAATTGCATGCTACCGCTATACCATGTGGTTTTGGGGCAGCATGATCAAAACCAGAATGCGAGAGAACACATGCATTCCAGTGTGAACAGCAAGCTTTTATGAAACTTTCTGCAAGCTTTGAGCAGTTTTTTCTAAGCCTTTAAGGCACCCTTTGACTCCTGTTTGGAATTGTTATACAGAGATCTTAATGGGAGTCCCGATTGTCACTTCACTTTAAACAAGGTATTAGCAAGTAAATTGTACAGAGCGAGACACAGGAATCAAATTGAACACCACATCCCAATAGGGCTGCAACTAACGATTATTTTCATAATCAATTAGTTGGCCGATTATTGTTTTGATTAATCGGTTAATAACCTTAAAAAAAAAAAAAAAAAAAAAAAAATTGTATAATTTAGTTAATATGTAAAGTTTTAAAAAAAGGCAATTTATTCTTAAATATATAAATAACCAACTATATGGTTAGGGAGCAAAATATCGAATCCACTCTGAGAATAACAGAGGAGATATACTGTATATACTATTAGAAGAGATATACTGTATGTGCTATTAGAGGAGAAATATACTGTATATACTATTAGAGGAGAGATACTGTATATACTATTAAAGGTTGAATCTGGTAAATATCATCAGACTCAGAGATCACATTTTTTTATTTAAAAAAAAAAAATGTCTTCCTTCAAAAAAAAAAAAAATGTAATTTTAAGAACATTCGTTTTCTAATCGTTAGTGGGGTAAAGTCGATGTTCATTTTCAACCATAGTGACGGGAAAATTTGGAAATAATAGAAAACTTCTTGGTCAAAGGAATTATCAGACAGTGAATGTGGTTTTCGTTCAGAAATTTACATTCGTTTTAAAAACAGAATGTTAAAAACTGGACTTGTGTCAAGGTTAGGACCCCAACACCAAGCCCCCGCACAGCATGAACTCTACGAGGAGTACGTATACGCAACATGGCTAGAAAACGGTCGGCTGCTCAGAACGAAGTAACAGAACGCACTGAAGAATAGCAAGGCCTGTGAAGAGCGACCTGAAAAACAGTAACGAATGAACAAGAACACACTGACAAGTAAATGGCACCATTTACTTGTCAGTGTGTTCTTGTTCATTCGTTACGGTTTTTCAGGTCGCTCTTCACAGGCCTTGCTGTTCTTCAGTGCGTTCTGTTACTTAGTTCTGAGCAGCCGACCGTTTTCTAGCCATGTTGCGTATAAGTACTCCTCGTAGAGTTCATGCTGTGCGGGGGCTTGGTGTTGGGGTCCTAACCTTGACACAAGTCCAGTCCATGAACAGGGTTGGGAGGAGTTCATGGACCAAGAATTGGTTGCTTCAGCGTGACCAGTTCTGTCATATGCCTTTGCTCCGTGAGATCCGTGAGAATAATCCTGATGATTTCAGGAACTTTCTCAGGATGACGGACCCCGTATTTCACCGTCTGCTGGCTTTGCTGACCCCCTATATCAGCAGAATGTACAAAGATTTTTTTGTCTGAATATTCTCGTCTGAAAATTGATCGGTGTGGCCAGCATAAGGCTCGGTACACACCTATGCCGTTTGCCTTTGATCTGTTTCTGCAGTGCTTTTTGCTGTGCCTTGTGATTTTTGCGCACATGATTTTGCTGCGATTTGCATTTTTTTTTGGACATTTTGTTGTTGAGCAGATTAAAAAAAGACACAAATTGCTGCAAAAACACATTACATGCTCTTCTGCAGCTTCTCCATTGAAGTATATTAAACCAAAAAAGCACCGTTTTGCGTTTAAAAAGTCCTTGACCCTTTCCAAATACGCAGCGGCTGAAAAAAGCGTAGATATGAACGTGTCCCATAGGAAACCATGTAAATGAACTGTAGTGTGTTTCTGAAAAAAGCACCAAAAACACATAGATGTGAACCAGGTCTAAGACATTTAGTAATATAATGGGATTAAAAAAACTAAAATTAGCCCTTTATAGTACAAAAAAAAAATCACTAATGTAAGGGGTTCATTTTTTTTATTTTTATTTTTTTACTGTAGAACTGTGAAAGTAATATTTACAGTAGCGATTTGCTCTTTTTGTACTATAAAGGACTCATTTTAGCTTTTTTTTTTTAACCCCATTATGTTACTGGCCGATTATGAAAATAGTAATCGATTAATTTCATAATCGATTAGTTGTCGATTAATCGATTAGTTGTTTCAGCCCTACATCCCGATAAACTAGAAAAGAAGAGGGGGGGGGGGGGAAATAGAGATAACAAACCTCGGGACTTTTAAAAGTCCCGAGGTTTGTTACCTTTATTCCCCCCCCCCCCCCCCTTCTTTTCCAGGTAATAGCAGGCTTCCAGTTGTGCTGAAGCCTGCTAGCAGGTCATTTAAAGTGACGTCCAGCACATTAAGATCTACATTGAGATGGATTGAAGTCCACTCTCTGCTGATGTCAGTCCAGGCACTGCGTCATCGCCACAATAAAGTTTGGATCTGCCAGTTGCCTGGACTGACACCCGGCTCAGGCTCTCAGCGAGACGCTGAGAGCCTGAGTCAGTCGGGCGCCCCCAGCGCGCCAGTGAGCGAAGAGGGGGCAGAGCAGAGAGCTGTGACTGACAAGTCTGCAGCTCTCTGCTCACGGAGCTCTGAAAACCGAGTGATCAGTGATCAGAGTTCGATCACTCGGCTGTCAGTGTAGAGGCGCCGAGGGACAGATGCAGCATCGGAGCGATGCTGTGTCTACCGAGGTAATTATGAATTTACTTCTCTTTTAATAGGGACCTATTTAAACGTATGCGTTTTTGCTATAAACAAACAAAAAAAAATGCATGTTTTACACCAATGCACAAACACATGGAACAAAGTGCATTGCAGTGCCTTTTCTCTGCATTTAATACATCCAGGCAGAGCATCACAACGATTGTTTGAACTATCTGTGCACAGTACAGGGAACAAATAGTTTTCATGCATTGAGGTGCATTGCCAGCATGTTTCATATGAATGGTCTGTCCCAAGGCACAAAAATACATGCATTGTCTGAACTGACACTGAATATAATAATAGTAAAAGTACCTGAATTTTTTCAAACGTTCTATAGCAATATTGTCTGTATTTATATATGACAAAGCCACTGTAATGATTGGCAAGTGAACATAATTGCAGTTAATCTTGTACAGAAAAAAAAATCAGAGCAAGTTTTTTTCCCCAACTCATCTTCCAGGACAGCTTAACATGACATAGGCTCCTTCCATCAGGAAACACATAAAGGTCTCTGCACCCCTTCAGGTCCTCAGTTTGTGTTACCTCTGGTCAGTATACACACATCCCCCATTTGTTGTTATTTTATCCAGGCCATCTGGGGGGGTTACAGAGGCCGCCTGAATGCGGCCACCCTTTGCAGGCTGGCTTCATTAATGGCTTGGTTTGCCTTTTTCTTTTATGCTTTCATTTGCAAATTTTGCTCGGTGCATGGCTGATCCCACCCATATGGAGTGGTGCAAAGTGGTCTGGCTTTACTTCCAGGCACCATGGCTGGGAGGAAGTGGGCTTCCACCATTTTTAATATGGGCATATCACCAGTGGGACATGCGACTCAACCCCCCCCCCCCCCCCCCCCCCCCACAGCATGCCCCTGGTTCCACCCTGTCTGTGAGGGGGCCATCTTGAGTAAACCAGGGAAAGGGGTGGAGCCCTGTGATTCCTACAAGGACATTCAGCTGCCCTGGCTCATATGGTGGCCATAATGTAATCTGAGCTGGGGGAGGCCAGCAATAAAGTAGGGGCCTTTTTCTATTCTATTGCCCTCTCAGTTTATCGCAGCGAGCGGGGCCTACTGATGACTTCCTGGTGACGAAATGCATAGGGGCGGGACTTTGCCTCGTATCAAGTCACTTCTGCCCAATGGCACGCATGCTGGCTCTAGGGCATTGCAGAGCTGTGGCGGCCATCTTGAGACATTGGCAGATCATTACAGGTGCCAAGACAAGGGCACACCCTTTGTGAGTGGACACAATTTTATGTATTTTGGCTTTTTATTAAAAAAACAGAATTATGCTATGACACACTCTATGGTCTTTTCCTCTCTCTGAGCCACATTTTACAGATCCATTGTATTATATTGGAGATACAGCAGTACATAGAAGCCTGATTAACCTTCCTTGGTGTACACTTAGGGGGTCCATGCTGGTGGGTGAATACATACTCCAATGGGGGCACAGAAGGTGTATTGCAGTGGAGCGCTAGTGGATGCATGGAGCATGTATTTGAAGATTACCTTGTAGTTTCACAGATATTATTGGGCCCATAACTTTTTTGAATGGATTTTTATGCACTTTAGTTTCTGGATGGACTTTTATGAACTTTATTTTTGACTGATTATATAGCGCTATTGCACGTTATATGTATTGTGTATATATGATCTAGGATTTTCATTGGCACATGGAAAGGGTAGCACAGCTTTTATAACATTTTACACTTTGATGGTACATGTGTTTGTATACCATTTTAAAGCTGCAGCAACCCAACTGTCATTTTTTCATTTTTGCGTGAATGATTGATTGTTTAGACTTTTTCTTAAGAAGAATGATTTGGCAAGGGGACACAACATCCAAATCCAAATTATGTGGCCTGCCATTCAAGGGTAAGCTTTTGTTAGGTTCAGAATTGTCTTCCATAAGGGAAAGATCTGCTGACAAAATTTTTCCTACTCCAAATAAGCAGTCGGGAAGAAAATTTTCAGTCTGGACAGACAGCCAAAGAAACTTAGTTTCAGGGTCAAAGGAAGGGTTGGTTCACCAAAAAGGTAAAGAAAAAGTCGGTTTCTTCTTCAACCCTTCCCAAGACAAATCCAAGGTCCAATCCATATGAGTCGCAAAGCCGGGTGTTAGGAAGACTATAGGATATCCACAATGGCTGGAGACTACGCAAAATCCTTTCATCCTAAATATAATTAAAAATGGTTACAGGATAGAATTTTTGCATCTTCCCCCCTCAGAGATTTTTTGCCACCCTTCTGCCCAGAGATCAGGAGAAGGCAGGTACACTCCAAACTCTTTTAGAAGATATGCTTCAACAAAATGTACTCAGTCTTCTGTTAGAAGTGAGAGAAGTTTTTACTCTCATTTCTTCCTAAGAAAAAAAAAAGCCTGCAGGATGATCCTGAACTTGAAAAAGGTGAACGAGTGTGTGAAGTTTAAAAAGTTTTGCATGGAATCACTCTACACGATAAAGGAATTCCTATCCCCAGGGGTGTTCATGGCTTCAATAGACTTGAAAGATGCATGCCTGTCACATTATGGTCAGAGAAGCCTCAAGAAAATTTATGAGATTTGCTCTAAAGGGACCTGGAAAAAAAAGCTGTCTCAGTTCAACGCCCTTCCCTTTGTCTTTCATCGGCCCCCAGAATCTTTATGAAGGTACTGGCAGAAGCTCTGCAAGCCCTGAGATTAAGGGAGATAAACAACATCCCCTATTTGGACGACCTACTGCCCTTTGCGTACTCACAAAAAATATTGTTAAACGTAGCAGATACACTATCTTTCTTGAGGAAGTTGAGCTGGTTGATCTAGAAAAGTTGCAACTAACTCCTTTCAACAAGCTCACATACTTGGAGTACACTGTAGATACAGCAAACACCTGTCTGTACTTAACCCAGAGAAGGTGCACAATCTCCAATAAGACATAGCGAATCGTCTAGCAGCATCAAAGTTGCCATGAAACTAATTAGAAGCATGATGGCAGCTGTGCTGGGGGTCCAAAGGGTTCAGTTGCACTCCAGAACCATCTAGAATCATGTCCTTGCTCTCTGGGATGGTCGTCAAAGTTCGCTGGATGCGAGAATCCCCCTCACCTGTGAAGTGAAGTATCCCTCAGCTAGTGGACCAACAAGCAGACTCTGGAGCACGGGCTGAAGTGGAACTCAATCCAACCAGAATTACCCCTGATTCAAGTACTTAGGGATGGTCAGCCATTCGGGAAAACCTCCTAGCCCAGGGAAAATGGGATCTGGCAACGGCGAGGAACTCCTCAAACCTGATGGAACAAATGGCCGTGTCCAAAGCCCTCTTAGCCTTTCAACAAAGGATCAAGGGGAAAGGGGTACAAGTTCTATCAGACAACGTGACCACGGTTTAAACAGGCAAGGGGGTACCAAATCAGCCAGCTTAATGGTAGCAGCCAGAGAGCTTTTAGGCTGGGCAGAAGCAAAGTTTATCAACAGAATGCGAAACGGAGGAAATATTTGTACCTACAAAAAGATCCTCAAAGCGCAGACAGACGCTCTTGCACAACCGCGGGAAGATCTCCTCTATGCCTTTCTGCCCTTTCAGCTGATCCTGCGGGTACTGCCAAAGCTACAGACGTCACAGGCCAAAGTCATTCTGATTGTGCTACTTTAGCTGAGGATACCATGTTTCTCTGTCCTGAGGGAACAGTCCCCTGGATTCTGCTACCTACTCAGGACCTTTTGTCCCAAGGGAGAATACATCGTTCTCATCCAGAGAGGCTCTCCTTGGCAGCATGGCTTCTAAACTTGGGAGAGGCTTGTTGGTAAAGTTGTCTCCACCATCTGGCCGTAAAAACTGTACAGACTCCATTTACAATAAAAATTGGAAGAGGTTCTCCCACTGGAAGGTAGAAAACTTATTGCTTCGGAGCGCCAACCCTTAAAGCAGTCCTAGAATTTTTACTGGCGGGGCAGATCTAACACTCTCTCAAAGTACAGATGGCTGCCCTATCTAATTTCTTGGAGCTAAAGTTTGCAGAAGATCCTCTTGCCATAAGGTTTCTTAAGGCGATCGCGAGGAGCAAAGCCCTATGCAGACCCAAGTTTCCCGCTTGTGATTTAGGTACAGTTCTAAGAAGCTTTCAACAAGAACCCTTTGAACCTCTGGATGAATGTTCAATGAGATTTATAACAATCAAGTCTGCACTTCTAGTAGCCTTGGTTTCAGCTTGCAAAGACAAAATTATATTCGCATTAGACGCAGCATTTTTACCAAAGGTCACGTCGGACTTCCACATATCCAAAAAAAATAAAATAATATCCCTTCCATTTGTGAAAAACTAGCAACAACAGGGAAACAGATTATAATAAGATTCATGTAAGGCAATATCTTATCTCCTATATTGACCGTAAGAAGGCGGGGAGGAATTCATCTAGCCTTTTCATTTTGTTCAAATGTTACAGGAAAGGCTCTAGAGCTTCTAAGAGCACTATTGCAAGATGATTAAAAGAAGCCATTTCAGAAGCTTACAAAGCTCTGTCAACTGTAGCTACTGCAACCTCCTGGTCAGAGAAAGCTGTTGCCTCCCTGAACACATCTGAAGAGCCGCAACATGGTTCAGCTTTAAGGCTCCATTCACACTTTTACGACTCCAAAGTTGCAATGACTTTGGTGTGCAACTTTAACACGACTTTGGCTTTGACCAGTGATAATGGCAACTGTTGCACACAAGTTGCATTGAATAACATTAAGGTACAAATTTCATGCAACTTCTGAGGGTTAACGTTGAAATCTATGGTCCCTAAAGGGGTTGTAAACCCTCACGTTTTTTCACCTTTAATGCATCCTATGCACTTTATCTCTCTGGCCGCGGTTCTCTGCTCTTGATTGGATAGATTGATAGCAGCACAGCCATTGGCTCCCGCTGCTGTCAATCAAATCCAATGATGCGAGGCTGAGTCCGGCATTCTGTGCCTATAGATGCAAATGCTGGACTCGGGAGCTCGCCCACACGTTAACCCCCTGGGAGAGCACTTCTCCTCCTAGAGGGTTTCCAGATGCCAGGAGGAGCTGCGAGCACCGCCGGTGGACCCCAGAAGATGAGGTACGGGGCCACTCTGTGCAAAACGAACTGTGCAGTGGAAGCAAGTATGATATGTATGGTATTTAAAAAAATACATAAATAAAAAAACTAGGGTTTAGTAACCCTTTAAGTTGCATGAAAGTCGGACCAAAGTAGTGCATGAACTACTTTGAAGTTGCTGCAACTTTAAGTCGTGCATATATGAATGGGTATCATTGGAAAACACTGGGAACGACTTGTCATGCAACTTTGATGTCCAAAGTTGCATGATAAGTCACACAAGTGTGAATGGAGCCTAATACTTTCATCAAACGCTACCGGTTAGACCTCCATTAATGATCAGGCGTTTGGCAGGAAGGTCTTACTAGCAGCAGTCCCACCCCAATGTAGGTATTCCTATTCAATTCTCTCATGTTAAGTCCTGGAAGATAACTTGGGAAAACAAAGTTATGTACCTGTTAACTGAATTTCCAGGAATCTCTACAGGACAGTGCAGTTCCCCCGATAATTCTGTATTTTTGGGATATTTTACGGTCACCTTGTTGATATGTTGCTTGCTACTGTCTTATTGTATGTACTTTTTTTAGGCCTTCAGTGATATTCCAGTACTGAGGAGACAGAAGGGGTGCAGATGCCCTGGAAAATCAGTTAACAGGTACAAAACGGTGTGTTTGTGTGGGGTTTTTATTTTATTTTTTTTTTTTTAGTTTTAAAAAAAAAACTTATAACTATTACTATTTTATTACTGTTTATTATAGTCTCCAGAATAACCTGTACAGCCTCTGGGATGACGTCAGCCGTGGAGCGTACGGATGACCTGGTGAGAGAGTACCTCACTTTCCGAGGGTTTACCAGCACCTTGAAACACTTTGAAGCAGATATTAAAACTGACAAGGAGAAAGGTTTCCGGGTAAGTAAGAATGTGGCACTTCTTGTTTGGGTTCATTTTCCACTACACCTCAGTTCCAGATTTTTTTTTTTTTTTTTTAGCCATGCATTGATATCATCAAAAAATTATAGCAGCAGCTCAGGGCAAGCAGCTTTGCTTTGTTGCATAATGTGGGTAGTGCTACTGTGATGACTGCTTAATCCTTCCATGCCCATTGTCATTAAAGCGTCACTAGACCCAATAAAAAAAATGGATATTCTTTATATGTGCTGATTTTGGATACCTTTTATAAATGTTGGACATGACAGGCTTAAATAAAAGTATAGGGTATCCACGTTGAAGTTTCCGCAGCACTATCCTTCTGAGGAGCAACAGAGAGACACCTTTGGCCAACAGCATTGTTAGTGGGGATTAGATACAGATTTAACTGATTTAAATACACTAAACACATTTTCCAGTCAACTTCAGCTAACACTTTAATCAGCAGTTACAGCAACCGTTTTTTTTTTTTCTTTTGAGATAAAGGTTTCTCAAAAAAAGTAAAATAAATAAAAACTAATCATTGTAAGCACCCCTATCAGTATGTAAATGGTTTGTCCTAAAGTGATTGTAAACTATCACCGTGTAAAACAAGCGATTCAGTTTAAAATAGAAATGAAAGGCAAAACATTTTTGTATAGATATATTAAAAAAAGCTTGTTCTGTAAAAAAAAAAAATCAGGCTTTGTTCTCGGGTTTAGATACTTTTTAGAAAAAATCAATTAGGGCTGTGACTAACTATTTATTTATTTTCATAATCGATTAGTTGGCCGATTTTATTTCAATTAATTGGATAATAACCTTAAAAGTGTGGTGTATAATTTTAGCTAATATGTAAAGTTTTAAAAAAAAAAGGCAATTTATTCTTTGATATCCTATATGCAGTGGTAAATATACATCACAAACTACTATATGGTTAGGGAGCAAAATCTCTAATCCACTCTGAGAATAACAGACGGAAGAGATATACTGCACTGATTAGAGGATGAATCTGATAAATATCATCAGACTCGGAGCAATTTTTTTTTATTGAAGGAAAAAAAAAAAAAGAAAAAGACTTTTGCCAATTTTCAGACAGAACTGTAATATCTTATGTATGACAGACCACCTTGTCATAGGCAGGTGCTGTACGTATGCTGGCCATACAAAAACAATGTCTTCTTTAAAAAAAAAAAAAAAAATTATATAAAGAACGTTCGTTCAATTTTGTAATCGTTGGTGGGGTCAAATCGATGGTCGTTTTTGACCACCGTGATGGGAAAATTCAAAGGAGCAGAATAGAAAACTTCTTGGTCAAAGGACTTTTTGGACCGTGTATGTGGTTTTCGTTCAGAAATTACATTCGTTCTTAAACTGAATGTTAAAAGCAAGTGAAATTTTCAAACGACATTCTTTCATTCAGCGAATGTACAAAGATTTTTCGTAATGAATATTCTCATCCGAAAAGCAATACGTGTATGGCCAGCATAAGGCTCAGTTCGCACCTATGCAGTCTGCTTTTGATCCGTTTCTGCAGTGCTTTTTGCTGTGCGTTTTGAATTTTTGCACACGTGATTTAGCTGCGATTGTAATTGTAATGCCTTATATTACCTCCAGTCTATCAGCCTCCACCTCCTCTGGGTTCAGATGCTGATCTTCCTGCACACAGTCTTTAAAGTGATTTTTTTTTTTTGTTAAACAAACATGTTTATACTTGCATGCTCCTGTGTAATGGTTTTGCACAGAGCAGCCCTGATCCCCTCCTCTGGGGTCCTCCTCCTGCTTTGAGTGCCCCAATAGCAAGGTAAAAAAAACTTCTGCCTTTTAGACCCACTCACTTCCTGCCCAGGACTACGTGTCCCATGAAGCATTGCTCCTCACATTCACGTTCTCAGGCACTTACTGACATGTATGGATGGTGTACTGAGTGGTATGTGTGCTGCACTGCATTTCCTGATATGTAAACAAAAAATGGATTCTGTATGCAGGCCAACTAATCAGCGGACCGATCAACTATTTTCATAAGCGATTAGTTGTTTTGGCCCTAAAATCAGTACTCTGCAAATAGCTGGTAAATTTATGTGTGGGCGGCACCTTACATTTCAATCTTAGTCTTAGAACTATAATTAGACGTGATAATGACTATACCAGATATTTTCCACCTGTTTCTTGTCTGGGGAAAAAAGCCTAGGCTTATGACATCATGCGCAGCTCTCTCTCTCACTCTTGTGAAAGTTTGCCAGGAAGGGAGGGGGGATGAGTCATAAGGCCCATGAGAGCTGCAGAGCTGTAGGTGTGTATCTGTGTAAATCCAGGAAGTGAACAGGCAGCAGCTTCAGCTGCCCACAGTTAATATGGTTGCAGCCAGACTCGGTGGAGGGAGATTTATGCAACATATTTGGCAAGTACAGAATGACAGTATATATAAAATAATATGCAAAGTGGTTGGAGGGAAGCTTCAGAATGGCAAAGATGTTTTTATTACAAATTATGTGAGAAGACTGCAGTTCCCCTTTAATTTCTAATGTTTTTAGAGTGTTTTTGTTTTTTTTATTTATTTATTTTTTTTTTTAATGCCAAAAAAACAAACAAAAAAAAGCTTTACAGTGTTCTTTGTGTGCCCAATGTCTGCTGTTTTCTCACTGTAGGTGGACAGGATTGTGGAGCAGCTGCTGCAGTTTATCCAGAGTTATGACCTTAATGGACTTCTGGAATATTGGGGATATCTGGAGCGACGCCTTTTCAGCAGATTGGAGGATGTGTATCGGCCAACTGTCAACAAGTTGAAAACTAGCCTATTCCGCTATTACCTTGTCTGCACAGTACAGGTAGGCGTTTTTTTATTTTCTGCATATGACAGAGAAATTATGTTATGATTGTTGTGATAAGGTAACTAGCCATTGGACAAGATTGCACATTCGAATTTGTGACCTTATGCAGCAGTCTTCCTGATTATGGCATACCGTCGGTCATACTGATGTAGAAGGGAACCAGTGCTCTGTGAAATCATTATCTTGTTTTCTATTCAATCCTTCATTTTTTATTTGCACAGTAGTTTGCTAAGACATGAATTAAATGGTAATTGTGCACACTGGGTTAAAGCAAAACTCACAACTCACTCAAAATAACGAGATAAAAATCAATAACTCATTAAAAGATAAAATTTAAAAAAAATCATCTTTTGCTGCAATAATCACCTTCAATCCATAGTTTTCCCAGAGTCTGATGGCCAGCATCATTCAACCCACTTCCTCAGAGCACAGGTTGTGCACGACCCACCCCCAGCTTGTGAATGGACAGTGAAAAGAGAAGCAGCATAGTGATGAGCTCGTCTGTCACTCTGTCTACTCCTATCAGTATGCTTCTTGTTGGTACATAAACTCACTGGATCCTTGTGCTGCTTTTTTCCTATCATGCTCCAGTTCTGCTGAACAGGGATTGCAACAGGCTGATACCACGTTAAAATTAGGCACTTGCACTGCTTGCATTCATAAAATAAGTTTAAAGCCTAAGTGCAGCTGAAATAAAAAATAGAAAAATCAGCACACAAGGCATAACCTATAGTAGGTAGGATGCAACCCTTGTGCTGATGTCACTTCTTTTAGTTGAAATCCCCACCTCTGCCACTGTAAACTTACGGTGCGGCAGGAGTTAATACAGCTTATGGCCCTTCATCATGAGAGCCCAACTATGCCCACCCTTTCTGCACAACTGCTCCATTCATAGAAGCTGAATTAGAAGTATGAGGGTGGAAGGGAGCTGACAAGCTTCAACAATATCAGCAAGTGTTTAAAGTGATTTGTAAAGGTTTACAGTTTTTTTTCTCTATTATTGAACATGTAATACTTACCTGCTCTGTGCAATGGTTTTGCACAGAGCAGCCCCTATCTTCCTCTCCTGGCTTCTGCTCTGAGTACCCCATAGCAAGCCACTCGCTATGGGGACACTCGTGCGGGCTTGATCCCGAGCCACACTGTCTGTGTCTATTGGCCCCATCTCGCCCCTGTCTGCTCACAGGATTTGCCAGGTGAGCACAGCGCTGGATCGTGATTGGGCTCGGGTAAGTGTAAGTGGGGGGGGGGGGTTTTTCCCCTAATGCAGATAATGCGTTAGACTAAAAAAACTTTTACCGTTTTATAACCACTTTTAGCTTTGTCTGGGGCAGAACAGCTTAAGTTTTGAGTGGAGTGAGACACTGAAAGCTGTTGCAGGGATGCGCGAGTAGCTCTAGGTGCCTGCTTTATAAGACTGTCAGCAGCTTATTTTTAGTTAAAGCTAGAGAGTCTAAAGCTAAGTATTTTGCCTTCCCTGGTTCCTCCTTTCACCACTTATCAATATAGTAATACAAATATTAAATGAAGCCTTTCAGTTTGCATTGCATACCCAATAATGTCATCACTGAGTCTCTGTGCTTCTGTATGCATTGCAGGCAGATCATGACTGGTGGGAGGGGCTGGCGGGGCTCCCAGAAAACATCACAGCATCCTGTCTCAGTACCTCTCTCCAGAGCCCTCTGATACAAGCAGTTGGCTGGTTCTTGGGATGAGTTGTGCAAATATGCTGCAATGGGAGGAAGTCCATCTGGAGGAGTAGGCATTTTCTAGGCAGTCTGCCTCAGCTAACACCCACATCTGATGCTGAGCTAATAAATGAAATAACTGAAATACAGTGAATGAAAGGGGTGAGCCAGTAACATTCAGGATGGAGAGGAAATTATGCTGGATGTCCTGCAAGCCAGGAAAATTGGTGGGCTCAATCTAATTTGATGCATCTTCTAATGCACACTGTGAGAAGGTCACATTGTGCAGTGAAATTGAAGAGATCCTAGTACAGGAGCAGAGCCTGTATACCTGTGCAAGACCGAAGGGACGGGTTGCGTTCAGCTTTGGGCCAGAGCCAAGCTTTTGCTGCCTTTGGAATTGAGGAGCCAGACGACCCTGCCAGGGATGTTGCAGCATTTCATTTATTCCATTTATATGCCAAAAGCCGCATTCCATTCATTCTCGCACTCTTGTTTACATATGTGTATCTGAGACCACAGTTCTAGATTTCAGCTTGGTACAAGCAGGTAAAGACGCTCTTTAGCATTGTTTGCAATATCCCTAACCTTGCATTTTGTATGTTCTGGAATAGGCACACTTTTGTTAGTTATAGTAACAGATTGTAATAGTGATAGGTTTATCTTATAAAAACCCACTATAACTGTATCTCTGTGCTATGGTTGCATTGCAGAGCAGTCGGACAGACAAGGCACAAGACTTCTTCCAAAAACAAGCACCAGAGCTGCAGAACCAGGCTGAGTGGAAAGAATGGTTCGCTCTCCCTTTCCTTCCAGCACCAGATGCCAATCCAACCTTCTCCACATACTTTTCCAGGCAGTGGGCAGACACCTTCACTGTATCGCTGCACAATTTTCTGAGCGTCCTCTTCCAGTGCATGCATATCCTTTGTCAGGAAATTGACAAGCAAGATGAGTCATGAGTGCTGGCCACAGGTCACATGACATGCTTTAAAGTGGAACTCTATCACAACTCTTTTTTTATCTATTGTTTTTTAATGTGGGAAGGTGTTTTATTGTTCTGGGTTTCCGCTGGTAATCCAGGTTTTCCAATAGGTATCTGTAAGCTGATCCCCTGCTAAGCAGAGGGGGCGGATAGGACAGGAGTCTGTTTTACACCTGTGTGTCCATAGGGCTCCATGGACTATTTGATTAGGTCCGCCTGAAAAACTGACAGGTGGACCTGATTGGATCACCAGTCTGAAAGGGACCTTTGAGAGGGAATTCGATCACCCGTCTGAAAGGCACCTTTTAGAGGGAATTCTGTTAAATTTGGGGAGATTTTCCCTCACGTTGTACCTCTGTTACTGTATTTTTAATCGTACTTTAAACGACAAGCTTTTAAACAAGCACGCAGACCGTGATAAAAACCTAACTTGGGTTTTAACTAGAGGTCGACCGATATGGGTTTTTCTCTGGCCGATGCCGATATTTAGAAAATCGGAGTAGCCGGTGGCCGATTATATGATGCCTTTTTTTTTTTTTTTTTTTTTTTTTCCTTCATCTCATTAAATCTAATGGTTAAGTTAAATAATGAAGAAGAGATACAGAAAATTGCTTAAATTAAGCATTTATTAAACTGAAGTACACAACAAGCCTCCAATCAGTGCACTTGTATGTAATTTAGATAAAAAAAAAATTATGTATCTGAAAAATACACAAAAACAGGTGAGGCAATCAAAACTTTTGAAAGAATTCAACGTAATCAACATCAATAGATGGCCATTACTGAGGTAAGTTTGTAAACAATACAAAAGTGCACATTACCTTTTAGTTTTAGGCTTTTAGCTTCAGTTCCAGTCCCTGTCCCTGATTCTCTTCTTCACCCGCATCCATCACTTAAGTTCTCTTAGTACTCCCAGTTAAAGAGCTTCTGGTTGTAGTTCAGGAAATAGTCTCTTTGTATTTTCTCCTGTGAGCCTGCTCCTCTTCTTGTCATAGATGATCCTAATCTCACTGAATACTCTTTCACTGGGAAGAGAAGAGGAAGGTGGACAGAAATTGTCTTGCCAGTGGTGCAAGGTGGCACAGGTGGGATGCATTCTGTTTCCACCATTCCAGTGGCAGACCAGTCCATCTGTCTATTAGTGGCTCACGGAGGTACTTTTCCAACTGCTCAGAGATAGAGTGCTCATCACTCTCTTCAGCAGGAGTTCCATGAGCCCCCAAATGTTTGCACACATTTTCTCAAGAAGACCAGAGGGACTGGGTTACTCCTCCTCCTTTTCTACACTTGACCTTGTCTTTTTTTGGTTCTGGTCCTTCGTCTCCACTGGTGGCTCTTTTTTGTTCGGACAAAATAGCATGCTCTTCTTGCAGCCAAGTTTTTGCTTTGCTCAGTGTGTCCCCTGCAAATACATTACCCTTGTACTGAGGATCAAGCAGTGTTGCCAGCACCAAACATTTTGGTATCCTCCATCTTTGCAAATCGTCTCTCCAAGCTTTGCCGCATGGTTTCCCTGAGTGTTTTGATCCCCTTTGTGGTGTGACCCTCTGCCTGAAGCACCATCTTCAGCACAGCAATGCATGGGATGATGCAGGAGATGGAGGCCTCTGCCTTGCTGATATGCAAAGTCGCTTCCTCAATAGGGCCCAGTGTATCTATCAAATTTGAGATGATATCCCATTGTTCTGCTGGAGGTGTGGTAAACGTGCCATGTTCTGCTACATAGAGATTCAGGACAAGCTTCTGCTCCAGCATCCTCTGCAACATATGTAATGTGGAGTTCCAGTGAGTGGGAACATCCTGAACGATGCTGTGCTGGGGGAGGAACAGATCTTTTTGGATGGCTCCAAGATGCTGCTTTTCAAGCACAGAGTGGCTAAAGTGTGTAGCACAAGTCTTTAATTTGGCAATGATGTCCCCCACTACTCGCTGACTGCTGATGCCCTCTTTCACCACAAGCTGTAATGTGTGTGCACTGCAGCTTAAGTCTGGTATATCTGCCAGTCTGAGGCCTTTTAATCATGTTAGCACCAGTGTTAATTTTGGCAGCATATTTCGATTTGGTTTTAGTCTTAGGATTAAAATGGCATTTTAGTTTTAGTCCCATTTTAGTCTTCTGCAATTGTTTTAGTCGTATCTATTCGACTAAATATCCAGTACATTTTAGTCGACTAAAACTCATTTTAGTCGTCTAAAATCGAATGGGTGTAATTCAATTGTAATGCATTAGTTAACAATTGTCTACAATTTGCAAACTCGTTATATACTGCCCGTGTGAAAAATCTAATCTGTTATTTATTATTACATTGAGGTATGAACATGCATTACAGACCAGTGTTAATTTTGAAGTCAAATTTCAATTTAGTTTTAGTCTTAGTCTTTTGACTAAAATGGCATTTTAGTTTGTCGTATTCTAGTCATTTCAGTTGTTTTAGTCGACTAAAATAATATTCATTTGGTCGACAAAAATGTTTTAGTCGATTAAATTAACACTGGTTAGCACCACTGTCTTGCAGCACAAGCACCACTCTGTCTTGGTTGATGTCCCAATCATTCAGCATACTACGGAACATCTCCCTGATGTAGCCCTAAGTATGGGAGCCAGACATGGCCTTGACATTTAGAATTACCTGTTTCCTTTGCCAGTTACTGTCTATCAAAATGACATGTTGGGCTCATAAGTGATTCTGTTTCTCCAGACCAACAGTCTGTTGTGAAGGACAAATAGGGACCAGCATTCTCTGATGCAATTAGTGTCTTAATTCGCTGTGTAATCTTTTTGTACACACTGTCCAGCATGTCTGTGCGGTAGTATTTTTCACTTTTGATTGAATCTCTTGGTTCTATTGTTCTATTGTGTTGGAAGCCAATATCTGCAATAACTGTAAAGGGCCGGTTGTCTGTAGCAATCGTTTCTGTGATTAGGGTATCAATTTTCTTGGACCGGGGATCAGTATTTTGCCATTTTCTTTTAGAATCAAACATCTGTACTAGTGGGCTGAAGGTGCAGCTGCATCTTCTTTCTGCTTCTGTGCATCTTTATAAGCTTGGAAGTGGTGGACTTTCAGATGATTCCAGATGTTTGTGGTATTTTTAGTCTTTCCTTTTTCTGTTCCCATGCTCAGCAGTTTCTGGCAGATATTTCATTTGGTCTTCCCTGATGTTGGCTCACTGAAATGCTGCCATACTGGGTTTGAATTCTTTTCAGCCATCATCAGACTGTATTCTTTTTTCTTTTTTAATAATTACAATCTTAGACATTTTAAAGGAGGGGGGTACAGAGAGGTGGCTGTGGAGGAGGGGGGTACAGACTCTGTACCCCCCTTCTCCACAGCCATCTCTCTGTACCCCCCTCCCATCCTCTACTACAGCCACTTCTCTGTACCTCCCCATCCTCTACTACAGCCAGCTCTCTGTAGTGTACCCCCACCATCCTTACTACAGCCACCTCTCTGCAGTGTACCCCCACCATCCTTACTACAGCCACCTCTCTGCAGTGTACCCCCCCATCCTCTACTACAGCCAACTCTCTGTAGTGTACCCCCACCATCCTCTGCTACAGCCAGCTCTCTGTAGTGTACCCCCACCATCCTCTGCTACAGCCACCTCTCTGTAGTGTACCCCCCCCCCCCCCCATCCTTACTACAGCCACCTCTCTGCAGTGTACCCCCCCATCCTCTACTACAGCCAACTCTCTGTAGTGTACCCCCACCATCCTCTGCTACAGCCAACTCTCTGTAGTGTACCCCCACCATCCTCTGCTACAGCCAACTCTCTGTAGTGTACCCCCACCATCCTCTGCTACAGCCACCTCTCTGTAGTGTACCCCCCCCATCCTCTACTACAGCCAACTCTCTGTAGTGTACCCCCACCATCCTCTACTACAGCCAACTCTCTGTAGTGTACCCCCACCATCCTCTACTACAGCCACCTCTCTGTAGTGTACCCCCACCATCCTCCACTACAGAGAGGTGGCTGTGTGGAGGAGGGGGTACAGCTGCGCCGCTGTGTTAATCAGCCAAATTTGCATAATCGGCCAATGCCAAAAAAGGCCGATATATCGGTCGACCTCTAGTTTTAACCCTTCCTTACTAAATGGAAAGAAAAAAAAAATGTTGGGAGTTTCACTTTAACCCACAGAAGAGAAGCAAGTTTGAAATTTGTTGGCAATATGCTTATTTGCGTCGCCAGAGGAGTAGTAGTATTTGGGGGGGTGTATATAGCTTTAAAGTTCTAAAATAGAATGTAAAATACTTTTACTGACCAGCGGGTATCTAATTTAATTATGTTCAGCCATTCTTGTGATTCCAACACCATTGCCGTGTCCTGTGTCATCTTCCTGCTTATTGGTGTTTGAATCACCAAGGTTGATTGTCCAGTAATCAGGGAAATCACACACACACACACACACACACACACACACACACACACAGATTCATTAGTAAATAGTGATGTCACCCTCCTGAAACAAGATCTTCTGATGGCAGACTTTTAAGGCACAAAATGATTAAAAAAAAAAAAAAATATTCTAATATGAAAAGTATTGAAATATGAAAAATACACAACATTTAATAAAAAAAATGTTTAAAGTGAACATTCCAGTATTGTCATACAAATCAGAATACACATAACGAACCAATGTTTCGGAGTGAAAGTATGATTCTCCTTCTTCAGGAGTACAGTTTAAACAAGAAAAATCAGTATTCTACATTAAAATAGAGAAAATGATAGCATAAATATACAAATGTATACCATAATGTACATCCAAATATAAAGTGTCAGGCAGGATTGATGGAGGAATAATAAAGGGGAGGGCACTTACATAGACTGGAAATGACAATGGTTTCCGATTAAAAACATAGAGGTGCCAAGAGAAGTTGTTTCCAAATTGCTTGAGCAAAAAAAGTTCAATATACAGGCATACCTCAAGAGCAGGGAAATGCCTGGCCCGTATGTGCTGGTCCAGCTCCCCCACGCCCACACAACACCAACCTGGAGGAGGGGAAGCCGGAGGACTCACTGGGGCCGGAAAGCAGGAAAAGACCCTGAAAGCACAAAACAGATTGAGAAGTGTAAGGTATTAATTAATGTAAACATTTTCTTTAAACAGTTTTTTTAAAAAAGGTAAGCATGCAATGAAGTATATTAGTTATATAATACCCCATTATGGAAAATAACTTGGTTCTAAAAAACTGTATGTAAATTAATTTTGTTTAACAAAAAAATACCTGCAAAATGGTGCGTGGAAATCACTTGACTACGTTTGCTATTTATGTGGTAAAAAATGCAACGAGAGGAGAGGCTGTCTGCAGATGCCACAGCTGACAGAAAACGTGAAAACAAAATGGAAATAGATCAGGATAAAAAAGAAAAATAAAAAAGAAATTGTTGGAGAGTGAAAAAATGTGAGGGAATCAATAAGAATTGTAAATATGTGCGAAAAAAAAATATATAGGAACAAAGTGTGATGTATAAGAGAGTTGGGAATCCACCAGACCAAATGCAGGAAAATAATAGAGTAGACTGGCCAGCCAAAACAAAAAACATACCTGGAAAGATAATGTGACCATTCACTCCAGCACCCAGCCTAGGACTGAACTGGATGCCAGAGAGAGAGAGAGGCCTTATAGTGCAGAGAAACCCCCCCACCTTTCAAAAGGCATCCAAACGATCAAGACCTAATTTGTTATACTACCAAACACCCAAAAGCAATGCCAACTCCCTTAGAATTATCACAAGATTCACAAATCAACAACATAAAGTAAAGAATATTGTTAAGTACTGGCGCATGCTCTCGCTCAACCCACTCTTAGCCCGACTTGTCCCCAACAAACCTCTGTTCACATTCAACTGAGCTACTTCAGTGAAAGACAGAGTTGTGAGCACTGAATTTAAAGGCGATTATCGCAAGGACCACTGTAAATACAAGGGGACATTTATGTGCGGGACCTGCAACTATTGCAGGTTCATGCTCACTCAAAAAAAATCCTGTCTTGTCGAATGGCCAGATTTTCCACCCCAAACATTTTGCTAACTGTAGGACGTTCGGGGTGGTCTATTGATCTGCGATTGCATTCCTGCTGTTTGGTGTTGTGGGGGAGCTGGGCCAGGCATTTCCTTGATCTTGAGGTATACCTGTATACTTTTTTGCTCAAGCAATTTGGAAACAACTTCTCTTGGCACCTCTATGTTTTTAATCGGAAACCATTGTCATTTCCAGTCTATGTAAGTGCCCTCCCCTTTATTATTCCTCCATCAATCCTGCCTGACACTTTATATTTGGATGTACATTATGTTATATATTTATGCTATCCTTTTCTCTGTTTTTTATTGTAGAATACTGATTTTTCTTGTATAAACTATACCCCTGAAGAAGGAGAATCATACTTTCACTTCAAAACGCGTTGGGTACAAGAAAAATTAGTTCGTTATATGTATTCTGATTTGTATGACAACACTAGAATGTTTACTTTAAACATATTTTTTATTAAATGTTGTGTATTTTTCATATTTCAATAAATACTTTTCATATTAGAATACTTTTTTTTTTTTTTTACCATTTTTGCCTTTAAAAGTCCGCCATCAGGGGATCTTGTTTCATTTCTTGTAAACGTTGGATGTAGCACAATTCTATGCCCAGTCATAAACCGACTCGCCTCGTCCTTTTTATAAATACAAATTCTTTTGGCAGGTAAAACATTTCATATATGTGTATTTAGCTGTTTGCATAGAGTTCTCTTGATAACTCATAGTTAAATGGTTGTAAAGGCTGAAGGTTTTTTTACCTTCATGGATTCTATGCATGAAGATAGATTAAAAAAAAAACTACCTGTGTTCAGCATTCCCAACCCCCAATACTTGCCCAAGCCCCATCTCGATCAATCGATCTGCACGAGAGCAGTGGCTCTCTCAGGTCTTTCCATTCTCATTGGCTAAAACTCAGACATTGGCTTCCGCTGCTGTCAATCATAGGCAGTGAGGCGGAAGCAGGGGGCGGGGCCAAGACACACACAGTTTCTCTCATGGGCACACAGAGGCAACTTGGGAGCGAGCACACCACCAGTGTCCCAGTGGCAAGCGGAAGATGAGGGTCACTCTGTAAAAAACCACTGCACTGTAGGTAAGTATAACATGTTTATTTTTTTTTAAAATGTGAGCCTTTTAATATCCATTTTAAAGCTGATTGGCCATCAAAAATTGCCAATCAATTCAGTATAATTGCCATTCATGCTGCCCCCCTTCCCATTCCCCACATTTTGCTGGCATGTCCAGAATAATGACATTTATCAACAGATGGTGAAACATAATAGTACTGTATATAAAGCATAGTCATTTGCATAATCGGTAGCCAAAAGTTAAATGTTTCATTCTGACTTCTTAACCCTTTATTCTTTTACTTTTCTTAACCTGCCTGCACCTGTCCCAACTATTCTCAGCTTTGACATGGAATATCAGAGAATTCTACAAATTCAGGAGGAGAATGAGGCACTGAGACAGAAGGTCAGTATATGTGGGGAATAATTGGAATGAAGTCTACTTATCTATGGGGAAGTATTTCACTAAGTGGTTTCCCAGCACCAGTCTTTTAAACACTTCACAGTAGAGCCCTGCTTATCAGTGTAGAAGTGTCTAAGTTTTTACCCAGAAATTATTCTCACAAATCACTTATAGATGTAGAAATATAGGAAAATTCTTCTTCCTTTCTCACTTGCTTTCTTGTGCTCTCTATTTTGCTCTCTCTTGCTTTCATTCACTAGTGCTGCCTCTTCTGGCGCCAACACTCTGTTTTACACCCTTTTTATCTTCTCTTTTCTCTCCCTTTCCCTCTCATATATATATATATATATATATATATATATATATATATATATATATATATATATATATATATATATATATATATATATATATATATATATATATATATATATATATATATATATTTTTTTTTATTTATAACCGGAACAGGGCCACACGGGCCTACATTTTACAAGGTAACACATATTACAGAATGTAGATCAATATTACTAACATCAATTTCTGACATAGTAGGTACAACTTCTAGTTTACTTCCGCCTGATGTCACAACATAAACCATTGTCAGAAGGTTCTGGTATTCAGTAATGAAGTTGTCTTCTGTGTTTATGTATATCTAGATGTGTTGTTGAGACACGTGTATCCCGTCCCTTCATTTTCTCTTAGAAAAAGGGGGTTCCCGAATATGGGAATAGGAAAGGTTGAAAAGAGCAGTCTGGGTTGAAATGAAGGGAAAGGAAAGGGGGTTGTGGGCTAAATGGTGTCGAGGGGGGGGAATGGAAGAAGGGAGAGGGTTAGGGAGGGGAAATGAAATGTCCCCTCGAGCCTGGGATGTCGCAAGGGTTTTCTCATGGTACATTGGTGTGGCTCTGTAATGACTTTGTCCAATGGGAGCGCGGAACCTATGAAGGGGTACATCTTATGTAGGGATGAGCTTCGAGTTTGAGTCGAACTCATATTCAACTCGAACATCGGCTGTTTGCCGAACAGCGAACAATTTGGGGTGTTCGCGGCAAACTCGAATGGGAGAAATCAAAAGTGCTAATTTTAAAGGCTTATATGCAAGTTATTGACATAAAAAGTGTTTGGTCACCTGGGTCCTGCCCCAGGGGACATGGATCAATGCAAAAAAAAGTTTTAAAAAGTCTGTTTTTTTCAGGAGCAGTGATTTTAATAATGCTTAAAGTCAAACAATAAAAGTGTAATATCCCTTTAAATTTTGTAGCTGGGGGGTGTCTATAGTATGCCTGTAAAAGGGGCGCATGTTTCCTGTGTTTAGAACAGTCTGACAGCAAAATGACATTTCAAAGGAAAAAAAGTCATTTAAAAATACTCGCGGCTATTGCATTGCCAGTCCGATAATACACATAAAAGTTCATTGATAAAAACGGCATGGGAATTCCCCACAGGGGAACCCCGAACCAAAATTTAAAAAAAAAAAAAAAAAAAAAAAGACGTGGGGGTCCCCCTAAATTCCATTCCAGGCCCTTCAGGTCTGGTATGGATATTAAAGGGAACCCCGGCCAAAATTAAAAAAACCTGGCAGGCCGCAGGAAAAGAGGGGGGATGAGAGAGCGCCCCCCCTGAACTGTACCAGGCCACATGCCCTCAACATTGGGAGGGTGCTTTGGGGTGGCTACCCAAAACACCTTGTCCCCATGTTGATGAGGACAAGGGCCTCATCCCCACAACCCTGGCCGGTGGTTGTGGGGGTCTGCGGGCGGGGGGCTTATCGGAATCTGGAAGCCCCCTTTAACAAGAGGACCCCCAGATCCCGCCCCCCCCCCCCGTGTGAAATGGTAATGTACCCCTACCATTTCACTAAAAAACTGTTAAAAATGACAAGAGACAGTTTTTGACAATTCCTTTATTTAAATGCTTCTTCTTTCTTCTATCTTCCTTCTTCTTCTTCTGGTTCTTCCTCCAGTGTTCTCGTCCAGCATCTCCTCCGCGGCGTCTTCTATCTGCTTCTCCTCGGGCCGCTCTTCGTCCATGGCATGGCTCTTCTCCATCTTCTTCTCTTCTCCATCTTCTTCTCTTCTCCATCTTCTTCTCTTCTCCATCTTCTTCTCTTCTCCATCTTCTTCTCTTCTCCATCTTCTTCTCTTCTCCATCTTCTTCTCTTCTCCATCTTCTTCTCCGGGCCGCTCCGCATCCATGCTGGCATGGTGGGAGGCTCCCGCTGTGTGACGCGTCTCCTCTTCTGACGGTTCTTAAATAATGGAGGGGGGGCACCCGGTGACCCCGCCCCCCTGTGACGCACGGTGACTTGACGGGACTTCCCTGTGACGTCACGGGGAATGCCACAAAGTCACGTGCGTCAGAGGGGGGTGGGGTCACCGGGTGGCCCCACCCCCCGTTATTTAAGAACCGTCAGAAGAGGAGACGCGTCGCACAGCGGGAGCCTCCCACCATGCCAGCATGGATGCGGAGCGGCCCGGAGAAGAAGATGAAGAGAAGAGCGGGAGCCTCCCCCCATGCCATGGGTGCGGAGCGGCCGAGGAGTAGAAGATAGAAGACGCCGCGGAGGAGATGCTGGACGAGAACACCGGAGGAAGAACCAGAAGAAGATGAAGGAAGATAGAAGAAAGAAGAAGCATTTAAATAAAGGAATTGTCAAACTGTCTATTGTCATTTTTAACATTTTTGGTAGTTTTTTTAGTGAAATGGTAGGGGTACTTTTGTACCCCCTTACCATTTCACACGGGGGGGGGGGGCCAGGATCTGGGGGGTTCCGATAAGCCCCCCGCCCGCAGACCCCCACAACCACTGGCCAGGGTTGTGGGGATGAGGCCCTTGTCCTCATCAACATGGGGACAAGGTGTTTTGGGGGGCTACCCCAAAGCACCCTCCCAATGTTGAGGGCATGTGGCCTGGTACGGTTCAGGAGGGGGGGACGCTCTCATCCCCCCCCCCCCCCTCTTTTCCTGTGGCCTGCCAGGTTGCGTGCTCGGATAAGGGTCTGGTATGGATTTTTGGGGGGACCCCACACCGTGTGGTGTTTTTTTTTTTTTTTTAATTTTGGCGCGGGGTTCCCCTTAAAATCCATACCAGACCTGAAGAGCCTGGTATGGAATTTAGGGGGACCCCCACATTATTTATTTATTTTATTTTTTTTTTTTTTTAATTGTGGTTCGGGGTTCCCCTGTGGGGAATTCCCATGCCGTTTTTATCAATGAACTTTTATGTGTATTGTCGGACTGGCAATGCAATAGCCGCGAGTAGTTTTAAATGACTTTTTTTTCCTTTTGAAATGTCATTTTGCTGTCAGACTGTTCTAAACACAGGAAACATGCGCCCCTTTACAGGCATACTATAGACACCCCCCAGCTACAAAATTTAAAGGGATATTACACTTTTATTATTTGACATTAAGCATTATTAAAATCACTACGGCCGTTTTTAAAACTTTTTTTTTTGCATTGATCCATGTCCCCTGGGGCAGGACCCAGGTCCCCAAACACTTTTTATGACAATAACTTGCATATAAGCTTTTAAAATTAGCACTTTTGTTTATTCATGTTCATGTCCCATAGACTTTAACGGTGTTCGCGTGTTCGAACAAACTTTTTTCCTGTTCGCATGTTCTGGTGCAAACCGAACAGGGGGGTGTTCGGCTCATCCCTAATCTTATGTAATAGTAGTGGATCCTCTTAGGGCCTGACCTTCGTCTGAGTAGATGAAGATATTCCATTGTTGCCAAGTGTTAGTGAAGGTTTCCTGTCTGTTCTGTGCCGTGAGGATTAAGGTCCTCCATATGCTTTATTTCTTCTACTTTCCCAATCCAAAGATCCATGGAAGGTGGGTGTGTGGATTTCCACAGAAGTGGTATGCAGGCTTTGGCTGCGTCTAGTAGGTGTCTTATCAATTATTTTTTTATAAATTTTCTTAGGGATGTTAGTCGCGTGCAGTAGGAAGAATGCAGGGTCATCTGGGATTTTTGGGTCACTCTTCGTATCTCCTGCCAGTAATGGGTTAGCTTAGGGCAAGACCGGAAAATGTGTAAAAGTGTTCCCTTGTCTGCCTGGCAATGCCAGCAGATGTCAGGTGTTGTCGGAAAAAATTTGTGAAGCAGTGTTGGGGTCCTATACCATCTCGAAAGGAGTTTGTAGTTGGTCTCCTGAATTTTACTACAGATGGAGGATTTGTGTGTAAACTTTAAAATGTATTGTCGTTTGGGCAAATTGAACTGACAGTTTAAATCTGTTTCCCATTTGGCTAGGCTCCGGGGTATGTAGTCTGCCTTTGGTGTGTTTAGTAAGTTGTATGCCAGGGAAAGTGTATGTGCTATGGGTCCCGTATTATCACAGAGTTCCTCCAAAGATGTAAGGGGTTTATCATCGACATCAGGTGGTTTTAAGGAATGTAGGAAGTGGCCTAGTTGCTGGGATCTCCAGAAGTCCAAGCTAAACCGTCCTCTGGGATCAGATAGTTCAGCTATAGTATACCAACGTCCTCCCACACTAAAATGGTCGGCCTGATGTAACCCTGCGTCGCTCAGTCCCTGGAAAATTATGTCCTGTATGCCTGGTGAGAACTTGGGGTTACCCAAGATGGGTTATAAAGGTGTATTGGGTGAGGATAATGACGCTTTGGAGATGAGCTGTGCACAGACTTGTGTCGTGTTGCCAATCAGTGGATGATGTTTCATTTCTGCTGGCAAATTAGTGTAGCACCATGGGGATCTGTTCATGGGGATTTCGCTTTGGTGTTCTAGTTGTGTCCATAACTTGGTGTCGACACAAATCTATGAGCCTCCCTATATGTACAGCCTGATTATAAGCCCGAATATCCGGTACTGCAAGGCCACCGTATTGTTTGGGGAGTATCAATAGTTTGTGTAAGCCGAGGCCCATATGAATTCCGTAAGTAGATTGTATGTGTTTGAAGTATGATGGGGGTATATGGATAGGTAATGCCTGCATAAGGTACAGAAACTTCGGGAGGATTGACATTTTTAAAATGTTACAGCATCCTATCCATGAGTGAAGTCCCGTGTGCCATCGGTTGAGCAGAGATCTAACTGTTCGTAGGAATGGTGGGAAATTTAGTTCATACAGTCGTGAGAATGTGCAGGGGATATGTGTGCCCAAATACTTCAGTGTCGTCTTTGTCCATTTTAAATTAAAGTTGGACTGTAGATGTGTAAGTTGGGATTGCGAAATTCCCACTCCCATGGCCTCTGACTTAGTAAAATTAATTTTTAGTTAGAGAGTGTTCCGTATGTTTTAAATTCCCTTAACAAGTTCGGGAGGGAGATCACTGGATTGGTGAGTGAGAACATAAGGTCGTCTGCATACGCCGACACCTTATACTGAGTTTGGTTTATTGCGACACCTGTGATATTAGGGTTTAATCGTATGTCGCATAAAAAAGGTTCCAGGGAGAGCGCAAAGAGAAGGGGTGACAAAGGGCACCCTTGTCTGGTCCCTTTAGCAATCGGGAAGGATTTTCATAGTACTCCGTTGGCTTTAACTCTAGCAGATGGTGATTCATATGCTGCTGTAATCCATCTAATCATGTTGGGGCCCTGACCCACATGTTGTAGCGTAGCAAACATAAAGGCCCAATTGACACGGTCGAATGCTTTTTCCGCATCCGTTCCTATGATGACGCTAGGAGTTTTGGTACGAGTGGCCGTGTAAAGTAGGGTCAGGACTTTGGTGGTGTTGTCTCTGGCCTCCCTGTTTGGAACAAAGCCCACCTGGTTTAAATGTATTAGGTGGGGTATATGGGTTTGTAGTCTCGTGGCTATAATTTTGGTGAATAATTTGAGGTCGGTATTCAGCAGAGAGATGGGGCGATAACTCTTTGCCCTCTTTTGGGATGACGGATATTTGGGCTTGCAATGTGGTGGTGTGCAGTTTTCCTCCTCTAAGGAGATTGTTTAGAAGTTTGACTAAGTGGTCCCCTAGTGAAGGTAATAATGGCTTGTAATATTGAAGCGTGAGGCCGCCTGGCCCAGGGGCTTTCCCTGGTTTAGTTTTTTTAATTGCTAATTGTAGCTCAGGTAGTGTGATAGGTTCTTCCAATAATTTGCATGTCTCTGTCGGCAGGGTGGGCATACAAGACGTGTTGATATAGTCGGTTATCTGGTCCAATGATGTCGATGTCTCATGTAGGTTATAAAGTGACTTGTAAAAGGATCAAAATTCCTGTGTTATGTGGTGGGGTAGGGTTACCTTTTGACCCGTCGCGGAGTGAAGAGACGGTATGTAGGAAGCCAATTTTTGGGAGTGTAGGGATTGTGCCAGTAGTTTACCACACTTATTACCCGATTCGTAGACTTTCTTACGCGATATCTGGAGCGCCGCTTTAGCTCTAAAGTTAAGTAGATCGGTTACTTGTGTGCGTAGTGCGTCAAGTTTATTTCCTTTTAAGTTGGTCGGGGTTTGTTTGTGTCTGGTTTCCAGGTCTTGAAGTTTGTTCAGTAATAAGGTTAGTTGTGCTATTCTTTGTTCTTGCGCCATGTTTGATGAATGTGCCGCGTATTACTGCCTCATGGGCTTCCCACACTAAACCCGCTTCACAGTCAGTGTCGTAGTTAGTCTGAAAGTAGTTGGTTATTTCCCTTGTCACGTCTGTGAGTACCTCGGGGGTCTGTAGCAGACATTCGTTGAGTCTCCACGGTTTCCTTTGGCTTCTGTAGAAGTCCGTCAGGGCATACATCAGAGTGACCGGGGCGTGATCCGACCACGTGATGGATCCCAGGGAGGTGTCTTTTACCGCGTGTAGTTGGTTGTGAGGGAGTAAAAAATAGTCTATACGTGTGTAAACGTTATGTGGCCGAGAAAAAGAAGGAATAGTCGCATTCCCCAGGATGAAAAAGCCGCCAGACGTCGATTAGTTGTGTTGAGTGTAGAGCTAAATGGATGGCATTACGCATGCCACGAGTGGTAGAGGAGCTGCCCGTCGAAGTGTCCACCTCGGGATGTAATGGGGTATTGAGGTCACTGCCCACAATTAGTTGCCCTTCGGAGAATTTCCTCAAGATGTTTAGGTGTTTTTTGACAAAGGCGTCTTGCTGGGTGTTCGGGGCATATAGATTTGCAATGGTTACCCCCAATACCCCCTATCTGGCCCTTTAATGAATAGGAATCTGCCCGATGGATCCCACATAACAGCAGTCAAAGACCACGGTAGTTGGGCCGATATCAGGATTGAGACTCCCCTGGATTTGACTTCCGAATTGGTAGAGTGATATACTATCGGGAAATATCTGTTTTTTAGAATTGGAAATGTGTTTTCGCGGAAATTAGTCTCTTGTAGCAGGACTACGTCTGCCTTCAGACGTCTCATGCTATTAAGCATCATCCGTCTTTTTTCGGGTACGTTAAGACCCTTTGCATTTTAAGGAGACGATCTTAATCTCATCCATGCTCGAGGGGATTAGGGTGTGAAAGAGTATGAAGATTGGGAATGAGAAGGGGAAAAGTTACAGTTCCATACCGGGGTGGGGGGAGGGGGGGTTAAAGAAAAAAGAACGTGCAGAAGGACTAGTCTCTGGAGTTGACCAGTCTTCTAGTAGTAAACGGAGTGTCCGCCGAGAAAGTTTCCCTACAGCAACCACTCAATTCACTTGGTTGAAAATCTAAAAGTTAGCAAGAAATAAATGCTATTACGCTCCCCAGTATCACTGGGATGATGAGCGTTGTCCTAGGTGGGGGCGTGTACAGCAAGGGCTACCAGGGAGCCCCTGGACCCTTCCCGACCATCTGCCTAGTCTACATAACTGTGTATGGGATAGATAATAATAGGTAGTATTATTATGGTGCTAAGATGTATGTGACAAGAGGACCTAGAACCACAAAGAACCACAGTTTGCTTAGCATTCTATAAGTTAACATAACATAACTTCTTCTCAACAAAAATAAGATAAAGGCTGACTTATCAAAGAGTAAACTTGCCAACCGCCCCCCCCCCCCCCCCCCCAGCCCGGGTGCCCCAGGGTCACCCCGGAAGACAGAGCCGAAAGTGAAGATGAAGGCTGCTTCCCCCTCCCCCTGCCCCAATCCCCCCCACTCATGTGTCATTTCAGACTGTTCATACCCCCCCCCCCCTCTTTAGGGATTATCAAAAATTTCAGTTCCCAGCATCGGTGTTATGTTCCTAAAATAGCTGTTCTGACCGGATCCCCTGATTCTGTGCACTGCAATAAATGGCCTCCAATTGCATATATATTCAAGAAAGTCTCAGCTTATTGCATCCGATTGTTAGTCCTTCCAGCGGGGTTACTCACGTGACCTTTATTGGAATGTCTCGGTGCTTCCTGATGTTTCTGGTTCTCCCACTCGACTCAGGATTACAGTTCTAGTGTCGAAGGGAAGTCTGGTGTACCTGGCGTGTAAAGTAGAGGAATAAAGGCAGGAAAATAAATGGCTCCAGGAATGTTAGACCGCTATTATTGTTGGAGGGGACTTGTTCATTACTCCTCTGAGACTTCAAGCACATGTGGATGCACAGAAATCCGGGGTCAGTAAATCCAGAGCCCAGGGAGGTGTACGGGTCAGCTGTAGCTTGAGGTTGATGGAGTATTGATGACTATCCATGAGGGTACAGTCCCGTGGGCGAGTGTCGGGGGGGGGGGGGGGGGGAGGTTGTGGGAGACGAGGAGAACGGGGGTGCAGAGCTGGTAAAAGTTTTCTCTTGTGGGGCGACCATCCGGGAACAGTAGGGCACAGCCAAATAGCAAACTGCAAATAAACAGGGCTCCCCCATCTGCCTCCGGGACCCGCCATGACCTCACCATGATACCGACTCCGGGCAGCAAGATGCAGGGCGGAGGGGTGCACAAGTCAAACGTGTAAGCAGGGGCATCTCTATAAACCCCCTCCCCTCTGGCCATATCACGGCAATAGTGACCGATCACAACGCAGAGTCCCTAGCTAGGTAGCAGTGTAAAGGTCGACGGGGTATGCGGTCAAGTTAGCATAGCGGGTTTTAGCAACAAGGTGTAGAAATAGTCTGCCTTTTCTGAAACTTAACGTCAGGCTACTGGAGTGATTTTAAATTAGAACTCACGTGTTCCGTCGTTGGTTGGAATGCGACAGCGTCCACGGTTCCTCTGCGGACGTGCAGTTTGGGAGAATCGACCAGTAGATGGGCCTATACGGCCCATTGGTTTTGGGAGTCTCTGTAGCTAGTTGGGCATCTGGAAAGGTTCCGTTCCCAGAAAGATGAAGAGCCCCGGAAGGTCGGCTGGCGTTCTCAATGTGAAGGAGGTCTGTGCGGAACGGAAAATGACCGCCAAAGGGTATCCCCATCGGTAAGTACATCCGTGTCGTCTCGCAGCCTCCAGCACCGGCTTTAGCATTGCCCTTCATTGCAGTGTAGCCCTGGAAAGGTCTGGGAGGATCTGGATATTTGCGCCGTGGAAATCAATTTCTCCTTGTTCCCAGGCCTTCCGTAGTATGGTTTCCTTCTGTATGTACCTGTGCAGGCGGCAGAGAACATCCCGCGGTCTGACCGGGTCTGTGGATTTAGGGCACCCGGTCAAATTCCATTGTGGGCGGTTGAGTTCCCGAGATTCTGCGGAATATTGCGGTGACCGTTTCCACAAGGTCTTCTGGGCCTGTTGCTTCAGGGATTCCCCGCAGTCTCAAGTTGTTGCGGCGACTGCGGTCCTCCATTTCCTCGAGATGTAGTTGCATCTCCTGGGTAGCCAAGTCTTGGGCTGCTTGTGTTCGTTCCACCGCCTGCATTCGGGTCTCTAATGACGCCACCGATGTTTCACCTGAGGTCACCCGTTCTGCTATAGAATGTTGTTCTGTCTGTACCTCCTGGATATCTCTGTTATGTGCTTCCTCTATCCGCACTATTAGGGCCTCAATGTCTGCCCTCGTGGGGAGGGCTCTAAGCATGGTCTGGAGGTCGGCATCTAAGCAGCTCTGGCTTTGGGTGTGATCCTCCATCCCTGGTTGGAAAGCTGCCGGCGTTTCTGTGAAGGGGTCTGGGTTCGTTGAGTGAGTCGATGAGTTCCCCTGCGCTGGGATGTGGAGCTGTTCCATGCGGGACTCACGTGGCACGGCTACAATGGCACCTGGTGATTTGCCGTTGAGAGTCTCTAAAATATCGCTGGATGCTGGGTTGAGAGGTCCAGTGTCGGGTTCCCCTAGTTGCCGATCGTGTCCTGTATCGGTTAGGGGTGCTCATTCCGTGCCCATCTAGGTCTTTATCTGGTTTGTGGCTTCCGTAAATCGGGTCGGGCCGGGAGCTCTGACAATACATGTCTCTACTCGGCCATTGCTAAGCCACGCCCCTCCCTCTCCTCTCCATTTTAACCCTTTGGAAAGGTTTCTGTATTATACATTTTTATTCCTTAGTAATGTGTCCAATCAGTCATCACTAATAATAGGAATATTTGCTGTAAAATCTTTTCTTGACAGGAAGCATTTAACCTTTTTGAGGTATACTTCCTGTATAAAACTGTAGGCAAGCCCAGCATAACCCCTCCCACTACCAGCATATTTTAGTTTTTGCTAGTGTCCTAGGGGGGTGAATTACTTTTTCTCTAGCTCTGCTGAGAAAAGTCTAACCTAAATTTTGCTAGCATCCCTTTTTTTTTTTTTTTTCTCTTCATTGCTGCTAGAGCTTGTGTCTTCGATTTTTGCATTTGGCTTGACCATCCTCAGACTGGTTTTTGCTACGTCCGGATCCTGCTGGATTGGCACTGGGTTCCACATAAGGAGCTGGTACCAAGGTAGCTGCAGAGTGCTTTCCAGGCCAAGAGCAGTTCCAGGCCAAATGGCTGCACCTCTTTGCTGAGCTGAGCACAGGAGGTTGGCTACTCGACACGGGCACCATTCAGAAAATGCTTAGCATTTTCTGAATGAAAGCAAAGCATTCTCGGATTGGATGAGGTGAAGAGCATGACATCCCCACCCCGCCTCTCCACTTCATCCAATCAGATAAAGGTTTGCATCAATTCAGGAAATGCTGCTCGTTCCTACTGTGGAAGGGTTAATTTGCCTGCACCTGTCCCAAATATTCTCAGCTTTGATGAAGAGAATTCTACACATCCGGGAGGAGAATGAGGCGCTGAGACAGCAGGTCAGCATGTGTGGACTAACAAATGGAATCAAGTGTTCATGGAGAAGTATTTCTAAAGTCAGCTATACATGAATCTAAATTTGACCGGGTCAGTAGGGACTGACCAAATTTTGATTACTTCTTCAGGGACAGAGGTTGTACAGAAGTTGATCTATGGTCTGATCCAGGACCATACTTTAACTGAGCAGTTACCCTCTGCCTTGTTGTTTTGATGCATTTTTAGCACAGATCTCCAGCATGGCTTTGATTTCTGTTCACATTTGCAAAATTGTGGCTTAAGACCTGGTCAGCTGAATCTGCCTGTAACGGGCACCTTCCATGCATGCCCTTTGACACTGGCGTCTTGTACATTTTGCACATCTGGGATACAAACTTTCCAGACCTGTGAGTTCAATTGGTTTCAAAGGAATGAAACATGGTTCCAAAACTGCCTCCTCACCATTTTCTTCTTTCAAGTGAAACAAAATTTGCCCAAGGACAGTCAGATTTGCAGGACACCTGGAATTGTCTCTGGTTCCAGGGAGTAGTTGTTCAGTACTTCAAGGCAGGTTCAAAGGATTCTATTCAGATGTGTTGACAGTTCAAAAACCCAATGGGGTTATTCATTCTATCCTAGACACACAAGATGCGTGTCTGAATATTCCCATTTATCCACCTCCTCAACTTAATCTGTGCTTTTTGCACTTTGCAGTACTTCTAGTTTGTTGCACTGCCTTTTGGCCTTTCCTCTGCTCCCAGGATTTTCACAAAGATCCTTGCACCTCTTCTTGCCCTTCTAAGAACTCAGGGCACCCAGGTCACAGGTTATCTAGACTACCTAGTTCTGAAGGATTTGTCTCCCTTTCAGCTATCTGCAGATGTCCGCGGGACAAATCGGATACTTCAACCTCCTAAAAATCTGCTCCCCAACCTTCTCTTGGTTTGGAATACCTGGACTTAATTCTAGGCATAGCCCAAGCAAAATTCTTCCTTCCAGATAACAAATTACTCTCTCCTGACAGACGTTTTACACAGGACCTAAGATGAAAGAGATGCCCCTCTCTGAGATTCTCCAATGAGTTATAGGCTTCATGATGGCCTCCTTTGAACCTTGTTCTATTCCCCCATATTTCATTCAAGGCCTCTTCAACACAAAATCTTGTTGGTATAGAACAAGTATGCTCCTTCTCTCAACCTTCCCATGCTCCTATCCAGCTAAGCAAGGAATTTCCTATCTTGGTGGATTTTTAACTTAGCCTTGACAATGGGTAAGTCCTTTCTCCCATATCACTGGAAAGTTATAATCAATGCCAGTTTTCCGGCTCTGAAAGAGTGTTCCAATCCCTCACAGTTCAGGGAACATGGTCACCAGAGGAGGTCAAGCTCCCCATTAACATCTTGGAGCTCAGAGCAATAGGGATGGCTTCTCACCACTTGACCCCCCCCCCCACCCCCCCCCTTCTGAAACGCCCAATCAAGGTGTAGTAAGACAATGCCATGGCTGTTGCCTACATCAATTGCCAAGGGGCACCAGGAGTCATGCAGCCTTGAAGGAAGCAAGCAAGAATATCTCCTGGACAGAGAAACAATCTCCAGCGATCTCTCTCTCTCTGCTATCCATGCCTCAAGAGTGGACAACTGGAAGGTGGATTAGCTCAACCTCCGCCGCCTGGACATAGGGGAATGAGCCCTTCACCCTAACCTCTTCAACCTTGTATATCAGATTTGGGGGGGACTCCAGGCACTCATATCCTAGCCTCTGGATTAAACTAGTTACCGAAGACCCATTAGCACTGGCATTGAATTCCCTGGACTTGGTTCAGGATAACTTATACCTTTCATCTGGTGAAAATTCTGCCCCTCCTGCTCTGCAAAAATCAAGCAAGAGAAGACGCCAGTGATTTTCATTCCACCAAACTAACTTAGAAGAACCTGGTATACAGATATACTCAGACTGCTAGGTGACGACCACTGACTCTTTTCAAACAGGTCAGACCTACTCTTTCAGGACTCCCTATTCCATCCTGCTTCTCAGTCACTGGCTTTAACATCATAGCTGTTGAAGCCCAGTTCTTGAGGGACAGCAGAGTATTTGTCATTCCTGTTTTGCTAAAAGCAGAATCTTCTAGAAAGATCTATTTATTGCACTTGGAGATCCTTTTTTGCCTGGTGTGAACGCACTCGCCCTTTTAAAAACCTTTTATTCGAGGCTTATTTCGGATCATGCCTCCCTTGCAGCACCCTGTGTTTCCTTGTGACTTTAAAGACAAAAAAAAGTAATGGGCACCTGCTTTTGTGTAATAATCTTGCACAGAAAGGTTGTTTTCCTCCTCTTCTTGCTGTCCCTGCTGGTGCCGTAGGCTCCTCCCCCTACCTCAGCTGTCCCCTGTAGCAAGCTGGGTGTGTACGGAGGCTCCTGTGCATAAGTGTTCATGTTGGATCCTTTACCAAGCTGTGTGTGACATGCACAGCAGTGGTACATCACGCCCTGCTCCCTCACAGGAGTTGAAAGCCAGAAGTGAGGGAGTGAAGCTGTAGCCAGGGACAGCACTGGAGAGGTAATATGGAGCCAGGAATAGAACAGTTGGTGACCTCAAAGTTACAGCTTCAATCAGGAAGGGCTGCTATTTGTCCTACCTTCACAACCTTGCAAGTGACATCTGGCTTCAGAATCCACCATCGTTAGATGGGTAAGACAGCTCATCGTGGGAGCTTGCACTTTAAATGACAAGACTTCTTCTGCACTATTACATGCTAGCTCCACCAGATCTGTGGGGGTTTCCTGGATGCCTCTGTTGCTGAGCTTTGTAAGGCCACCACATGTTCTTCTGTTTATACCTTTTCAGCGTTCTAGGTGAACATCCTGTCTTTTAACTGGACAGGTGAAGATGCAGCTTTTGAATGCAAGTTTCTTGCAGCTGCACCCTGAGACTGGATCCATTGGGCCTGCTGGCAGTCCTGTTTGTCTAGTTGTTGCCCATCCTTATTGTTTGGGGAAGTTCCAGGATCTACAGTGGATGTAAAAAGTCTACACACCCCTGTTAAAATGTCAGATTTCTGTGACGTAAAAAAATGAGACAAAGATAAATAATTTCAGAACTTTTTCCACCTTTTTAATGTGACCTGTACAACTCGATTAAAAAACAAAGGGAGGGGGAAGTAAAAAAAAAAAAAAAAAGGTGATTACATAAGTGTGCACACTGTCTTATAACTGGGGATGTAGCTGTGTTCATAGTTAAGCAATCGCATTCAAACTCATGTTAAATGGGAGTCTGTACACACCTGCCATCATTTTAAAGTGCCTCAGATCAACCCCAAATAAATTTCAGCTGTTCTAGTAGGTCTTTCCTGACATTTTTCTTAGTCACATCCTACAGCAAAAGCCATGGTCCGCAGAGAGCTTCCAAAGCATCAGTCAGGAGAAGGGTACAAAAGAATTTCTATGGCATTAGACATGCCTTGGAACACAGTGAAGACAGTCCTCAAAAAGCGGAGTAAATAAGGCACAACAGTGACATTACCAAGAACTGGACGTCCCTCCAAAATTTATGAAAAGACTAGAAGAAAACTGGTCAGGGAGGCTGCTAAGAGGCCTACAGCAACATTAACTACTTCAGCCCCGGAAGATTTTACCCCCTTCCTGACCAGAGCACTTTTTACAATTTTTGGCACTGCGTCGCTTTAGCTGACAATTGCGCGGTCGTTAAACGATGTACCGAAACTATGCTTGCGTCCTTCTTTCCCCCCCACAAATAGAGCTTTCTTTTGGTGGCATTTGATCATCTCTGCGGTTTTTTATTTTTTGCGCTAAAAACAAAAGCGTCAATTGTGAAAAAACGAAAAACAATGTTTTTTTACTTTTTGCTATATTATCCCCATTAAAAAAAAAAAAACACATTTCCTCATCAGTTTAGGCCAATATATATATTCTTCTACATATTTTTCGTAAAAAAAAAATCGCAATAAGCGTATATTGATTGGTTTGCGCAAAAGTTAAAGTGTCTACAAACTGTGGGAAAGAATTATGGCTTTATTTTATTTTCTTTCTCGAACATCACGGGACACAGATCCACAGTAATTACTGATGGGTTATATAGGTATCACTGGTGATTGGACACTGGCACACCCTATCAGGAAGTTCAACCCCTTATATAATCCCTCCCCCTTGCAGGGATACCTCAGTTTTTACGCCAGTGTCTTAGGTGATGGACGTGTAAAGATGTCCTGTGCTGAGCTCCAAAGGGAATATTCTGATATCCTATACTGGGGCAAGCCAGGCGAACCTGATCCATTCAAAGTGTCCTTTTTAGGCTGAATTGGATGGTACCCGGGCCTCGTGTCCGAAGAAACGAGGTTTTACCCGTAATGCTTCTCTTTTTAGAGAGCTGGACCCCGCAGATCAGAAAATGGCTTTAAACTTCCTAATTTCTGGCGAGGTGCTTTTCGGTCCCAGAACTGTTGGATCCCCCTATTCGTAGGGGGCCCCAGTCTCTGACGGTTTTTCAAACGGAGCCCACCGTGAGAGGTGAAGATTGGGTCTGTGTAAACAGCACCCTGCGGCTGGATAAGGTAAGAGGAGATTCCACAGAAGTTCTAGTGGCTTTTCTCCTTTAAAGGGGTTGTAAAGGTAAAAATGTTTTCACCTTAATGCATTCTATGCATTAAGGTGAAAAAACTTTTGACAGTACCGCCGCCCCCAGGCCCCCCGTTTTACTTACCTGACGCCTCGAATCTTCGCTCCTCGTCCTCGTCAGCTTCATTGCAGCTCAGCCTGGACGCTGATTGGCTGCAGTGGATGGATTGAAAGCGCGCGCCGGGGGGCGGGGCCGAGTGATACAGCGAGCGGCTATAGCCGCCGGCTGTATCACGGGAGCGCGCCCGCAAGCACTCACCACCGTGCGAGGGAGCTCGCATGAAGGTGGTAAATGCTTGCGGGGAGGAGCTGAAACAGCTGCCGAGGGACCCCAGAAGACCAGGTTCGGGGCCACTCTGTGCAGAACGAGCTGCACAGTGAAGGTAAGTATAACATGTTTGTTATTTTAAAAAAAAAAAAAAAATAACTTTACAACCCCTTTAAGGTAAATGCATGCTATGCCTATTGTGACCACCGGGGGCTGCCAAGAGCACAAACTTTCACATGCTGACTGTCTGTCTCAGTGTTTGTTTTCGCTGCACATGTATCCCAGCATCTCAGGCCGGCTGCAAGGTAAGATGGAAGGGGGGGATTTCTCATGGTTGAATGTCCCCCCCAGGCTAGAGAGGGGCCACAGGGGTCTAGAAAGTGGTTATACCACCCGGGCTCTGTGGCCTTATGGCCACCATCTCTGAATATAGCCGTTCAGGCAGATCTTGCTACCAGCCTCTCCCCTTCTCTCCCCCCCCCCGCTCCCAGCCTTCCTCCAGAAGCATGACAGGAGAGTCGGCCGGCGTGGGAAACGCTATTTTTTTTTCAAAACTCGAGGGGGGGGGGGGGGGCGGGAGGTCAGCACAGAGTGCTTAGACTCCCACTCAGGCCAGCTGCAGGCTATTAAAGGCACTCTGTACAGGTGCACTCAGCCTTCTGAGAGACACAGAGCTGACGGTCGCATGTAAGGTGGGACACAGGCATTCTCCTAGGCAGCATTTACTGAAGTAACACCAGACTGAGCATTGGGTAGCAAGGCTTTTAGCCAGACTACATCGCTCAGCAGGCAGTGTTCATTTGTATACCTCACACCTTGTTGCTTTGCACTATGGGTAGAAGAGGTTCAAGCACCCCAAGAACCAGAGACACTAGGGGATCTCGTTCAGGTTCTGAGGGCCCCCTGTCGGCAGCATCCTCCCCCCCTAAAGATGGGCCAGGGACGGCTAGCCAGGGAGAGCCATCGGGGTCAGGGGCTACACCTGCTTCTGGCACTTTAGCCCCTGTATATATTACACAAGAGGTTTTTTCCTCAACCATTAATGGTCTAGAGGAAAGATTAATGGCCGTGATTACGTCTTCACTCAGTGGAAGAAAACGCACTAGGCTTTCCTCTGTTCCCCAAGACCCTCAGGAAGAGGAGCTCTGGGATAAAGGAGATGAATCCCTTTCAGAGGATCGGGATGGGACGGATGGTTCCTCTTCAGAGGAATCAGGTGGAGAGGGACCCTCTGCGACTTCCCAAGAGGAGAAAGTCTTAGTGCAGATCCTCACTGGATTGGTCCGCTCCACATTTAAGTTGCCCATACCTGAAACTGCTAAAGAATCCTCTTCTGCTTTGGGGTCACTGAAACCTTTCCAAGCAGCACATGCTTTTCCTGTTCATACTTTACTTGAAAAGCTCATTTATTCTGAGTGGGATCACCCAGACAAACGTATTTTTCCGCCGAGAAAGTTTTCAACACTTTATCCGATGGAAGAAAGGTTTATTAAAATGTGGGGAATTCCGGCTATTAATGCCGCCATTTCCTCCGTAAATAATAGCCTGACTTGTCCTGTAGACAATGCTCAGATGCTCAGGGATCCTGTAGATAAAAGGATGGAATCCCTATTGAAGGATGTTTTCTCCTTAGCAGGATCAGTGGCCCAACCTGCAGTAGCAGCGATTGGAGTCTGTCAATACTTAAGAGACCATGTTAAGCAGGTCATCAAAGTATTACCTGAACAGCAGGCCCAGGGGTTTGATAACCTTCCAGCGGCCTTATGCTTTGTGGTTGATGCCATTAGAGATTCTATCGTGCAAACCTCCCGTCTTTCACTGGGGTTGGTGCATATACGTAGAATCCTATGGTTGAAAAATTGGTCAGCCGAAGCACCATGTAAGAAGCTACTGGCTGGGTTTCCATTTCGTGGTGCAAGGTTGTTTGGAGAGGACTTGGATAACTATATCAAGAGAATCTCTTGTGGGAAAAGCACTCTCTTACCTGTCAAGAAGAAGAGTAAGCGTCCCTCTTTCAAACGGACTCTTTCCCCAGCGCCGGGGGCTTCAGCCTCCAGGCAGTCTCGACGGCCGCCTCCATCGGGGTCCAGAGACAAGAGTCAACCCCAGGGACAAAAGATGTCCTGGGGAAAGAAGCCTACTAGGCAAAACACTAAGACCTCTGCATGAGGGGGTGCCCCCGCTCACTCGAGTGGGGGGAAGACTGCGACAGTTCTCAGAGCTCTGGCAGGAGGATTTCCAGGACAGATGGGTAATCTCCACGGTAACCTTAGGGTACAAGCTGGAGTTTCAGGAATTCCCCTCTCCTCGGTTCCTCAGATCAAGTGTCCCCAGAGACCCAGAGAAGAAGCAGTCGCTCCTTCTAGCGTTAGAGCGACTTTTGTCGCAGGAGGTCATTATGATAGCTCCCGCAAAGGACCAGGGATTGGGCTTCTATTCCAACCTTTTTACGGTCCAAAAGCCAAATGGGGATGTCAGGCCCATTCTGGACTTAAGGGATCTGAACCGATTCCTAAGGATTCAATCCTTCCGCATGGAATCAATTCGAACAGTAGTTCCCACCCTGCAGGGAGGAGAATTTCTGGCATCAATAGACATCAGAGATGCATATCTGCATGTGCCCATTTTTCCTGCTCATCAGAAGTTTCTGCGCTTCGAGGTAGGAGGGCGCCATTTCCAGTTTGTGGCTCTGCCTTTCGGGATAGCCACTGCATCTCGAGTGTTCACAAAGATCTTGGCTCCTCCTCTGGCCAGATTAAGGGCTCAGGGTATAGCTGTTATAGCATACCTAGACGACCTGCTCTTGATAGACCGGTCGGTAGCCTCTTTGAATGGAGACTTGAGGACCACAGTCAGGTATCTAGAACACCTGGGTTGGATCCTCAACTTAGAAAAGTCTTTCCTAAAACCAGTAAGAAGACTGGAGTATTTAGGTCTGATTATAGATACAAGCCAGGAGAAAATATTTCTACCCCAGGCAAAGATCGCTGCTTTGAGAGAGCTGATTCTGGCAGTAAGGACCAAGAAGGGTCACTCAGTCCGCCTTTGTATGAGGCTACTAGGGAAGATGGTGTCTTCTTTCGAAGCAGTTCCCTATGCTCAGTTTCACTCAAGAATGCTGCAACACAGTATTCTGTCGACCTGGAACAAGAAAGTTCAGGCATTAGACTTTCTGATGCACTTGTCGCATGCGGTGCGTCAGAGCCTCAATTGGTGGCTCATACCCGAAGGCCTGCAGAAGGGGAAATCCTTTCTGCCGGTTACCTGGACGGTGGTAATAACAGATGCCAGTCTGTCAGGTTGGGGAGCAGTTCTGGAACAGGCTGCGGTCCAAGGGGTATGGTCCAAAACAGAGAGGACCTTACCCATCAACATTCTGGAGATCCGGGCGATACATCTAGCTCTAAAAGCCTGGACTATCAGGCTACAGGGTTGTCCGGTCAGGATCCAGTCCGACAATGCCACAGCAGTGGCTTATGTCAATCATCAGGGAGGCACCCGGAGCCAAGCTGCTCAAAAGGAGGTGAACCAGATCTTAGTCTGGGCAGAGATGCATGTGCCATGCATATCGGCAGTTTTCTTCCCGGGAATAGAGAATTGGCAGGCGGACTATCTAAGTCGCCAGCAGTTACTTCCAGGGGAATGGTCTCCCGATGTCCTTTGGGCCATATGCCAAAGATGGGGGGTTCCAGATGTATATCTCTTTGCATCCCGATTCAACAAAAAGATAGACAGATTTGTGCAAGGACAAAAGATCCTCTTGCATGCGGGACGGATGCGTTGGTGATTCCGTGGCATCGGTTCTCACTGATTTACGCATTCCCGCCTATTCTGCTATTACCACGACTCCTTCGCAGGATCAGGCAGGAAAGGAAGTCGGTACTTCTGGTGGCCCCTGCTTGGCCCAGAAGGACTTGGTAGGCAGAAATAGTAAGGATGACGGTAGGTTCCCCGTGGACCCTTCCGGTACGCCCAGACTTGTTATCTCAGGGTCCAGCGTTCCATCCTGCCTTACAAACGCTAAAATTGACGGTTTGGCTCTTGAGACCCACGTTCTGAAGAGTCGTGGGCTCTCAGGTCCTGTCATATCTACCTTGATTAATGCAAGGAAGCCAGCTTCCAGGATGATTTATCATAGAGTCTGGAAAGCTTATATAACCTGGTGTGAATCCAGAGGTTGGCATCCCAGGAAATATGTCATAGGTAGAATCCTTGATTTTCTACAGATGGGATTAGAGATGAAGCTGGCCTTGAGTACCATCAAGGGCCAGGTCTCTGCTTTATCAGTATTATTTCAGCGGCCACTTGCTTCGCATTCTTTGGTCCGAAACTTTATGCAGGGGGTAATGCGTCTTAATCCTCCGGTTAAAGCGCCCCTAAACCCCTGGGACTTGAACTTGGTCCTGGCTGTGTTACAGAAACAGCCTTTTGAACCAATAAGTCAGATTCCTTTGGTCTTGTTGACAAGGAAATTAATTTTTCTGGTGGCCATCTCTTCTGCTAGAAGAGTATCAGAATTAGCAGCTCTTTCTTGTAAGGAGCCTTATTTGATTATACACAGGGATAGAGTGGTACTACGCCCTCATCCTAGTTTTTTACCAAAGGTGGTTTCTGATTTTCATTTAAACCAAGACATTGTTCTACCTTCCTTTTTTCCAGATCCCTGTTCTCCGGAAGAGAGATCTCTACATTCGTTGGATGTAGTAAAAGCAGTTAAGGCCTATCTAGGGGCAACTGCTCAGATCCGCAAGACGGATGTTTTGTTTGTGCTGCCAGAGGGTCCCAATAGAGGACAGGCAGCGTCAAAAGCTACCATTTCTAAATGGATTCGACAGTTGATCATTCAAGCTTACGGTTTGAAACAGAAGATTCCTCCGTTTCAGATCAGTGCACATTCCACAAGGGCTATTGGTGCTTCTTGGGCAGTGCATCACCGGACCTCTATGGCTCAAATCTGCAAGGCCGCAACCTGGTCTTCAGTTCATACATTCACCAGATTCTATCAGGTGGATGTGAGAAGGCATGAGGATATCGCCTTTGGGCGTAGCGTGCTGCAGGCAGCGGTACAGGGTCCTCAGGTCTGATTGCACCCTACTTGGTCGTGGTTCCCCCCCCTCAGGTAGCATTGCTCTGGGACAGCCTATCAGTAATTTAATTTACTGTGGCTCTGTGTCCCGTGCTGTTCGAGAAAGAAAATAGGATTTTTTAAAACAGCTTACCTGTAAAATCCTTTTCTTTCGAAGGACATCACGGGACACAGAGGTCCCGCCCCTCTTCTAATACACTATATTGCTTGGCTACAAAAACTGAGGTATCCCTGCAAGGGGGAGGGATTATATAGGGGGTTGAACTTCCTGATAGGGTGTGCCAGTGTCCAATCACCAGTGATACCTATATAACCCATCAGTAATTACTGTGGCTCTGTGTCCCGTGATGTCCTTCGAAAGAAAAGGATTTTACAGGTAAGCTGTTTTAAAAAATCCTATTTTTTTTTTACTAGTAATGGCGGTGATCTGCCATTTTTAGTGGTATTGTGATGGACAGATCAGAGACTTTCTTTTGACACTTATTTTGGGACCATTGGCATTTATACAGCGATCAGTGCTATAAAAATGCACTGACTACTGTGTAAATGTCACTGGCAGGGAAGGGGTTTACACTAGGGGGCGATCAAGGGGTTACTATTGCGTTCTAACTGGGGGGATAGGATTAACTAGGAGAGGAGACATATATCGTTTTTCCTTTTTAGTAAGAACAAACAATATGGCTCCTGTTCCCTGACAGCACAGGGATTTGTGTGTTTACACACACAAATCCCCTTGCTGGTGCTTGCACACGCAATCGCGCCCGTCGGCCAAGCGCATCAGGTACCCCTGCCATGCAGCGGGCGCGCGCCCTCTGTTGGCTGCTAAAGGAATGGACGTACCCATATGGGTTTTTGCCCAGGGGAGCCATTCTGCCACAGTATATCAGCGTGAGCCGGTTGGAAACCAGTTAAATAAGCTGCAGGAATATCTGGCAAGTACTGGCTGTGTGGTACATGTGACAACAATCTCCCATATTCTTCATATGTCTGGGCTATGCAGTAGAGTGGCAAGAAGGCAGCCTTTTCTTATGAAGAAAAACATCCAAGCCCGGCTAAATTTTGCAAAAACGCATTTGAAGTCTCTCATAAGCATGTGGTAAAATGTGTTATGGTCTGATAAAACCAAGGTTGAACTTTTTGGCCATAATTCCAAAAGATACGTTTGGCACAAAAACACTGCACATCACCAAAAGAACGCCATACCCACAGAGAAGCATGGTGGTGGCAGCATCATGCTTTGGGGCGTTTTTTTCTTCAGCTGGAACAGGGGCCTTAGTCAAGGTAGAGGGAATTATGAACAGTTCCAAATACCAGTAATTATTGGCACAAAACCTTCAGGCGTCTGCTAGAAAGCTGAACATGAAGAGGAACTTCATCTTTCAGCTTGACAACTTAAAGCATACATCCAAATCAACAAAGGAATGGCTTCACCAGAAGAGGATTAAAGTTATGGAATGGCCCAGCCAGAGCCCAGACCTGAATCCAATTGGAAATCTGTGGGGTGATCTGAAGAGGGTTGTGCACAGGAGATGCCTTCGTAATCTGACAGATTTGGAGTGTTTTTGCAAAGAAGAGTGGGCAAATATTGCCAAGTCAACATCTGCCATGCTGATAGACTTGTCCCCAAAAAGATTGAGTGCTGTAATAAAATCAAAAGGTGCTTCAACAAAGTATTTAAAGGTGTGCACACTTATGCAAATATAATGTTTTAGTTTTTTTATTTTTACTTCCCGCCGCCTAAAAGATTTCAGTTTGTTGTTCAACTGAGTTGTACAGTTTATAGGTCACATTAAGGTGGAAAAAGTTCTAAAATTACTTATCTTTGTCTTTTTTTTACTTACCTGTAAATTACATTTATTGGCACACAGAACACACTCCCCCTCCTATACTGTTATTCTGCATTGCTTACTACAAAACTGAGGACTGCTAGAGTGGGATAGGGCTAAAGAGTGAAGCCCTGTGTCGACTAAAGCTTTGCCAAATGGATTCACAGGTAACACAATCTCTTTATGTAGACATCAAGGGTCTATTTTGACGATCAAGCACACATTACGGTACCATAAAAGTGATCACCTTTGCTTGATAGCTGGGAGCTAACTGAAGAAAATGGTAACGAGCTCATGACTTCTGTAGACCCTTTTGTTGACCAGGACTCTTTGGTTACTCCATTGACTGGAGCCTTCTGTGTCCTCAGGCAAGAGTTGGTGGGTATATAGATGTGTGTAACACACCAGGATATACTCCTGCGCTAATGGATAGGTGAGAAATTGTGTGAACAAATATTTAAATAAATGTAATAAATGGGTTGCCACTCTCAAAAGGTGAATGTGCCTTCGAATGTGAAAATCAACGTAAGAGCACTAACCAATGCTGAAAGGGCTAACACATCATTAACGTTGTGCAATAAATGACAATATTAATAATGATAATAAATACATAATAACTGATTAGAGTCCATAAAAAGTTCACAAATCCTTCATAAGTTTCAAAATCTTCAAGTGCAGTTTCAAATTTTCATTGTGCAGTGTAAAGTGCCAAGTCCTGAAAAAACACAATTATTCTGTGCAGTACGTGCTCCCCTCGATGTGCACTCTCACTCACCAGATATAATGGACTCCCGTGACAAGTCACAAATGCTTGTGTGGATGGCTGGGCTCTGTTGTCCAACGGGCTGTATCTCTGACTGTAGCGTAGATTGTTCTCAGTTTACTGTCATAGGATATGAATAAATGGCAGAGAAAGCGATGTAGCATAATTCCATTTATTAAAAAAAAGAGGTAGGAGGGCGCCATTTCCAGTTTGTGGCTCTGCCTTTCGGGATAGCCACTGCATCTCGAGTGTTCACAAAGATCTTGGCTCCTCCTCTGGCCAGATTAAGGGCTCAGGGTATAGCTGTTATAGCATACCTAGACGACCTGCTCTTGATAGACCGGTCGGTAGCCTCTTTGAATGGAGACTTGAGGACCACAGTCAGGTATCTAGAACACCTGGGTTGGATCCTCAACTTAGAAAAGTCTTTCCTAAAACCAGTAAGAAGACTGGAGTATTTAGGTCTGATTATAGATACAAGCCAGGAGAAAATATTTCTACCCCAGGCAAAGATCGCTGCTTTGAGAGAGCTGATTCTGGCAGTAAGGACCAAGAAGGGTCACTCAGTCCGCCTTTGTATGAGGCTACTAGGGAAGATGGTGTCTTCTTTCGAAGCAGTTCCCTATGCTCAGTTTCACTCAAGAATGCTGCAACACAGTATTCTGTCGACCTGGAACAAGAAAGTTCAGGCATTAGACTTTCTGATGCACTTGTCGCATGCGGTGCGTCAGAGCCTCAATTGGTGGCTCATACCCGAAGGCCTGCAGAAGGGGAAATCCTTTCTGCCGGTTACCTGGACGGTGGTAATAACAGATGCCAGTCTGTCAGGTTGGGGAGCAGTTCTGGAACAGGCTGCGGTCCAAGGGGTATGGTCCAAAACAGAGAGGACCTTACCCATCAACATTCTGGAGATCCGGGCGATACATCTAGCTCTAAAAGCCTGGACTATCAGGCTACAGGGTTGTCCGGTCAGGATCCAGTCCGACAATGCCACAGCAGTGGCTTATGTCAATCATCAGGGAGGCACCCGGAGCCAAGCTGCTCAAAAGGAGGTGAACCAGATCTTAGTCTGGGCAGAGATGCATGTGCCATGCATATCGGCAGTTTTCTTCCCGGGAATAGAGAATTGGCAGGCGGACTATCTAAGTCGCCAGCAGTTACTTCCAGGGGAATGGTCTCCCGATGTCCTTTGGGCCATATGCCAAAGATGGGGGGTTCCAGATGTATATCTCTTTGCATCCCGATTCAACAAAAAGATAGACAGATTTGTGCAAGGACAAAAGATCCTCTTGCATGCGGGACGGATGCGTTGGTGATTCCGTGGCATCGGTTCTCACTGATTTACGCATTCCCGCCTATTCTGCTATTACCACGACTCCTTCGCAGGATCAGGCAGGAAAGGAAGTCGGTACTTCTGGTGGCCCCTGCTTGGCCCAGAAGGACTTGGTAGGCAGAAATAGTAAGGATGACGGTAGGTTCCCCGTGGACCCTTCCGGTACGCCCAGACTTGTTATCTCAGGGTCCAGCGTTCCATCCTGCCTTACAAACGCTAAAATTGACGGTTTGGCTCTTGAGACCCACGTTCTGAAGAGTCGTGGGCTCTCAGGTCCTGTCATATCTACCTTGATTAATGCAAGGAAGCCAGCTTCCAGGATGATTTATCATAGAGTCTGGAAAGCTTATATAACCTGGTGTGAATCCAGAGGTTGGCATCCCAGGAAATATGTCATAGGTAGAATCCTTGATTTTCTACAGATGGGATTAGAGATGAAGCTGGCCTTGAGTACCATCAAGGGCCAGGTCTCTGCTTTATCAGTATTATTTCAGCGGCCACTTGCTTCGCATTCTTTGGTCCGAAACTTTATGCAGGGGGTAATGCGTCTTAATCCTCCGGTTAAAGCGCCCCTAAACCCCTGGGACTTGAACTTGGTCCTGGCTGTGTTACAGAAACAGCCTTTTGAACCAATAAGTCAGATTCCTTTGGTCTTGTTGACAAGGAAATTAATTTTTCTGGTGGCCATCTCTTCTGCTAGAAGAGTATCAGAATTAGCAGCTCTTTCTTGTAAGGAGCCTTATTTGATTATACACAGGGATAGAGTGGTACTACGCCCTCATCCTAGTTTTTTACCAAAGGTGGTTTCTGATTTTCATTTAAACCAAGACATTGTTCTACCTTCCTTTTTTCCAGATCCCTGTTCTCCGGAAGAGAGATCTCTACATTCGTTGGATGTAGTAAAAGCAGTTAAGGCCTATCTAGGGGCAACTGCTCAGATCCGCAAGACGGATGTTTTGTTTGTGCTGCCAGAGGGTCCCAATAGAGGACAGGCAGCGTCAAAAGCTACCATTTCTAAATGGATTCGACAGTTGATCATTCAAGCTTACGGTTTGAAACAGAAGATTCCTCCGTTTCAGATCAGTGCACATTCCACAAGGGCTATTGGTGCTTCTTGGGCAGTGCATCACCGGACCTCTATGGCTCAAATCTGCAAGGCCGCAACCTGGTCTTCAGTTCATACATTCACCAGATTCTATCAGGTGGATGTGAGAAGGCATGAGGATATCGCCTTTGGGCGTAGCGTGCTGCAGGCAGCGGTACAGGGTCCTCAGGTCTGATTGCACCCTACTTGGTCGTGGTTCCCCCCCCTCAGGTAGCATTGCTCTGGGACAGCCTATCAGTAATTTAATTTACTGTGGCTCTGTGTCCCGTGCTGTTCGAGAAAGAAAATAGGATTTTTTAAAACAGCTTACCTGTAAAATCCTTTTCTTTCGAAGGACATCACGGGACACAGAGGTCCCGCCCCTCTTCTAATACACTATATTGCTTGGCTACAAAAACTGAGGTATCCCTGCAAGGGGGAGGGATTATATAGGGGGTTGAACTTCCTGATAGGGTGTGCCAGTGTCCAATCACCAGTGATACCTATATAACCCATCAGTAATTACTGTGGCTCTGTGTCCCGTGATGTCCTTCGAAAGAAAAGGATTTTACAGGTAAGCTGTTTTAAAAAATCCTATTTTTTTTTTACTAGTAATGGCGGTGATCTGCCATTTTTAGTGGTATTGTGATGGACAGATCAGAGACTTTCTTTTGACACTTATTTTGGGACCATTGGCATTTATACAGCGATCAGTGCTATAAAAATGCACTGACTACTGTGTAAATGTCACTGGCAGGGAAGGGGTTTACACTAGGGGGCGATCAAGGGGTTACTATTGCGTTCTAACTGGGGGGATAGGATTAACTAGGAGAGGAGACATATATCGTTTTTCCTTTTTAGTAAGAACAAACAATATGGCTCCTGTTCCCTGACAGCACAGGGATTTGTGTGTTTACACACACAAATCCCCTTGCTGGTGCTTGCACACGCAATCGCGCCCGTCGGCCAAGCGCATCAGGTACCCCTGCCATGCAGCGGGCGCGCGCCCTCTGTTGGCTGCTAAAGGAATGGACGTACCCATATGGGTTTTTGCCCAGGGGAGCCATTCTGCCACAGTATATCAGCGTGAGCCGGTTGGAAACCAGTTAAATAAGCTGCAGGAATATCTGGCAAGTACTGGCTGTGTGGTACATGTGACAACAATCTCCCATATTCTTCATATGTCTGGGCTATGCAGTAGAGTGGCAAGAAGGCAGCCTTTTCTTATGAAGAAAAACATCCAAGCCCGGCTAAATTTTGCAAAAACGCATTTGAAGTCTCTCATAAGCATGTGGTAAAATGTGTTATGGTCTGATAAAACCAAGGTTGAACTTTTTGGCCATAATTCCAAAAGATACGTTTGGCACAAAAACACTGCACATCACCAAAAGAACGCCATACCCACAGAGAAGCATGGTGGTGGCAGCATCATGCTTTGGGGCGTTTTTTTCTTCAGCTGGAACAGGGGCCTTAGTCAAGGTAGAGGGAATTATGAACAGTTCCAAATACCAGTAATTATTGGCACAAAACCTTCAGGCGTCTGCTAGAAAGCTGAACATGAAGAGGAACTTCATCTTTCAGCTTGACAACTTAAAGCATACATCCAAATCAACAAAGGAATGGCTTCACCAGAAGAGGATTAAAGTTATGGAATGGCCCAGCCAGAGCCCAGACCTGAATCCAATTGGAAATCTGTGGGGTGATCTGAAGAGGGTTGTGCACAGGAGATGCCTTCGTAATCTGACAGATTTGGAGTGTTTTTGCAAAGAAGAGTGGGCAAATATTGCCAAGTCAACATCTGCCATGCTGATAGACTTGTCCCCAAAAAGATTGAGTGCTGTAATAAAATCAAAAGGTGCTTCAACAAAGTATTTAAAGGTGTGCACACTTATGCAAATATAATGTTTTAGTTTTTTTATTTTTACTTCCCGCCGCCTAAAAGATTTCAGTTTGTTGTTCAACTGAGTTGTACAGTTTATAGGTCACATTAAGGTGGAAAAAGTTCTAAAATTACTTATCTTTGTCTTTTTTTTACTTACCTGTAAATTACATTTATTGGCACACAGAACACACTCCCCCTCCTATACTGTTATTCTGCATTGCTTACTACAAAACTGAGGACTGCTAGAGTGGGATAGGGCTAAAGAGTGAAGCCCTGTGTCGACTAAAGCTTTGCCAAATGGATTCACAGGTAACACAATCTCTTTATGTAGACATCAAGGGTCTATTTTGACGATCAAGCACACATTACGGTACCATAAAAGTGATCACCTTTGCTTGATAGCTGGGAGCTAACTGAAGAAAATGGTAACGAGCTCATGACTTCTGTAGACCCTTTTGTTGACCAGGACTCTTTGGTTACTCCATTGACTGGAGCCTTCTGTGTCCTCAGGCAAGAGTTGGTGGGTATATAGATGTGTGTAACACACCAGGATATACTCCTGCGCTAATGGATAGGTGAGAAATTGTGTGAACAAATATTTAAATAAATGTAATAAATGGGTTGCCACTCTCAAAAGGTGAATGTGCCTTCGAATGTGAAAATCAACGTAAGAGCACTAACCAATGCTGAAAGGGCTAACACATCATTAACGTTGTGCAATAAATGACAATATTAATAATGATAATAAATACATAATAACTGATTAGAGTCCATAAAAAGTTCACAAATCCTTCATAAGTTTCAAAATCTTCAAGTGCAGTTTCAAATTTTCATTGTGCAGTGTAAAGTGCCAAGTCCTGAAAAAACACAATTATTCTGTGCAGTACGTGCTCCCCTCGATGTGCACTCTCACTCACCAGATATAATGGACTCCCGTGACAAGTCACAAATGCTTGTGTGGATGGCTGGGCTCTGTTGTCCAACGGGCTGTATCTCTGACTGTAGCGTAGATTGTTCTCAGTTTACTGTCATAGGATATGAATAAATGGCAGAGAAAGCGATGTAGCATAATTCCATTTATTAAAAAAAAAAACATATCCACTCACATGTTAATGCTGTAACAAGTGTTAAACCCCAGAATGTGAAGTAACCATTGACTGACTTGTGACTCGCCGACCGGAAGTGACATCACCACCTGCGGTCAACTGAAGCGTTTCGTCCCTCCCACGAGACGGTATCAAAGGATGTCCCCGGGTGGTGTTGTATGCAAGTATATAGAGTGAAACTCCTCCCTCACACACCTAATCTGAATGAATCGCTCAATGACTACAGAATTATGTCATAGCCTCTTCCTGTGTCTGATTCTAAAGGTGCACTAGGCTTCACCTCTTCTGAATCCTCCATCTTAGTACACCAAGAACTCGCAGAACTAAATTAATGTCTCTAACTGTATATATCCTTTCAGTTTGAGGTAGATGAATTAATAAAGGGTCAAATTAAACAAACAAATGGATGATTTCAAATAAATGTTAAAAATAGAGATTAAAATTATATGTAATTCAGGTTTGGTGAACCTTTTCTGAACCAAATCTTTGTTTATAGTGGCTAGATAAGGAATCTAACCACCCCAATATTAAATTCTCTGCGATTACCTATATGGTTTTTACGATATACATTTTTTTTGGTTAGTGAATGCTTACAAAGATTAAAACGGAGTTCCAGCCACAATTTTTTTTATTTTTTTTAAAAGTCAGCAGCTATAGAAGTACTGTAGCTGCTGACTTTTAATAAGGACACTTACCTGTCCAAGGAGCCCGCAATGTTGGACACCCGAGGCCGATTCGTCCACCGTCTCGGGTGCAGGCGCCACCATTCCAAGGGAAACCGGCAGTGGAGCTTTCAGGCTTCACAGCCGGTTTCCTACTACGCATGCGTGAGTCGCGCTGCGCTTTGGCCAGCTCATCTTCTGAGACACACACAAGTCCCAGAAGGCAGCGGGGGAGAAGGAGGAGGGCTTGCTGCAGAAGAACACGTGACATACTGCGCCGCAGCCGGGCTAGGACGGAAGTAAATTTTATTCTTTCTAAAGGTAGGTAAGAAAAAAAAAAGAGAGAGATATACAAAAACGAGGGGTGGTCTTTAGTTTAGTTTAAGACCACCTTGAAAAGGGGCTGTAACTCCGCTTTAAGTCATATCGACTCTAAAAATTTCCGCAGGAAATATTCATACTCTCTTCGGGTATGATTGATGCTAGATAATTTAAGTACTTTTACATAATAATATCTAGGGTTGTCCCGATACCACTTTTTTAGGACCGAGTACAAGTACCGATACTTTTTTTCAAGTACTCGCCGATACCGATTACCAATACTTTTTTTTTTTTTTTTTAATGTCACGTGACAGTGTGTTGGGTTTTTTTTTTTTTTTTTTTAACAGTGCTTTCTTTTTTGGGGGGTGGGGAGCGGGTGAACGGTGTATGTGTGTGGTTTTTTTTTTTTTGTTTTTTTTTTTTTTTATTTATTTACAATTTTTATTTTTTAAAATAATATTTTTTTTATACTTTATTGCAATATGTGTTTTTTTTTTTTTTTTATCAGCCCTGTTGGGGGGCTTTGGTGAGATATCAGGGGTCTTAACAGACCTCTGATATCTCCCCCTTGAGACAGAGAAAGAGGCAGAGGATAGAGATTCCCCAGTCCCTTTCTCTGCAGCCTCAGCTGCACTGAGAATGAATGGAGAGAAGACAGCGGCTCCTCTCCATTCATAAACTGAGACATCGCAATCACAGGAGATTACAATGTTTCAGTTATGTGAATGGACAGAGTCAGCTGACTCTGTCTATTCACAAAGCAAGGAGGAGGAGGACGGTGGAACGGAGGGGGACAGAAAAGGAGAGGGGATCGGAGGGGACAGTCACAGCAGAGAGGCACAGAGAAGGAGAGGGGAACGGAGGGGACAGTCACAGCGGAGAGGCACAGAAAAGGAGAGGGGAACGGAGGGGGGCAGCGGAGAGGGACAGAGGAAAGGAGGGGGCATGGAGGAGGATGCAGTGACAGTCAGCGGTAAGCGATCACCGCTGTATGTCACTAAAGCAGCTGAAAGCCGGCGGGGGGGGAGAATCTTGTAACTCCCCCACCGCCGATCACAGCTGTCCTCTAGGTATCGGGGGAAGCAACGGGAGCATTTGCCCGAGTACAAGTAATTTGGGCAAATGCTCGGTATCGGTACCGATACTAGTATCGGTATCGGGACAACCCTAATAATATCCCCATCTAATGGTTGGATGCATCCCTAATACATAGGAATTTCTAGATAATCTACTAAAATATGGGTACTAAGTTCCTGGAAATTAATATAATTTTAAGGCTTTACTATCACTATTGGTTGGCTCTAATCTACTATTTTGATAACTGTTCTAATGGACTCATAAATTTACATTTTGGAGGTATTATTAACCCTATTACTTTAAACAAATTATAATAGGAGATGAAATGGTTAACATCCATCTCTACATTTAACCCCCTGGGCATCAATATACCCATCTGGTATATCCATCTTGATTCATTCTGAGAAAATGGCTCTTCTCATACGTGTCCCCCTCCAATGTCTATTTATTCTGTGTATCCCACAAAATTTGAGTTGTATGGGGTCCCTATTATGATGTAGTCTAAAATGGTTGGATAGACTATGATGGTAAGATTATTTTCTTATGTTATGTTCTCTTATGCCACGTACACACGAGCGGACTTCTCGTCGGACTGAACTCCAAAGGACTTTTCGACGGAGTTCCAACGAAACGGACTTGCCTACACACGATCACACCAAGGTGCAATCGTTTCGAACGTGATGATGTACGACCAGACTAGAATAAGGAAGTTCATAGCCAGTAGCCAATAGCTGCCCTTGCGTCGTTTTTGGTCCATCGGACTAGCATACAGACGAACTGATTTTTCGATGGGAATCGAGTCTGTCGGAAAGATTTGAAACTTGTTCTATTTCTAAGGTCCGTCAGATTTTTGGACAGAAAAGGTCAGATGAAGCCCACACACGATCGAATTGTCCGGATTCTTTCCGTCGGACCTTTGATGCCGAAAAGTCCGGTCGTGTGTACGCGGCATAAGTCTAATTTTTAGTTGTCTCGTGGTTCTTCCGATATACTGCAGACCACAAGTACACTCCAAAAGATAGTACATGTCACCTATCATATGAAATCAAGGTTTTTCCTGTGGTGTTAGACTGGAATCAGTAGTTTTCCTTTTCCTATTTGAAGAGCATGTTCTACAAATCATACACCTGTCACAATTGAAAAAAACATCTAGATCAAAAAAGTGACAGTCTTTTCGGGGGGGGGGGGGGGGGGTCAGGTACAGTTCCCACCAAATTATTTGTAAGAGTAGGTGGTCTCCTGTAAACAAAACAAGGTTTGTCCACTAGATTTTTTTGATAGTATAGGGTCCCTCTTCAGTACGGGCCAATGTTTTTTATATGGTTTTTTCAATTTGTTTGAATTTTTTTGTTGAACACCGTGCTAAAATTAATCTCCCAAATGTATTTTTCCTGTTTTGTTATTGGTATTTCCTCTCTACTCATGTTCTTGACCTGCTCTTTAACTAATGTGTCTTTTTATACCCTTTTTCTTCAAATCTATCCATCAATAATTCTGTTTGTGTGTTGAAATCCTGTACTGAATCACAGTTCCTTCTAATGCGCATAATTTGTCCCTTAGGGATACCATTGAGCCATTTTGGGTGATGACCACTTTTGACAGGGATATATCCATTTCTGTCAGTGTCTTTGAAATGTGTACGCGTATGGAGATGGGTACCTTCCACAAATATTTCTAGATCAAATTTTTTTTTTTTTTTTTTTTTTTTTTTTTTTTTACTTCATTCTGTAGTCATTGAGCTATTCATTCAGATTAGGTGTGTGAGGGAGGAGTTTCACTCACTAACAATGGTTACTTCTGGTTCCAGGCTTTTACACTTGCTACAGTGTTTTTAACATGCGAGTGAATATTGTTTTTTTTTATGGTTAATAAACTGAATTATGCTACATCGCTTTCTCTGCCATTTATTCATATCCTATGACGGTACACTGAGAACAATCTACGCTACAGTCTGAGGTACAGCCCATGGGACAACAGAGCCCAGCCATCTACACAAGCGTTTGTGATTTCTGTCAAGGGAGTCCATTATATCTGGTGAGTGAGAGGGCACACCGAGAAGAGCACGGACTGCACAGAATATTTTGTGTTTTTTCAGCACTTGGCACTTTATACAGCACAATGGAAATTTGAAACCGCACTTTGAAGCTTATGAACTATTCAATATTTATGAACTTTTTATGGACTCTATCTAATCAGTTCTGCATTGCTTGTCATTATTATGGTCATTTATTCATTTATTGCATAATGTTAATGATGTGTTAGCACTTTCAGCATTGGGTTGTGTCCTCGGGCAACCTATCTCCATGGAAATAAAAGATAACTGAGAAAGATGCTTTTTGTGAAGTTTTGTTTCAAGTGATTGTAAAAAAAAAAAGTAATTTTGAATTGTGTGTTTGAATCCTGTCTCTGTTTTTTTAGATCTTTGCTCTTCAGGCGGAGGCTCACAGACTGAGAAAAGAAGGTGACGATGGCCCCATAGTGCATCACAAGCTGCCTCATTATGTCTCCAACATGGATCGGCTGGGGGACTCTGAGCTGTAAGTGAAGTACTGGTGAGATGCAGGTTTAGTTGCCTGTTAATTTTATTCATCTAGTTTAACATTAAGTGTGCCTAACAGTGTATATTGGGCACTGATTTCAGTGCCTGTGCTTAGTCTTATGTTACTAATATAGATGCAAGGACACGTGCGCGCACACACATGCACACTAGTTTAGATTTAGTTTCCTTGCTTGATCCAAAACAAGCAAGCAGGTGAACTCAAAGTCCTCTGAAAAAGTACTGGGTGGGACACATACAAAATATAAAAACAGCATTCATAGGAGAAATTAAACCCTAGACACCAGTGCTACAAGACTAGAATGCTAATCATAGGAAGCTCCAGGTGCTTCATAAAGGATTTGGTCTGTTTTTTTATCTTTCATAGTAACATGGTATCAAGTCAAAGGCATGCTGGATCAATGGTCCAGTCCCAAAAGTCCTCTGGATTCCTCTCCTCCTTGCTCCCGCAGAGTAAAAAGGCTGTGCCTTCCAGGCCTCCACCAGCTACCATATCCTCACCAACGCAGAGTTCCACTGCACTGCCACTTAAGAAGGAGCCAGCAAACAATCAGGTAAGATCAGATGTAAATACTGCTGGTCTGGCAGTTTGAGAACCTTAAAGCGGAGTTCTACTAAAAAAAAAAAAAAAAAAATTAAGTCAGCAGCTACAAATACTGCAGCTGCTGGCTTTTAATAATCAGACACTTACCTGTCCCAGGGTCCAGCGAAGCGAGGGAATGAAGCACCACTCGTCTCCCCCTCCTCTCTGCGGCGCCAGCATTGTAAGCGTTGGCGCCTGGCTTTGGCTTCACAGCTGGGCACCCATTGCGCGAGCCGCGTCTGGCCGGGCAATCCATCTGGGACCTGTAACGTGTCCCAGATGATTGCCGAGGGGGGGGGGGGGGGGGGGAGAGGTGATCTCCCTTCCTGTGCCACAAGGAAGTAGGAGCTGGGACCCTCTGAAAACAGGGTACCGGCTCCCCTAAAAAAAAAAAATGACATGCCAAATGTGGCATGTCAGGGGGTCACCTCCCTTAAAGCGGAAGTTCCATTTTTAGGTGGAACTCTGCTTTTAATGGGTTTCTTTTGTTTTTTTGACTCTTGGGTAGGCATTTGTTTTTTTTTTTCTGCAAAAATTAAGGAACAGACTAAGGCCTTGTTCACACCATGGTGCAGAGACGTCAGTTTTCCTGTACACAAACTCTTCTTTGTATGCCCTGTTCACACCACAACGTGCAGATTTTCTCTGCGCAGGAATCTGCAATGTGTATGCTGTCTTCTGCAAGGAAAAAAAAATTTGCATGAAATCAACATTGGTATCAACAGGGTATGTGATGTGCATGAAAACTGATGTCAACATGCATAAAAACTGACTGAAACGTGCAATTTTTTAAGCAGAGACCCTGGAGAATAAAATGTTTTTTGTTGCACTTCACACAATATATGCGCAGTGGTTTATCAAACACATTTTCTGGAAATAATATACACTTAAATGTGGGCACAAACACAATATAATACTAATAATATAATGTATTTAATGTTTTAACAAAATTTTGGTAAAACATAAAATATTATGTTACACCGAGTAAATGGATACCAAACCTGTCACACTTTTAACCGCTTCAGCCCGGAAGAATTTACCCCCTTCCTGCCTGGGCCATTTTTTGCGATACGGCACTGCGTCGCTTTAAAATTTATGTCCTTTTTTTTTTTTTTGTTTTCCCCACAAATAGAGCTTCCTTTTGGTGGTATTTGATCACCTCCTGTGGCTTTTATTTTTTGCGCTATAAACAAAAAAAGAACTATTTAAAAAAATATATATATATCTTTTTAATTTTTGCTATAATATCCCAAAATGAAAAAAACAAAAACAAATTTCTTCCTCAGTTTAGGCCGATATATATTCTTCTACATATTTTTTTGTAAAAAATTTGCAATAAGCGTATATTGGTTTGCGCAAAAGTTAAAGCGTCTACAAAATAGGGGATAGATTTATGGCATTTTTATTTTTTTACTAGTAATGGCGATCTGCGATTTTTTTTTTTTTTTTTTTTTTTTTTTTTTTTTTTTTTTTTTTTTTTTTATTGCAGCGGACAGATCGGACACTTTTGTGTGACCACTGACATTTATACAGTGATCAGAGCTAAAAATGGCCACTGATTACTATATAAATGTCACTGGCAGGGAAGGGGTTAACACTAGGGGGTGATCAAGGGGTTAAATGTGTTCCCTCAGCATGTTCTAACTGTAGGGTGGGATGGGACTACCTGGGGGAGGAGACAGATCGTTGTTCCTATTTACTAGGAACACGCAATCTGTCTCCTTTCCCCTGCCAGAACCAGGGGACACACACACACACACCCCAGTTCTAGCTCTGTAAGGAGCAATCGCGCGCGCCCCCCTATACCCCTTGAAGCAGCCGCTGTAAAGCTACGGTGATTTGCACAGGGGAGCCATTCTGCCGCCGTCAAACTACAGCGAGCCTTTGGCAAGTGGTTAAATTGTGTGTGCCCGTGGAACGGTGCCAAACTACGTTGCCTAAAAATTTCCATAGCTGACTCTTTAAAAGCCTTTTACAGGCTACCAGTTTAGAGTTACACATGAGGTCTGGCGCTAGAATTATTGCTCAGTGTGACATTTGCGGCAATACCTCACGCATGTGGTGTGATCACCGATTACATGTGCGTGCGGGACTTTTGAGTGCATTCCCATTTACGTGTGGGAACGGGTGGGCTTTATTTTTATTTTTTTACTCTGTAGATTTAATCATTTTTGATCAACTTTAGTGCTATCACAAGGGATGAACAACATCCCTTGTGATGGCATAGGGCATGACAAGTCCTCTTTATGGAGAGAGCTGAGGTCTTTTAAACCCCATACTTCAAACCAGGGGCGTTGCTAGGTCTGCAAAAGATCTGGGGCTAGAGCCCATAGCGGCAGTCACCAACCTTTTTGCATGTGTTAGGGGGAGACCTAAGCAATTTTTCACGGGCGATGGTTGGTGTTGGTGCTTCAATCATCATGGCACCATGGTTGATATGGTGTCAGGGTGATTGAAGTGCATTATTTCTATTGTTACTTTCTAATATATAATGAAGTGGTTCAACTCCCCATACTGCAGAATCAGTGGGAGACCAGGGCGTGTCACTTGCCACATCTCCTGCCACCAGATACAGCATGTTACTTGCCACCGTCACCTGCCACTAGATGTGGATTGTCACTTGCCATGTCGCCTGCCACCAGATGTGGATTGTCACTTGTCACTTTCACCTGGCAGCAGATGTGGATTGTCACTTGCCATGTCACCTGCCACCATTTGCAGATTGTCACGTCACCTGCCACCATTTGCAGATTGCCACGTCTCTTGACACCATTTGCAGATTGTCACTTGCCACGTCTCTTGCCACCATTTGCAGATTGTCACTTGCCACGTCTCTTGCCACCATTTGCAGATTGTCACTTGCCACGTCTCTTGCCACCATTTGCAGATTGTCACTTGCCACGTCTCTTGCCACCATTTGCAGATTGTCACTTGCCACGTCTCTTGCCACCATTTGCAGATTGTCACTTGCCACGTCTCTTGCCACCATTTGCAGATTGTCACTTGCCACGTCTCCTGGCTCAGTTTGCAGATTGCCACATCTCCTGTCACCATTTGCAGATTGTCACTTGCCACGTCACCTGCCAACTGATGTGGATTGTAACTTGCCATGCCAGCCAGTGCCACCAAATGTGCATTGACACTGCATTGGTGGCAGGCTGACAGCACTGGTCCATTTAGTAAGAGCAGGAGAGCGATGATGCAGGGCGGGCAGTGAGAGATGTCATATCGCTGCTCCCGCTGCACCTCCGACATTGAAGCAAGGGGGTCTGGCTGCAAAGTGGAGCTCCACGATGACAGGAAGCACGTGACCTCCACTCCACCGTGCTGTGAGGGTCGAAGAGCGCTGATGTGTGACGGGCAGTGAGAGATTATGTCATTTCTCTGCTGCTCGACGCACCTCGCTCCAAAATTGAAGAGGCCCGGCTGTGAAGAGCGCTGATGTGGAGTGGGCAGAGAGAGATGTCATCTCTGCTCGTCTGCCCACTCGCTTCTCTCCTCTCCTCCAGCCTCTCTCATGCAGCCAGCCTGCCCGCCGCTACCCGCTGGTTAGTCAGGGACCCTGCAGCAAGAGACTCGGGGCTATGGGCCCCAGATTCGGGTCTATAGCCCCAATAGCCACCCCCTAGCAACGCCCCTGCTTCAAACTAAACAAATGTGATTCTACTAACCAAATAATAAATATACTTGACTGGACAGGGTAAAATACCTGTGCCTGGGATGCCGCCGCACGTGCCACTCCACAATATAGATAATAGAAAGTCCGACATTATGGTATATTAACGCTTAAAACTTTATGTAATCTATTGTAGATCCATTAAGACATCTAAGGGAATCCAAGCCAAAACAAGGCTGATGTTTCAGCCCTTTCTCGGGCCTTGGTCATAACACACTGCAGCATTGAACAGCTGGAGATTACCGGACATGCAGATAAAAATGACATGGCGTTTAAGCCTAAGTTAACATGTGCGATGCGGGAACCAGCGCGATTCCATCGCCTGTTCCCGCATCGCATTTCTCCCGCAGGCAGTTCACACTGCCCTCTGCGAACCGCTGCAGGTGTCAATACAATGTTAATGACACCCACAGACCGGTTCACAGATCGCAGTGAACTCGCACAGGAATTGGATTGCATGGGTGATAACACCCATGCGATCCGATTGCAGTGCGAGGGGAAAAAAAAAAGTCCCTGCGCTATTTTCCTGTGAATCCAATGCGAGTTCAGCCATACAACTGTATGGCTGAACTCACATTGCACAGACATTGCAAGTGATCAGCACCACAGTGTGGGTGCGAATTGCATGCGATGTCTGTGTTCGCACATGTGTGAACCTGGGCTTAAGCTTTAATATACCCTATTGCCAGATCTTTTTCTATAATCTATTAGACCCTATATCTCTCCTCTGACCTCCAAAGCATCTGATGAAGCCGAGATTGATTTAATCCGATGCTTTTACAAGCCGGTAATAGCTTGTAAACTTCAACCTCGTCACTTCTGGTTTCTGACATAACATAGTGAGAGGAACAATATCCGTTCCTCTCACTGTGTATAGGGAAGCTGATGCTGCCAGTTGCATTGGTACCGGCCTCCCTGATAGGATGGTAGAACCCAGTAAAGGTGGCGGCAGGAAGAAGACCCCCTTCCGTCACCTGAAAAAGTAATACAGTGGCTCTGTAGCCGCTCAGATTACTTTTACTTTGTACAGGTTTACTGGCCATTTGTTTGCAGATGTGTTGTTCATTTTATGCATGGTTACGTGTTGGATGTATATCCACAGTTTATTGAATGCTGTTCCATATTGCACTGTGGCACTTTATCTACTATTTCTTATTGGAACATGCATGTTTAATTATGTGCTGTCTTATATTGCATTTATGGTTTGCTGTTCCATATTGCACTTTTTGCGCCTTATTTGCTGTTTCATATTGCAATTATTTGCATATTTGATCTATAGCGCTGCTTTGGCACATATATAACCCCTGGCAAAAATTATGGAATCACCAGTCCCTGATGATGTTCCTTCAGTTGTTTATTGTTGTAGAAAAAAAGCAGATCACAGACATGGCCAAAAACTAAAGGCATTTCAAATGGCAACTTTCTGGCTTTAAGAAATACTAAAAGAAATCAAGAAAAATAATTGTGGTGGCCAGTAACAGTTAGATTTATAGAACAAGCACAGGTAATAAATTATGGAATCACTCAATTCTGAGGAAAAAATGATGGAATCATGAAAAACAAACAAAATAACACTCCAACACATCACTAGTACTTTGCTGCACCACCTCTGGCTTTTATAACTGCTTGCAGTCTCTGAGGCATTGACTGAGGTGATAAACAGTACTCTACATCAATCTGGCTCCAGCCTTCTCTGATTGCTGTTGCCAAATCATCTTTGCAGGTTGGAGCCTTGTCATGGACCATTTTCTTTAAGAGCCCTTGCACACTGGGGCGGTTTGCAGGCGCTATTGCGCTAATAATGGCGCCTGCAAACCGCCCCGAAAGTGCCGCTGCTTTCATTCCAGTGTGAAAGCCCCGAGGGCTTGCACACTGGAGCGATGCGCTGGCAGGACGGTAAAAAAAGTCCTGCCAGCAGCATCTTCGGAGCGGTGAAGGAGCGGTGTGTATACCGCTCCCTTACCGCTCCTGCCCACTGAAATCAATGGGATGGCGCGGGTATACCGCCGGCAAAGCGCCTCTGCAGAGGCGCTTTGCGGTGGTATTTAACCTTTTCTCGGCCGCTAGCGGGGGGTAAAACCGCCCCGCTAGCGGCCGCATACCGACGGTAAAACGCCGCTAATAATAGCGGCGTTTTACCGCCGACCCCGCCCCAGTGTGCAAGGGCTCTTACTTCCACCACAGATTTTCAATTGGATTGAGATCCGGACTGTTTGCAGGCCATGACATTGACCTTATGTCTTTCTTCAAGGAATTTTTTCACAGTTTTTGCTCTATGGCAAGATGCGTTATCTTGATAAATGATTTCATCATCCCCAAACATCCTTTCAATAGATGGGATAAGAAAAGTGTCCAAAATTTAAATGTAAACCTGTGCATTTATTGAAGATTTAATGACAGCCATCTCCCCAGTGCCTTTACCTGACATGCAGCCCCATATCATAATTGACTGTGGAAATTTGCATGTTTTCTTCAGACAGTCGTCTGCATAAATCTCATTGGAACGGCACCAAACAAAAGTTCCAGCATCATCACCTTGCCCAATGCAGATTTGAGATTCATCACTGAATATGACTTTCATCCAATCATCCACAGTCCACGATTGCCTTTCCTTAGCCCATTGTAACCTTGTTTTTTTGTGTTTAGGTGTTAGAGATGGCTTTCTTTTAGCTTTTCTGTATGTAAATCCCATTTCCTTTAGGCGGTTTCTTACAGTTCGGTCACAGATGTTGACTCCAGTTTCCTCCCATGTGTTCCTCATTTGTTTTGTTGTACATTTTCTGTTTTCAAGGCATATTGCTTTAAGTTTTCTGTCTTGACGCTTTGATGTCTTCCTTGGTCTACCAGTATGCTTGCCTTTAACCACCTTCCCATGTTGTTTGTATTTGGTCCATGTTTTAGACACAGCCGACTGTGAACAACCAACATCTTGTGCAACACGGCGTGATGATTTACCCTCTTTACCTACATACTAACAAGCAGATTTAATCTGATCCAGGTGTTAGTGTTTGTAATGAAAATTTACAGGGTGATTCCATAATTTTTTCCTCAGAATTGAGTGATTCCATAATTTATTCCCTGTGCTTGTTCTATAAATCTAACTGTTACTGGCCACCACAATTATTTTTCTTGATTTCTTTTAGTGTTTCTTAAAGCCAGAAAGTTGCCATTTGAAATGCCTTTAGTTTTTGGCCATGTCTGTGATCTGCTTTTTTTTCAACAACTGAAGGAACATCCTCAGGGACTGGTGATTCCATAATTTTTGCCAGGGGTTGTATTTCGAGAATTATCAAATTTTTTTAGCAAACTGTTTTTTGAGTTTCACTTACCTAGTGTGGATTTTCTACACTTCTTCTTTTTTTTATTTTTCCCATGTCCCTGTACCATTGGGTTTCAACATTTCTCTTCACTTCCTGTCCCAGAGGGAAGTTGCAGGTAAATCTCCCATGGTGTGATGCTTCCCCCCCTTAGACCTTAGGTGTCCCCATTGGAATACCTTCCATCGCCTTTCTGGGAATAACTCTAACATTTTGGATTTCCCATCAAAGGTCACCATTGCAAATAGAGTGGTTAATCTTCCCAGTGGGTACAGAGATGGCAATAAAAGTTTGGGTGTCCAATCCTCTTCAAAAGTGTATTGTCTGGAGATTAACTTTTAGTTAGTTGCAGGAAGTACAGTGTCACGCCCTTTGCATTTTCCTTCTTGCACTCCAATGTGTGAAGGCATGGCTGCGGTGGGCTCATATATAGGGCATTTTTAGAATCAAAGAATACTCTGCCTGATTTTTCAGTCTAGAGTTAGCGCTATCCAGAAGATAAAAATAATAGCATAGAATAAAAGGCTATCAGACTAGAAATATACATATCCGTGCAATAGGAGAGCACATTATGAAAATGAGAGCCAGTTAGTGGATATGCTGTGTACCCTCACTAGTGTTTAAAGGTTTGTAATTTTTTTGTTTGCTGTGTATCTATAAACAGAACGAACACAGCCACTTTGCTATACCTTGCTGTTATAATGTATAGATGGTTTAGTTTTCTGTTACTATATCATCTGATCAGTATTTAATGGTGCTTCTCTACCTTCAAGGCCCAGAAAACTAAAGAGGTGCTCAGCCTAGCCAAGGAGGTGAAGAGCGTGCAGAGTGTTCTTGGTGTGCCCAGTGCCAGTGATCCGACCTTATTGCAACAGAGACAGCGACGGCTTCAGGAGAGGAAAGAGCTCCTCGCTAAGACACCGTCTCAAGTGAGCAGAGGTCCTCTTTACCTGACTCTTTTTAGTGGCTGATATTCCAGCCATTCCTTAAATGTTCACAAAATTACTGCTCCCAGATATGAACATATGGATGCATTCAATAAAATATGTTTATACCAGCTGAACATGAGCTAAAGTCTGAATGAAGGATGATATGGATGCCACAATTACTTTACCGGTTGCTCAACTGTCCAGTATGGCTTTCACAGCCTATATTTAGAACAATAGACGCCCAATTCAGGGAATTACTATGGAAACATGGCCACTCTAGAATTAAACTTGGTACGCTCCAACTCTCTAAGGATAGAAGTGTTTTTTTAGTCCTTAATGCCACATTATATTATCTGGCCTCCCAATTACAACATTTTTATGGATGGCTTAAACTGATTGAGAACAACCCTGAACTAATGTTTGTAATTTTTTTTTTTCTATGTAAAACTCTTTAATTTATTTGATATAAATTTAAATTACTTGATATAAAAAAAAGTCTGAATGAGAAAATAAATCTGGATATCTGATTTAGGCTTGCTGGAATTTACATACATTACATATATTTTGCAGTGACGCTGTTTGCTGTGGTGTGTATCTTCCATATAAATCTGAAATTTGTATGAAACCCAGTACCTAATTTTTATCACAGCTGCACTCCAAGCTTTATACATAAAACTTTTTAAAGTTTCCCTATAGCCAAAATTTGGGCCTTTGCCAATGGGCTTTTGAGCTTTTGACGATGGCATCAACTTGACACTTCTGAGCTTATTCAGAATTCGATGACCGGTGCAGTCAACCACCTCCTGGGTTTTGCACTCCCATAGACTTTTGTATGGGGATTCAAAAGCCAACCGAAACAGGCCTTTAAAGTCGCAATAAAAGTTGTGCCTGAGGGGAAAAAAAAGTTGGTAAATACCTTTCCCAAGGCCAGCGCTTCCAATTGCTGGTATAATGAACAAAGACCACTGCCCAAAGGCTCCCGCGGCAGGGGTGTCCAAACTTTTTTCATAGAGGGCCAGTTTTGATGAAGTGAACATGGATGAGGGCTGACCATTTTGCCTGACGTTCTTTGAACCATTAAAATTCATCCTAATGCCCCGTACACACGATAGGATTTTCCGACGGAAAATGTTCAATGGGAGCTTGTTGTCGGAAATTCTGACCTTGTGTAGGCTCCATCGGACATATTCCATTGGAATTTCTGACACACAAAATTTGAGATCTGGCTCTTAAATTTTCCGAGAACAAAATCCGCTCTCGTAAATTCCAATCGTGTGTACACAATTTCGACGCACAGAGTTCCACGCATGCTCGGAATCGAACAGAAGAGCCGCACTGGCTATTGAACTTCATTTTTCTCGGCTCATCGTACATGTTGTACGTCACAGCGATCTTGACATTCAGAATTTCCGACAAGATTTGTGTGACCGTGTGTATGCAAGACAAGTTTGAGCCAACATCCGTCAGGAAAAAAACACCATGGATTTTGTTGTCGGAAAACCCTATTGTGTGTACAGGGCATAAGTGTGTTCGTCCGAGCCCTAATACACTGCCCAACAAGAATTCTCTTGCCGCTGTGTGGTGAAGAGATGAACTTGTGTGTGTCTCTGTCATCTCTATCTCTTTTGTGGCTCCCAATGAATCCTCGAGCACCGCCCAGGACTAAGGATGATTTGTGTTCCTGTTATTTGGATATACCGTATTTATCGGCGTATAACACGCACCTTAACTTTAAGAGGGAAGTTTCAGGAAAAAAATTTAAATTTTATAAATAAAGAACTGTGAAGCAAAATAAGGGTCAGTGCCCATCTGCAGCCTCCCCATTGCCATGAATGCAGCCTGATCCATGCCCATCTGCAGCTTCGGAGGGGACAGGAAGGGGGGCAGGACGAGCGCTGACATTACATACAGGAGAATCTCCTGTTTACGCGGCGGCCTCTTTGAAGCAAAATCTCGTCTCCTATGATAGAACAGTCGTCCAATGCCAGACCAGGAGACAGGCCCTCCTATTACAGACGCTGCCGAGTAAACAGGAGATTCTCCTGTATTAATCTGATGGCACGCCTCCCACCTGCTCTATGGAATCCAACACTTCGGGAGTGTGTGTCTTTTGTCCCTGTTGCATTCACTGGTTTGTTGCTACTAACCTCTAGATCACAACAACAAAGTTTAGATAAGCACTGGTTGTCCATACATCGCAGCATAGACGAGATAAACTGTATCTTTAATTCTTACAGCAAAGCACAGAGAAGAAGCCTGAAATTTCAGAGCCAGAACCTGAGCTTCGCCCTGAAACTCAGCAAGACCCAGTAGAGGCATTGATAAGGGGTGTCGGGGGAAACGGTGCAAGAGGAGAGAAACCCGAGCAACCCTTCATAGTGCTGAGCCAGGACGAATATGGAGAGCATCACTCATCCATCATGCATTGCAGGTACCTGCTTTGTCACCAATATGTCAAACTATAGTAGACGAGCAGAATGCCAGGCCAAAGAGTTCAACACAGTTAAAATACAAACTTCGATATGTGAATAGTTAACACCATGTTTTCTTTTTAAAGGAAATAGTAGAGTCACCTACAATCATGTGGACTAGATATTCATGGGCTAGACTCCTGTGCCCAACCTGAGGCCTTTTGACACCTACTATGCTGCCCTCAGGCCCCTGAAGTCATAAGTCTGTGTTTCCCTTTCCGGAGTCCTTACTCAGGCCAGTGAAGGAAAATATTTAGAGGTGCACCAAATGGAAATTTTGGTATCGAAAATGATAGTTTAAAAAAAAAAAAGATGGCGAGATAGATGGCTAAATCGATGGATAGATGGCGAGATAGATAGCGAGATAGATAGTATTCGCCTTTTTAATTAATATAGCGGCACGCTATAATATACTTTGCAGCTTGCTATTAGGGCACTCTAAAGGCAGGAGGAGCTAGAAGTGCCGGTGGGGGACCCCAGAAGAGGAGAATCCGGGCCGCTTTGTGCAAAACCGTTACACAGTATAACATGTTTGTTAAAAGAAAAAAAATTACTTTAGACTGTGTGCAGGGAAGATCAGCATCTGAACCCAGAGAAGGTGGAGGCTGATAGACTGGAGGTAATAGAAGGCATTACAATTACATTTAAAGTAAACTTTTACCAGTATTGTGCATTATATTTAAAATGATCATATCCATGAAAACTTTAATATAAAAGATTTCTATCTCCCTTCCACCCTTCATATAGATTCATGTTTTTATATATTTATTATTTATGTTCACTGTTTCACAGTATAAATGAACCCCTTAGAGTAGCGATTATCTGCTCTTTTTGTATTAATAAAGGACTAATTTTAGTTTTTTTAACCCCATTGTGACAGGTGATACAAAAAAAAAAGCATGCTGCCGCTACTAAATGTCTTTGGCCTGGTTCCCCCCTATGAGGTTTTTTTTTTTTTTTTTTTTTTTTTTTTTTTTTTTTGTGCTTTCTGCAGAAACACACTACATAGTTACATAGTTAGTCAGGTTGGAAAAAGACACCAGTCCATCTAGTTCAACCAAAAAAATTCATACAATCCCATATACACAATCCTTCACCCACAGTTGATCCAGAGGAAGGCGGAAAACCTCAGCAAAGCATGATCCAATTTGCTACAGCAGGAAAAAAAATTCCTTCCTGATCCCCCGAGAGGCAATCAGATTTTCCCTGGATCAACTTTACCTATAAATGTCAGTATCCAGTTATATTATGTACATTTAGGAAAGAATCCAGGCCTTTTTTAAAGCAATCTACTGAGCTGGCCAGAACCACCTCTGGAAGGAGTCTATTCCACATTTTCATAGCTCTTACTTTGAAGAAACCTTTTCCGTATTTGGAGATGAAATCTTTTTTTCTCTAGACCTAAAGAGCGTCCCCTTGTCCTCTGTGATGACCGTAAAGTGAATAACTCAACACCGAGTTCACTATATGGACCACTTATGTATTTGTACATGTTGATCATACCCCCCCCCCCCCCCCCCTTAATCTCCTCTTGAGAGAATAAATTCAGTTTCTCTAATCTTTCCTCATAGCTGAGCTCCTCCATGCCTCTTATCAGTTTGGTTGCCCTTTTCTGCACTTTCTCCAGTTCCTCGATATCCTTTTTAAGAACTGGTGCCCAAAACTGAACTGCATATTCCAGATGAGGTCTTACTAATGATTTGAACAGGGGCAAAATGATATCTTGCACTGGTTGCAGCCAGACTTCATGGAGAGGGCTTTCTGAAGCATATCTGGCACGTACAGAATCACAGTTAATAGATCAAATAATATGCAGAGTGGTTCGAGGGAAGCTACAGAATGACAAAGATGTTTTTATTACAAATTCTGTGAGCAGACTGCAGTTCCTCTTTAATACAAGAAAGGACTTTGCTCGCTTTGGAAACCGCAGCTTGGCATTGCATGCTATTTATTGAACTTATGAACTACCAAAACCCCCAGATCCTTCTCCAGTACGAAGTGTGTGTCCTTTTTAGCTGACATTGGGCTTTGATATATTGTATATTTCTCTAAAGATTGTACAAAAGTGCATAAATATATTGAGGCAAATTGAAAAAGTTTCTCCTTGTAGTTGAAATAATTCACTCATCATCTTTTCCATAAAATCCTGCTCTTGTCTTGAGAACACATACATCGATGCGGGTTGCTTTGCTGCTTTACGACACTCAGATTATTTAAATGGAGTATAGTACATTAGTGATAATTTATCCGAATGTATTTGACCCATTTTTCTCATGACCATTAATTTTGTTTACATTGGAAAATGAAGGTAGGTGACACTGCATCCAAAGAGTATAAGCCTTTTGACTGTGGCTGCTTGACTAGCATTTTTTGAGACACTCACATTCTTAGTCTACATACCCTTACTGGTGTAAGATGTTTGGGCAAAAATAGAATTACTTGGATTACCTTGTATTCAGCAGCATAAGCTTTGCACTAACGTTTCTGTACTTCCTTCCCACAGGGTGGATTGCTCAGGAAGGAGGGTAGCCAGTTTGGATGTTGATGGCGTGATTAAAGTATGGTCCATCGATGGTATTATGCAGACCAAGGCATCTGCCATCTCCAAGTCCGCTCTGCTGTCTCTGGAGTGGGCAACAAAGAGAGACAGACTGGTAAGTGCACAAGAGTTTAACTGTAACCCACGCTGTTAAAGCTTAATTCTACTTTGTTTCAATTCAATAAACAAAGAACAAAAACATGTTCCTTTATAAAGCAGCCGCAGCCAAAAAAAACAGCATGAAGTCCCCTCCTGGATAAAACCCCTCTCAGCTAAGCTAACTCAGTTTTTAGCAAGTCTCCTTAGGTAATGGATTTGCCTGTGATGTCTCTAAAGATTTCCTTTATTTTATGGCCTTTATGAACACCCCTGATACAGTGGAGGAGAACTGCATCCAGTCTGTATGCTGCGGCTTGATGGTTGAGAGGGACTGTACCTAGTGCCTACAGGCAAGAGCGAGGATGGCATGTAATTTTGCCAGTTGACACTGGACCTTGTGGGCAGCGGTCTAGGGTGCAATATATATGGCGAGCTTGCTGGCAGGGTTTTCTACATGTTCAGGATACTGGTCTCCCTGGAGGGCAGTAAAGTCCCTGAAGACCTTACAGGGGCACACCAGCCATGATGGATAAAGATTGGGCCTTCTGGACCTGTAGTATTGAACTAGTAAGTGCCTCTGATATGTTGGAGAATGTTTAATTTTAAAAGTGGAAGTTCTACACCAAAGGATTAAAGTCCACAATGAGATTTTAATACAAGGCATATATTGGTTGCCTTTTGGGGGCCACACATTGCCCCCTTCATCCGGGCTTAAGAAAATAAGATCTGCCTATATACACTCTTACTGTGATTCGTCATTTGGATATGATATGATCTCAAAATATAAACTCGTTAATGTTCAGCAGCTGCTGAAATTGGCTTGGAGTTTGTCAAGCCATTAAAGTTTGGGCAAAGAGTATGCTCCATTCTAGAGAATCAGACAAAAAGTAACAGGTCATCTGGCAGTTCCTGGAAGATTTACAGAGGGCCTAGAGTTTCTTTGTAGTGGCCATGGAAGATTCCATACAGCAACTTTCAAGGGTGGGCCCCATGTCTGTCCACATGAGGAGGATCCTATAGCTCAAGTGTTGATCGGGAGAATGTCACTGCAACTTGAGTTGCAAATTGAGTGGCTGCCCTTGGCGGGTAAATGCTTTTCTTTATCGTACATCATGGGACACAGAGCCTTAAGTAATTACTTCATGGGTTATAGGCCACCTTCAGGTGATGGACACTGGTATACCCAATCCAAGAAGTTCACTCCCTGTATAACCCCTCCTCCTTCCAGGAGTACATCTGATTTTTTTCGCCAGTGTCTAAGGTGTTGGTCACGAGTGAAGATGTGCTCTGAGGAGCTCCAGGAGGGATCCATGCTGGATTTAAATAGCCTCCATACACCAGGTCCATCCAAAGTGCCACTGAGGCCTAAAAGGATGGTAACTGAGGCCTCGTATATGAAGCATGAGGTTTTGCCTGTAACGCCTCTTTGTAGGGCTGGAACCCAGGGCTTTGGTCTTGCTACATTACCTAGCTTTCCTAGTAGGGTGCTTTTACAGGTTGAAGGGAGTTGGAACCCCAGTATCTAGGGACCCAGTCCTTGAAGGTTTGCTAAACGCAGCCCGCCGTGATGGGTGAGGGTTGGATTGTCTGTTAATTCAGCAAATCCTGCGGCGGGGATAAGGTAAGGGAAGAAACTTGGGTATTAAAAACATCTATGTATTCTTCCATTAGGGAAAAAATGTCATGCCTTAATTCTCCAGTAGAGGGAGTCTATGCACATACCTTACTCTGTTGTCTTCACTGTAAAGCTCAGTCTGTGTGTGGTCGCAGCAGCGTGTGCAGGGAAATTTTCAAGGTAAAAGAAATCTGCAAAATGTTTTCTTTCTCCCCCCTGATGGGACCAAAGGGTTAGGGGGACATCAGCGCTGTGCTAGATCCCCCTCCCCAACTTCAGAACCTTTGCAAAGGGAACAGTGGTCTCAGGTTGAGGTTTTACTCTGTCAATTAGGAGGAAAAACAAACCGATGATTCCTCTGTGGAGGAAACAACGGTAGATGAACCTTTTTCAGCCTCACAATCTGAGAAATTGTTGATACAAACTCTTAAGGAGATGGTTCGTTCCACTTTCATGCTGCCCCTGACGGAGTCTCCTGAAAGCTCAGTTTCTTCGAACCTCTTCAGCCTTCGCATGCGTTTCCTGCACATGCATTACTAGAACAGCTTATTTTTGCTGAATGAGATCACCCGGATAAGCATTTTTTCCCTCCTAAGAGTTTTTCAATTCTCTATCCCCTGGAGGAGAAATTCTCCAAAAGATGGAAAATACCAGCAGTTGATGCTGTGATTTCCAATGTGAATAAAGGCCTAACTTGTCCTGTAGACAATGCACAAATGCTTAAGGATCCAACAGATAAAAAGTTGGAATCCCTGTTAAAATCTTCTTTTTCCATGGCAGGTGCCGTTACTCGGTCTGCAGTTGCTGCAATAGGCATCTGTCAATCCCTAAAGGACGAATTTAAACAGGCCCTTAGAGAACTTCCTGTACAACAAGCTCGGGATTTGGCTGAACTACCAAAAGCATTATGCTTTGCCATAGATGCCATTAAAGATTCTATTCACCAGGCGTCCCGCCTTATGCTTGTGCATATGCATAGAATCCTGTGGTTAAAAAATTGGTCAGCTGAAGCACCATGTGAAAACCTCCTAACTGGGTTACCTTTTCATGGGGAGCGGCTATTTGGAGAAGATTTGGACAAATATATCCAAACAATTTCTAGTGGGAAAAGTACTCTTGCCAGTCAAAAGAAAGTATAAACACCCCTTCATCTAAACGGGCTCTTTCCCCTGCACCAGGGGCTTCCGCCTCTAGGCAGTGGAGACGGCCTCCGCCGTCAGACTAGAAGAAAACCTCAGGGTCAAACCCAGGCTCAAAAGAAGTCCTGGGGTTGGAAACCTGCAAAGCAGAATTCTAAAGCTTCATCGTGAAGAAGCAACCCCCCTCACCAAGGTGGGGGGGGGGAGACTTCTGCAGTTTTCAGAAGTCTGGAAAAAGGAAATTCAGGACAGATGGATCATCTCCACAGCAATGCTGGGGTACAAGCTGGAATTTCGGGACTTTCCACCGTCTCGCTTCCTGAGGTCAAGCGTTCCCAAAGATCCAGAGAAAAGACCATCTGTTTCAGGCACTAGACCGATTTAATATCTCAAGGGGTGATCATACAGATCCCCACAAAAGAGCAAGGTCTGGGGTTTTATTCAAATCTTTTCATGGTACCAAAACCAAGTGGAGACGTCTGACCCATTCTAGATCTAAGTAATCTAAATCAGTTCCTGAAGATCCGCTCCTTTCGCATGGAGACCATCAGGTCAGTAGTTTCTATCCTAGGAGGAGAACTTCTGGCATCAGTCGACATCAGGGATGCATATCTGCATGTCCCTATATTTCCCGCTCATCAAAAGTTTCTGCGGTTCGAGTTAGAACAGCCGCATTTCCAGTTTGTAGCCCTGCCCTTTGGGCTAGCCACAGCACCCCGGGTGTTCACCAAAGTGCTGGCCCCATCTCTAGCCAGGTTAAGGGCACAGGGCATAACAGTTGTAGCGTACCTAGACGAGCTATTGCTAATAGATCAGTCGGTGGCTCGTTTGGAGCAGAGTGTACACACTACAACCAATTATCTGGAAAGTTTGGGTTGGATTCTCAACCTAGAGAATCTTCCTTAATACCGCTAAAAAGGCTGAAGTACTTGGATCTGATCATAGACGCAGCCCAGGAAAAGGTGTTCTTGCCTCAGGCAAAGATCAACTCCATAAGAGAGCTGATGCGGATGGTCAGGTCAAATGGCGATCCCTCCATTCGCCTTTGCATGAGGTTGCTAGGAACCATGGTGGCTTCATTCAAAGCAGTTCCCTATGCCCACTTTCATTCAAGACTGTTGCAAAACTGTATCCTGTCTGCTTGGAACAGAACAATTCAAGCTTTAGACTTGCCAATGCAGCTGCCCCCAAGGGTGTCCCAGAGCCTCTCAGCGCAGAGAGGTGAACCATATTCTAACTTGGGCAGAAAGGAATGTTCCGTGCCTATTGGCAGTCTTCATTTCGGGAGTAGAGAATTGGCAGGCGGACTACTTGAGTTGCCAGCATTTATTCCCAGGGGAATGGTCTCTTTACCCCGACATATTTCAGGCTGTTTGTCAAAGATGGGGGACTCCGGACGTATATCTTCTAGCGTCCAGGTTCAACATGAAGTTAGTCAACTTTGTGGCCAGAAAAAGGGATCCATTCGCATGCGAAACGGATGCGTTGGTGACCCCATGGGATCAGTTCTCACTGATCTATGCATTCCCCCTATTCAGTTGCTGCCACGACTTCTTTGCAGGATAAAGCTGGAAAGAAAGCCGGTAATTCTGGTGGCACTAGCATGGCCCAGAAGGTCATGGTATGCAGAAATCTTAAAGATAGCAGTGGAGGGCCCATGGTCCCTCCCACTACGGCCAGATCTGTTCACAGGGACCGATATTCCATCCTTCCTTACGGTCTCTAAATTTAATGGCTTGGCTATTTGAAAACCACATTCTGAAGAAACGTGGGCTTTCCGGGTCAGTTATCTCTACCCTGATTAATGCAAGGAAGACAGCTTCCAGAACTATATATTATAGGGTCTGGAAGGCTTATGTTTCCTGGTGTGAATCCAAGGGTTGGCACCCTCGGAGATATATCACAGGCAGAATTATTGCCTTTCTACAATTAGGGGTAGAAATGAAATGGGCCTGGAGTACTATTAAAGGCCAAGTCTCAGCTTTATCGGTCTTATTTCAAAGACCACTTGCTACTCATTCTTTACTCTAGAGTTTTATACAAGGGGTAACGTGGCTTAATCCGCCCCTCAAACCTCACTTGAACTTAGTTTTGTCTGTTACAAAAACAGCCATTTGAATCGATACAACATATTCCCTTAGTCCTTTTGACAAGGAATTTGGTATTTTTTGTTGCTATATCCTCAGCAAGGAGGGTTTTGGAATTGGCTGCTCTTTCTTGTAAAGAGCCATATTTGATTTTTCATGAGGACAGAGTGGTGTTTTGCCTTCGTCCAGGTTTTTTTTTACCAAAAGTGGTCTCAGGTTTTCACCTTAACCAAGATATTGTGCTGCCATCGTTTTTTTCCAAAACCATGTTCCAGGGAAGAGAAGTCACTACATTGTCTTGATGTGGTGAGAGCAGTGAAAATCTATTTAAAGGCAACTGTTCAGAGTCGTAAGACTGATGTCTTATTTATTCTGCTAGAGGGTCCTAAGAAGGACAGGCAGCGTCGAAATCCACTGTCGCTAAGTGGATTCGGCAAGTGATAATTCAAACTTATGATTTAAGGGTAAGATTCCCCCTTTTCAAGTTAAGGCGCACTCTACCAGGGTGGTTGGTGCTTTTTGGGTAGTGCGTCATCAGGCCTCCATGGCTCAGCTCTGTAAGGCCGCAACTTGGTCTTCAGTGCATACATTCACAAAATTTATCAGCTGGATGTAAGGAGGTATGAGGATATCGCCTTTGGGCGCAGTGTGCTGCAGGCAGCCGCATAGGTCCTCAAGTCTGGGGGTACCCTCCGGGTTGTGTCTCCCTCCCCTCAAGTAGCATTACTATGGGACATCCCATTAAGCAAAGCCCTGTGTCCCATGATCAAGAAAATAGAATTTTTATAACCTCTTACCTGTAAAATCCTTTTCTTGGAGTACATCATGGGACACAGAAGTCCCTCCCCTCTTTTTTGGGATTTAAGTATATTGCTTTGCTACAAAAACTGATGTGCTCCTGGAAGGAGGAGGGGTTGTATAGGGAGTGAACTCCTCGGATTGGGTATACCAGTGTCCATTACCTGAAGGTGGCCTATAACCTATTAAGTAATTACTTAAGGCTCTGTCCCATGATGTACTCCGAGAAATAGATTTTACAGGTAAGCTGTTATAAAAATCCTATTATTTACACCATCTTTGGGTGGCTTTATCCCCAAGTTGACAAAGTAAAAGCACACTTTTAACCCTTTAAAGAAGGTGACAGGTCAAACCTATGACATCTTTGGAATCCAAGAAGAGTTATTTTCTTGAGTAGAAAACCGCAGCCTCTACGTAAAGCCTACTTTTAAGCTCTGTATGAAAAAATGGACCCTGAAATACTCGTCACAGTGAAGGTCCTAGCCTATTCTGGATATTAACCAAGTTGCTGGAATTTCAGAAATTCAGGATGGCATCCACCTGGTTGGTGAATGCTTCACTTCATGGGGGGGGGGGGATTTCCTGGCATCTGTGGAAATTAACGATGGCTACCCACACATCCTGATTTTTCACCCTCACCAGCGCAGTGGAGGATTGCCAATATTTGTGCCTTTACTCTAAGGCGTGTCCACGGGCCTCAGAATGTTTACCAAAATATTTGGTCTGGTTCTAGGGTTGTTGAGGACCCAGGATATCCCCACTGTGAGCTACCTGGACCACCATCAGCTTAAAAAACGGATATCAAATGTCCAGCTGACAGTACAGGTCCTGGAAAGTTGGGATGCACCAATGGCAGTTTTATTTTTTTTAAGTACGAGTACCGATACTTTTTTCTCAAGTACTCGCGTATACTAATTACCGATGCCTATTTCGATGGAGCCGGTTCACGTATGTGCGGAAAAGCCGCAGTGTAATTTTTAAGCATCGGGTATGATTTTCATACTTTCAGTTTGGAGATCGCTCCCAGTGAGGGAGACAGAAGTTCTCACCAGGGGGGCAAAGACAGAGGGTCTCATCAAGGGGTCAGAGGTGGCCAGGAGACAGCAAATCTTATTTCAGGAGTCGGGTCAGTTCCTATCGGGGTGTCAGGAGTAAACCCAATCCATAGGCCAGAGGTGGGCCATACTGCAGCAGGGAACTTCAACTAAAGGCTAGAGAGCCAATTATCCAGAAGAACTGGACAACACAGAGCGACTGGCCTCTGAGCTCGAGTGGGTGGATCTCTTGTTGCACTCCCGCAGTTACGCTGCACACAGACAAGTCATACTGCCAGCTGGATATCCCTGGTTTGGGTCTGCATACAAGCCTTTACTGCTTGCTTTTTGGTAAGCGTAAAATCTGTGTGGTGAAGGATCACTGTGAGCAGTGTTTCAACGTAGTTTTCACAATCAAGTCCTCTCCGTAGAGTATTGAGGGGCTTTTCTTTGGGACTCTTCTCACTTTCACTCAAGGTTTCTGATTTTCTTCAGTCAAGATCACTTATGAACTCTGATATGCATATATTGATTCACAGCCTTATTTGCATTGTTTGTCACTGATCCTTTATGATTTATTTGATCATTGCATTTTTTTTTGGATTTCTTTAGTGTTGGTATTTCATGAGAGGAATTTTCTAGATTCATATTTCATCATCTCATGACATGTACGATTCATTTATGTATATTCACATTCAATCAATGGTATAGCGCAGTTTTTATCTATCTATCTATCTATCTATCTATCTATCTATCTATCTATCTATCTATCTATCTGATTTTCATAACTGTTCAAGAGCAATTTCCAGTGTCATACGATTTAAAGATTCCCACCTTAACCCCTGAACAAAATCACACCAGACTTTCTACAATCGCACTGAAACTGTGTGAAGGTATCCGTTTTAGTATCAGAGCATTTGCACGAGTACATTTTTTTTTTTTTTTTTTTTTTTAATATATATAACCATACACAGCAGTATTTGCTTAATGTACACGGGACGTTTTACAACTGCTCCTAAATGTCTGTTTACCAGCAGCAGTGTAAATGAAGCCTAAAGGTCTAGGTAGTGATTGTGGGCAGACTCACAGCAGTTCTATGATGTGAAGGACCCTGATTGGAAGAAAAACCGTGCCTTTATAAGTAATAAAGTAAAAGCCCTTAAAACCTATGGCATCATAACACCTGAGCATCAATAAAAACTCTCTCTATAACAACATTTTCATCTTATAACCAGTACACTCCCAGAGCTAGGTCTTGACATCTGTTCTACCATGTACTTGGGTCCAATGACCCCTCTACCAATACCAGGAGGGCCATGCACATATAAAAAGAAATTGAGAAATCAAAGAGAAGAAAGGTACTAAGGGAGTATAGAAGAAAGAATAGTAGGTCTAAAAAGGGAAGGAGAGGGAAGAAAGTGGTTCCCCCTGGGGGGGGGGGGGGGGGAGGGGTCATGCTCTCTCGTTCCTGGGGTCAACCCTGCGTGTCCAGTACCTGCAATTAACTAAGCCAGGGGGACCAAATTTTTACAAAGCGCGATTGCTTGATTGCTTGTCCTATAAGATGCAATCTTCATTACAAAAATCAAAAAATCAAATGTTTTAAATGGTAATTGATATACATTCTTTAACAAACTAAATGTCATCCAGTTAGGGTCCTTACAGTCAGGTACTTTTTAAATATGTGGGAAAAAAAATTTTTTTCTTTTTAATTTATGAAGTTCAAAAAGATCCCTTGCTGATCGGAGCAGACGGATGACACATCTGTGTCTGCTCAGTTAATGCAAAGCGGACATAGACCGATCCTGGTCTGCTCCATTGGTGGCTGGGAGTGAATGGACTCTACTTTCCATTTACACCCAACTACCTCCTACCTGCTCCACCTAAACAGGAAGAGGACAGAGTCCTCTCCTGTTTTTTATAGCAGGCCCAGTTGGAGCTAGGTGGGTGTAAATGGACGGTCTGTTTACACCTGTCTGTCCATAGGGAAGAATAGACCTTCTGATCAGGTTCACCTGCCCTAATTAGAATGTCCGTGTGAAAGGGGCTTTAGTGTTCTCAGTGGAATGGGTCTTTTTTTTTTTTTTTTTTTTTTTAAGGTAAATGCAGATTCCTGGCTCAATTTGCTGTAGCAATAATGGAGATCCATATCTTTATGTAAAATTGTAGACTGTAGTGTTGGATCACTTGGCTTGAATATGAATTTCATGTGTTCTTCCTTTTTTTTTTTTTTTTTTTCTTGTCCCTCTCCGATGCAGCTCTTACTAGGCAGTGAGGTTGGTACTGTCCGCCTGTATGACACGGAAGCAAAGAAAAACTTGTGTGAGATCAATATTATTGATGATATGCCAAGGTTAGTGCTGTTTGTATTATGTCTTTTTAACGTAACAGTCTTTGCTCTATACTTTTGGGTTATTTGATACTGGAGGACAAAATTGTGATGTCTTTGCAAAGGCCCCTCCCTTCTTTCCCGACCCACTGATAGTCCACTTACCAGTGTTTCCCTGACGCTTCTTCCGCTGCCTTGGCCATGGAAGACACAAAGTGCTTCGAGTTATGATGGAACAAATGAGCTTCTGCTTTTTGATAGTGCTGGGGTCTAGCAGCCCATTGACGGAGGGAATTACATCACTAATGCACATGATGTTGTAGTGTTACCATCTGTGCACACATTTTGTAGAACATTTGTGTATGTAAAGGTTGTAGTTTTATCAGAATCATTCTCAAACAAATGTTTTAATATTTGCCTTCTCAGGATCCTATCTCTGGCTTGCAACCCCAGCGGGACTTCCTTTGTATGTTCTGCAGCAGCAGTGTGCTCACCTACTCAACTAGAACCATCAGTTCCTGGTTTAGGAGAGAATGGGACCAACCAAGTGCCAGGGAGATTACTACTGTGGGACACAAAAACCATGAAACAACAGGTAAGGCTATCTTCCTGCTATCACTTAGACCTGTTCAGAAAAGTAAAAGCGCAATTGAATTTGCAGAAATAGATATTTCTTGTCCAATAAGAGACACAGAAGGTATTACTATTGGGGTTATAACGCTGCCTACAGGAAAATCAGACACTGGCAAACACTGTTAGTGTCCTAGGAGGAGAAATTAATGTCCTTTTCTGCAGCCCCGTTTTAATGACTTGGTTGTCTGAGAAATCTCTCAATCACCATCATAGAACTTCTGGTGTTGTTTCTGCTACTCTGGACCAGAGGCATACATCAACCATCATGAAGGACCCAGAAATCTTGCTGCAGAAAGAGGAGGTAGAGCAGATCCTGTCCTAGGTAGAGCTTCATGTTCATCTTTGTCAGATTTTTTTTTTTTTTTAAACAGAATGTTCCTTTATTGAAAAACTTGAGCATGGTACACGTATAAATATCCCTATGTAAAATAACAAAGTTACTTTATATACAGACATAGGAAGAAAGGTAGCGTAGATCACATAGCTAGTCTTAAAGACCGATAGTAATTGCAAATACCCCACCATTAACACCCATTTACAGTATTAAATATGGAGTATATCAAGAGGGGCTCAACCGTGCACCACACAGAAGGAGGAAACAAAGGCCATCCTTCCCTATGCCGTCCACAGCAGCCACACCCTGTCAAATATTTTGGGGGCAATTCCTGCTGATGCATGTCATTTTATACATAGGAAGTGCTGCATTTATAGCCTTTTCCCATGAGACTATGGAGGGGGGACGGTAATTCCACTTAAGGACAATCTCTTTTAGCATAGTGCAATGAGTAAAAGATTAACATTTTGGTACATCTAGGCCTCTGATCATCATCGTTCACCCCTAATAGTAGCAACTCCGGGTTGACCGGAAGGTCCAGTTGGAGACGGGAATTTATAATATCAATCACTTCACCCCAGAAGCTGGCCACTCTCGGGCAGGTCCAGAACATGTGCATATAAGTGGCAACAGTCCCCCGCCCCCCCCCCCAGCGAGTACAATCCTGGGATCTTTGAGGATAGATATGGTGCAGTCTCTGTGGTGTGTAGTACACCCTGTGTATAAACTTAATTTGGATCAGCCTATCCCGGCATGAGATCAACAGTTTGATACTATCACCCAAGCAATCCTCCCAGTCCTCCCTGTCAAGGTCAGGTATGTCATTCTTCCATTTGTCCCAAAGACTCGTCATCCTGGGAGAATCTGCACTAAGCTGATCAAAGTATAGGGCAGATAGGTGTTTGGGTAGGGATTCCTGGGCTAGTAATTCCTCAATAGGATCCATTTTTAGATTAGGTGGAGAAGTGAATTGGGCCCGTATTGCATGCCGCAGCTGGAAGTATCTAAAGATCATTGACCCTGGTAAATTGAATTTGGCGCCAAGTGCTGCAAAGGATAATAAAGTGCCCGCTGCCAACACATCTCGCAGTGTCTTTATCCCATGCCTAGCCAAGAGTTGAGTGTCAGGGATGGAACGAAGGTGCGGGAGGTTGGGGTTTCCCCATAATGTGTAACAGGAGACCATCTATCAGGGTGATGGAATCTCCTCCTAGCTACCGTCCATACCTTAAGGTTAGTCTTGGTGGGATGTGGCAGGATAGGGTGCACACATTGACTATGATAAACCAGGTTGCCCACCTCCCCAATGCACCCCAGGGCAGCTGCCTCAAGACACACCGCTGCGTTAGCCCGGGATTGCATGAACCACCATCGAACAGTTACCAGGACAGCTGCCCAGAAGTAGACCCTCAGATCAGGTAGCGACATTCCACCAGAATGCATCGGAAGAGTTAACGTCGACCTTGCCAGTCTGGGAACGCCCCCCCCAATGAAATCCCCCATACAGCGCTCCACAGCCTTAAAAAAAAAAAAAAAGTTGGGCATCCATGTCGGGCAATTACGAAAAACGAAACTTGGGGAGAAAAATCATCTTAAGGAGACTAATCCGCCCCAAGAGGTTCAGTGGCAGAGATCTCCACCCCGTGCATTTATCCAGAAGTTGAGACGGCAGCGGGAGTACATTAAGGTCTAAGAATTTTGCTGGGTCCCTCCCTACCTGGATGTCCAAATATCTAAACTGCTCAACCCATGTCAGCTGGGTAGGTGGGTTGTCCACTCCACCCTGAGGATCAAGAGCGAACAGCGTGGATTTGTCCCAGTTAATACATATCCCAGAAAATTTCCCAAATGCATTAAACAAGGCCAGAGCTGCATTCAGAGAGGAGCCTACTTCTTGCAAATAGAGGAGGGTGTCGTCTTCATATAAAGATATCTTCTCCTCCATAGGTCCCACCCGCAAACCCTTAACCGATGCAGAATCCCAAATAAGAATTTTCAAGGGCTCCAGGGCCAAGGCAAACAGGGCAGGGGACAAAAGGCATCCCTGCCAGGTACCCCAAGGCAATGGAAAAGATTCATAGATTTGATTATTAGTGCGTATTCATGCGCTAAGGGAGTTATACAACATCTACACCCACTGAAGGAATTTAGGTCCGAACCTGAATCTATCCAGCACCTTCCAGGGAAAGCCCCACTCCACCGAGTCTAACGCCTTTTCAGCATCTAAAGACACTATGACCCTCTGCCCGCTGTTGTCATGGGGGATAGAAAGGTTCACAAAGAGGCGGCAAATGTTGATGTCGTTGCCCTTCCCAGGCATGAAGCCAATTTGATCAACATGGATGACCTGCTCCAACACTGTGGATAGCCGACTCGCCAGTATCTTGGCCAAAATTTTTGCATCCACATTGAGGAGAGGGATTGGACGGTACGAGGAGCATTCCTCAGGGTTCTTTCCTGGTTTGGGCACCAAAACCACCACCGCCTCCAACATAGAATCCGGCAAGCCCCCCATTAAAAAGAACTGTTGCGGTAGGGAAGTAAGCCACGGGGCAAGCGGATCCGGATGTTGTGTATAGAACTCTGTAGGAAGTCCGTCAGTCCCTGGGGTCTTCCCTGAGTTTTAGTAGTAGAGATTTAAGTAGTCATGGCTAGCTGAACCTCCTCTAAAGAAATATCCTGCTCAAAATAAGCCCTGTCCGGCAAGTCCAGTCTAGGAAAAGCAACCCCGCCCATGTAAGCGTGTAGGTCATTTGTAGTATAAACCACACGGGAGGAATATAAGCACCTGTATCGTCTTTAACCCCACTAATGTGCTTCATGGTAAATTGGAAAGCCACTCCAGAATCCTACCATTCTTATTGCCATGTTCAAATATTCTCTGAGCAGTATCTAGCATTGACTTGTGAGTCATATCTACTCGGAGCAGAGGTGATCTCTGCAGGGCGAATTGCCAGCCCCATAGGCGGTGGGATTGGGGTTAGCGACATAGGAGGCCTCCTTTTCACCCACCTCCCGTTCTAACTCTAATGACTGAGCAGAGGTCCTATGGGCCACTGCAATGCGGGATATATAGGCACCACGCGACCAGGCCTTAAACGCATCCCAAGTACTAGCTGGGTCAGTGGAGTTAGCATTATCAGTCCAGTACTGACACAATCCCTCTTGAATACCCTCTTGGACTGCAGGATCCTCTATCCAGTATATGGACAGCCTCCACAATCGTTCTCCCCTATCCTCAGTACAACCCTCACCAGAGCATGACCCCCCTGGAAAGGATGGAGACCTCTGAAACGGTTGAGCAAGGTACGAGTAGCAAGGATTAGGTCAATGCGTGAGAACGTCCGGCAGGACACCGAATGACACGTAAACTCCCGTATAGCGGGGTGAAAGTGTCTCCAGACATCCACCTGAGCGAACGGACCCATCCACTGAGCCAGGTCGGGGGTCCAACGGGAGGTAAAGGAGAGTCTGTCCAAATCTGGAGTAGGGGTCATGTTGAAATCCCCCAGGAACAGTACATCACCCACCCCATATGTCAACACAGTACGCATAATATCCCCAAGTAAGGAGCCATCTGCCGGAGGCAGTAGATATAAGCCCACTAACACCAGGGGTATACTCTCTATCAAAGCATGCAGCACTATATATCGCCCCTCTGTATCTGTTTTAATGTCCAAGAGCTGAAAGGGAAGAGATTTGTGTACCAGTATACTGGCCTCCCCCCTTGAGTAGCCAGAGTGCAAGGCGTGGTAGTGCGAGCCAACCCATGCCCCCTTGAGGCCCAGGATACGAGATCCTACTAATTGTCTCTCTTGTAGAAAAACAATCTGGAGGAATTTGAACACTAGGGATCTCTTGACAGCGGAGTTAAGCCCCCGGACATTCCAGGAGATTACAGATACAGCTGCCATAAAATTAAAACCACAGAAATGAACCTAAGCCAATTCCAGTCAGCCCTCACTCCAACTCCCCAAGGGGCCCCATCCAGAGGAACCTTCCCGAACAGGGCCAATCCATTCTCAATTGTACCCCATATCAGTAACATAATGTCAGTTAATATATCAAGAAACACCAGACCATGCCATAAAGGAACACTAATGCATCTGTACATATTAAACTCGCATAAAAGAAAATAACGCATTAGTCCGCAACTGCCGACCTTCCCTTTTCCCACCCCGCAGTTCCCACATGATGGGGATCCATGTGGTCTCACACTAACTAACTGGCCCGAAGGCAACTGGAACACTGGAGACGTGTAACAAAACTAGAGTGAAAAGCAAGCCATATCTGTAGTCAGTCTTGACAGCCTTCTGGAAACGATAGCAATAAAGACATAAAGTTCCCATCAGGAGGTGCTGGTAAGATGAAAAAATATTACCTGAGTCAGATCAATTGCCTGGACTGAGCTAGGGGCACAAATCTTGAAAGGGCCTGTGCGGTTGCAGCATCCCGAATGCCTCTGTAGTTCGTGAGGAGCCCCAATATAAGGGAAGAGACCCCCAAAAGTCCCCAAGACAAAAACATGAGACAAACAAGGTAAGTAATGGGGCCTCCCACCAACCGAAAGAACTAAAGTATCTTAGGGGTCACAGCTCGGGAACAGCAGGTAGATGAGTAGTAACCATGTTGCAGCGATGTCCAGGATCTTCAACCCCGTGGGAGTAGGGACTCTAGCCAGTCCGCAGCATCTTTGGGGGAGAGAAATAACCGGACTGTCTCATCTCATCGATGACTCTCAGCTTGGCCAGGAAAAGGACACTAAATTTAAGCCCTCTGGGACGGAGTGTCGCTTTAACCGAGTCAAAGGACCTGAAAAGCTTCTGTGTCTCCACAGAGTAGTTTGGGAACGTCATCAGCCGATTATTCCGATAGTGGCTCACCCACAGATCTCGCTGCCCGCAGTATCTCGTCCTGGTCTCTGAAGTTAAGGAGCCGGAGTATGAAATTTTGTGGAGGGGCTCCTTCTGGCCCTGGCTGTGGCGGCATACGGTGTGCCCTCTCCACAGTGAAGTAGGGTGATAACTGAGCCGCTGGTAAAAGGGGAGCGCAGGAGTTCCTCCACAAAGACTAGGAATTTTGCCCTCAGCCCCTTCTGTCAGACCAATGATGTGGATGTTTCTCCTTCAGCGATTTTCTGCTTCTTCGGCTCTGTACTCCAGGGATTTCATTTTAGACTGTAGCGTGCGTATAGCTCCATCATGCGCCGCTACAGTATCTTCCACATGGCCTATCCGCCCTTCTGCAGTAGTGAGGCGTGTAGCAATACACAAGGCAATAGCCGAATGACACGAGGCAATCCCCGCCATTACCTCCGGAATCCCCGGCGGGGAAGTGGGGGGGTCCTCCGAGGAGTCCGTCTGGGACGCCATGCTGGCACGCTGCCGCCGCTCAGGCCTAGGACGGTGTTCGGGGCCATCCACAAATGATATATCCAGGGGAAAATGTATCCTCCTGGCAGCTTTCCCACAACCGGAGGATTTAGAAGGCATCCGCCGTCTACCCAGCAGCAGCACAGGACAACACCAGACTCAGGTACGATATTAGAACACGCCAGCAAAGCTCTGGGAGAGACGCCCGGTCACTCTTCCATCTTGGACAAGCAAGATTATTAAAGGGACATATTTCCTGAGCATCAAAGAACTAGGGGAGCGCTGCTATTATTCTGATCGCTCCCATCCTGCGAATGCCTTGTTTAAAGTGTTGCCCTCGGGGCAGGAGATTTAGAAGTATTTCCTCTTGTACTACCAGACTGCAAAATGGTTACTTTCCACAGTCTGTATGTTTGTTTTTTTTTTTTTTTTTTTTTTGAATGCTAGAGGCTTTTTGGGGTTAAATTAAATCTGCAGTATGTTTTTATGCAATGTATGTATTTTTATGAAGATAATGTCCATGTGAGGTATGTGATGACTCTTTATGTAAGGAGACTGCATCTGCATTTTATTTTATGATTTTTACTGTAAAATGATAAATTATTCTGATGTCACCAGATCAGTGGTGCCAGTCAGTTTCCCTATTCACCACCGCACCAGTCAGTATCCCCAATCACCACTGTACCAGTCAGTGTCCTTGACCTCTGTAGTTCCCTCGCAGCTATCCCTGACCACTGCAGCCCCCTCGCAGTGTCCCTGAACACCATTGCAGCAGTCCTCTTGTCCCAGATCACTGCCACACCAGTGCAGTGCCTGTACTCACTCTGGCTTGTTGATTGACCCTGTTTCTGCCTGCTGCCTGGGCCAATCCATTGCCTGTTTGCTGACCATGTCTGCCTGCGGCCTGAACTGCCCCATCTGCGCATTCTGCTGACTACATTCCTGCAAGACACCAGGCTAATGAACATGGCATTCCTGGGGTAGCCAAGTACCAGTAGGCTCTGCTTGTTTGGCTTATAGGAACTAGGGCTGCTATAGGTTTATTTATATTCCCTAACCACTTGTGTAGAGGTGACCATTACAATACATTGGTTTGGAGACGGTTGATTTGTGTGATACACAAGATACAATGTTTAGTATGTAATCAGCTCAGACAAGTCTCACACATGGTATTGCCATACTCTTGCAGGAGTAGCATAATGAGTTTTGAGGTGTAGTTTGAAGTATGGCAGTGTCTGTGTTGTGTGAGAAATTGTCAAAAAAAAATAATTTTCTTTCTGCATTTTGCAAAAACTTGTGGCAAAAAAATGACAAGACTCACTATGCCTCTTAAAATACCTTGGGGTGTTTGCTTTCCAAACGGGGGTCATTTTATGGGTGTTTCCACTGTCCTGTTGCTCCATGGCCTCCAAAAATATGATCGATAGTCAGGAAATTGGAAGCATAATTTTTGCCCCTGGAACTCTTGAATGTGCTTCCTTCTTTGGTCCCCTTTATGTGGCTAGGCTGTGAAAGGTGTCACATTTGGTATCGCCATACTCTGAAGAAGAAACAGAATTCGTTTTTGGGTGTAATTCTAAGTATTCCTTAAAGTTTTACTAAACTCAAGACCCTGCATTCACTATATTTTGGTCTCCCGCAGTACACAGAACATGGAATTGCAGTTATGTTAGTAAATATAAACTACTAAATACCTTTTCTCGTCAGCAGTACATAGCAGTCTTTTGACTTCTATCAGTGTCTGGTTAAAGCTTGTAGGAGGAGTTTTCATTCTCCCCTGATTGTCCTGTGAGAATGCAGGACCCCTGACCCTCTGCCTGGACAGTGCTGATGCTGATCACACGCACTCTCCCAAGAAGAAAAAAAAAAACTCTAGCAATACACACCAAACTGAGCATGTGCAGCTTGTCCCCCTAGCTATGTTCCGTCAGGAGATGTATTGGGGACTGTGGAAGAAGAGGAGGATCAGAGGAGACCGATTTAAATAGCCTTTTTACGTAATGCAGGAGGATTACCCCTTAGGTTCCACAGTGAGTATACCAAGCATACTTTACTGCATATACAGGCTGATTTTACTGTTGTGGGTTTAGTAACACTTTAATATATGTGTTAGAAATACTGAATCTTTTTGATTGAAAAGGTTGTGTTAAAAAAAAAAAAAAAGAAATTCCAAAAAACTTGTGGATAAAAATGGCATTTTCAAAAGACACACTATGCCTTTTCAGTAAAATTTACTTTGGAGTGTTTGTTTACAAAATAGGGTAATTTTATGGGGTTTTCCACTCTTCTGGTGCGCTAGGGCTTCCAAAAATGTGATAGTCAGTCAGGAAATTAGACATGTAATTTAGGATCCTTGAAAGCCCAATGGTGCGCCTTTGAATTTGGGCCCCTCTTCTTGTTCAAATATTTTATTTGTAACTTGGAAAATAATGCACAAATAGTATAAACAATTTGTAGGGTTTTAACCATCTCCTCTCAAGGAGAGATATTGCCCAATGATCATGTGAAAAAAATTTAACGTAGAAAAGTTGTCAAAGAAGGGTCATAGTGCAAGTGTGCATTTCATGGTTTAAAATATAGAGGAACCAGCAACAATTAAGACAACTGTCCAAGAGGCGAGTGCTAGATGCCTCTTCCCAACCATAGCTCGGGATTATGGAGGGGCAGATAGTTCCCTAGAGGAATCAGAAGTACCAGGAAGAGGAATCAAATGGAAGTGGTGGGGTAGGTTCCTTGCTGTGTAATGTCCACGGTAGTTATTAGGGTGAAAAACAAAAGGTCCCTGTAACTCAAGCAAGGCTGTATCAAAATCAGGAGGCAAGAAGTTATCAATCCACGGCTGCCGAACTTTCTGATATTTGTGGATTCTATCATGCAGGGTTGCCTCAATTTTGGCATGGGCCATTGCCTGCATGATCCTGTTTTAAGTCACTGGGACACAAAGAATTAAAGTTTTCCAAGACCTAGCTATAACTGCCATATCAGGCCTCACCAGAATACACAGCAGGTTAGACAGATGTAAGAATGCAATTCATAGGTTAGTGAAAACCTGGCTTTAGTTTGTGCCACAGTGCCAAATTTTATTAGGTGCAGATGCAAATCTCAGTTCCAGTAAAGTCCAGACACTAAGTATGTATTCCATTATCTCTCCAGCTTCAGTTCTCCCTGGAACCTGCACCCATCGCTGTGAACTGCACATCATTCAATCACAATGGCAACTTACTTGTGACCGGGGCTGCAGATGGCGTTATCAGATTGTTTGGTATGTTAAAACATTTCTAAACCTAAAGCTGGCCACATACATTACAGTCTTATTTGTACAATATCATTTAGACTTGCCAGCATCTATGTAGTTTAAGGGCCTACCAGGGGAAGGGGTGGTAAGGAGAGTCACTGACTTTTTAAATTATTTATCCTATACCCTTTATAATTATATATTATGTGTAAAGGCTGAGTTCACCTTTTGAACCATGTATCTAGGACGTAACATGGTCTTGTAAAAATAAATAAGTACATGTTTTTCCCTGTTTTGCAACAGTGAACAGTGGCCTTCTTAGCCTTTAAGCCCTGAAGAAGGGTGAGTCCGTGGAACCCGGCTGTTCTATGGTATTGTTTGTAAACTAATACTAATATTGAACCTTTTTGAACTCTGGTGCTCTCTTTAGACCTTTTATAAGCTTGAATCATATAAAATGCCTGCAAGATTTAAATAGCCCCAACCAGTCACAACCCCAGGGTTGTGATTGGTTGTTTGGGCTATTTACATCTTGTCGCTGTTTTATATGATTGTCTAAGGAAGGGGCCCTTGGTGGCCCTGAAATATCGTACTTTGGTTTGTTACAAATAAATGCCCTGGTTTATAGGCTGCATTGTGTTCTGGTGACCTGCCTGCTGTTTGCTGTCTGCGTCCCCCCTCTGGGAAGAAGAGCAATGAAACCTGACAGGCGATCTAACCTCTTTATCGAAAAAGAAAAAAAAAAAAAAAAAAACACATACCCTTAAAGGGGAAAAAGCGCTTGCAATAGAAGGATTTAATTACCAGATAAAGTACCATCATCCCAAATGTCTAATACAGAAAGGGGGGCAGGGGGTAGGGAACGGCCGCAGTTGGCTGCTCCTGTCGGCCAATATCTCAACCCCCCACAAGGAAACAGGAGGGGATTATTGCGGTACTGGATATAACTAGATATTAGATAAGAAAGGGTAGAAAAGGAAGTGGTGGTTGGATAAAAATTCAATTTTAATAGAAAACATTATTAAAAAGGATTATTACAATATCACATATAGTTGTAGTTCAAAGCAAAGGCAGTATATACAACCATATGATTTACACCCGAAATTAATGATGGATACATAGCTTGAATTCTCGACCGGTTTCGCGGTATTCACCGCTTCCTCAGGAGAGCAATATCTATAGTACAACATGAAATAAATTGTAATAAATACAAACAGATCAAAAGGTGTATGAATAAGTAATTATTGCAGCAAAATCATTAAATCATACATTCAACAATTACATACAAATTATATACAATAGGGATAAGCTCACCCGTTCAGGGATTCTCCGTGGGTATGTAAGGCCCCATGTAGTTCCCCCTGCGGCGAACACAGGGGATAGCAAACAGCCTCTGGTGAATAAATTTTTGAATAATTGAAATATGTAGGTCACTGAATTAGGGGATCAAAAAAATCAAAAGGAAGAGTGGAATATAAGGGTGCCAGTGTTAAAGCTCTGAGATTTCCAAACAACCAGTGTGCAAAAAAAAAAAAAAAAGAAAAAAATATGAAGAGAGATAATTGATAGTGATAGAGAGGGGAAAACCAGGGGATAAGACGGGAAGGAACAAGAAATGGGAAGGGAGGGGGGAGGGAGGGGGGGGAACAGGGGGGAAGAGGCAAGGGGGAGGAAGACAGTGAAGGGAAGAGAAAGGGGGGGGGGAGGGGGAGGGGGAAGAGGGGGGGGGGGGGAGGAAGAGGGAAAGGTAAGCGGAAGAGAGGGACCAGTGGGTCAGTGAAAAAGGGGAGCAAACCAATAATTCCATCTGTGTAGGGAGTAGATCAGAACTGAAAAAAGTTGCACACAGGTATTGAGAGCTGGCACTCACCACTAAAACGTTAATTGATTAAGACGCATGAGCTGAGGAGGAGGACGACAGCATAGCAGGGGATCATATACCAAAGTTGGAAAGATCAAGCACTGTTGCAATAGCAATGAGAGCCCCCCAAGGCTGGAACCAGTGATGTATGCGGGGAGAGGGAGGTCACAGCAGCAACTGCAATCGAAATTAATATTCAAATTACCATCCATAAATATAAAAAAGATTTGCCCACGAGTAACGAGCAATATACAAGTAACAAACTGGGGATAAAGTTTGCAGCCTTGTAGGTAATGTGGATTAACAGTAGATACAGAGCAGTGCCGGGTTGGGGGGTACTGGTCCTCAGCAGAGGGAAAACCCTCTGGATATGGACAAAAACAGAAGTACATTAATGCTACAAGTGGCATTACATAGGAAAGCCGTATTGGGTGAACTTAGTGTAAAAAGAGGACACGATGTGCAGGAAGGGTCTGGCTGGGAAAAGGGAAAACAAAAGGGAACAGAACTTACCCACAAGGTGATCCTCAAAAAGCGCAGCGTCAGGAGGCTGTAGGCTCTCATAGCGGCCGTGAAGGGAGATGTGGACAGGAGGGGAGGGAGGGAAGGAGGGGGAGGGAGGGAAGGAGGGGGAGGGGGGAAGGAAAGGGAGGAGAAAAACGGGGGGGGGGGGGGGGAGGGAAAAACTGGAACAAGACCTCATAGGAAGGCCCTATAGGACACTGATTAGTTTAGGCCGGGGGGGATGGTGGCATTGAGTCGCTCGATCCACAGGGATTCCCTTTGAAGTATCGAGCGATCCCAATCGCCACCCCTGGGACTAGGTTGAACCACCTCCAGTACCAGAAATTTGGCCACAGTGTTATCGAATCTATGGTATAGGCCAATGTGTCGGCCGATAGTCGTTAATTTGCCCCTTTCTGAGTCATAGAGGTGGTCGCCAATTCTCTGTCTAAATTCCCGGATTGTTTTGCCCACATAAAAGGCTTTGCATATACAGTTCATAAGATAGATCACCCCTTTTGTACCACAATTGGCGAAGGTCCGTGGGACCAGAATCTCCCCTATGGGTAGAACCACAGTTCTACTTTCGTGGACCCAAGGGCACCGGGGACACTCTCTATCACTATCAATTATCTCTTTTCATATTTTTTTTTTTTGCACACTGATTGTTTGGAAATCTCAGAGCTTTAACACTGGCACCCTTATATTCCACTCTTCCTTTTGATTTTTTTGATCCCCTAATTCAGTGACCTACATATTTCAATTATTCAAAAATTTATTCACCAGAGGCTGTTTGCTATCCCCTGTGTTCGCCGCAGGGGGAACTACATGGGGCCTTACATACCCACGGAGAATCCCTGAACGGGTGAGCTTATCCCTATTGTATATAATTTGTATGTAATTGTTGAATGTATGATTTAATGATTTTGCTGCAATAATTACTTATTCATACACCTTTTGATCTGTTTGTATTTATTACAATTTATTTCATGTTGTACTATAGATATTGCTCTCCTGAGGAAGCGGTGAATACCGCGAAACCGGTCGAGAATTCAAGCTATCTATGTATCCATCATTAATTTCGGGTGTAAATCATATGGTTGTATATACTGCCTTTGCTTTGAACTACAACTATATGTGATATTGTAATAATCCTTTTTAATAATGTTTTCTATTAAAATTGAATTTTTATCCAACCACCACTTCCTTTTCTACCCTTTCTTATCTAATATCTAGTTATATCCAGTACCGCAATAGTCCCCTCCTGTTTCCTTGTGGGGGGGTTGAGATATTGGCCGACAGGAGCAGCCAACTGCGGCCGTTCCCTACCCCCTGCCCCCCTTTCTGTAGTAACATAACCTTAAAGCACAACTCAAGCTCAGACTTTTTCTTTAGTGTTGGACAGAGTGGGGGAGGATTTGAACTCTGTCAGGTGTTCATTTACCATCTCTGACCATGTTGGAGCAAGTTCACCTCATTGTTCGGACAGGAAGTGATGGGAAATGTATTTTGTCTACAACAAAGAAAAAGATGCTTGAATATGTAAGTGCACCCGCAACATATATCCTCTTAGTTGGAGAGGGGTGGGTTTCATTTCTCTGCATCCTCATTGCATTATGGGAGTTTTTTTAGTTCTATCACTGGCTTGTGAGAATTCCATGAGGAGTACTCTCTACTGTAAAAGTTATTATTTGTCCCTCTGGTGGATTCTCCATTGAAATTTATATGCAAACATGGGGTGGTGACAAAAGTAGCTCAACTTTCAAAGACCATGCCTATTACTGTAAGGGCCTATTAACACTGTTGCTCAGCGGTAAAACATTTTAAGCACATTACTATAATGCACAGCAACACAAGCAACACATGTACTGCATTTGGAATGACACCATAAAGCAGTAATCCATAATGGTAACTCGCTTCTATATGCTGCATCAGAAAAAATTGTGCAGATACAATTTTCACTGCATTCTGGTGTGTTGAATTCATTGAGTGTGCTGCCTTAAAGCCTACTTTGTGGAGTCTGCAGTCCAGGTTCCTTAATGGCTCCTTCTCTGGGTGCCAGCATTGACTGATCCCCTCATTGCCTGCAGACTCTCTATTTTGGATCCTGAGAGAACCCTGGTGCTGAGCAGATAATAGGGAGTGTGCACACCTTCTGTAAGCAGAAGAATAATATAGACTTGGGACCAAAATGTGACGTGACCATGGACATAGGTGAATAAAAGAGGCTTTTAGGTAGGCTTTAAAAAAAAAAAAATGTATGCTAGTAATTAGTGGGAGAAAGGGGTGTGGGGGCAGGGGAAATCTCGATTTCAGCTATAATGCAACTCTTGTAACACGCATTATAGCATTCGTTAACATGCGCTCGTTAACGTATAACAATGCATTAGATATATCTGAATGAGCCCTAATAGTTCTGGTGGACTTTGTGTTGCAAACTATGATTGTTTTTCTTCCCATAGACATGCAGCAGCATCAGTGCGCCATGAGCTGGAAGGCACATAAGGGGGAAGTTTATTCCGTTGACTTCAGCTATGATGAGAATGCCGTGTACAGCATCGGAGAAGACGGGAAGGTGAGCATTTGAGTGGAGGTTGTAAGCTGTGTTGTGCATGATAATACAGCATGTGTGGCCATACTGCCTGTGCCTCTGTTTTATACCTATCCCCCCCTCCCATTACCACCCTTTTGCCTTACAGTTCATCCAGTGGAATATTCACAAGAGTGGTCAGAAAGTTTCAGAATATTCACTTCCATCTGACGCCACTGGCCCCTTTATGCTCTCCGGTTATAGCGGCTACAAGCAAGTCCAGTTTCCCAGGGGCAGGCTCTTCGCTTTTGACTCAGAAGGCAATTACATGCTCACCTGCTCAAGTAATGGAGGAGTTATCTATAAGGTGATTCCCTTTTATCACATTGATCTCTTTTGAGACATTCTGGTGCTTTATACGTCAGTATTGTCTCAAAATAATTTCTTCCTACAATGTTTAAAGCTGATGTTTTTTTTTTTTTTTTTTACTCTGCATATATTTTGAGTTCCCTAATTCTCCCACCTCCTTCCCTATGAACATATGAGTGATTTTTTTTTTTGTTTGTTTTTTTTTTTTTAATAAAACTTTTCCCTTTTACCCTTTTCATGCAATCAGTACAAACAAATGGTCACTGGATAGGCAGAGGGCAGGTTAGCCTGGAGGGAGCCCACCCCTCAAAGGCAGAGGGGCACACTGGACACCCAGCATATAGCACAATGGCAGCAAAGGTGTCCAGTGCATCCCCTCACCAGTATTCCAAAAGTAAAAACAAATTGCCTTTGCCCACACCTATAACTTGCCTTTGCAGCAAGAAGTACATGAAAGGGTGTTGCATGTCAAACAAAGCCAAAGAAAATTCCCAGCTTAAAGGGGAGGTCCGCCCACCCCTGCAAGAATTAAAAGCCAGCAGCTACACATACTGCAACTGCTGACTTTTAATAATGGGACACTTACCTGTCCTAGAGTCCAGTGATGTTTCCATCAGCTGCGGAACCCGGCAGTGTAGCATTACGGCTTCACGCCCGATCCCTACTGTGCATGTGCGAGGCACCGCTGCGCTGTCCTACTGGCCCGGCGGCGGAGGGAAGGAGAAGGGAGCCAAGCTGTGACATGATGCGCTGTGCACAGACTCCCGGAAGTGGGGACAGGATACCTGTCACAGGTATCCGCTCTCCCCTCCCCCCAGAAAGGTGCCAAATGTGGCACTGGAGGGGGGGACAACAAATGAGCGTTAGTTCCACTTTTGGGTGGAACTCCGCTTTAACTTACCAACCAGCCTGCAACCAACCCAATTATCCTGTCTAACAGTATGAGTTAAAAGTAGGGGTTTAGTTTGCACACCTTTGCAAATCCACGCATAAGCTGCAGAGCTGCACCAAGCCACCCTACTATTATCTGCAGTCCTAACTCTAAATTTTGAGAGCTTCCATAGTAGAAGCACATGCATTACATACCCTTTTTATTTATTTTTTTTCTATTTTTTTTGCCTCAGTGATGCACATCTGCTTTACTATGCAATGCATGCTGATCAGAACTAGTGGGAGGGGCTAGCTAATGCTGGATGTCCTCCATCCAGCAAAAAAGGTGGACTGTATCTGACTTGCTGCAGCTTCTAGTGTACATTGTGAAAATTTCAGTGTGCAGTGAATCGGGGTGAGAAATTGTTCAGCTGCAAAACACTGAAGGAACAAGGGCGAGGGGGGGAATGCATGGTTAAAGTGTGTGTGTGTTTTTTTTGGGGTTTTTTTACTTCTCCTATTTGAGGTTTTCTTTCACGCCTTATGAAAGGAGTGAGGAAACTTCTTCTCCCTTTTTAAAGATCAACATAAAACAAGTTTTGGCTTTAGATACACCGTGCAGTTCTGATAAATACTTTAACACTTTTTGGGCTCCATTCACATGGGGCGATTTATCTGCATACCCGTGTAGGACCTGCATAGTTGTTGCATACATCCCCATGCCACCGTCCCATGGTTCCCTATTGGGATATGCAGCTGCAGACAGAGCCCCAATATGACATCTGTGTTCAGGTGCCTGAATAACCATGTCGTTTTGTGACACAGCAGCTCTGTCTATGCAGCTGCGTGTCCTAATAAAGAACAATGGAGTGCCAGCATTGAGCATGCAACAAAAATCGCCCCTTATGAATTGGGCCTTAGCCCCTGCTACAGTCTCTGACCTTGTGACTTGTTACAATGTTGCATTCTGTACCACTGAGAAAATCCTCCTTGTCTGCCTGGGACACACTGATGGCATAACTGCAGCCTAGGCAAAGTTACTGTACTGGAGCTGAAGGATGGATTTTTTAATGATAAAAGTAGCTTTTCTGAAAACGTATATTGTGAATTGTCCGAATTTGTTTTCATGCTTGCAATTTGTAAAGTTGTAAATTGTCCACTGTAAAGTAAGATACAGTACGATGAAAATTAAATCTGAGCCGGTAAATCGGAAACTAATTCTTGTAATTTATTTTCCTTCCTTTGCAGCTTAACAGTGATGGTAGTACATTAGAGAACTGCCTGTCTCTGGGTGGACACAGGGCCCCTGTCGTCACAGTGGACTGGAGTACAGCGGTGGAATGCGGCACTTGCCTAACTGCCTCAATGGATGGAAAAATCAGACTGACCACTTTACTGGCCCAAAAATCCTAACTCTGCATCTCAGACTTCTTTTGTATTTCATAACCGAGGAAAATTGTTGAATCTTTGCCGCCATCCTAGCTTAGGGAGCAGGAAGTTCAGACTTGTGGAAATCTCTCGACACATTAAATGTAGCAGCACAGATCTGGCCATTGTACATTCCAGCATGGGTAGAAATTTACCAGTATTATTGGACTTTGTGATTCAAAGCTTCTAAAAGAAGAACTGTACTTGTTCCCTGTAGCAACCATTAACCTTTTAATTCTACCCTTTTGCAATAGTAATATGGAAGGAACAAAATGATGGTTGTTGTGGGTGCAAAGAACGTGTTTGTTTTTTTTTGTTTTGTTTTTTAACATTTTTCTATGTTCAGGTCTAACACAACTCACATTTAGGTAACCTTAGCAGGTTTCAGGCTACCAGTTCACACAGTGTCTTATTTATTAACAAAAGCTCCCCAAATCTCTGGCTTGTTAGTAAGTTTCTAGGATGAAACCACCAATCTGGATATAGTATTTTAGCCTTGGGAGCAAGCTGAACTAATTTCTTTTAGCTCAGCAGTGGGCTCCCAGCTCTACCACCTCTGCAGCATTATGAAGAGAGGTCCTATTTTACCCCAGATTGCTGAATTTATTTCCACTGTGGAAGATGCATTGGGAGGCGTGTTACTTCTGCTGCAGGAGGAGGACAAAGGCAGGGATCGTTCAGTAAATAGTCTCCACAGCAATGCTCTGTGTGTGACAATTTGCTGACGATTCAGGCCAGCACAGTTTGCCTACTACTGAAATGACTGTTGGAGAGAGGTGACCTGTTTTTTGTTTTTTAAAGTGGAGGTGTTGATGAAGAAACGTCCCTTTTTACTCTTATATGATTATTGGAGAGCCAACAAATATGGCAGGTGCAATAGTCTGCATCACTAATGTAAATACAGGACTTCTAATTCCTGCCCAGTTTTGCTCCAGTGCTTTTAGCAATCAGCAGGGGCCCTTGCCACCAGTTCTGCCACAGCGTCTCTAAAGGCACTTTAATATCAGAACGACTTTGCAGGGGATAGATAGTCATCATTTGAGCAAGACTAAGACCATTGTGCAATAACCAGTAGTGGCCAACCAGAATCACCCTTTCACTTCTCTAACATCAGTTGCAATGCTGAAGTTTCTTGCACTGTCTCCTCTGTGTTTGGAAGATAAGTGCTCCTAAAAATCCTCTACTGCAAGATATTTGTAGAGTACCATTGCTGAGTTGTTTTAGAAAATGCTACTTACCTGACCCTCTTTGGTTACAGAACTGGGCCACTGGTCCAAAACAAATATGATCAAAATCAGATTGAGGTCACAACAACCGATTTGCTTACTTGTATGAAAGTCAGTTTGATAGGCAGGCATTCATTTTTCAGGAGACATCAGGGATGGCTGCTCTGTATTTCTTCCGTATGAGTTTCCTTTAAGGTAGTGTTTGAACTTGTATTTTAAACTACCATAACTGTGTGATTGGGTTCTGGAGGCATTGGCATCTTGTGCCCATGTCCTGCAATGCCTCATTCATGAGGCCCACATTAGTTGGTGGATGTGGGAGGGTGACTGAGCTCTGGAGGATGGAAAGTTGCCTACAGAGACCAGCACATGAATGAGGACAATCTTGCTCAATTTTAGCAGTTTATGGTACACATGCAAATGATGGTCTTGCTTTAAAAGTAACCTGGAAGGTAAATATTATTAAACATGCTGTAGCGAACATGTTTTTGACTTGCAAGCTCTGCATCTGTCACATTGTACTCGCAGCCTTTATTTTCTTAGTCCTGTTTTTCAGTTCCTTGTTACCCCAATTGTGTAGGTATCTAAATATGACTGGGAGTCCAGTGAGCACCACAGGTAGACCCAGTGCCCTCAGTATTAGGCTCGGTTCACACTGGAACCCGCTGCGGATCGCACAGGAGTGCTGTGCGTCCCTATTCCCTGTTTCAGGGACGAATCGGGGCTGAATCTATGCCTGAATTCGGCCCTGAAACGGAGCCAAAGACACACACAGCATTTCTGTGCAGTGCTCTCCACAGCCGCAACGGAGATATGTGAACCGTCTCCATAGGGAGCCAGTCACATTCTCCTGCTATGGGAATTAGATGTGGGGAAACCCACACTAATTTGCATAGGTGTGAATCTGCACTCTCCCAATCAGTATTGGTTATTTTTAATCCTATCCTTGTGGTGCTAGCATTAGTAAATGGATAGGAAAGTATATCATATTTACTTGTTTTAAACTTTTTTTTTTTTTTTTTTTTTTAAATTTCCTCGGTTATTTCCAGGTTTCTTGCCTAGGCAAATGATGTCCTATATCCCAGAAGTCTTCAGAAAGGGAAGAGGAGGGCTTTTCTCAGCTAAGCACACTCTCCTGCATGCATGATTCTACATGAATCATCTGCCCTTATTCAAGATGGCTATGGTCAGAAATGCTAAGGGTTTTTTTTCAATGTGATTTTTCAACAAAATGAAGCAGAGAGACATGGATGGGGGAGTTTTTTTTTTTTTTTTTTCTTTCAATAATAAAAATGAATTGAATAGTGTTTTGGTTTTGGTGCTCAGATTCAGTGAAGATCCACTGTAAGCAGTCAGTAGCAGTCCTGGTCAGATGCGCTTCCTCAGTATGAGGACACTTGTGCAGAGGGGTGTAGCTGTTGCTCAATTCTGCCAATATAGAGCACTGTAGAGGAGGACAGGAAAGCATAATTTTCACAGAGAGAAACTATAGTTGGGCCAAGTGGCCAAAGCAAACTTTTTTTCCGAATTCTTATTCTGATACTGTATCATACTCTTGTAGCATCAGTTACAGCATGCAGCGCTGTGTTTCGGCAGCAGTGCAAAGACTTCCTGTCTGCTGCTAAAAAAAAAAAATCTAGTGCTTTTCAGCAATTCACAGGGTTTGAATTTTTAACAATGAATGCAAGGCTTCCTCTGACTGGCCAAGGTGGAGTGATACGTGGATGATGACATGATTTTCATCTCATCCAATCAGAAGAAGCCCTGTATTCGTTCATAACAATACAAGGTTTTCTATGAATGGCTGAGAAGTAGCCCAGCTGAATTATGTGCTGGCAGCAGGTGGGAAGTCCCTGCACTGCTGCTAGGACACAGCACTGCATACTGTAGGTAGCTGATGCTACATTATGATACAGTACTGACAGTGACTGCATCACTTAGATGTGAACATAGTGGCCCAAACAAATTATTTAAAGTGGTTGTAAACCGTTATTTTTGTTTAAAAAAAAAACATGCCTATACTTACCTGCTCCATGGTTTTGGACAGAGCAGCCCGATCCTCCTCTTCTGGGGTCCCTTGCCTGCGCCCCAGGCCCTACCTCTTCATAAGATGCCCCTGTGGAAAGCGGCTTTCCCTGGGAGCATGAGTCCTGCTGCTGCGTCCATTGATACAGACAGCTGGACCGGAACCCCCCCCCCCCCCCCCCCCATAGAATGCATTAAGGTGAAAAACCTTAAAGCGGTTGTATACCCCTCCTGCACCTTTTTGTTCTTCCTACAGGGAAGCCTATAATAAGGCTTCCCTGTAGGTAAAATGAATATCTCCTAAAACCTGTATGGTTTAGGAGATATTCACCTTGCATGCAGCTGCTGACATCAGCGGTGCATGCGCTCTGAAGGTCCGATGGATGTTGCCGGAAAGAGTACTCCCTCGTGCATGCGCGGGACTGACGTAATTGCGGCTTTGGCCACGCACATCGCCAGAGCCATGAATACAGAAGAAACGAAGAGAGAACATGTCAGCTCCCTCAGTGGTGACCAGGAGGCCGTGCGGGTGCTTCGTTCTAAGATAAGTATTTCATAATGAGTAGTATGCGGTGCATACTAGCTCATTATGCCTTTTACAGGGTTTTTTGTTTTTTTTTGGGGGGGGGGAGGGGTGTTCAGGGCTTACAACCGCTTTAAGTAAAGTGCTTGTAAAAGGTGGTGTTCTTAGGTGTGTTTTGCCTTTACTGACTGTTATGTAACCATTTTCTGTAATTGGGTAGGTAATACAAATGAAAGGGGGTTTCCATTGAAAGCTAGACTTTGACCCCTCCATACAGCAACACAGGCTACTGTCTCTGCACCATCTGCTAAATGGAAGAACTGATATCACTGACTGAAGACATTCCATGAGCCCTACTGAATGAAGTGTATAGAGCCATGATATGCAAATTTTGCAACAAGTATCAGCCGAGTAATCATCTTTTACAAAAATGAATGTGAATCCTCTAGTTAAAGGGATCAGAAGACCAATTAGCCAGTAAACATCACCATAGCTATTTGCTGGAAGTATTACCTGCAGCGCTGGGGCAAGTTTCCACCTACATAAAACTTCCGGGGGGGAGGGGTCTGATGATGAGTATTCTTAACCATGAAAAAACTCTTAAAGTAGAACTCAAGTCCAAGTGTTTTTTGTTTTTTACATTTTTAACAAAGAATGGTGAAAGTCCTGTCAGTTTTTTATTTTATTTTTTTGCTGATTGTTTTCCACTAAGGGACTTTCACTCTCTGCACTCAAGTCCCAGCAGGAAGTGATAGTAAATCTCCATCTTGGCTTTTGATTTCCTCTAACTTCCGGTTGGGTCTACAGAACAGAAAATGAAACCTGCCTCCTGTGAGACATAACTGACATTGTAAACAACAATCTTCTGCTCACGATGAAAGGTTTTACATGTTTCTTTGGAAAAGTTACAGAGCAAAGATTAGGACGTGAAAAACTTGTGGGGGGGGCAGAGCAGAGAATAGTGACTGACGGTCACCAGCTCTCTGCTCAGGATGCTGTGAGAACCGACCGATCAGCGGTGTTTGATCGCTCTGGCTTAGAGGTGTCGGGGGACTGATGTTGCTTGTTAAGTATGGTTCTGAAATAAAAAAAATACTTCTCTTTTAAGTGTAACCTGGAGTTAGGCTTTTATGTGCTGACAAGACAAGTGTTAAGCAAAGAATGCCTTTTTTTAGTCTCAAATCTTGTACATTTGCCAGGGACGATCGACTAAAACATCTCAAAGTAATTTCTAGTAAGTGAACCTGTTTTATAAAAAGCCTAAGGGCATATAAGCACTTAATATTGTAATTTAACCATTAGTATTGCATATAATTATTTTTCGTTCTTGCAAAGGAACAGATGTCCCCATTGGAAGAATTTTTGACATCTGTGATGAGTGGTTACCTGGCAAAGAGGGTGAATCTCTCCATAATGGACATAGAGAAATATTAATCTGACAGGGGCGCTTCCACAGTTTAATAATGAAAAAAGTTCTGACTTTGGATGCACTTTAACAGCACACTAGCTTCTATGGAAAAATAACCTGCCTCTATGTCCAGCACTACACGTGGGATCTGGAGGGTACAGCCTGGGTCCATGTATTGGCACTGTCAGTCTCGATGTGGATTCAACTGTTGCTTTTGTGTGGAGCAGAAAGAAGGGGTGTCCCTTCCATGTAAGTACAAAGAGTCATCTCTCTTCCCATCATTTAAAGTGGAGAGCCCCTTTAAGTACACTCAAGCAACTGAAATTATGCTTTTCTTTCTCTGGCAAAATAGAAAAAAAGTGCCAGATTTGCTGCACAAAAGATATGAGTGTTAGCCAGTGTTCATACCATCCAGGCAGTGGTGTTTTGCTTTTTGAACTATGTTCGTTATACATGGATAGAGCCAGCATGTATTTTAGTCTGATTCATAGAAAAACACCTGTCACGCTGGGCCTTTTTAGTTCCACAGCTTTTGCTGGAACTACTTTCTTCCACCTTCATGAACTGCAATATATTTATAGATTTTTATTTGTTACTTTATTTTAAAGATACTCTAAAAAAGTGTTTTTATTTAACATTTTCCTTTTTTTTTTTTTTTTTTTCATTCCATGTACTGGAATTTTTCAGCACTTGCATCATCTAATTGTAACATATTCTAACATTAAACTTGGCAGCTTCCTAGCCAGTACTACGGATGTGTCTGATCCTTTCCTTTCTTGGGGTAGCACAGTTAGCATTGTCATGTTGCAGCACCGGGGTCCTGTGTTCTGTTCCCTCTGCTCTCTGCATCACATGTCAAAAGCATACATGTAAGTTAAAGTGGAGCTAAGGGAAAGATTATTTTTACATATGTTATGCGATTACTAGCATTAACACAGAAGTCTTTTTTTTTTTTTTTTTTCCTTCCCCCGCCATGATATAATTTTAATTATCTAGTAGATACGATAATTTCCACTTTTGTAACAGACCAAACTGTCCAGCAAAAGTGACAGTTAAAGGGGTGCATACAGTGGTCAACTTACCACACTTGCAATAGGTGTGGCCTTAAAAAAAAAAAAAAGGTCCCCAGTGCACGTTATTCGCCAACCGTGTGATCCTAGTGTTCACAGTGCAGCATGGCATGGAACCCGGCAGACAGCAGTGGGCCTGTATACAGGATAATATGTTGGACACTCCTGTCTGAAAGAGAAAGTGTGGCTTGCACAATATGCTGTGGCGGAATTTGAGTGTGGGTTTCATTGCGCTGAATATTGGCCATGGCTTAAAGAGATTCAGTTTCACTAATATGTGACGCATAGGTTCAGTAGTAAGTGATACAAAGATCAGGAGTAGATGACCCAGAGTTCGGTGATCAGTAGTAGATGAGACAGAGTTAAAGGTTCAGGAGTAAGTGACGCAGAGTCTGGGGGGTCAGTAGTAGATGATGCAAAGTTCGGGCGTAAGTAAATCGGGTCAGTAGTAAGTGATGCAGAGTTTAAATGTCAGTAAAAAGTTACGTATAGTTCAGAGATCCGTAATAGATGATGCAGAGTTCAGGAGTAAGGAATGCAAAGGTCAGTAGTAGATGATGCAGAGTTAAGGAGAAAGGGATACAGAATTCAGCGGTAAGTAGAAAGTGAGGCAAAGTTTAGGGGTCAGGAATAAATGATGCCAAGTTCAGATGTGGAATCACATGCAGAATCGTTCTTGCCAAAACAATCTATTAACTTTCTATGAGGAGGTGAGTTTCCATCTAGATAAAGGAAGGCTCATAGACGTGGTGTATCTGGATTTTGCAAAAGCATTCGACACAGTTCCCCATAAATGTTTACTGTACAAAATAAGGTCCGTTGGCATGGACCATAGGATGAGTGTATAGATTGAAAACTGGCTACAAGGGCGAGTTCAGAGGGTGGTGATAAATGCGGAGTACTCGGAATGGTCAGGGGTGGGTAGTGGGGCCCCCCAGGGTTCTGTGCTGGGACCAATCCTGTTTATTTTGTTCATAAACTACCTGGAGGATGAGGTAAATAGTTCAATCTCTGTATTTGCGAACGATACTAACCAGGGCAATAACTTCTCTGCAGGATATGGAAACCTTGCAAAAAGATCTGAACATATGAATGGGGTGGGCAACTACAGGGCAAATGAGGTTTAATGTAGAAAAATGTAAAATAATGCATTTGGGTCGCAAAAATATGAATGCAATCTATACACTGGGGGGAGAACCTCTGGGGGAATCTAGGATGGAAAATGACCTGGGGGTAGGATCAGCAATGGCATGCAATGCCAAGCTCCTACTAACAAAGCAAACAGAATATTGGCATGCATTAAAAGGGATTAATTCCAGAGGTAAAACGATAAGTCTCCCGCTCTACAAGACTCTGGTCTGGCTGCACCTGGAGTATGCAGTCCAGTTCTGGGCACCAGTCCTCAGGAAGGATGTACTGGAAATGGAGCGAGTACAGAGAATGGCAACAAAGCTAATAAAGGGTCTGGAGGATATTGGTTATGAGAAAAGGTTGCGAGCACTGAACTTATTCTCTCTGGAGAAGAGACGCTTGAGAGGGGATATGATTTCAACTTATAAATACCATACTGGTGACCCCACAATAGGGATAAAACTTTTTCGCCGAAGGGAGTTTAACAAGACACGTGGCCACTCATTAAAATTTGAAGCAAAGAGGTTTAACCTTAAACTATGTAGAGGGTTCTTTACTGTAAGAGCGGCAAGGATGTGTAATTCCCTTCCACAGGTGGTGGTCTCAGCAGGGAGCATCTAATAGTTTTTTGAAACTATTAAACAACCGCAACATACAGGGATATACAATGTAATACTGACATATAATCACACACATAGGTTGGACTTGTGTCTTTTTTTCAACCTCACCTACTATGTAACTACCCTGTTTCCCTGAAAATAAGACCTAGCGTGATTGTCGGTGAAGGCTGCAATATAAGCCCTACCCCCCAAATAAGCCCTACCCTGTTTCCCTGAAAATAAGCCCTACCCTGAAAATAAGACCTACAAGGACTTTAACTAGGGCTTATTTGGGGGGTGGGGCTTATATTGTAGCCATCACCGACAATCGCGCTAGGTCTTATTTTCGGGGAAACAGGGTATATGAGTAATAAGTGACGCAGAGTTCAGAGATCAGTAGTAGATGATGCAGAGTTCAGGAGTAAGTGATTCAGAGGACAGTAGTAAGTGAGGCAAAGTTTAGGGGTCAGGAGTAGGGATGGTCCCGATGTTCGTTTGTTTGCAGAAGAACCGAACATATGGGGCTTTCGCGGCAAATTCAAGCATCACGGAGCGCCCCATAATGCACTGCGAGATTGCAGTGCATTGAAGACTGTAGATTCGCCAAAGCATGCACCTGACCTGCATGCTTTGGCCAATCACAGCGCGATCTGCTGTGAGAGCCACGATTGGCCAAAGGCAGGGTGCCTTTGGCCAATCATGGCTCAGGGGGCTAAGTCCACGCCCCACACTATACAGTGGATCTAAAAAGTCTACACACCCCTGTTAAAATATCAGGTTTCTGTGATGTAAAAAAAAATGATAAAGATAAATAATGTCAGAACTTTTTCCACATTTTAATGTGAACTATAAACTGTACAACTTAGTTGAACAACAAACTGAAATCTTTTAGGTGGAGGGAAGTAAAAATAAAAAAACTAAAATAATATGGTTGCATAAGTGTACACACCCTTCAACTAATACTTTTTTGTTGAAGCACCTATTGATTTTATTACAGCACTCAGTCTTTTTTGGGTATGAGTCTATCAGCATGGCACATCTTGACTTGGCAATATTTGCCCACTCTTCTTTGCAAAAACACTCCAAATCTCTAAGATTGTGAGGGCATCTCCTGTGCACAGCCCTCTTCAGATCACCCCAAAGATTTTCAATAGGATTCGGGTCTGGGCTTTGGCTGGGCCATTCCAAAACTTTAATCTTCTGCTGAAACCATTCCTTTGTTGATTTGGACGTATGCTTTGGGTCGTTGTCATGCATGAAAGATTAAGTTCCTCTTCACGTTCAGCTTTCTAGCAGAAGCCTGAAGGTTTTGCGCCAATATTGCCTGATATTTGGAACTGTTCATAATTCCCTCTACCTTGCCCAAGGCCCCTGTTCCAGCTAAAGAAAAACAGCCCCAAAGCATGATGCTGCTACCACCATGCTTCACGGTGGGTATGGTGTTCTTTTGGTGATGTGCAGTGTTGTTTTTGCACCAAACATATCTTATAATTATGTGCAAGAAGTTCAACCTGGGTTTCATCAGACCATAATACATTTTCCCATGTGCTTTTGGGAGACTTCAGATGTGTTTTTGCAAAATTTAGTCTGGCTTGGATGTGTTTCTTCCTAAGAAAAGGCTTCCATCTTGCCACTCTACCCCATAGCCCAGACATATGAAGAATATGGGAGATTGTTGTGACATGTACCATGCAGCCAGTACTTGCCAGATATTCCTGCAGCTCCTTTAATGTTGCTGAAGAGCCTGTTGGCAGCCGCCGTGACCAGTTTTCTTCTTGTCTTTTCATCAATTTTGGAGGGACGTCCAGTACTTGATAATGTCACTGTTGTGCCATATTTTCTCCACTTGATGATGACTGTCCTCACTGTGTTCCATGATATAACTAATGCCTTGTAAATTATTTTTGTACCCTTCTCCTGACTGATGCCTTTTAACAATGAGATCCCTCTGATGCTTTGGAAGCTCTCTGCGAACCATGGCTTTTTCTGTAGGATGCGACTAAGAAAATTCAAGGAAAGACCTACTAGAACAGCTGAACTTTAAACACTTAAATGGGGGCGGTGCGGCTCTCGTTCTTGCTGGACGTCATATGATGGCGCCCAGAACGGCCACGGGATCGCGGCCGTGTCGTGTTGCTAGGATATGGCGCAGGACCCCGATCTTTGTAAAGAACTGCCACTCTAACCATGTGATCGGCTGTGTCCAATCACAGCAGGTCACATGTAAACACAGAGATGCCGGTAATCAGCGCTCCTCGCCTCACTGACAGAGTGTGAAGAAAGGAGAGCCGATCAGCTGCATCTCCTCGCAGAGGACACCTAGGTATGTAATCAGGGCACTGATCATCAGTGCCCAGTATTGAGGTGGTTAATGATGGCAGGTGTGTACTGACTCCTATTTAACATGAGTTTAAATGTGATTGCTTAATTCTGAACACAGCTACATCCCCAGTTATAAGAGGGTGTGCACACTTGTGCAACCACATTATTTTATTTTTTTATTTTTACTTCTCTCACCTGAAATAGTTTTTCAATTGAGTTGTACAGTTTATAGATCACATTAAAGGTGGAAAAAGTTCTGAAATGAATTATCTGTGTCTCATGGCCGTATGTAGTGTGATAACATGGAGAGATTGAGAGAACTTGAGCTAGATTAGGCAGGATAGTGTGTGTGTGTGTATGTATGTATGTATGTATGTATGTATGTATATGCGTGTGTGTATGTGTGTGTGTGTGTGTAATATATATAGTGCAGAGTATATAATACCGTGTATTGAAGTGGTTAAGGTGAACCCTATGACAGAGAGAAAACGGTACAATGTACCTGAGTTGGACATTTTATAGATAGGCGACTCCTATCCTCATGTTGATTAGTGGTTCCAAATTAATAATAACTACTGCAGTAGGGAACACCCATTCACAAAGGGGGGTGGCGGGATCTGGGGGTCCCCTTGTTAAAGGGGGGCTTCCAGATTCCGATAAGTCCCCCCACCCGCAGACCCAGACAACCAATGGCCAGGGGACCCCAAAGCACGCTCCCCACGTTGAGGGTATGTGGCCTGGTATGGTTCGGATGGGGGGGCCCGCTAGCTCGCTCGTCCCCCCTATCCTGACCTCCAGGCTGCATGCTCGGATAAGGGTCTGGTATGAATTTTGGGGGGGACCCCCACGGCAATTTTTTTAATTTTTGGCCTTGAGTATCCCTTAAAATCCATACTAGACCCGAAGGGGGCGGACTGCATGCTGTTTTTTCCTTGATTTTTTTTTAATCTATATTGCCGGGAGCCGGCAATACATTACAACCGCAAACAAGTTTGAAAGACATTTTTACCTTTTAGAAATGTAATTTTGCTGCGGAACTGTTCTACACATCGCACAGATGCGCCACTTTACAGGCAGACTAAGGGGATCACCTAGGCACGATGTTTAAAGGAATCTTTCATTTTGATTGTTTCACTTTAAGCATTATTAAAATCACAGCTCCTGAAAAAAAGTTACACTTTTTATGGCAATAACTTGCATATAAGCCTTTAAAATGAGCACTTTTGATTTTTCATGTTTGTGTCCCAGGGTTCGCACGTTCGCTAGAACTTTTTGCCTGTTCTGGTACAAACCAAACCGGGGGGGGGGTGTATGGCCCATACATAGTCAGGAGTAAGTGACGCTGAGTTCAGAGATCAGCTTTAGATGATGAAGAGCTCGGGGGTAAGTTCAGAAGTGACACACTAACCCACACAGCCCTCCCCTGAACAGCTTGCCATCATGCATTGGTTCCTTTTGTCTGTTCTGGGCTCTCTTCCTCTTTTCCTTGGGTCTGGTAGGCAGAGCCAGCAGGACTGTAATTGGCCTTAGCAATGGCCAATCACAGTCCCCCACCTCCTAGCATTAGACTGGCTCTAGATCTCTTCTTCCATCAACTCCTGTCCTCGGGACCCAGTAACAGGCCAGGCCAACTGAAATACATCACAGGTGATACAATTTTCTGCTCAGTGATTGCAGTATTCTAGTCTGCTTCTCCCCAAGGTAATGCTTAAAATCTAGCCTGTTAGTGGGTCCTGATGACAGGAGTTGAGAACCACTGCAGTAGAGGGATCTTTGCTGCAGCTGCGAGTGTCAATCTTTGCTACAGCAAAGACAGAGAATAGAATGGCATTTCTTCATTGGTGTGTAATGTGTGGGGGCACAGTGGGTCCTTACGCATCATCAATGTTACACCGATGAAGGGTAACCCTCTGAGCTGTGATTCCTGTGCAACTACTACATTGATTTCCAGCTTCCACGTGGATCTCATAGGTAACTATGCTATAAAATCCATACCTGGAATTCATCTAAAAGTATAACTAAAGGCAAAACTTTTTTTTTTTTAGTTTTGGATAGAGCGCTGAGAGATTAGGGTTGAAAATGTTTTTATTGAGAACAACATTCAGTATACATAAGCAAGACATTAAATGGTAAAATGGGACATCGAGTCAGCCCAGTGGCTATCGCTTACAGCCGGACTCGTGCCAGTAAACATCAAAACATAAAGGATTATGGTAAATGTCATGATAATTCAACAACAAAGGGAAAAAGGTTGTTCCATTTTGCATATGAAAAGAAGACGATAGGGAGAGACTATAAAAAAGGAAAAATAAAAATAGAAAGAGGAGAGAGCAAAGAAAAGATAGGAAAACGGGAGCAGTAGGAACAGAGGGAGAGGGGGAAGATCTGCTGGGGAATCATGGGTAGGAAGATGTACCAGGGATGGACCATCTCTAGGAGCCCTGAGTCAAGGCTAATGTGGGGTGGGCCTGAGTAGATTCAAGAGCATATTAGCAAGGGTATCAGAGGAAGAGAAGCTGAGCCAAATATACCATAAGGCTGGATTCACACCTATGCATTTTTAGTGCTTTTTGCATTTTGCAGATTTGCACTACAGAACGTGTTCCATAGGAAACCATGTTAAATGGACTGTGGTGCAAATCTGCAAAATGCAAAAAGCACTAAAAATGCATAGGTGTGAATCCAGCCTTAGATCCTATTTTTATGAAAGGTATTATTATCAAGTGCCAACATCTCTTCCATCCTCATAATGTCATTCACCGTGGAGACCCACAATGACAGCGGTGGGGTTGTGACAGTTTTCCAATATAATGGAATGAGCTGCCATGCTGCAAAAAAAAGAAACGGAGAAGGCTTCTTTTTTGTGATGGCATAGATCCATGGAGAATACAAAGAAGGGCAACAGTTGGAGTTGACCTCAGAGGGTTCTTCATAGATAGTACTGTATACTTGAAATACCTGATTCCAGAAGGGACGTATCCTCTCACATTCCCACCAGACATAGAGGTAGGTGCCGGAAACTGCACCGCAACGCCAGCAGGAGACAGGGGTGGACGGGAAGTTCCTGTGTAATGTTTCGGGATCTCTGTACCAACGGGCTAGAATTTTTAAATTCTTTTCTTATGAGTAGCAGGAAATGGGAGGATTTGTGAGTAAAATGAAATGAGGTTTGCCATTCCGTTCTTGAGACGTCCTGACCCAGATCTGCGGACCATATTCTAGTATATGTGCATACCTCCCAACATTTTGAGATGGGAATGAGGGACACCTACTAACAAATGTATGTAGGCATAGCCCCCACAAAGCACAGCTGCCAAAAGCACTTTGCAGGTGCTTCCCATTGATTTCAAAGGGAAAGGGGCGCTTTAGGAGCGGTGTATTCACTACTCCTAAAGCGCTGCAAAGAAGCTGCTTGCAGGACTTTTTTTTTTAACGCCCTGCCAGCGCAGCGCCTCAGTGTGAAAGCACTCGGGCTTTCACATTGGGAGTACAGATGAGGCTTCTTTCAGGCGCTTTACAGGTGCTTTTTTTAACGCTAAAGTGCCAGTGTGAAAGGGGTCTTATATTGGCTTTTAAAATGTACAAATGCAGCAATTTAGAAATTGGATGAAAGGTTTACCACTGGGAAACACTTTTTGAAACATAAAAAGTGCATTTTATATACATCTATATAGATCAGACCAAAATGAGGTGGAATGAGGGACAGAGGGACATTGCTCCAAACCAGGGACAGTTGGTAGCTATGTATGTGGGTAAGTCATTATGTGTAAGGGCTTGAATCAAGCCGTATAGAGATGAAAGTAGATGTCTGGGCATATCCTGCAAGGAGCATAGCTTTTAAAATATAGTGAGGGCGCAGAGAGATTAGAAAGCTTGTCAGTTTTTAATGTTGTCTGTGCCCCCGCTAAGGAGATTCACCCTCTCTATTTGTCCTGTTTACTATTATAAGTGAAAGTAAAAGAAAATCCCTAAATTTTGGGTTGTCCACAGAAAAGTAATAGCAGGGAAATCTTCCAATGGGGACAGGGATTTCCTCTCACTTCCTCTTTGGCTATGGGACAGGAAGGGAAGGGAAATTCCACAAATGGAAACAGATGGCGAAAAAAAAAAAGAAACAGAGGTTATAGCCCTCCCTTGCTCTATCCATAGTGAGGAAAAAAAAAAAAAAGTTTTGACTATAGTTCAACCTTAAGGGCTCTTTCACATGGAAGAAAAATTGCTGCATTTAGATGTGTACAGCGTATAGTTTTGTGCACATCCAAATGCAGTGCTATAGTAATAGATGAGCCCATACACACAGCTGCCTCTACATGCACATAATCACATACATGTGTAATCATTCATTGAAATGAAATTCGAATTGTATGTGCCTAAATGTGAGTACTTTAGGCACGTATTTTATGTGGGATCTTCTGCTAGTTCTGCCACCAAGAACCTGCATACATTTGCCTTTTGTGAATGAACTCTCAAGTGTTTTTTTCTGCTGAATTCTGGGCTGCCTTCCCACCAACATGCAGGAATGATAGCCAATGCAAGAGAAGTGCAGGTGTAACCATAGTAGAGTGTAAAATCAGATTAGTGCAGCACTTGTCTCCTTTTACATTTTCTCATTATTGGACATTTGTATAGATGGAGAAATAAAATGGGGAACATTTGCCATGAGTGAGAAAGAGGGGATTATTTACTTAAAAGTGGAGAGTACAAAATCTGGTGCAGCTGTGCATAGCCAATCAGCTTCTAACTTTAGTGTGTTCAATTAAGCTTTGACAATAAAACCTGGAAGCTAATTGGTTTCTATGCAGAGCTGTGCCAGATTTTGCACTTTCAAGTTTTCCCCACAGCGGTTCTGAGCTAGAGCAAACATTCTTCGGGGCTCTGTAATCTGCAATTCCACCTATTCTCTGTCAGCAAACAGCGCCACCTGCTGTCAATTTGGTTAGTTGCACGTTGAAATTGATTTCAGCCTTACAGCTTGCCTTCCCAGAATCCACTGCGCCCTCCCAGGACAGGAGTGGGCGTGGCAGTGCAGAATGGTTGGAACGCGGAAGTGGCTGTGTGCAGGTGAGGGGAGCACGTGGGTTGAGCTGGGTGGGAGGACGATCATTGGCTGTTGCATTAATAAAATAAGGAAGGGGGTTCATGATTTATGCTTCGTGTGAGGAGGGCCTATTGCTTGCCAACAGGTCTTTAAGATCAGACCCCCCCCCATGGCTAATGTTGCTGTGACATTACCCCTGGGCTACAGGAGCAATTCTGTTTCTGAGATGTCTGTCAGTAGTTATCTCACTGGCACCTTTTCAGGATGCTGCTAATGTTCTGACCACCTTAAAGCAGTGTTCCAGCCAAATTTTCTTTTTTTTTTTTTAAGTCAGCAGCTGCAAACACTGCAGCTGCTGACTTTTAATAAGGACACTTACCTGTCTAGGAGCCCGTGATGTCAAAATTGGGTGGTACTAAGGTTGTACACAAATGTTGCGGGTGCATTCATGTAAATGGGCTGCTGTACCTGCAAGAAATGCGGTGAAAGAAGTCCCAGCCAGACTTTTTTTTTATTTGATCAAATTGCAGCACTTTGAGGCAGCACCATGCGATTTGGTATGCGCCAGAGTGTGCTGCCTTTGCTGATGTGTGGGGGTGCTAAGAGCAGTGGCGTTGTTAGGTGGGTGCGGGGGGTGCGGGCCGCACCGGGTGACACCCGCCAGAGGGGCGACACCCGTAGGTAGCGGCACACACCGCTACACTGCCCGCTGCGGCTTGTGCTGTGTCCCTCAGCACAGCGGACTGAAGCCGCCTCCCCCTCCTCTCTGTTTACTTCACACAGGAGGAGGAGCCCGAGGGACACACACGGCTGTGTGCATCTGTCCGCGCTGTTCTGAGGTCTGTAAACTTTATGCATACAGTATGTGGGTGGACATGTGCAGGGGGATTCTATACTAATGGGGGGCGCTGCACTGAGGGGGATTCTATACTAATGGGGGGCGCTGCACTGAGGGGGATTCTATACTAATGGGGGGCTCTGCACTGAGGGGGATTCTATACTAATGGGGGGCGCTGCACTGAGGGGGATTCTATACTAATGGGGGGCGCTGCACTGAGGGGGATTCTATACTAATGGGGGGCTCTGCACTGAGGGGGATTCTATACTAATGGGGGGCTCTGCACTGAGGGGGATTCTATACTAATGGGGGGCTCTGCACTGAGGGGGATTCTATACTAATGGGGGGCTCTGCACTGAGGGGGATTCTATACTAATGGGGGGCTCTGCACTGAGGGGGATTCTATACTAATGGGGGGCGCTGCACTGAGGGGGATTCTATACTAATGGGGGGCTCTGCACTGAGGGGGATTCTATACTAATGGGGGGCGCTGCACTGAGGGGGATTCTATACTAATGGGGGGCGCTGCACTGAGGGGGATTCTATACTAATGGGGGGCGCTGCACTGAGGGGGATTCTATACTAATGGGGGGCGCTGCACTGAGGGGGATTCTATACTAATGGGGGGCGCTGCACTGAGGGGGATTCTATACTAATGGGGGGCTCTGCACTGAGGGGGATTCCATACTAATGGGGGCTCTGCACTGAGGGGGATTCTATACTAATGGGGGGCTCTGCACTGAGGGGGATTCTATACTAATGGGGGGCTCTGCACTGAGGGGGATTCTATACTAATGGGGGGCTCTGCACTGAGGGGGATTCTATACTAATGGGGGGCTCTGCACTGAGGGGGATGTCTATACTAATGGGGGGCTCTGCACTGAGGGGGATGTCTATACTAATGGGGGCTCTGCACCGAGGGGGATTCTATACAAATGGGGGGCTCTGCACTGAGGGGGGAATCTATACTAATGGGGGGTCTGCACTGAGGGGGGATTCTATACTAATGGGGGGCTCTGCACTGAGGGGGGGATTTTATACTGATGGGGGAGTCTGCACTGACGGGGGATTCTATACTGATGGGGGTCAGCACTGGGGGGGGTGTATGTACTGATGGGGCGGTCTGCACTGAGGTGGGAGGTTGATACTGATGGAGGGGGGTCTGCAGACTCTGTACTGAGGGAGGGTTTCTGTACTGATGGGAGGTCTGTACTGAGGGAGGGGGTCAGTACTTAGTGGGGGGTCTATACTGAGGAAAGGGGGTCTGCACTGAGCGGGGGTCTGTACTGATGGAGGGGGTCTGTACTGAGGGAGGGGAGTCTGTACTTAGTGGGGGGGTCTATATTGATGGAAGGGGGTCTGTACTGAGGGAGGGGGGCTATATTGATGGAGTGGGGTCTGTAGTTAGTGGAGGGGGGTCTGTACTGAGGTAGTTGGTGGAGGGGGGTGACACCAATTTTTTTGGCACCGGGTGACACCAACCCTAGTGACGCCACTGGCTAAGAGTAGCACCTTTGGGTCAGGAGTACACGTGATTGAGCATTCCCACACAAGTGTGAACCTAGCCTACAGTGATATTTCACTTTTAGGTGGAGGCGGCCTGACTGGCTACTTCTATCTTCCTAGGGGATCCAGCCAGTGGCGTTGTTAGGTGGGTGCGGGCCGCACCGGGTGACACCCGCCAGAGGGGTGACACCCGTAGGTAGCGGCACACACCGCTACACTGCCCGCTGCGGCTTGTGCTGTGTCCCTCAGCACAGCGGACTGAAGCCGCCTCCCCCTCCTCTCTGTTTACTTCACACAGGAGGAGCCCAAGGGACACACACGGCTGTGTGCATCTGTCCGCGCTGTTCTGAGGTCTGTAAACTTTATGCATACAGTATGTGGGTGGACATGTGCAGGGGGATTCTATACTAATGGGGGGCGCTGCACTGAGGGGGATTCTATACTAATGGGGGGCGCTGCACTGAGGGGGATTCTATACTAATGGGGGGCGCTGCACTGAGGGGGATTCTATACTAATGGGGGGCGCTGCACTGAGGGGGATTCTATACTAATGGGGGGCTCTGCACTGAGGGGGATTCTATACTAATGGGGGGCTCTGCACTGAGGGGGATTCCATACTAATAGGGGCTCTGCACTGAGGGGGATTCTATACTAATGGGGGGCTCTGCACTGAGGGGGATTCTATACTAATGGGGGCTCTGCACTGAGGGGGATTCTATACTAATGGGGGGCTCTGCACTGAGGGGGATTCTATACTAATGGGGGGCTCTGCACTGAGGGGGATTCTATACTAATGGGGGCTCTGCACTGAGGGGGATTCTATACTAATGGGGGGCTCTGCACTGAGGGGGATTCTATACTAATGGGGGGCGCTGCACTGAGGGGGATTCTATACTAATGGGGGGCTCTGCACTGAGGGGGATTCTATACTAATGGGGGCTGTGCACTGAGGGGGATTCTATACTAATGGGGGCTCTGCACTGAGGGGGATTCTATACTAATGGGGGCTCTGCACTGAGGGGGATTCTATACTAATGGGGGGCTCTGCACTGAGGGGGATTCTATACTAATGGGGGGCTCTGCACTGAGGGGGATTCTATACTAATGGGGGCTCTGCACTGAGGGGGATTCTATACTAATGGGGGGCTCTGCACTGAGGGGGATTCTATACTAATGGGGGGCTCTGCACTGAGGGGGATTCTATACTAATGGGGGGCGCTACACTGAGGGGGATTCTATACTAATGGGGGGCTCTGCACTGAGGGGGATTCTATACTAATGGGGGGCTCTGCACTGAGGGGGATTCTATACTAATGGGGGGCTCTGCACTGAGGGGGATGTCTATACTAATGGGGGGCTCTGCACTGAGGGGGATGTCTATACTAATGGGGGCTCTGCACCGAGGGGGATTCTATACAAATGGGGGGCTCTGCACTGAGGGGGGAATCTATACTAATGGGGGGTCTGCACTGAGGGGGGATTCTATACTAATGGGGGGCTCTGCACTGAGGGGGGGATTTTATACTGATGTGGGAGTCTGCACTGACGGGGGATTCTATACTGATGGGGGTCAGCACTGGGGGGGGGTGTATGTACTAATGGGGCGGTCTGCACTGAGGTGGGAGGTTGATACTGATGGAGGGGGGTCTGCAGACTGTACTGATGGGAGGTCTGTACTGAGGGAGGGGGTCAGTACTTAGTGGGGGGTCTATACTGAGGAAAGGGGGTCTGCACTGAGCGGGGGTCTGTACTGATGGAGGGGGTCTGTACTGTGGGGGGGTCTATATTGATGGAAGGGGGTCTGTACTGAGGGAGGGGGGCTATATTGATGGAGTGGGGTCTGTAGTTAGTGGAGGGGGGTCTGTACTGAGGTAGTTGGTGGAGGGGGGTGACACCAATTTTTTTGGCACCGGGTGACACCAACCCTAGTGACGCCACTGGATCCAGCAGTGAGGGGGCACAGACTTTCCTCCTGCTCACTGGCTGCAGCTCAATCAGTTTTTAGGGTAATATTCCACTGAGCGGTGTGGGGAGTACAAATCACTTTGACCCGACCCTCCACAATCCAAAGCTGCCAATGTACTAGCAGAATTTCAAACAAAAATTCTCCAGTTCAAGGGTATGCCACATGATTTACAAAAGGGGGTATGATATCGTTAACCACTTGCCGACCGCCTCACGCATATATACGTGAGCAGAATGGCACGGGCAGGCAAAATCACGTACCCATACGTGATTGCCTTCCCGCGGGCGGGGGGTCCGATCGGACCCCCCCCCGGTGCCAGCGGCGGTCGGCATTTGGCTAGGAGCGATGAGAGACGAGGGGGAGACCATCCGATCGTGGCCCCCCCCTCGCGATCGCTCCCAGCCAATGAGGAACATCCCCTGCCTGTGTATAGTACACACAGGCAGAGGATGTGATGTCATCTCTCCTCGGCTCGGCAGTTTCCGTTCTAGCGCCGAGGAGAGAAGCCATGTAAGTGCACCAACACACACACACACAGTAGAACATGCCAGGCACACAAAACACCCCCGATCCCCCCCCCCCCGATCGCCCCCCGATCCCCCCCCAATCACCCCCCAATCACCCCTCCCCCCTCCCTGTAACACTGACACCAAGCAGTATTTTTTTTTTTTTTCTGATTACTGCATGGTGTCAGTTAGTGACAGTTACTGTGGTAGGACAGTGAGTGTTACCCCCCTTTAGGTCTAGGGTACCCCCCTAACCCCCCCTAATAAAGTTTTAACCCCTTGATCACCCCCTGTCACCAGTGTCGCTAAGCGATCATTTTTCTGATCGCTGTATTAGTGTCACTGGTGACGCTAGTTAGGGACGTAAATATTTAGGTTCGCCGTCAGCATTTTATAGCGACAGGGACCCCCATATACTACCTAATAAATGTTTTAACCCCTTGATTGCCCCCTAGTTAACCCTTTCACCACTGATCACCGTATAACCGTTACGGGTGATGCTGGTTAGTTCCTTTATTTTTCATAGTGTCAGGGCACCCGCCGTTTATTACCGAATAAAGGTTTAGCCCCCTGATCGCCCGGCGGTGATATGCGTCGCCCCAGGCAGAGTCAGATTAGCGCCAGTACCGCTAACACCCACGCACGCAGCATACGCCTCCCTTAGTGGTATACTATCTGAACGCATCAATATCTGATCCGATCAGATCTATACTAGCGTCCCCAGCAGTTTAGGGTTCCCAAAAACGCAGTGTTAGCGGGATCAGCCCAGATACCTGCTAGCACCTGCGTTTTGCCCCTCCGCCCAGCCCAGCCCACCCAAGTGCAGTATCGATCGATCACTGTCACTTACAAAACACTAAACACATAACTGCAGCGTTCGCAGAGTCAGGCCTGATCCCTGCGATCGCTAACAGTTTTTTTGGTAGCGTTTTGGTGAACTGGCAAGCACCAGCCCCAGGCAGCGTCAGGTTAGCGCCAGTCGCGCTAACACCCACGCACGCACCGTACACCTCCCTTAGTGGTATAGTATCTGATCAGATCAATACCTGATCCGATCAGATCTATACTAGCGTCCCCAGCAGTTTAGGGTTCCCAAAAACGCAGTGTTAGTGGGATCAGCCCAGATACCTGCTAGCACCTGCGTTTTGCCCCTCCGCCCAGCCCGGCCCAGCCCACCCAAGTGCAGTATCGATCGATCACTGTCACTAAACGCATAACTGCAGCGTTCGCAGAGTCAGGCCTGATCCCTGCGATCGCTAACAGTTTTTTTGGTAGCGTTTTGGTGAACTGGCAAGCACCAGCAGCCTAGTACACCCCGGTCGTAGTCAAACCAGCACTGCAGTAACACTTGGTGACGTGGCGAGTCCCATAAGTGCAGTTCAAGTTGGTGAGGTGGCAAGCACAAGTAGTGTCCCGCTGCCACCAAGAAGAAGACAAACACAGGCCCGTCGTGCCCATAATGCCCTTCCTGCTGCATTTGCCAATCCTAATTGGGAACCGACCACTTCTGCAGCGCCCGTACTTCCCCCATTCACATCCCCAACCAAATGCAGTCGGCTGCATGAGAGGCATTTTCTTTATGTCCTCCCGAGTACCCCTACCCAACGAACCCCCCCAAAAAAGATTTTTGTGTCTGCAGCAAGCGCGGATATAGGCATGACACCCGCTATTATTGTCCCTCCTGTCCTGACAATCCTGGTCTTTGCATTGGTGAATGTTTTGAACGCTACCATTCACTAGTTGAGTATTAGCGTAGGGTACAGCATTCCACAGACTAGGCACACTTTCACAGGGTCTCCCAAGATGCCATCACATTTTGAGAGACCCGAACCTGGAACCGGTTACAGTTATAAAAGTTAGTTACAAAAAAAAGTGTAAAAAAAAAAAAAAAAAAAACACATACAAAAATATAAAATAAAAAAAAATAGTTGTCGTTTTATTGTTCTCTCTCTCTCTATTCTCTCTCTATTGTTCTGCTCTTTTTTACTGTATTCTATTCTGCAATGTTTTATTGTTATTATGTTTTATCATGTTTGTTTTTCAGGTCTGCAATTTTTTATACTTTACCGTTTACTGTGCTTTATTGTTAACCATTTTTTTGTCTTCAGGTACGCCATTCACGACTTTGAGTGGTTATACCAGAATGATGCCTGCAGGTTTAGGTATCATCTTGGTATCATTCTTTTCAGCCAGCGGTCGGCTTTCATGTAAAAGCAATCCTAGCGGCTAATTAGCCTCTAGACTGCTTTTACAAGCAGTGGGAGGGAATGCCCCCCCCCCCCCCCGTCTTCCGTGTTTTTCTCTGGCTCTCCTGTCTCAACAGGGAACCTGAGAATGCAGCCGGTGATTCAGCCAGCTGACCATAGAGCTGATCAGAGACCAGAGTGGCTCCAAACATCTCTATGGCCTAAGAAACCGGAAGCTACGAGCATTTTATGACTTAGATTTTGCCGGATGTAAACAGCGCCATTGGGAAATTGGGAAAGCATTTTATCACACCGATCTTGGTGTGGTCAGATGCTTTGAGGGCAGAGGAGAAATCTAGGGTCTAATAGACCCCAATTTTTTCAAAAAAGAGTACCTGTCACCACCTATTGCTATGATAGGGGATATTTACATTCCCTGAGATAACAATAAAAATGATTTAAAAAAAAAAAATATGAAAGGAACAGTTTAAAAATAAGATAAAAAAGCAAAAAAATAATAAAGAAAAAAAAAAAAAAAAGCACCCCTGTCCCCCCTGCTCTCGTGCTAAGGCGAACGCAAGCGTCGGTCTGGCGTCAAATGTAAACAGCAATTGCACCATGCATGTGAGGTATCGCCGCGAAGGTCAGATCGAGGGCAGTCATTTTAGCAGTAGACCTCCTCTGTAAATCTAAAGTGGTAACCTGTAAAGGCTTTTAAAGGCTTTTAAAAATGTATTTAGTTTGTTGCCACTGCACGTTTGTGCGCAATTTTAAAGCATGTCATGTTTGGTATCCATGTACTCGGCCTAAGATCATCTTTTTTATAACATAAAAAATTTGGGCAATATAGTGTGTTTTAGTGCATTAAAATTTAAAAAATTGTGTTTTTTCCCCAAAAAATGCGTTTGAAAAATCGCTGCGCAAATACTGTGTGAAAAAAAAAATGAAACACCCACCATTTTAATCTGTAGGGCATTTGCTTTAAAAAAATATATAATGTATGGGGGTTCAAAGTAATTTTCTTGCAAAAAAAAAATAATTTTTTCATGTAATCAAAAAGTGTCAGAAAGGGCTTTGTATTCAAGTGGTTAGAAGAGTGGGTGATGTGTGACATAAGCTTCTCAATGTTGTGCATAAAATGCCAGGACAGTTCAAAACCCCCCCAAATGACCCCATTTTGGAAAGTAGACACCCCAAGCTATTTGCTGAGAGGCATGTCGAGTCCATGGAATATTTTATATTGTGACACAAGTTGCGGGAAAGAGACAATTTTTTTTTTTTTTTGCACAAAGTTGTCACTAAATGATATATTGCTCAAATATGCCATGGGAATATGTGAAATTACACCCCAAAATACATTCTGCTGCTTCTCCTGAGTATGGGGATACCACATGTGTGGGACTTTTTGGGAGCCTAGCCGCGCACGGGACCCCGAAGACCAAGCACCGCCTTCAGGCTTTCTAAGGGCGTAAATTTTTGATTTCACTCTTCACTGCCTATCACAGTTTCGGAGGCCATGGAATGCCCAGGTGGCACAAACCCCCCCCCAAATGACCCCATTTTGGAAAGTAGACACCCCAAGCTATTTGCTGAGAGGTATAGTGAGTATTTTGCAGACCTCACTTTTTGTCACAAAGTTTTGAAAATTGAAAAAAGAAAAAAAAAAAAATTTTTTCTTGTCTTCCTTTATTTTCAAAAACAAATGAGAGCTGCAAAATACTCACCATGCCTCTCAGCAAATAGCTTGGGGTGTCTACTTTCCAAAATGGGGTCATTTGGGGGGGGTTTGTGCCACCTGGGCATTCCATGGCCTCCGAAACGGTGATAGGCAGTGAAGAGTGAAATCAAAAATTCACGCCCTTAGAAATCCTGAAGGCGGTGATTGGTTTTCGGGGCCCCGTACGCGGCTAGGCTCCTAAAAAGTCCCACACATGTGGTATCCCCATACTCAGGAGAAGCAGCTAAATGTATTTTGGGGTGCAATTCCACATATGCCCATGGCCTGTGTGAGCAATATATCATTTAGTGACAACTTTGTGCAAAAAAAAAAATGTGTCACTTTCCCGCAACTTGTGTCAAAATATAAAACATTCCATGGACTCAACATGCCTCAAAGCAAATAGCTTGGGGTGTCTACTTTCCAAAATGGGGTCATTTGGGGGGGGGGTTTATGCCATCTGGGCATTTTATGGCATTCAAAACTGTGATAGGTAGTGAGGAGTAAAATCAAAAATGTACGCCCTTAGAAATCCTAAAGGCAGTGATTGGTTTTCGGGGCCCCGTACGCGGCTAGGCTCCCAAAAAGTCCCACACATGTGGTATCCCCATACTCAGGAGAAGCAGCTAAATGTATTTTGGGGTGCAATTCCACATATGCCCATGGCCTGTGTGAGCAATATATCATTTAGTGACAACTTTTTGTAATTTTTTTTTTTTTTGTCATTATTCAATCACTTGGGACAAAAAAAATTAATATTCAATGGGCTCAACATGCCTCTCAGCAATTTCCTTGGGGTGTCTACTTTCCAAAATGGGGTCATTTGTGGGGGTTTTGTACTGCCCTGCCATTTTAGCACCTCAAGAAACGACATAGGCAGTCATAAATTAAAGGCTGTGTAAATTCCAGAAAATGTACCCTAGTTTGTAGGCGCTATAACTTTTGCGCAAACCAATAAATATACACTTATTGACATTTTTTTTACCAAAGACATGTGGCCGAATACATTTTGGCCTAAATGTATGACTAAAATTGAGTTTATTGGATTTTTTTTAGAACAAAAAGTAGAAAATATCAATTTTTTTCAAAATTTTCGGTCTTTTTCCGTGTATAGCGCAAAAAATAAAGACGGCAGAGGTGATCAAATACCATCAAAAGAAAGCTCCATTTGTGGGAAGAAAAGGATGCAAATTTCGTTTGGGTACAGCATTGCATGACCGCGCAATTAGCAGTTAAAGCGACGCAGTGCCAAATTGTAAAAAGTGCTCTGGTCAGGAAGGGGGTAAATCCTTCCGGGGCTGAAGTGGTTAATAGGTACCATCATCCTAAATGTGAATAAGGCAGAAATTGGGGTTGAAAGAGAAACCAGAGCAGAGACCTCTCCAATAGGGTCCTGCCTCTTTCAGAGGGAGAGGGACTATTGCGGTACCATGAGGAAAAGAAGACTTTATTTAAAAAATAGTAGATTTATTTCAAAATAACAGTAAAAAGTCCTACAAGGGACATGTACTATACATTATCATGATTTAACATACACACAAAATATATAGTGATTGTTACAGCATTGTTGACACTAAGTTGGTATAACTGATGCCCACATAGATGCATGGACAGAGGTTATATAGTATAATACTTGCAGACGTGACCTCTACAGTTTCGCGGTCACAGCCGCTTCTTTAGGAGGCGTCTGATAGTATATAATCTATAAAAGATGAAGGAAACAATACAGTATCAACATGACAAACAAGAATAAATAAGCAGTTATCAGAAGAAGTACAACATTAATATTGGAGAACATAATTGAAATTTGGAAGTTGCACTCACCAAACTATAACCTCAAAGGTTCTCTGGAGCGATACTGTGAGACGCCCTCAAGAGGCGTTCCCCCGGGGGCGGGCCAGGGAGGCAAATTGGGGTGATACTATTGTAAGAAATTCAATAAAATAAAAATTTTTTAAAAAATTTGTACGGTGTGTGTTCTACTTGAGAAACCACCCGGGAGTGTCAACTTAAAGGTAAGGAGGGGTGGAAAGAAAGGAAAAGGAGAGGAAGATAGATAACCAAGAACTGAAACCAGGGAATGGTGAGGGGGGAGGGGGAATTGAAGAGAATCAAAGGGGGGGGGGGAGGAAAAAGAGGGGGGGGGAGATGGGATGAAAGGAGGGAAGGAGGGGAAGGAGAGGAGGGGTAATGGATAGGGGGAAGAGCGGAGAGGCGAGGGGAGGAAAAACAGGGGGGAGAAAAGAAGGGAGGAAAGGGGGGAAAAGAGGAGAAATGGGGGGGGGAAAGGGAAAGAGGGGGAAGGGAAAGGAGGGTGTAAGGGAGGGGAAGGAGAGAAAAGGAGGGGAAAGGACATAGGAAGGAACTAGGGAAGGGTAGGTAGGGGGAGGGGGGAAAAGGGGGGAAAAAAAGAAAGAGGTCACAGGGGAGGGGTGGAACGGAGTGGGGGTGGGCAAAGAGAGGGAAAGAAACACAAAAGAGGAAAGGGGGGGGGGGTTAGGGCGGAGGGGAAAGAAGGAATAGAAAGGGGACAGAAAGGAATGAAGAAAGGGAAAGACGTGAAGGGGAAAAAGATAATGACCCAGTCCCAGGTTATATAGTATAATACTTGCAGACGTGACCTCTACAGTTTCGCGGTCACAGCCGCTTCTTCAGGAGGCGTCTGATAGTATATAATCTATAAAAGATAAAGGAAACAATACAGTATCAACATGACAAACAAGAATAAATAAGCAGTTATCAGAAGAAGTACAACATTAATATTGGAGAACATAATTGAAATTTGGAAGTTGCACTCACCAAACTATAACCTCAAAGGTTCTCTGGAGCGATACTGTGAGACGCCCTCAAGAGGCGTTCCCCCGGGGGTGGGCCAGGGAGGCAAATTGGGGTGATACTATTGTAAGAAATTCAATAAAATAAAAAATTTTTAAAAAATTTGTACGGTGTGTGTTCTACTTGAGAAACCACCCGGGAGTGTCAACTTAAAAGGTAAGGAGGGGTGGAAAGAAAGGAAAAGGAGAGGAAGATAGATAACCAAGAACTGAAACCAGGGAATGGTGAGGGGGGAGGGGGAATTGAAGAGAATCAAAGGGGGGGAAAAAAGGAAAAAGAGGGGGGGGGGGGGAGATGGGATGAAAGGAGGGAAGGAGCGGAAGGAGAGGAGGGGTAATGGATAGGGGGAAGAGCGGAGAGGCGAGGGGAGGAAAAACAGGGGGGAGAAAAGAAGGGAGGAAAGGGGGGAAAAAAGGGGAAAGAGGGGAAAAGAGGAGAAAAGGGGGGGGAAAGGGAAAGAGGGGGAAGGGAAAGGAGGGTGTAAGGGAGGGGAAGGAGAGAAAAGGAGGGGAAAGGACATAGGAAGGAACTAGGGAAGGGTAGGTAGGGGGAGGGGGGGAAAAGGGTGGAAAAGGGGGGAAAAAAAGAAAGAGGTCACAGGGGAGGGGTGGAACGGAGTGGGGGTGGGCAAAGAGAGGGAAAGAAACACAAAAGAGGAAAGGGGGGGGGTTAGGGCGGAGGGGAAAGAAGGAATAGAAAGGGGACAGAAAGGAATGAAGAAAGGGAAAGACGTGAAGGGGAAAAAGATAATGACCCAGTCACCTGGTTAAGAAAATAAAAGAAAACACTGAACTGGGGAAGGGGATCATGGTATCAGAAAGATTACCCACCGTTGCTGTGGTAAAAGCTAGATTCAAAGGCTGCTGGCACCCAGAATGACGTGACTAATGCAGTCGATGGCCAAAAAGCCACACCGCACTGTCAAATGGAGTCGCTGTAAGGAAGATGGGTAAAGAAAAGGTATTAGGAGGTGGTTTGAGGAAAGTGCAAAGGTCGCAAGGTACTCTGTGCCAAGGAGGAGGGGGAGATACCATAAAACAAGTAATGGTAATCCCTGTCCTACATGGGGGACATTGCATAGGTACTTACAGGGGCTCCGGATAGCGTCGGTGAAGTGCTGGGTGTCCGCCTGTGACAGTGAGCAGCAGAGTCTAGACATCTTAAATGCCTCCAACCCGGAAGTTCAACGGTGCCGAAGACGACCGCTGCTAATACTTCCGGGTCCGGTCCTCCACTGTTGCGCAGGAGCAGGAGAGTCACCCTGCGCAAGCGCACAGCTCACATAGTGATCGGTGCCTAAGCAGTGATCAGACGAGGCAGCAGCTGGGCTCCGTAGAGCCAAGCCTGCTGCCGGAGGAACGCAAGCCCGCCGTGGGGGGAGAATTAACTCCTCACATCCCTCCACAGAAGGATGGCTAGTGCAATTGATAATAGTAACTTAAATACAGACAGTGTTGATCAAAGAATAGACTGAGAGAGGGGAGGCGATGCATAGTCTCCAACGATGGGAGCACACAGGGACCCACAGTTAAGGGGACATGCATCACAGCCCATCCCAGGAAATATAGAGACAATTCAATCTAAATATACATAACTCTTGTTAATAAAGCATGTAATCTACTGGGAATTTGGAGTCAGCCATAAAAAGAGGAACATCAAAATATCAAAATTATATAGTGAAACCACTATATGTAAAGAGTCCACTTACATACAATCATAGGAAAAAACCTGAGACTTTGTTGGGGAAAGCCTAAAAACTTTTTTCGAATCACGGCAGAGGCTGGGGGAACTATAACGGAATTATTCAAGAAAATGTTTGTATGAATGTGCCTCGTTGATACCGGGAGGAACACATGCATTAAGTCGCTCAATCCAGAGGGACTCACGTTTTAAAATTTCGCGGTCCCAGTTGCCCCCTCGGGGGTCTTCAGGGACAACGTCTAACACGGTGAACCGAATGTAGTCAAGATTAAAGCGATGGTGGATGCCTATATGGCGGCCCACAGTAGTGAGCTTGCCGTTTGTAGAGGCATACAAGTGATCCCCCAGTCTCTGCCGTAACTCCCTGATTGTCTTCCCCACATAAAAAGCGCTGCAGGCGCAAGTCATGAGGTAAATTACCCCGCGTGTGCCACAGTGGGCTGAATGTTTGGGGGAAAAACATTTCACCATTGGGAAGTAGAAAGTGTTGTCCTTCTTGGATCCAGGGGCAATGTGGGCAATTGCCACATTTGAAAGTGCCCCTGGGTTCCAACGGACCAGAGGAAGGAATCCTATAGTGACTGTGTGTTAATCTATGCCTCAGGGAGGTGGCCCTCCTGAAGACCAAATCAGGAGTTGGTTTAATGTATTTTCTAAGTGTGTGGTGGTCGGTTAGGATATGCCAATGGCTGGACAATATATTTCGTAGTTGCTGGTGGTGGGAAGAGAATTTAGTAATGATCTTAGTCATGTAAGGCTGTTTAGGACGTGAAGGGCCAAATAATAATGTTTGTCGGTCTAGAGCTAGGGCCTTATTAAATGCTTTTCTCAACACGGTGCGTTTGTAGCCTCTAGCCAAGAGTCGTGTGCGAAGAGCATTGGCCTGTCTATAGAAATCCCCGTCCTCTGTGCAGTTCCTTCTCAGTCTCAGATACTGAGCATAAGGAATACTGCGAACCAGAGGACGGGGATGGAGACTGGAGGCGTGCAACAAGGTATTGCCCGCGGTGGGTTTGCGGTAGAGGTCCGTAGTTAAATGTCCAGTAGAGTTTTTAGTGATCTGTACATCCAAAAACGGGATGCTCAGTCTGTCATAAGAGAAGGTGAAGTGAAGATTGAAGGAGTTAATATTGAGCTTTGCAATGAAAGTTCGTAAAAACTGCTCTGTGCCTGTCCAGATGACCAGAAGATCATCGATAAACCTGAACCACCCTAAAACATGGTTCAAGAAAGGATCCATAAGGTCGTCACTGAAGACAGCCCGTTCCCAACCGCCAAGATACAAGTTCGCGTACGAAGGGGCACAGGATGTGCCCATTGCGACGCCTTGAATTTGAAGATACATTTGGTCCATAAACAAAAAATAATTTTTAGTCAAAATGAATTCTAAAAGTTTTAAGATGAAGGTATTAGTGGGCCAAGTATGGTGGTCCTGTTCCATCAGGAAGGAGCCAGCCATCCGGACGCCCTGCTCGTGGGGAATGCTTGAGTACAAGGCCTCAACATCAATAGCCACGAGGAGGGCGTCCGGAGGGATCTGGACCCCTTCAATATGTTTTAACAGGTCAGTTGTATCCCTGATGTAAGAAGGTAGTCTCATGACGTGGGGTAAAAGAAAAGTATCCACCAGTTTACTGGCGTTCTCCGTTAGTGAACCTTTGCCAGAGACAATAGGTCGACCTGGAGGTGCAGAGAGGCTTTTGTGAGTTTTCGGCAGAGCATAAAACGTAGGGGTACGTGGGTATTGTACATTGATGAATTTATAGGTGTCTTCATCGATGAGGCCCTCAAGGAAGGCCCCACCGATGAGTCCCCTAAACTCATCAATGGTTTGTTGAATGAAATGGTTTTTAATAGGTAAGTACCAATTGGAATTGGAGAGAATTTTAAGACACATGGTCTGATATTGGTGATGAGTCATCAGCACCAGGTTTCCACCTTTGTCAGATTGCTTTATGACAAGGTCGGTGTTTTTTTGAAGTCTAGTGACGGCTCGAAACTGTTGTCGAGTCAAATTAGAGGGTAATGTTTGCCATCGCTCTCTTTTAAGGGATAGGATGCATTCGTGCAAGAAAGCCCAAATGGATGGGCAAGTCAATAAGTCGGGGAAGGCTTTGGACTTCATTTTTAGAGAAGTTTTGGGGGTAGGATGTTGAGGCTGGAGGGTACTGATCGTTTGGCAGGAAGAGGGAGAGTCGGAGTTGCCGTCTAAGGCATCCGACTCGACCTCTCCCTCGTCAAAGAGTAACATGAGGTCCCGTAGGGCTCTGGATTCCGCTATCGTGAAATTCTTGTTTTTTTCCGCTAGTTCTTTTTCCAAATTGGCACGTTTACGGTCAGGATCAAACATGTAATTAAAGGTCAATTTTCGGGCAAATAAATAGAGATCTTTAATTGTCTCATAGATATCGATTGGCTCCGAAGGACAGAAGCCCAGGCCCAAATGAAGGACCTGTTCCTCCTCCGGAGTCAGCCGGTGGGATGTAAGATTGATAATATTGAGGGAATGGGAATCTTTGGGTGGATAACCCAAATATTGGGTGGATAACACACCCGGATCCTCGGATCCAATTTTCCCCCCTTTTTTTTTCCCCCTTTTGTTCCCCTTTTGCCACTTGTTAAATATATGTTTCTAAACTGTGGTTACTTCTGGTTTTGTAGCAGCCTTTTATTTAATTAATTTTCTCTGTTTGAGTCCTTCTTGCTTACGGTCAGGGTTCCTTCCTGTTGTTTTGTACATTTTGGGCTATGGATGTTTTGGGCACTGCCTGGGGGGATTTTATGTCCACCATACAAGCAGGATGTTTAGCCAACCAACAGCTAGAGGACGCAACCAAAACGTTCACAGACAGGTTGTTCAATCTCCTTAAGAAAAAATCCCACCTATATTGGCACATCCAATATTTTGAACTGTACATTACTGAAAAAGTTTGTCCCCTTGGACTCCGCGTCCAAATGTTCCCTACAATTAAAGATCCCTCTGTGGATTTTAAAAAGTCCTGGGAAAATACTCTAACTAAGTGCAGTATAGAACTCATGTCAAAACTCACCACCCAGTATCGTTCTGACATGATGTCTCTTGATGCGGAAATTGACAGATTACTCAATCAATTTCCCAATATCCAAGAATCAAACTCCTTCACAAATAAGTGGAAGGAAATACGAGATAAAATTGAAAGTCTTAACAAAGACATTATCATTAAAAAACAAAGAAAATTTTCCCAGGACAAATTGGCATTTTCGGAGGGCTATGCATACAAGTGGTCTGGGAAATCATTTCCCCGTAAAAACAAGCGTCAAAATCGTCAATCCCCGATCCCGACAGCAACAGACTACACGGAATCTGACTCATCGATATCCTCCGTATCTTCACAGGTCACTACCCGTTCCACTTTGTCACGAGCACCAGGTGCCCCTCGAAAAAGGTCCCTTACTGGTGACAATTCCACTACCAAACACCCTAAAAAAGGCAAACAACATGGCAAAGCACTAAAAACACCACAAACACCAAGGCTTGGTGGACAGACCCCTTCCACGGGTTCTCTCCACCCCACCTTACACAACATTATCCCAAAACTTTTACAACCTAACATCCAAACACTCCTATCACAGCCTGGTTTTTTAGTACAACCAAACCCAGAGCCCCCCAAACAAGGGAACCTGGACATGTTTGTGCAAAAGGCCCCAACCCCAAGCACGTCTCACGATTAATCACTCCCACTAACGGAAAAGATTCCCATTCCCTCAATATTATCAATCTTACATCCCACCGGCTGACTCCGGAGGAGGAACAGGTCCTTCATTTGGGCCTGGGCTTCTGTCCTTCGGAACCAATCGATATCTATGAGACAATTAAAGATCTCTATTTATTTGCCCGAAAATTGACCTTTAATTACATGTTTGATCCTGACCGTAAACGTGCCAATTTGGAAAAAGAACTAGCGGAAAAAAACAAGAATTTCACGATAGCGGAATCCAGAGCCCTACGGGACCTCATGTTACTCTTTGACGAGGGAGAGGTCGCGTCGGATGCCTTAGACGGCAACTCCGACTCTCCCTCTTCCTGCCAAACGATCAGTACCCTCCAGCCTCAACATCCTACCCCCAAAACTTCTCTAAAAATGAAGTCCAAAGCCTTCCCTGACTTATTGACTTGCCCATCCATTTGGGCTTTCTTGCACGAATGCATCCTATCCCTTAAAAGAGAGCGATGGCAAACATTACCCTCTAATTTGACTCGACAACAGTTTCGAGCCGTCACTAGACTTCAAAAAAACACCAACCTTGTCATAAAGCAATCTGACAAAGGTGGAAACCTGGTGCTGATGACTCATCACCAATATCAGACCATGTGTCTTAAAATTCTCTCCAATTCCAATTGGTACTTACCTATTGAAAACCATTTCATTCAACAAACCATTGATGAGTTTAGGGGACTCATCGGTGGGGCCTTCCTTGAGGGCCTCATCGATGAAGACACCTATAAATTCATCAATGTACAATACCCACGTACCCCTACGTTTTATGCTCTGCCGAAAACTCACAAAAGCCTCTCTGCACCTCCAGGTCGACCTATTGTCTCTGGCAAAGGTTCACTAACGGAGAACGCCAGTAAACTGGTGGATACTTTTCTTTTACCCCACGTCATGAGACTACCTTCTTACATCAGGGATACAACAGGGCGTCCGGATGGCTGGCTCCTTCCTGATGGAACAGGACCACCATACTTGGCCCACTAATACCTTCATCTTAAAACTTTTAGAATTCATTTTGACTAAAAATTATTTTTTGTTTATGGACCAAATGTATCTTCAAATTCAAGGCGTCGCAATGGGCACATCCTGTGCCCCTTCGTACGCGAACTTGTATCTTGGCGGTTGGGAACGGGCTGTCTTCAGTGACGACCTTATGGAACCTTTCTTGAACCATGTTTTAAGGTGGTTCAGGTTTATCGATGATCTTCTGGTCATCTGGACAGGCACAGAGCAGTTTTTACGAACTTTCATTGCAAAGCTCAATATTAACTCCTTCAATCTTCACTTCACCTTCTCTTACGACAGACTGAGCATCCCGTTTTTGGATGTACAGATCACTAAAAACTCTACTGGACATTTAACTACGGACCTCTACCGCAAACCCACCGCGGGCAATACCTTGTTGCACGCCTCCAGTCTCCATCCCCGTCCTCTGGTTCGCAGTATTCCTTATGCTCAGTATCTGAGACTGAGAAGGAACTGCACAGAGGACGGGGATTTCTATAGACAGGCCAATGCTCTTCGCACACGACTCTTGGCTAGAGGCTACAAACGCACCGTGTTGAGAAAAGCATTTAATAAGGCCCTAGCTCTAGACCGACAAACATTATTATTTGGCCCTTCACGTCCTAAACAGCCTTACATGACTAAGATCATTACTAAATTCTCTTCCCACCACCAGCAACTACGAAATATATTGTCCAGCCATTGGCATATCCTAACCGACCACCACACACTTAGAAAATACATTAAACCAACTCCTGATTTGGTCTTCAGGAGGGCCACCTCCCTGAGGGATAGATTAACACACAGTCACTATAGGATTCCTTCCTCTGGTCCGTTGGAACCCAGGGGCACTTTCAAATGTGGCAATTGCCCACATTGCCCCTGGATCCAAGAAGGACAACACTTTCTACTTCCCAATGGTGAAATGTTTTTCCCCAAACTTTCAGCCCACTGTGGCACACGCGGGGTAATTTACCTCATGACTTGCGCCTGCAGCGCTTTTTATGTGGGGAAGACAATCAGGGAGTTACGGCAGAGACTGGGGGATCACTTGTATGCCTCTACAAACGGCAAGCTCACTACTGTGGGCCGCCATATAGGCATCCACCATCGCTTTAATCTTGACTACATTCGGTTCACCGTGTTAGACGTTGTCCCTGAAGACCCCCGAGGGGGCAACTGGGACCGCGAAATTTTAAAACGTGAGTCCCTCTGGATTGAGCGACTTAATGCATGTGTTCCTCCCGGTATCAACGAGGCACATTCATACAAACATTTTCTTGAATAATTCCGTTATAGTTCCCCCAGCCTCTGCCGTGATTCGAAAAAAGTTTTTAGGCTTTCCCCAACAAAGTCTCAGGTTTTTTCCTATGATTGTATGTAAGTGGACTCTTTACATATAGTGGTTTCACTATATAATTTTGATATTTTGATGTTCCTCTTTTTATGGCTGACTCCAAATTCCCAGTAGATTACATGCTTTATTAACAAGAGTTATGTATATTTAGATTGAATTGTCTCTATATTTCCTGGGATGGGCTGTGATGCATGTCCCCTTAACTGTGGGTCCCTGTGTGCTCCCATCGTTGGAGACTATGCATCCCCTCCCCTCTCTCAGTCTATTCTTTGATCAACACTGTCTGTATTTAAGTTACTATTATCAATTGCACTAGCCATCCTTCTGTGGAGGGATGTGAGGAGTTAATTCTCCCCCCACGGCGGGCTTGCGTTCCTCCGGCAGCAGGCTTGGCTCTACGGAGCCCAGCTGCTGCCTCGTCTGATCACTGCTTAGGCACCGATCACTATGTGAGCTGTGCGCTTGCGCAGGGTGACTCTCCTGCTCCTGCGCAACAGTGGAGGACCGGACCCGGAAGTATTAGCAGCGGTCGTCTTCGGCACCGTTGAACTTCCGGGTTGGAGGCATTTAAGATGTCTAGACTCTGCTGCTCACTGTCACAGGCGGACACCCAGCACTTCACCGACGCTATCCGGAGCCCCTGTAAGTACCTATGCAATGTCCCCCATGTAGGACAGGGATTACCATTACTTGTTTTATGGTATCTCCCCCTCCTCCTTGGCACAGAGTACCTTGCGACCTTTGCACTTTCCTCAAACCACCTCCTAATACCTTTTCTTTACCCATCTTCCTTACAGCGACTCCATTTGACAGTGCGGTGTGGCTTTTTGGCCATCGACTGCATTAGTCACGTCATTCTGGGTGCCAGCAGCCTTTGAATCTAGCTTTTACCACAGCAACGGTGGGTAATCTTTCTGATACCATGATCCCCTTCCCCAGTTCAGTGTTTTCTTTTATTTTCTTAACCAGGTGACTGGGTCATTATCTTTTTCCCCTTCACGTCTTTCCCTTTCTTCATTCCTTTCTGTCCCCTTTCTATTCCTTCTTTCCCCTCCGCCCTAACCCCCCCCCTTTCCTCTTTTGTGTTTCTTTCCCTCTCTTTGCCCACCCCCACTCCGTTCCACCCCTCCCCTGTGACCTCTTTCTTTTTTTCCCCCCTTTTCCACCCTTTTCCCCCCCTCCCCCTACCTACCCTTCCCTAGTTCCTTCCTATGTCCTTTCCCCTCCTTTTCTCTCCTTCCCCTCCCTTACACCCTCCTTTCCCTTCCCCCTCTTTCCCTTTCCCCCCCCTTTTCTCCTCTTTTCCCCTCTTTCCCCTTTTTTCCCCCCTTTCCTCCCTTCTTTTCTCCCCCCTGTTTTTCCTCCCCTCGCCTCTCCGCTCTTCCCCCTATCCATTACCCCTCCTCTCCTTCCGCTCCTTCCCTCCTTTCATCCCATCTCCCCCCCCCCCCCCCTCTTTTTCCTTTTTTCCCCCCCTTTGATTCTCTTCAATTCCCCCTCCCCCCTCACCATTCCCTGGTTTCAGTTCTTGGTTATCTATCTTCCTCTCCTTTTCCTTTCTTTCCACCCCTCCTTACCTTTTAAGTTGACACTCCCGGGTGGTTTCTCAAGTAGAACACACACCGTACAAATTTTTTAAAAATTTTTTATTTTATTGAATTTCTTACAATAGTATCACCCCAATTTGCCTCCCTGGCCCACCCCCGGGGGAACGCCTCTTGAGGGCGTCTCACAGTATCGCTCCAGAGAACCTTTGAGGTTATAGTTTGGTGAGTGCAACTTCCAAATTTCAATTATGTTCTCCAATATTAATGTTGTACTTCTTCTGATAACTGCTTATTTATTCTTGTTTGTCATGTTGATACTGTATTGTTTCCTTTATCTTTTATAGATTATATACTATCAGACGCCTCCTGAAGAAGCGGCTGTGACCGCGAAACTGTAGAGGTCACGTCTGCAAGTATTATACTATATAACCTCTGTCCATGCATCTATGTGGGCATCAGTTATACCAACTTAGTGTCAACAATGCTGTAACAATCACTATATATTTTGTGTGTATGTTAAATCATGATAATGTATAGTACATGTCCCTTGTAGGACTTTTTACTGTTATTTTGAAATAAATCTACTATTTTTTAAATAAAGTCTTCTTTTCCTCATGGTACCGCAATAGTCCCTCTCCCTCTGAAAGAGGCAGGACCCTATTGGAGAGGTCTCTGCTCTGGTTTGGTTTCTCTTTCAACCCCAATTTCTGCCTTAAACAAAAATACTCATCAGTATATGCAATGACATGACAATGTCATTTGAAAGTAAAATGAACCTCTTCAATACGGACACTTTCACCCCCTTCCTGCCCATGCCAGCTTTCTGCGCTGTCGCACTTTGAACGACAGTTGTGTGGTCGTGCAACACTGTATCCATGTGAAATTTTTTTTTTTTTTTTTTTTTCCCAGATAGAGCTTTCTTTTGGTTGTATTTAATCACCACTGGGTTTTATATTTTTGCTAAACAAATGAAAAAAGTCCAAAGATTTTGAAAAAATAAAGTTTTTCTTAGTTTCTGTTAAAATTTTTTGAAAATAAGTAATTTTTCTCCTTGATGTGCGCTGTTAGGCCGCACTGATCATCAGTGCAAATGTCCCCTGTCATACTTGCTGGTGACCGGCTCCCTTCTCATGCTGTGACAACCTGTGGGGAAAGGAATGCCGATAACTGGCAAGTTTGTTTACATATGATCAGCTGTGATTGGACACAGCTGATCACATGGTAAAGGGCTGCTGTGATTGTCCCTTTACCCCGATTTGCGATCAGCTGTGTCTGAAGGACACAGCAATCACAGAGCGAGCTGGGGGCGCACGGGGGCATGGTTCTGGTAGGACATCCATGGATGACCACGCTGTAGCAATTTTTGGCAATCGTGCAGTCAAGAAGTGGTTAAAATGGAGCTCCACCCAAAAGGGGAAGTTCCATTTTAAGCACACCTCCCCTGCAAGATTTGGCATGTCATTTTTTATTTTTTTGGTGGAGGGGGTACATAGTTTTGACAGGTACCCGCTCCCCACTGCTCGAACTGCCTAGGCCAGTGATGGCGAACCTTGGCAGCCCAGATGTTTTGGAACTACATTTTCCCATGATGCTCATGCCCGCTGCAGTGTAGTTGAGCATCATGGCAAATGTGGTTCCAAAACATCTGGGATGCCAAGGTTCGCCATCACTGGCCTAGGCGATCCAAGCAGAAGTTCTCTTCTCCCCCTCTCTCCCCGCAATCTTCTGGGACACGTCACAGGTCCCAGAAGATTGCCGGACCATTCGGGAGGTACAGTGTGCACCTGGCTGTAAAACAACAAGCTGTCAGTCGGGTGCCCAAAGTTGTAATGCCGGCGAGAGGAGAGGGACAGAATCAAGGGTTTAGGCGGCCGAGTCACTGGATCGTGGGACAGGTGAGTGTGTGTTTATTAAAAGTCATCAGCTACACTTTTTGTAGCTGCTGAGTTTTAATAAACACAAAAATGACTGGAGCTCCGCTTTACAGACACTTTTTTTTTTTGTTTTATTTTGGATAGAGTAAGGGAGGGTTATAACCCCCATCAGTTTTGTTTTAGTTATTTTGTTTTGTTTGCCATCTGTGTCCCATTGAGAAGATTCCCATTCAGTTTCTGTCCCTTGGCTAAGACAGGAAGTGTGAGCAAATCCATGGTTGTCACCAAAACTAGTGTCCCCATTGGAAGATTTCTGCTCCATTCCTGTTCTGGGGACAACTCAAAATTTAGGATTTTTCCTTTCACTTTCAATAACTGAACAGGACAAAAAGAGAGGCTGAATCTCCTTAACGGGGTCACAGGCAACAATAAAACTGATAGGTGTTCTAATCCCTCTCCACTCTATCCAAAACCCTACGTGTCCTACCAGGATGACGTCATTTGTGAGGAAACGCATAGGGAGAAGCGACGTGCTGACGTCACCGCGTTTGCGCAGGTCCCCGAGTGACGGGCTGCAACTTTGAGCCGGCCGGCATGCTTTTATGCCACAAACTATTTGCATATTTGTAAGTGTACTACATTCTTAAACCAATAAATGCCACAAAGATTTTATGCTATGGAGGCTTCTATTTTTCTTTGGGTTTACTGTACGACTGTGCCCAATTGTGAATCGCATCTTGAAATGCGATTTTCTCTGGATTCACTAAAGGCCCTGGCTGGGTATAGAGTCGAAAGCGTGTGTGTTCTCCCGTAATAGGAGATCATAGGGAGTCGGTAAGCAGCCATTCTATAAGAGGTGGAAGTCGATTTTCTGAATATCACTCATTTCTTGGTGCATTTTCATTTATTATCACTGTGGGATCACCTTGGATATCTTTTCACTGGATGGACTCAATTACTCATTTAATTTTCACAATTTTTATTCATCATTTATGTGTTTAGCGCAACTTATTTTTGAAATTATATATATATATATATATATATATATATATATATATTATTTTTAAAGGGGGCCCCCAGGAGGATTTTGCCATAATGTGCTAGTTTGACTTACCTGTCAAAATAAAGCCCTCCAGTGCTCCATCTGGTCCCGGGTGCTTCCATCTTCTCATGGTCTTCCTTCCAGGTTTAATGTTTGACTGATTGAATGGCCAGGCCACAATGACGTTACTCACAAACAGGTGTGCAGGAATCGCTTCATCGTAGTACAGAGCGATGCCGCAAATGTACTCTAAGCTGTGCATGCACGGCTTAGTGTACATCACCATAGACAGGGAAGGTCTCTTCTGTAATAAAAACTCTACCTGTCAGCGGTTTAAAAAAAAAAAACATTTGAGTTTAATTGCACTTTAAGTCTTGGGGATGGGATAATGAATAAGCTGTAATACTTCACCCTCTTGGTCCCCCTGGCAGTGCTCTCCTGTTCTTTCTGATGCTTGGGTTGAGGGCATGCCTTTGGTGTTCTTACAATGCAGCACTACTGGTCCTGCATCGTACGACAATGATGTCAGAATGCGACTGTTAGAGCCCTTTCACACCGGGCCCCCATAATGTCGGTGGTAAAATGCCGCTATTTTTAGCGCCGCTTTAACGTCGGATTAGCGGCACATTTCGGCCGCTAGCGGGGTGCTTTTACCCCCCGCTAGCGGCCAAGAGAGGGTTAAAACTGCCCGCAATAGCGGCGCTATGCCGGCGGTATCCCGGCGCTGCCCCATTGATTTCAATGGGGAGCAGAGGTGGAGGAGCGGTAAACACACCTCTCCTTCACCGCTCCAAAGAAGCTGCTGCCAGGATTTTTCCTGACGTCCTGCCAGCACAGCGCTCCGCTGTGAAAGCCCTCGGGCTTTCACACTGGAGACAATGCTGCAGCTGTTTGAGGGCGGATTGCAGGAGCTATTTTTACCCCTATAGCGCCTGCAAAACGCCCTTGGTGTGAAAGGGGTCTTAGAGTGGTAAAAAAGGAGTAGTTTCAGGGGATTGGCAGTTGGGAGAGTTCAAAGCTTGAAGGAGATAATATAAATAAAACTGATTTTCTTTTAAAAAAAAAAGGTGAAAACTGTATTTAAAAAAAAATGGCTTATGATACACAGTGTTTTTGCAAACTAAATGTCATCCAGTTAGGGTTTACATCTTTGTTATTTGCAATGTAACCGACTGCAAATAATTGAATATTGTTGTATGTGAATAACCCAGTTCAATGGATGGTGATGAATCCAAGGCAAAAAAGAGGGTCCTACCACAGTGGATGACGGAGGACAAAGTAGATACAAAGAAACCATTTTCAAGAAATGTGAAGAGAAAGAAGTACAGGTAAGACTTGACTTGCTACTTTCTTGACCAATCACCACTTAGTTTCACCACCTTATAATCACGCCATTGTTTAAAAAAAAAAAAAAAAGTCAGGTTATCAGACTCAGTAGAAAATATGGACGGCCAATGGACCCTTTTGATTCTGGTAATCAAGCTGTCACAGGCAAAATACACAGATCCATGCAGAGCAGCTTTGTGCCTTGTGATTGATGTGAACCAATCACTGCATTTACAAGTGTAAACAAAAAAAAAATGTAAACACAGCCCCCTCCTTCTGCCTCTGCTGCCTATTGCTTCTTCCTTTGTAAGTATCTGCTCCCACTGACCACCAACGAAAGGAGGGCTCACTAATCACAAAGGGGGTATATTGACCATTAAAAGGGATACACAGCAGCGAGGGGGCAGATTGACCATCTAGAGGCACAATGGCGATTGATGTTATGAAGGCAAAAGCACCACTGACCATGAACAGTTATGGGGCACTCACCACTGATCACCACCATTTAAGGAGGCTTGTATCGCTGACCACCAGCATTTAAAGAGGAACTTACTACCAGCCACCACCATAAGGGGGCATTGACCTCTGCCCACTGAAATCTGCAAGCTGCCCTGTGCATTACATGGTCCTGACCCCTGCACTCTGCTGCAGTGTATACACCATGTTCTAAACAATTTTGGGGCATATTACTGTCCTGGCTTTTTACTGTGAGTATTACATGGATACAAAAGTGGATGCTGCTGTAATATCACAGCTTCCGGACAGTCATTGATTGCACCTGAAGTGCTGTTGTACAAGCAGCAGTATAGCCAGTTCATCAGATAGCAGTGGGGATATCCGTATATTATATATACGAAGGTGAGTCAGCGGTAGATATTTGGCTGGTTGGAATATTTTAGTTCAGCCATTTAGTTTATACTAAGAGTGGTCCTTGCAGATTTTTTTTTGTTCTTTTTGGCAAATACCTTGTGACATAAAAAATTGCAAAACCCACCAATTTATTTTCTAACCCCCCTGCTTTAAAAAATATATAATGTTTGGGGGTTCTAAGTAATTTTCTAGCAAAAAATAAATTATTGTTACATGTAAACAAAAAGTGCAAGAAAAAGCCTGGTCTTTAAGTGGTTAAGTGACAGCTGGGGCTGCTGGCATAACATCCAAGATGGCGGTGCCCAGCTGCAGTCTCAGGACTTTTGGATGTCAACACAAGGGAGATTGGTACATCTAGATAACATGCATAAAATATGTTAAATGCACATATAATCTTGTGGGAAAATTGTTGTTGAAATGAGTGGTCTGGTGATAAGATCACGGCAAGGATGTGTTCTTGTGTAAGTAAATTTTCTTTTTGTTTTACATGTCCAGATCACCCAGGAAGTCAACAGTTTACTGTATGAATGAAAAAGAATTGGTTGACTACGCACTTGAGATCATAAACAAGGTAACTTTTTGTAAAAAAAGTAACATATGAGTGAAACAAATGGCCTAAAAGACTCTTTTCTGTTGCAGATCTAAAGACTAAGGCCCCTTTCACACTGAGGCAGTTTGCAGGCGCTATTGCGTTAAAAATAGTGCCTGCAAACCGAACCGAAACAGCCGCTGCTGTCTCTCCAGTGTGAAAGCCCCGAGGGCTTTCACACTGGAGCAGTGCGCTAGCAGGACGGAAAAAAAAGTCCTGCTAGCAGCATCTTCGGAGCGGTGTATACACTGCTCCTTCACCGCTCCTGCCCATTGAAATCAATGGGACAGTGCGGCTATACCATCGGCAAAGCGCCTCTGCAGAGGCGCTTTGTGGTGGTTTTTAACCCTTCCTCGGCCGCTAGCGGGGGGGTAAAACCTCCCCGCTAGCGGCCGAATACTGACAGTAAAGCGCCGCTAACAATATCGGCGCTTTACCACCAATGCTGCCCCCACCCCCGCCCCAGTGTGAAAGGGGCCTTATACATAACCAATTACCTGGTCACTTTACTGTGTGGCTAAATATACCTACAGCTAATGCAGGGTTTATCAAAGGCTCTGTGACAAGTTATGTTTTACCTGTTTCCAGAGAGACAAACTAAAAAAAATAGCAAATAAAAAATAATATAGCAAATGCAAATAAAGTCATATTGTAATTGAATGTGTTTTACATTTCCTTTTCAATCTGCAGTGCTGTAATTTTCTGTAAAATGCATCATTGCTACCTGGAGACGTTCTGTACACAGGTGATGTACAGTACACCCCCTGAAAATGTCATTTCTTGATTGTGTGATTGGCTAACTGATTTTCCCAGAAGTCTGTACTAAGATACAAATCAGATTTTTGGCAACAAACATATCATTTTTGGTGGGATACTCCCAAAGGGAAATCACATCTAAAGGGTTGCAGTCCTTGCCAATTTCTTCATTAGAACCAATCCCATTAGATTCACTTAGCACATGGACACACAAACAACTATTTCTTCAGAATAACAAAAGGTAGGAATCTTTGCAAAAAGTTTAAAATCCTTGCAATGTACATAGATCAGGTGGAGGGGAGTGTTTTTTTTTTCTCAACAAAATTGGAGTTACTCTTTAAGTATTATTAAGTACTAGGTATTAAGGGCAAGAAAAAGTTCTAGAATTCAGGGGGTTAAAACAACTCGGTTACCAGATTAAAAAAAAAAAAAAAAAAAAACTGCAAAGGAAGATGATTTCTTTTCTTTTGGGCAGTCATGTGACATAGAGGGCCCTGTTTCTCTTTAGTTGTAAACATAAGTTGCATTACACATGTGAAGTATCATCTTGAATGTCAGAGTGAGAACAGCAATCCTAGGGCTATCATTTATGGTCAACGCTAAACAGATAAGATGTACAGGCTTTTAAAGTGGTTCCAAAGCCTTAAGGTTTTTCACCTTAATGCATTCTATGCATTAAGTTTAAAAACTTCTGTACTGCAAAATCCCCCAGCCCCCCTTAAACTTACCTGAGCCCGATGCGATCCAGTGATGTGTACAAGAGTAGCGTCTCTTGCCGCTGTCTCCCTCCTCCCTGGGCAGATTCATGGCAGTGGGAGCCATTGGCTCCCGCTGCTGTCAATCAACTCCTGTGCCGAGCAAGCAGGGCCGAGCCGCCCGCTCTGTGTCAATAGACGCAGACAGGATGGCTCGAGAGCGAGTATGCACGGGTGCCCCCATAAAATGCAGCTTTCCATGGGCGCACTGGGTTGGGGGGAGGCGCCTGGAGCACTGGCGGGGGACCCCAGAAGAGGATCGGGGCTTCTCTGTATAAAACCATTACACAGAGCAGGTAAGTATAGCATGTTTGTTATTTTAATGAAAAAAATAAAATAAAGCTTAAATGACACAGTGTTGCCCTTTGACAACTTTGGGTACCATAGGTTTTCGCTATTTCATGGGTGCATGCGATTTTAAGGCTTGACATGTTTGGTATCTATTTACTTAAAGTAACCCCATCTTATATATATATATATATATATATATATATATATATATATATATATATATATAGTCAGGTCCATAAATATTGGGGCATCAACACAATTCTAATCTTCTTGGTTCTATACACCACCACAATGGATTTAAAATGAAATGAACAAGATGTGCTTTAACTGCAGACTTTCAGCTTTAATTTGAGGGTATTTACATCCAAATCATCCATCAAACTTTCACTTTTTAATACTTGGTTGCAAATCCTTTGCAGTCAATTACAGCCTGAAGTCTGGAATGCATAGACATCACCAGACACTGGGTTTCATCCCTGGTGATGCTCTGCCAGGCCTCTACTGCAACTGTCTTAAGTTCCTGCTTGTTCTTGGGGCATTTTCCCTTCAGTTTTGTCTTCAGCAAGTGAAATGCATGCTCAATCGGATTCAGGTCAAGTGATTGACTTGGCCATTGCATAACATTCCACTTCTTTCCTTAAAAAACCCTTTGGTTGCTTTCGCAGTATGCTTCGGGTCATTGTCCATCTGCACTGTGAAGTGCCGTCCAATGAGTTCTGAAGCATTTTGCTGAATATGAGCAGATAATATTTCCCGAAACACTTCAGAATTCATCTTGATGCTTTTGTCAGCAGTCACATCATCAATAAATACAAGAGAACCAGTTCCGTTGGCAGCCATACATGCTCACGCCATGACGCTACCACCACCATGCTTCACTGATGAGGTGGTATGCTTTGGATCATGAGCAGTTCCTTTCCTTCTCCATACTCTTCACTCTGGCACAAGTTGATTTTTGTCTCATCTGTCCATAGGATGTTGTTCCAGAACTGTGAAGGCTTTTTTAGATGTTGTTTGGCAAACTCTAATCTGGCCTTCCTGTTTTTAAGGCTAACCAATGGTTTACATCTTGTGGTGAACCCTCTGTATGCCCTCTGGTGAATTCTTCTCTTGATTGTTGACTTTGACATGCATACACCTACCTCTTGGAGAGTGTTCTTGTCTTGGCCAACTGTTGTGAAGGGTGTTTTCTTCACCAGGGAAAGAATTCTTCCACCACAGTTGTTTTCCGTGGTCTCCCGGGTCTTTTGGTGTTGCTGAGCTCACCGGTGCGTTCTTTCTTTTTAAGGATATTCCAAACAGTTGATTTGGCCACATCCAATGTTTTTGCTATCTCTCTGATGGGTTTGTTTTTCTTTTTTCAGCCTAATGATGGCTTGCTTCACTGATAGTGACAGCTCTTTGGATCTCATATTGACAGCAACAGATTCCAAATGCAAATAGCACACTTGAAATGAACTCTGGACCTTTTTATCTGCTCCTTGTAAATGGGATGGGAGTGAGGGAATAACACACACCTGGCCATGGAACAGCTGAGCAGCCAATTGTCCCATTACTTTTGGTCCCTTAAAAAGTGGGAGGCACATATACAAACTGTTGTAATTCCTACACCATTCACTTGATTTGGATGTAAATACCCTCAAATTAAAGCTGAAAGTCTGCAGTTAAAGCACATTTTGTACGTTTCATTTCAAATCCATTGTGGTGGTGTATAGAGCCAAAATGATTAGAATTGTGATGATGTCCAAATATTTATGGACCTTACTGTATATATATATATATATATATATATATACATACATACATACATATATATACATATATATATATATATATATATATATATATATATATATATATATATATATATATATATATATATATGTGTGTGTGTGTATATGCCAGAGGCAGAGTGTAAAGTGTGGAGTATTGCCTAACATCCTCAAGCACCCCTACTGGGAGCAGACTGCGCCATGAGGGGAAGGCAATACTTCTAGACATTGAGTATTTATGTGAACAACTAATAAGAATGGAACAATAGATTTCAAAATAGAAGGGGGAGCAGCACTGACATAGTCTTTGGGATAAAGCAGGTGTAATGTGTCATTAATTAACATTCAAAGACAATCACAGAAGGCCAGTGGTCAAATAAGGGAAAGCAAGGAGGAATGGTCTATTTCAAATTACTACGAGGTGAGGGAGTATGATACGGGTATAGAACACATTAACTGTAGGGGTGGGGAATTTTGGGGAGAGGAGGGTTTCAGCCTATACTCTCCGTGGTGTGCCCAATCGTTATTTTTGAGGGTAGCAATGGGGCTCCCTGGTTAAGGAGAGTAGTAAAGAACTTAAGATATTTGGGAGACTGTAGTCTAAGATAGAATATGTGGGCATGTGTGGGGATTGTTTAGTGCAGATTCCGAGCAGGGGTGAGGAGGCTACGGGAGAGAGAAGATAAAAAAAAAGGGGGGGGACAGAGAGTAAGAGTTGAGGGGGGAGGGTAATGGGGTAGGAGAGGTGGAAGGCAGACTCTAAGGGTGAGGCGAGGAGAGTATGGTATCAGGGCTATGGGCGTAATAGGGTTTCGTCGAAACCTGTGGGTAAGAAATGGGTCACTCAAGGGATTCTCGGATTTTGGAATTTTATTTAATAAAGTTGCTTCAATTTTAGCATGGATCAGCGCTTGGGTGATGAAAGGTTATGCTAGGCATCCATTTTGTTCTGTCTATGCTTGGTTGCGAGTACACAGAGGGAGGGGGATTTTCAGGCTTTTGCTATGGTCTGTTTGGCAGCTGTTGTGACGTATAGCAGAAGCTTAAATTGACAGTGGGTCAGGGTCTTGGGCTTGTAGTTCAGGAGGGTTACAGTGGGATCAGGTGATAGGGATGTATTAAACAGCTTTGATAGGATGGAGAAAATCTACGACCAGAAGGTTTGTGTGATAGGACAATCCCGCCATATGTGAAGGTGTGTTCCATCTACACTACATCCGCGGAACCAGTGTGGTGAATATTGAGGGAGGAATTTGTGTATCCTGGAAGGGACCAGGTACCACCTGGTAAGCACCTTATAGTTCATTTCCAAGGCGGCTATGTTGGGGGAGGAAGATTTAGTCGCCTGCCAGATAGAGGAGCAATCTGCGTGGTCAAGTGTGAGGTTTAAATCTCTCTCTCATCTGCTAACGTAAATGGGGGGGCTTTGCGGTATCAGCCTACTAGTAAAGTGTAGAGCTCCGAGATTAATCCACACTTGTTTGGGTCAGACTTACATGCCCGTTCAAATGGGTAAAACCTGAGTCTGAGGGGTCAGAGGGGGTACACGGCATAAGGAAATGTTTGATTTGTAGAAATCGGAACAGTTCTGAAGAGGGTATGTCGTGTGTCTCACATAGGGTCCGGAAGGGCTTGAAAGAGCTAAACGTGAAGAACTGATGGGCTCTAATGAGGCCAGCTCTAGTCCAGGCTCGAAAATTAGGTCCGGGAGGACCAAGCTGGGTAAAAAAAGGGGTTGCAGAGAAAAGAGTAAGGGGTTTTGAGGAGATTGGAGACCAAATCAACTTTTAAGCCTATCCCAGAAAACAAGGCTATGTCTTATCATCGGGTTGGTAAAAGATCTGCGGTGGATTGGGGCCAATCAGAGGAAAGTGGCTGTTGAGAGAGGATCACAGTCCATGGACTCTATTGCTACCCATAACGGGGTTTCTACAGTGGCATGGTACTTCTTGAGCTGAGCTAGCTTTGCAGCATAGTAGTATTTAAAAAAATGTGGTACTCCGTGGTCCTCCCCTTATTTTAGGGGTGTACAAAGTGGGTTTAGGTATGCGGGGTCTCAGTTTGTTCCAAATAAAGGAGGAAGTTCGGCGTTTCAGAATTCTCAAGCGGTGTGAAGGTACCGTGATAGGGAATACACGGAATAGGTAGAGGAGTTTCGGGAGGATGGACATCTTCAACAGTGATTCGGCTCATCCAGGATATTGGTAGCAGGGTCCATTTGGACATAAGGGATGTGATGTGGGAGAGCATGGGGGAGGGTTAGTTAGCAGTATAAAGGTCAGAGGGATTGGCGGTTAGTTTGATGCCTACATAGGGGATATGTTTGTTTGCCCAAGGAAAGGGGAGGACCTCACTGAGGTGGGATTGGAGAAAATTTGGCATAGATTTGTTGAGGGCTGTCGACTTCAGGGCCAGAAATTTGGCCAAAAATAGAGGGCGTGTCTAACAAGTTGGGGGCTGAGATCAGAGGGAGGTCATGAAAATAAGGATATTGTCCGCAAAAAGGCAGAGCTTATGCTGGTGACCCCCCAGTTCTAGGACTTGGATGTTGGGATTCGAGCGTATAAGGAGGGCTAGGGGCTCAATAGCCAGGGCAAAGAGAAGTGGGGAGAGTAGGCAACCCTGTCCTGTGCCCTGCTCTATGGGGAAGGGATCTGAGCGAAAGCCAGCATATGAGACAAAAGCTTTGGGGTTCGAATATAAAGCTGAAGTCCACTACAGAAAGTGCTTGCCAAACCCCCATCGACGTAAGATAAAGTTCAAGTAAGGCCATGAAAGCATGTCAAAGGCCTTGCGAAAATCTAGGGAGATAAAGCAGGATGGGATATGGCGTGTGCGAGCAGCATGAGGCAGAATCGTTGCGCGTCAAATGTTATCGCCTGCTTTGCGAGCAGGAATGAACCCAACCTGGTCTCTGTGTATTAAGGAGCCTATGTAGGGATTAAGACAGGTGGACAGGATTTTTGCCAGGATTTTGACATTTAAGTTGAGGATCGAAATGGGTCTAAAGTTAGACCAGGTAGAGTCATCAGTGGTGGGGTTTGGGTATCAGATTTAGCTGCCGTTAGGGATTCTGTGCGAAAGGAGTGGCCATCCAAGAGGGCATTATATGCATCTACTAGAAGGGGGGAGAGAAGATCAGAAAATTTCTTATAGTAGGTTGCGGATTGGCCGTCTGGACCTGGATGTGTGCGCAGCTTTAAGGATTTGATTGCTAAGAGTATTTCTTCCGCTGTGATTGGCCTGTCAAGGTTTTCACGATGCTCAGAGTTGAGAGCGGGCATTCGTAAGAAGGAGAGGAGGGCTTGGTCATAGGTTTTGGGGTCTCGGTAGAGGTCAGTGAGGCGTCTGCGGAATTCCCTTATAATTTTTAGGGGGTTGCCGAAATATGTGTCAGCATATACGGTAATTTAAGTTTTTAATGGGTTTTGGGGTATGTTCGGCTCTACGGAACGCTAGGGCCAAGAAGGTATCAGGTTTGTTTGCCTTCATTTAGAAGGCCTGCTTAGTTTTTCGCAGGGTTTTTTCAGCCTCCTGTGTCAAAAAAAGGTCCAGTTCAAGGCGTGCTTTTTCGAGAATGTTTTGGTTGTCAGAAGAGGGAGAAGATTGGAAAGTCGCCAAGGCTTTAAAGAAGGTATCTTCCAAAGTTTGTGTTGTAAACATTTCTCCTTGCGTAGGTGGGAAGCCTGACTGATACAAACCCCTCTGACTGGTTTATGGGCTTCCCATAAAGTTAGCGGAGATATGTGAGTGGACTTGTTATTTGCTACGTAATCTTTGATTGCTGTTTCAATGTCCAATCGATGGGTGGGGTTAGCCAGAAAACTATCATTGATATACCAGGCGGTGTGAGTTGGCCTAGGGATGAGAGAGGAAAGTGACACAAGTACCGCACTATGGTCCGTCCAGGTGTAAGGGACGATAGAAGAGGCCAGGAGGAGAGGAGCCGACTGTGAGGAAGATGTGGTCTATACGTGAAAATACTTTGTGGATGCGAGTAGTGGGTGTACTGGCGCCGTGCAGGGTTCAGTTCTCTTCAGGCGTCTAAGAGGAAAGATATGCTCCGGTTGGTCACCAAGGGCAAAAAATGGGTCCATGAGATTTCCTAGTAGGGTACTCGTGGACTTGGAGTGGGCAGCAGTGAACAGTCTCTGAGAGATCTACAGCCCTCATAATGGGATAGGCAAATAGTTGAGTATGTGGAACCTGATAATGGAGTGTTGTAGGAGACCTATGGGTCCACTAGAACATAGCTGATAATGGGTCATCAGTAAAGAAATAAGGTGCCATATATGGCATCTGGTAGCATTCCATGAACAAAGAGAACGCATTAAAGCTCAGGGTAGGTCTTGCTGCATGGGCCAGGAATAAATGCCCTCAATCCAGCCCAGGCAGTAAGTATGGTGGGAGGCAGAAGTACCTGTAAAAAAGGCAAAGAACAACATTTAACTAGCAGAAACCATATAAACTAAGTGGCTCAAGGACTAAGCGTGAGGCACCGTGTTCAAAAATGGACATGGTGATTCAGGCAATTTTAATATTGTGAACAATAAAACAAGAAACTGAGTATGGTAAGTAGTTCTAAGGTTTCAGGGTATAGTTACGGTAGGGTGGAAGTCCCGGAAGGACGCTCCAAGGTGGAGGTGGAAAGTGACATCTGTTTGTGGGTAGGTGGTCAGTCCATGGAGTCTTCATGGGCAGGTACGGGTGAGGCAAATCGTCCACGTTTATGGATGCTTGAGGATTCTTTCAGGTCGGAGGAAGCTTGGGGCTTCCTGGGAGAATGAGAGGCAGATCTGCGGCAGCATCCTATAGCAGCGGGGTCCTAAGGCATCAGGAGTTCTTGGAGTGTTGATTGGAGATCCTCGGCTGTACTTGCACTGGTGAGATAAATCTTTGTATGAGAAGCGAATGGAAAATAGAAATCCCCAGCAATAGGCAATGCGTTGTTTATGTAGAATCTGAAGGAGAGGTTTCATGGCTTTCCGTTTCGCCAGCGTTGCTTGGGATAGGTCATGAAAGATCTGGTAATGGTGGCCCTGGAACTCCAGCGATTGTCTGTGACGCAATGCTGTCAGCAATTGTTCTTTGGCTCGGAAAAAACGGAGCTTTACAACAATGTCGTGAGGGGGGCCGTCTTCAGTACGCGGTGCCAGAGTGCGATGATCTTATCCATTTCAAGTCGCTATATTGGAATTGATGGTGCCAGTTCTTGGAATAACGCAGTAATGGTGGACTGTAGATCTGTGACAGTCTCGGGAGGTTGCCACGGTAACTGTGACCCAGCAGCGGGATGGGGTAGCATGGCTATTGGGCTGTATAATCGCGGGAGTCATGGAGCTCTAAGCCAGCGTGCCTTGCTGGGACGGCTTCGCGCATGCGCCCCCCCCCATCTTTTATATTTTAACAAAAATTGGGTATTAAATTGTGTTTGCACTCAAATTCATTTTAGTTTATTTGTTCCTAAAAAAAATAAAAATGCATTTGATAAAAAGTTGGCGCAATTAATGTGCGACATAAAAATATTGCAACTGCCCCTGGTTTCAGAAAATATATACCTTAATTTAATTTTACAGCAAAAAATTCAGATTGTGAAAAGTGTGCAAAAAAATTAAAAAAAATTGCTCCTGTAGAAAATTGGTTAAAGAAGCACTGACGCCAGACCTCACTTTTGAAATGAAAGCTTTGCAGCAGTACAGGATAAAAAGCATTTGCATGTTTCCCCACTCTTTAAAAAAAAAAATGTAGTTTTTCTTTTGCCATGTTGTGGCCCTTTAGAAGGAATCTGATCATTTCCTGGAAGTTTCCATTCCTGTCTGTATCACCCCATTCCTTGCTACTGTGTAGGCAGACAAGAGGAGTCTGCAGCTTCTTAGCAAATGTTATGATTTCAGTCAAGATCAACGAATTCTTATCTGTGCATCCATAAAGTAATAAAACAGAAGTGTCAGTTGAAGCAGAGTACGGCAAGGTTCACACTGGTGTGATGCGGGAACCATGGTGATTCCTGTGCGGGTCGGGTTCCCGCATCGCATTCGAATTGCAGGCAATTCACACTGCGCTCTCTGACCTGCTGCGGGTGTCAATATAAAGTTATTGACACCCCCAAATGGGTTCGCAGACCGCAGTGCAAACTATGGAATCTGATCGCATAGGTCTGAACACCCATGCTATCCGATTCCAGTGCGGACATAAAAAAAAGGGTCCTGCACCATTTTGGTGCGAATGCGATGTGATGTGATTTCAGCCATACAAACTGTATCATATGCAGTGTCAGTCGCATTAGTGTGATCATTGTGCACAAAAAAATTTAAACAAAGCAGGAGCTGATCAAAATGTGTGCAGGGTGGAAGAGGTGACTCTGCTGGCACGATTCAGTGCTCTGCTGTGAGTAAGCTCCTACTGTCTGCATCTATGACCTCTCGTGAGATAAATGACAGGCTGTTTAGTGAGGCTCAAACTTAAAAAAATAATAGTGATTATATACAGCAGAGCATCATTTGAGTGACAGCAGCAGGGTTAGGCCTGTTTAATATTATAATACCATCAATATTTACAGGGGGATTGAATGTGCAAAACAAGGTAATTTGTTGTATAATCTTATTGAAGATTGTTGCTGATTCTAACAGTATAGGAACCCGGGTCCTTAAAAAAAATAATAGAATGAACAACCCTTTTAGATGTTTAAGGAATCATACATTGGAGGGAAGTTATCAAAACAGGAGCAGGCAGACACCAGAGTAGCTGTACGTGGCAATAAGTCAGCTTGTATCTTCAGCTTGTTCATTTTAAAGTGAAAGTAAAGACTATATATACGTCTGCTTAAAAATGCTTCTCCACCCCCCTTCTTCTACATTTGCTGTATACTGCTGGTAAAAAAAGATGTGTGTAAATACCTTTTTTTAATCTGCTCCAGTCCAGTCATGTGATACATACTCTCCAGCTCCCCTATGTCATGAGAGCCAGACATCACCAACCAGTTTCCATTGCTCCTCCAATGTCAGCAATCCCTCCTCTCCCCTGCAGCAGCCTGTACAGGACACAGGGTAGGCAGAGCTCATGTATCACGTGATCGGACTGGAGCGGATTAAAAAAAAAAGTATCTACAAACATCTTTTTTTGCCAGCAGTATATATCATAGATAGGAGGAGAGAGCAGCAGTGTACTATGTAGCCTTTACTTCCACATTAAGCTTTGAAAATATAAGGTAGAAGCTGATGGGTTGCTGTGCACTGCTGCTCCAGGTTCTGGCTGCTCCAATTTTGATAAATTCACCTAACTTTGATAGCAGAAAGGCAGAAAAGAAATTCTACACTGCCCTAATGGCAACTGTAATTTTGTTTCTACTTTAGAGTAAAAAGGAGCAGGGCGGTGATGCGGAAACTGTTATAGAAAGAGATGAGGCGGAATCCTGCAAGAACAGAGACGAGAAACCTCAGACTTCTTCAGAAGGAACCCAAAGCCCAAAATTGACACCATCACCTCCAAAAAAGTTGTCAAACACCACCAACCTGCCCGAGACTCTATCTGATGAAGAGGACGACCCCTTAAAATATGTCAGAGAGATTTTTTTCAGCTGAGGAGTGTTGTACATATGGTGGACCTTTAATTCCTGATTCCTATTACGGTATCAAACTCACAGAGTAACATGACTGTAAAGGCACAAGGTGGGTGGTCAACTGAAAAGAAAGTGATTGGATATCGTGCAGCAATAAAAATCTAACAGAATCAAAATTCTATCCCAAATCATAAAAAAAAACAGTTTACAGTCTGTATATACGTGTGGACACAGTGTGTAATAAATATATATATTTTTATAGTAGGCTACATCTTAAATGCTGTGACTACATTTCCATATTAGGTATATTTGCTTCAGCATACAAATGGCTACCTGGGTGTGGCTCTTGTATTTTGATAAGGACCAGCCTTGTGATTGTCCATGTATGTTGTATAAGGAACAGAAGATATTGCATGGACCCGTTGACTGGAGCCTTAGAAAGAAAAGGAAGGAAATGAAGAGTTAATAAAGGATCTTCAAGATGACCTTGGAAGATTAAGGAAAAGCGTAGTTACTAAAACATAGAGATTGACTATTGTGTTTAAAGACATCAGGAGACAATTGCGAGATCTGGAGAATAAAGTCCAGAGGAAAATTGCCAGACAACAAGAGCAGGCTACGTATGCTCATTCAGTGAGGTGATCCAATACCTGGAAATAAGGCACGACAGACTGTCCAGGAAGGGACAACCGTTCGAAAAGCAGTGTGACATTACTGATCCGCTGACTCACGTACAAACATCAGGCAAAACATCAAACACGGTTGCCTTGGAGTGGGAAAAGGACAGAGAGATGTTTCAGAAGCTTGGTTTTCATCACCCTGATCAACGCTAAATAGATCAGGCTCTGATCAAAAGAGTTTTACACAAAAGTTGGACTGATCTAAAGAAAGTTGTGGATCTTTGCTTTTGTACACCAGAACGCGCCAACCTATTACTTGATGTAAACACAGCAGGTAAAAAACTGCATATCAGATGACATGAAAACTGCATCCTGGACCCGTAAAAAGCAGATTCGCCCATGATTCCCTAACAGATTCCAGCAGCTCCCTCAGGTGTTAGCACTAGGACATGTTCCTCAGGGCGACATTACTGGGAGGTGGAGATCCTAAAAGAATATCAGTGGGGGATAGGAATGTGCTATCCCAGCATGGACAGAATAGTACCTTTTTCACGGATTGGATTTAATAACAAGTCCTGGTGTTTGATGAGGTTTTATAGTAATTATGACTTTCGTCTGGAACATCTATCTGGAATTACCATTAAGAGGTTCAGGGTATACCTGGATTATGAAGCTGGGGAGCTATCCTTTTATGAGCTGTGTGACCCGATCAGACACCTCTACACCTTAACCGAGCCCCTTCACGCCGTACTATATGTGGAGGAGAGTTGTATACAGATACACAAAGAGAAGTTGTAAGCTCTTGTACTGTGTGGTAGCTTAGTGCAATTAATCTGAAGGATTCCTGTTTATAAGAAATGATTGCTAAATTTTTATATGTCATTGTTCAATCAATTTACCACACCTTGCTTAAATGTTAAACTCATTTTCATTACTTTGTTTGGCAGTTTTGGGCTACACTGTTTTTTAAGGCTTCCTTCGCACAGCCATTTAGCTGCATACACTGGATTCCAGTGGCAAGAATCATCAGATTCTTGCGACCAGAATGACAGGTGCATGCAAATGGTGGAGGCTGCTCAGCCTATATAAACTAGTAACAAGCTGACAGCAGCCACCGCTGTTCGCAAATATAGCTGCAAACCAAGCAGTTACCTGTGGTTGACTGTGCCCAGGTTCGGAAATACGTCCCTAACTTCAGCTGTGGTTTGCGGCTTTATTGTGCTTGTCAGCTTATATAGGCCGAGCAGCTACCGCTATTTATATGTACCTGTCATGCTGATCACAAGAATCTACTGATTCTTGCTGCTGAAATCCAGTGTATGATCCCTTAGTGTTTTTCCTATAGTGTAAACCCTAACAATGATCTTCTCTAATTTTCTTCCTTTTGGTCTGTTAAATATACTATTGTTTTGTCATATCTTTTTGATTAGTATAAAACATTTACGTTGATCCTGTCATAAATCTTGCAAGCTGTAACTTCCTGTGTTCTATACCTGTGCTGCACAGTTAGTGAGATGTAACTTCCTGTGCTGCACAGAGCTATAAGTTACAGTGCTCCCAGCTATCTCTGTGGACTGCAGAACCCCCCCATGTTATGGAGAAGAGGAAGAGAAGTTCTGTTTACCTGAAATCAAAACAATACTGTTAGAGCCGGTTCACACGGGGGCGACTTGTCAGGCGACCTAGCCGCCTGACAAGTCGCCTCCCGTTCTGTACAATGGAACCGTTCTAATCGGAGCGACGCAAGTCGCTCCGACTTAGAAGAAAGGTTCCTGTACTACTTTGGGGGCGACTTGCATAGACTTCTATACAGAAGTTGTCTTGCAAGTCGCCGCGGCAGTCGTGTGCAGGTCGCCTCGGTGAGGCGACCTACAAGTCGTGCCGCTTCTAATGTGAACCGGCGCTTAGTGAGCACCCTGATAAAAACAAAACTATTGCAGCCATCACATCTAACGATTGGATCGGATAAGCCTGAATGAGTTGCAATATTTTACACTTTTTTGTTCTTGGGTTTATAGTGACGTTTCCCTGGTTAAGTGCAGAAAAATTGAAATATTGAAAAAAAAGCACACTTCACTATAACCTTATGTATATGAAATACATATCCATAATGATATACATTATTACTTGTTATGTTTGTGTGTCATAACAATTGTATTAACCACTTCATGCCAGGGGTACGCATATATGTGGCCTCTCGGCAAGAGAGCCTTAACGCAGAGCGGCTGCATATATGCGTACCAGAATGTAAACAAAGATGTGCCGAGAGCACACGCTATGCATGCTCTTGGCACAGTTGCTGGTGGCTAACGGAGAGCTTCCGATCTCTATTTGCGATCGGGAGCTTTCTGATCATGTGACTGCTGTGACAGCTAATAACGGCAGTCATATGATCAGAAACCCTGCCTCGCCTCCTGGTAACAGAAACCTCTTAAAGACCGGAGGTTCATTTGTTGTGGGGATGGTAATTGTATTGCCCGATGGAAAGGCTACAAGTCCCAGTGTTCCCTGGGTTTACAGTGCCGCTGAGATTCCGTTTCCTGAAGGAAATCTGACGCTTCTGGTAGTGCTTCGTGGTTCCTTTTGCTGGTCCTCACATCGTTCCTGTGTCCCATAATGACGTAGGGGCTGGTGAGAGGAAACACACCGCAGATATCCGATGTATAAGATCCTTCAGGAAACAGTACCCCCAGAATACATAAGAGATTATCAACGGAGCACATGGGTAATAAAGCCCAATTGAAGTTTCCTATATTAGAACTGTAACGCAGTCAAACTACATAGGCATTAATGAATTTGAGCACCTTTCTGTTTTCTTTATTACTGTACTACTTGTTGCGGCTAGGATTAAAATACTCTGTGCTGGCTGGAGAGCTGGACCACTGCGCAACACAGGCCACAGCAGTGGAGTCTCTAGTGGTCAGATAAGCCGCCTGCATTGTACTTCAGTCAACAGTGCTCCCTAAAAACAAAGGAAAAAACCACATTTTACTGTTTATGCAGCCCAACTGCATTTATAGAAAGAAAATAAGAATCTTTAATTGGGCTTTAAGAGACTTCTTTTCCAGGGAACCTGTGCTTTTATTGTTGTATCAAGGTGACCAAGTCACTTTTAAAGGGAATGCATAGAGCTTTTTAAAAGAAAACTGATTATGGGGAATATCTGTGGTTTTTCTTTTTCTGGAAAGGGTAAATGCCTGTCTCTCATTCTTTTTCACACACTTGTTATAGAGTCACAGAGTTATAGATGTATATAATTTACAGGTCTATCTCACTAGCTGTAAACCATAATCATCAAAATTAAAAGAAATAAATGCTTGAAATATATCACTCTGTGTGTAATGAATCTATGTAATATATGTTTCACTTTTTGAATTGAATTACTGAAATAAATTAACTTTCTTGATTCTATTCTAATTTTTGGAGATGTACGTGTGTGTGTATGTGTGTGTATGTGTATATATATATATATGATTAAATACTTTTTTATTTTGTTTTTTTACAAATACATTTAATCTATGATAAAAGAACTGCAGAGCACTATGAATTAAAATTAAACTAAATGGTTTTCGGGTCAGTTCTATTTTCTTTTAAAATATTTTTATTAAAGTTTCAAGAACCATAGCATGCAATGGTTTGCCCATGCAGGGGCATCTTCAGACAAGCATGAAACAGCATATGAACGTGTAATGCATAACAAAAAACTGTTACCTGGACCATGGAGGACCAAGTTAGGTATTGGGTAGATATCACAGGCTATATACTCTACTCCTCCGAGAACAGCAATCTGTAATGATAGCTTTCATATCAAGAATGAAGGGAGAAAAGGAGCAAACGGAGAAAGAAAAGAAAATAGAGAGAAAGAAAGGAGAGTGTCGCCCATGCCCATGCGGGACCCATGCAAGCAAGCTTTTAAAGTCGACCATGGCTAGTCGGAGGCAGGGACGGGAAAGAAAGACTTCTCCACGGTTCCCAGATTTTCAAGAACTTTGCACGCAAGTCTCTCAATATACTGGACATCTGCTCATTAACCATAAGAGCAGTCATTCTGATTTTCACCCCCTGGAAGGTAACAGCTGGAGTCTTCAAGGCATGGGCAATGGTCCACTTGGCAGAAATAAAAAGGTATGAGGCCAATTTCTGCTGAGGTGCAAAGAGGCCTGGTATAGGGCAATGCAAGAGAGCCAGCCGGGCAACCTTTGGGACCGTCACATGGAATAAAGTATGCAATAGGCCAGAGACTCTGGACCAGAAGTCGATCAAACGTGGGCAGGACCACGATATATGTAGGACGTCCCCACACTGACCACAATTCCGAAAACATCCATCGCTGCTTCCAGGATAAGCGTGGGCAAACCTAGCCGGGACCCAGTACCACCGCAGGAGCACTTTATAAGCAGCCTTGAGTGTTGAGTGAACATATTGCTATTGTTGTCCAGGGGGTCAGTTCTATTTTATTCTTGTTTTACAAGTTTTAAATCTGAATCTACTTTTTTACACTTTTTGTTATAGAAATACACATTTAAAGTGGGAGTAAACTTCCCATCTCTGACTTGTACCTATAGGTAAGCCTATAATCTAGGGCTTACCTATAGGTACTGTAAGTATCTCCTAAACGTGCCCCGTTGAGATATTTACTGTATATGCAGCTGATGGCGTCATTGGCGCATGCGAACTGAAGGAAGTCCTGTGCCGTAAACGGCAGCTCCCCATGCATGCGTGGGAGTGACGTCATTGCGGCTCCAGCCAGTCCCATAACCGGTGTCCAGGGACCCCGAAGGTAAACTGGTGAAGATGGAAGCGGCCAGCCACTATCCTCATTAGAACATTGCAAGTGCACAAGCTGATTAACAATGAAAAATGTCACTCCCATTCAGATTCACTTTTTTTGCAAATGTACATTGTTCACCCTAAAGAGGATTGTTTTTTTTTTTCTCAATAAAAGTAAACTTAGTGTTTAGGGGGCTGATAGCATAGTAGATATGATTCCTTTTCCAAAAGACCTCACCTATAGACTGAATATCATGGTTTAAAATAAAAACAACCCTTGCAGTTCAAGGGGCCCCACGACGAGGGTTTTTTTTTTTTTTTTTAATCTAGCTTTAACCCCTTTCCACCACCACCTCTTAGCCCTTTAAGTGGACCGAAATGTCGGGAGGTGGAAGAAAGGATTTTGCTCACGTGACCGCTGTGATTGGCTGTCACAGCGATTACACAATCGAAAGCTTCCAATCACAAGTATGTGTTGGGAGCCTTTCGTGACACTTCAGTTACTGTGCTGGGAGCGCGCTCAGCACAGTAAACGGTTTACATATATTTGAGGCTGCTCAGCGTTAAAGCCCACCCACTGAGAGGCTGCTTTTTATATATATATATATATATATATATATATATATATATATATATATATATATATATATATAATCTTTTTTTGTCAGTTAAATATAAGTTTGTTAAGTCTACGGGGTAGAGGAATAGAGGAAAAGTCTGTAATATTTGCCTTATTCCTCACTCCCTGGGTCACCGGTACTCTTCTTTTCCTTCCAATGCCCGGCTGGGCACTCGCCGTCCTCGCGTACAATGCAGGCCTATTGGGTCTCCATTTTGAATCAGATACATTTTATTGTATTTTTACTACAACTTATACAAACATTACATACACACCAAAACAGATGTGGTTAACAGTGCAGATTATTTTATCACTGTCGTTATGTTCCAAGCATCAATATTAGTATTTATTACATACATATTCAGTATACCTGTAGTGTTCATCAGCACCCGTATACCCTGATGAAAACTTATATCTGCTGTATGATCTGTTATACAATAAAGTATATTATACATACTATATATGGGTGGCTATTCATTATTTTTCATTAAAACATTTTACTTGTGCTTCTGCAGACAGTTGTGAGAAGAATGCTATCTTTGGCTTAGATAGCAAATAAAAACTTTCTTCCCCTTTAACCACTTCAGCCCTGGAAGGATTTGCCCCCTTAATGACCAGAGCATTTTTTGAGATACAGCACTGCGTCGCTTTAACTGACAATTGTGCGGTCGTGCGACGTACCCAAACAAAACTGACTTCCTTTTTTCCCCACAAATAGAGCTTTATTTTGGTGGTATTTGATCACCTTAGCGGTTTTTATTTTTCGCGCTATAAACAAAAAAAAGACTGACAATTTTGAGAATTTTTTTTTTTTTTTACTTTTATGCTATTACACATCCAAAAAAAAAAAATTCTAAAAAAACAAAATTATTCATCAGTTTAGGCCAATATATATTCTTCTACATATTTTTGGTAAAAAAAAGGGACTTTTAATTTTTTAAATTGTTTTTACTGGTAATGGCGGCGATCTGCAATTTTTAGCAGGACTGCAACATTGTGGCAGACAAATCTGACCCTAAATTACTCTTTTTGGGGACCAGTGACATTTACATTGATCAGTGCCATAAAAATGTCCTGATCAATGTAAAAATGACACTGGCAGGGAAGGGGTTAACACTAGTGGGCAATCAAGGGGGTTAACTGTGTTCCCTCAGTGTGTTCTAACTGTAGGGGGGATGGGCTTACTTAAACATGACAGAGATCACTGGGAACAGTAGATCTTTGTCATGTCACTAGGCAGAAGGAGAAATGCCTTGTTTACATAGGCAGTTCCCCGTTCTGCCTCTCCTCACCGCAATCGCGGGCCACCGGCGGACATTGAGTCCGCAAGACCCACAGGCACACTCCCACCCGCTATCCTGCTTTTACAGAGGGACGTACAGGTATGCCCTTTTGCACAGCGGTGCCACTCTGCCGATGTATATTGGCGTGAGCCGGACGGCAAGTTTTTAAAGGGGTAATAAAATATGCTTTGTCACTTTTACAGGCAAGCTTATAGTTAAGTTTACGTGTACGTAAAATAAATACCTCATAAACCTGCACCGTTTAGGAGATATTTGCATGTTTTGCAGGTGGTGGCGTCACCGGCTCATGCACACTGCACTGTGAATTGAGCGCACGGTGAAAGAGCTCTGTGCCACGGCCATGACTCCTTTGCACGGCCAGAGCCCACAAAACCATAAGGAAGATTGGGTGAAGAAGCTCTGTCAGTGGTGACAGCATCTCGCTGGATGGCTTTATTTTACAGGTAAGTCTTTACTTTACAACCACTTTGGAAAACAGTCTATATGTTACTAGGGAGGGTGGTGCTAAGCACATGCTCCATGGTTTCTTAAATTTATTTATTATTAAAGCGGTTTTGAAAAATAAACAAATAACTACCTGTCCCCCCCTCATCCCTAAACAGTTACCTGAGCACTGGTATTGATTTAGCTCTGTCCCGGATGCAGCCTTGCTCTCCTCTCTTCCTGGTCTCCCAGAAGACATAGGCAGCAGAAGCGGCAATAGGCTCCTTCTGCTGTCAGTCAAACTCCTGTGCGGAGGCAGTGAGGGGCATGGCTTGCTGTGTGTGTCTCTGGATGCTCAAGAGCAGAGTTGCTGTTAGATATCACAGGCCCCCCCCTCCAAAAGAAATCAAATGATGATAGCATTGCTAAAATGCCACTGCCTTAATGCTATACTTTGCAGCCATGGCAGAAATGATACCCTCATCGATCAAGACCCATTCAATTAGCTGCTTCGCAAGCGCCCCATAACCGTGTGCAAAGCAGACAGTTGGGGTGCTCTATTGCGGAGTTAAAGCAGGCCTGTCTAATGCTCTCTGAAGAGTGACCCAAATGCTGACTGCTATTCAGAGCTCAAAGCACATTTGAACAAGTCCTTAATTGCTTGCCGACCATGGCACGGCTGGGCGAAACGACATTACCTTACGTCGCTTCACCTTTTGGCCACTAGGGTAAACTAGTAAAAAAAAAAATAATAAAAAAATTGCCATAAATCTATCTCCTGTTTTGTAGACGGTATAACTTTTGCGCAAACCAATCAATATATGCTTATTGCGATTTTTTTTTTTTTTTTTTTTTACCAAAAATATGTAGAAGAATACATATCGGCCTAAACTGAGGAAAAAATTTTTTTTTGATAAAAAATTTGGAATATTTATAATAGCAAAAAGTAAAAGAGATTGTGTTTTTTTTTTTTTTTGTTTTGTTTTGTTTTATTTCAAAATGTCGCTCTTCTTTTGTTTATAGTGCAAAAAATAAAAACCACAGAGGTTATCAAATACCACCAAAAGAAAGCTCTATTTGTGGGAAAAAAAAGGACACCAATTTTTGTTTGGGTACAGCGTTGCATGACCGTGCAATTGTCAGTTAAATTGACGCAGTACCGTATAGCAAAAAATGGCCTGGTCATTGGAGCAGCCAAATCTTTCAGGGCTGAAGTGGTTAACATGAATTTATTCAGCAGGAGGAATGAGACATCTCTTTTAGTAAGCTTTGTAATGTGTATAGTGGTGATTTCCTAATCTGTATATGCAAATTTATGTGAGTTTAGTTTCACAGGTAGTTAATCCCATGTGAGGTTAAAGATAAAACTGCTGAGGCTGGAATTTGGAATTCCCCTGAGCACACTCCCAAATGGCAGCTACTTTCGTTTCTCTTTTCCTGGAACTGTATTCACTTCTTTTAAATTGCTGTCAACAAAAACAGTTTTTAAGTCAAATATGGTGTTAGCCTTCCATAAAAAAACAAACAAAAAACATATTTTATATATATATATATATATATATATATATATATATATATATACACAGTGAGGGGAAAAAAGTATTTGATCCCCTACTGAGTTTGTAAGTTTACCCACTGACAAAGAAATGATCAGTCTATAATTTTAATGGTAGGTTTATGTCAGTGAGAGACAGAATAACAACAAAATTATCCAAAAAAAGTTATAAATTGATTTGCATTTTAATGAGTGAAATAAGTATTTGATCCCTTCACAAAACATGACAAACCATTTTCAATGCCCTGGCTGAGGGAAGGAGGTTCTCACCCAAGATTTGACGGTACATGGCCCGTCCATCGTCCCTTTGATGAACTTCACTTTGGTGAAGCTGTCCTGTCCCCTTAGCAGAAAAAAAACCCCAAAGCATAATGTTTTCACCTCCATGTTTGACAGTGGGGATGGTGTTCTTGGGGTTATAGGCAGCATTCCTCCTCCTCCAAGCACGGCGAGTTGAGTTGATGCCAAAAAGCTCCATTTTGGTCTCATCTGACCACAACACTTTCACCCAGTTTTCCTCTGAATTATTCAGATGTTCATAAGCAAAGTTTAGACAGGCCTGTACATACATGTGCTTTCCTGAGCAGGGGGACATTGCGGGCGCTGCATGATTTCAGTCATTCACGGCGTAGTGTGTTACCAATTGTTTTCTTGGTGACTATGGTCCTAGCTGCTTGAGATCATTGACAAGATTCTACTGTGTAGTTCTGGGCTGATTCCTCACCGTGCTCATGATCATTGAAACTCCACAAGGTGAGATCTTGCATGGAGCCCCAGACCAAGGGAGATTGACAGTTATTTTGTGTTTCTTCCATTTATTTTATTTTATTTCAGTTACTTATATAGCGCCTTCAATTTAAGCAGCACTTTACATATACATTGTACATTCATATCAGTCCCTACCCTCAAGGAGCTTACAATCTAAGGTCCCTAACTCACATTCATACATATTAGGGACAATTTAGACAGGATCCAATTAACCTACCAGCATGTCTTTGGAGTGTGGGAGGAAACAAGAGTACCCGGAGGAAACCCATGCAGGCACAGGGAGAACATGCAAACTCCAGGCAGGTAGTGTCATGGTTGGGATTTGAACCGGTGACCCTTCTTACTGCTAGGCGAAAGTGCTATCCACTACACCACTGTGCCACCCAGCATTTGTGAATAATCGCACCAACTGTTGTGACCCTCTCACCAAGCTGCTTGGCGATGGTCTTGTAGACCATTCCAGCCATGTGTGTGTCTACAATCTTGTCCCTGACATCATTGGACAGCTCTTTGGTTTTCACCATGGTAGAGAGATTGGAATCTAATTGATTGCTTCTGTGAACAGGTGCCTTTTATACAGGTAACAAGCAGAGATTAGGAGCACTCCCTTTAAGAGAGTGCTCCTAATCTCAGCTCCTTACTTGTATAGAGAACACCTGGGAGCCAGAAATTTTTCTGATTAGTAGGGGACCAAATACTTATTTCACTCATTAAAACGCAAATTAATGTATAACTTTTTTTAAATGCGTTTTTCTGGATATTTTTGTTGTTATTCTGTCTCTCACTGTTAAAATAAACCTACCATTAAAATTATAGACTGATCATTTCTTTGTCAGTGGGCCAATATACATATACACAGTGGGAACGGAAAGTATTCAGACCCCCTTAAATTTTTCACTCTTTGTTATATTGCAGCCATTTGCTAAAATCATTTAAGTTAATTTTTTTCCTCATTAATGTACACACAGCACCCCATATTGACAGAAAAACACAGAATTGTTGACATTTTTGCAGATTTATTAAAAAAGAAAAACTGAAATATCACATGATCCTAAGTATTCAGACCGTTTGCTGTGAGACTCAGGTGCTGTCCATTTCTTCTGATCTCTTCTTCTGAGATGGTTCTACACCTTAATTTGAGTCCAGTTGTGTTTGATTATACTGATTGGACTTCATTAGGAAAGCCACACACCTGTCTATATAAGACCTTACAGCTCACAGTGCATGTCAGAGCAAATGAGAATCATGAGGTCAAAAGAACTGCCTGAAAAGCTCAGAGACAGAATTGTGGCAAGGAACAGATCTGGCCAAGGTTACAAAAAACATTCTGCTGCACTTAAGGTTCCTAAGAGCACAGTGGCCTCCATAATCCTTAAATGGAAGACGTGTGGGACAACCAGAATCCTTCCTAGAGCTGGCTGTCCGGCCAAAATGAGCTATCGGGGGAGAAAAGCCTTGGTGAGAGAGGTAAAGAAGAACCCAAAGATCACTGTGGCTGAGCTCCAGAGATACAGTCGGGAGATGGGAGAAGGTTTTAGAAAGTCAACCATCACTGCAGCCCTCCACCAGTTGGGGCTTTATGGCAGAGTGGCCCGACGGAAGCCTCACCTCAGTGCAAGACACATGAAAGCCTGCATAGAGTTTGCTAAAAAAAACACCTGAAGGACTCCAAGATGGTGAGAAATAAGATTCTCTGGTCTGATGAGACCAAGATAGAACTTTTTGGCCTTAATTCTAAGCGGTATGTGTAGAGATCCTGGACGAAAACCTTCTCCAGAGTGCTCAGGACCTCAGACTGGGCCGAAGGTTTACCTTCCAACAAGACAATGACCCTAAGCACACAGCTAAAATAAGTGGCTTCACAACAACTCCATGACTGTTCTTGAATGGCCCAGCCAGAGCCCTGACTTAAACCCAATTGAGCATCTCTGGAGAGACCTAAAAATAGCTGTCCACCAACGTTTACCATCCAACCTGACAGAACTGGAGAGGATCTGCAAGGAGGAATGGCAGAGGATCCCCAAATCCAGATGTGAAAAACTTGCATCTTTTCCAAAAAGACTCATGGCTGTATTAGATCAAAAGGGTGCTTCTACTAAATACCGAGCAAAGGGTCTGAATACTTAGGACCATGTGATATTTCAGTTTTTCTTTTTTAATAAATCTGCAAAAATGTCAACAATTCTGTGTTTTTCTGTCAATATGGGGTGCTGTGTGTACATTAATGAGGAAAAAAATGAACTTACTTGATTTTAGCAAATGGCTGCAATATAACAAAGTGAAAAATGTAAGGGGGTCTGAATACTTTCTCCTATATATAGTGTGTATATACTGTGTATATATAATTTCACACATTTTTTTTATGAATTAACAAAATGGAAAGATAATGAACAGAATCAAAATACAAATCATTCCTCCTGTATTGAATACTATTGTAACTGTACTGTCTGCCCTAATGCTGTAAAGCGCTGCACAAACTGTTGGCACTATATAAAGCCTGTATAATAGTAATATTATTTGGTGTGACCACCCTTTGCCTTAAAAACAGCATCAGTTCTTCTAGGTACACTTGCACACAGTTTTTGAAGTCACTCGGCAGGTAGGTTGTTCCAAACAACTTGAAGAACTAACCACTGACCAAGTCTCCAACTCCGTTTGCAGAAATGCAGCCCCAAATATGCCAAGAACTTCCACTTTGTTTTACTGTTCCCTGCAGACACTCTTTATTGTGTACCATTCTCCAGCTGTTTGGCGAACAATCTGCTTCCTGCTACAGCGAAATATTTCAAATTTTGACTCATCAGTCCAGGGCACCTGATGCCATTTTTCTGCTCCCCCAGTTCCTATGTTTTTGTGCATAGTTGAGTCACTTAACTTTGTTTCCACGTCAGAAGGATGGCTTTTTGGAAACAGTTCTTCCATGATGACCATGTCTTGTCAGACTTCTCCTGATAGAAGATGGCTGTACCTGGGTCCCACTGGTTTCCACCAGTTCTGATGTCAAAGGAAAGTAAGCATGATGCTGCATTAAGTTTCATTGGCTGACCACAGCGTCTACGGTCCTCAACGTTGCCCGTTTCTTTGTGCTTCTTGCCGACGGGCCCATAGTAAAAATGCGTCATTACTTTGATGTTAAATACCAGTGTTATGGCAGGAGCTAACTGCCATAACCCCTATTGTTTTTGTACTATGGGCTTACCTGACCCATTGGTAAAGCCAGAGGACGATCCAATGCAGTCGTTCGCTGGGCATGGAGACAAGTAAGGCCAAGATGGCCACCACTCGTCTCTATGCCCTTGGAGGACTGGAGCGACGTCTGACGTCACCTCTGGTTCCCGGGCCATAGTAAACAATTTTTTTTATATTTAAGTAAAAGTTAAATTTTTTTTTCTTTTGCTTTTAAAGGTAAATGAGAGATTTGGAGTCTTTCTGACCCCAGATCTCAATAAAGAGGACCTGTCATCCTTATTTCTATTACCAGGGATGTTTACATTCTTTGTAATAGGAAAAAAAAAAAGAAAATAAAGGTACAGCGTAAAAATAAAAAGTAAAAGAAAAATTTTAAAAATTTAAAGCGCCCCATCCCTCCATGCGCAGAAGTCCTGACCTGCTGGGCTGCATGTTTGGATAAGGGCCTGGTATGGATTTTGGGTGGGACCTCACGCCATTTTATTTTTTTAATTGACTGTTTTTTTTTCCATTTTTTTTTAGCCGGCAATTCTTCTTTTTTTTTTTTTTTTTTTTTTTTTACATTCAGCGGGGAAGCCCGCTGACAGCTGATGATGACTCATCGGTTGTTAGGGACACGGTGGCCGGCTTCCCGGCCCCCTCTAAAGCAACCAGCTATATACAGTGTAAAAAAAGAAGGAACGCAAATTGCGGTAAAAACACGTGTCCAAAAACGTGGAAAGCAAAAATAAAAATTAAGTACAGCGCTACGTTTAGAGTGAAAGTGAAAAGCAGCCAACACACCTATAGACTCAAGGCAGAAAAAAAACAAAAGAAACAAAAGTTTTGTGGCGGTATATATCACATCCACAGCCGTGTGTATTACAATAAAGACATATAAAAATAGGTGAATACTACCAAAAAATGTATAACCATAAAATGGATAGTGTCAAATAATTAATCAGTGTTGATCACATATAAAGTAAATACACAATAATACTTAATCATCAGATGTGCCAGTGATTAGTAGAAACCCGTGCTGGTTCCATGAGCCAGACACCAAACATAAAAAACGTGAAACTTTAAAAGTCCATAAAAAATGTGTAGAAAAATAGTGAAGAAAACATCAACAGAGTTCAAAGGGGGTGATGATGCATAGCCAGATGGTATTCACAGAATTTTAGTCGCACCAAATCTGGCGAGTGGGCAGAAGGGAGAACACAAGTGTGCATAGATTGTACATCCGTGCCGGGGCCAACACCAGGAGTAGAGGAGGCTTACCGGAAAATATTGACCTGAAATGGCGTACGCCAGACAAGTCAAAAAAGCATAATAACCACTGGTTCTGGGAAATGCGTCTTGTCAGATGTCATCAACAGATGGTGGAAAGAAAAGGGGGGGTCCCCACGGCTTCCTCTCCCATAGGTAATCCAGCATAAGCCAAACGTGTAGTTTTATATGCCATGCAAGGAGCAAACAAAACTCACATAGCGTAATAACGTTTTAAAACACTAGTTTATTAAAATAATAAAAAACAGACTCACATTTTGGAAGAACGAAACAGAACTCAAATATCAAATAGCGGCGATCGTGAGGGGTCCACCTGACATGTTTCAGCTAAGGAGCTATCATCTGGGGTATGGACCACCCTCACCTCACCGCTCTATAAACAGAAGATGACCCCCACTGGGAGTGTCTACAAACCGGAAGTGCAACAAGTAAGAATCACTTCCGGTTTACAGGGTCATAGGATGACTAATTGAATAGTTATATTAAGAACAAATTAATGAAGCAGAGAACCATGTATCTCATGTTTCTAAATTAGGAGATTAAAAATGAAAAATAAGTACAAAAAAATAAGTACAAAAAAAACGGTAAGCTGTGCCCTGAATCAGTCCATCTACCAGGAACTGGTCAGAGCACTAGCCAACCCTCCCTTTCAGCCAGCCTGCACCTCAAGCCTCACTTTCATGTGTGATGCACTTCCCATCACACAGAGAGGAAGTAATACCGCTGCACTCCATAAGGAGAAAATCAAGCCTCAATCTGAGGCGAAGTGTCAGCAGAGAGGAGAAATAAATCAGTGCACTGAAAAAAGGCATTAGTGTTAAAATAAAACCAGATTGAAAAAGAAAAAGAAAAAAAGGGGATAAAAATTATTACACAAGGCTAATGCTTGCAATAACATTACCTTATAAAGGTGATACAAGGACATTCTAATAAGGTTAATTAGTGATCAATATTAGAATCATGGACCATAATATTAAAGGGACACTGCCAATGGGGGACATCAACAGCGTACATATCAAAAATTGCATTCTGAATTAAACCGTAATTATCCCGGACTCCATTACATAAATTAAGACAACCAATAATCATCTTGTATAGTAAAAAATAATAACAATATTCTTTGTCATTTAGACAATAAGAGAGATCATATTTATATTCAAGCTTGGTTAATAAAAGAGTTGATGTCCCACTCCACGTTGATACCCTGTGGAAAATGGGACCCCAACTCATATACCCAGTAGGTCTCTAAACGCGAGACACCTCTAAAAATCGACCCGCCCCGCCAGGGGGGCACGTACCTATCTATAATGAGGAATTGAGTACCCACAGGGTTCCGATCGTGAACCTCCCTGTAGTGTCTAGGGACAGTGTGTTTAGTACTGCCCACTTTAATGAGATTGATGTGTTCCGAAACCCATGTAGTAAAAGATCTGATGGTCCGGCCGACATATTGCTTGCCACAAGGGCAAGTTAAAAGATAAACTATTCCTGTAGTGGCACACGTGCAGAAATGTTTAATTTTGTAAGTACGGTGGAAGAAAAACTATGACTAGCCCTTCTGCCACAGGTATTAAATTTACAGACCAAGCACTTTTTACAAGGATAAAATCCAATCAAGTTGTGGAAAAAGGATGGTCTCTCTGGTGGGTTGATGACATTAGGTGCTAACCTATTCCGGAGAGATGGAACACCCTTAAACACCACCTTTGGAGTCTTGGGCAACAGAGGTCCCAAGATTTTATCTGTTTTTAAAACATCCCAGTGATTTTCAAAGATTTTCTTAACATGCTTGTGCTGCATGGAGAAAGATGTCAAGAACGACCATTTGAATTCATCATTCATTTGTCTAGGTCTATCCTCTAATAATGACTGACGGTCTGTTGCACAAGCACTTTCGATCTCATTATCTAAATCCACAGAGTTATAACCCTTCTCCAGGAACCTATCTTTCAAGGTCATGGCCTGTAGTCTAAAAGTGTCTGAATCAGTACAGTTCCTTCGTAATCGTAGCAACTGACTTTTGGGAACAGATCTGATCCAGGAACTGTGGTGGCAACTATCAGTCGATATGTATGTGTTCCTGTCGGTGGATTTAAAATAAGTACTAAATATGAATGAGGACCCACTTCTTTCAGTGACAAGGTCTAAAAAGTGGATTGAGGTGGTACTAGTTTCAAAGGATAAAGCAATACCCCTATCATTGTTATTCAAAGTTGCGAAAAAATCAACCAGACCATCATGACTCCCTGTCCACAGGAGGAGGATGTCATCTATGTACCGGGCCCACAACAGAAGGTGTGGGTTCTCCATGGCATAGACGACATCCTTCTCCCACTTGGCCATGAACAGGTACTTATTTTTTTATACTTATTTTTCATTTTTAATCTCCTAATTTAGAAACATGAGATACATGGTTCTCTGCTTCATTAATTTGTTCTTAATATAACTATTCAATTAGTCATCCTATGACCCTGTAAACCGGAAGTGATTCTTACTTGTTGCACTTCCGGTTTGTAGACACTCCCAGTGGGGGTCATCTTCTGTTTATAGAGCGGTGAGGTGAGGGTGGTCCATACCCCAGATGACGGCTCCTTAGCTGAAACATGTCGGGTGGACCCCTCACGATCGCCGCTATTTGATATTTGAGCTCTGTTTCGTTCTTCCAAAATGTGAGTCTGTTTTTTATTATTTTAATAAACTAGTGTTTTAAAACGTTATTACGCTATGTGAGTTTTGTTTGCTCCTTGCATGGCATATGAAACTACACGTTTGGCTTATGCTGGATTACCTATGGGAGAGGAAGCCGTGCGGACTCCCCCTTTTCTTTCCACCATCTGTTGATGACATCTGACAAGACACATTTCCCAGAACCAGTGGTTATTATGCTTTTTTGACTTGTCTGGCGTACGCCATTTCAGGTCAATTTTTTCCGGTAAGCCACTTCTACTCCTGGTGTTGGCCCCGGCACTGATGTACAATCTATGCACACTTGTGGTCTCCCTTCTGCCCACTCGCCAGATTTGGTGCGACTAAAATTCTGTGAATACCATCTGGCTATGCATCATCACCCCCTTTGAACTCTGTTGATGTTTTCTTCACTATTTTTCTACACATTTTTTATGGACTTTTAAAGTTTCATGTTTTTTATGTTTGGTGTCTGGCTCATGGAACCAGCACGGGTTTCTACTAATCACTGGCACATCTGATGATAAAGTATTATTGTGTATTTACTTTATATGTGATCAACACTGATTAATTATTTGACACTATCCATTTTATGGTCATACATTTTTTGGTAGTATTCACCTATTTTTATATGTCTTTATTGTAATACACACGGCTGTGGATGTGATATATAGCGCCACACTTTTGTTTCTTTTAAAAAACGTGGCAAGCACCGGAAAAAGCACTGCAGAAACTCTCAAAAGCAACATGCATAGATGTGAATCGAGCCTAACTCTAAACAAGTAACCTGTAAAAATGTACCTATGGAGATTTTTAAGTACCACAGTTTGTCGCCATTCCACGAGCGTGCGCAATTTTAAAGCATGATGTGTTAGGTATCTATTTACTCAACGTAACCTCATCTTTCACATTATACAAAAAATAGGGTAAATATTATGGGGTTTTTTATTCATTAAAGTGTATTTTTCCTAAAAAAAAATTGAGTTTGAATGACCGCTGCGCAAATACTGTGTGACATAAAATATTGCAACAATCGCCATTTTATTCTCTGGTGTCTCTGCTTAAAAAAATACTGATTTAAATTTTTAAACAAAAAGTTACAGAAATGGCCTCTGAAAGCATTCCTTCGCCTAGGTTCACCCTGCTGCAGGATTGAAATCGTGCAAGTTCAGCTGTACTCGCACGATTTCATACCCGCATGTCAGTCTGACTTCAGGGACATCTGTTCGGGTTCCTGCACAGATATCTATTGAAATCGCACAGAAGTCGCCAAAAGTAGTACAGAAACTACTTTTGGGAATCGGTGCGGCACCGCTATTTCGGCGTCACGCCAATTCGGATGCTGCTATTGCTGGCAATAGCCGCCGATTTGGCATGCTAAATCGCATCAATGTGAACAGTGGCATAACTAGAACCTTCAGGGCCCCGGTGCAAGAAATCATGAAGGGCCCCCCTGACCCCCAGCTGGGGCCCTTCCCTCCGAGCCGATGGCGTAAATGCCAAGGCCCGGTCGCAAGTGTGATGTTTGTGACCCTGGTAGTTCTGCCACTGGCGTCTGTTTTTTTTATTTTTATTGTATTTTTCTACCATTTATTTATTGTTTTACAATATTATTTTATAAAAAATATTTTAATTTTTTTTTTAAGAGTTGGGGGGCTTTGGTGAGATATCAGGGCTCTAAGCAGACCTCTGATGTTTCACCTTTGAGAACGAGAAAGGAGATTGAGAGCACAGCCTCAGCTGCACAGAATAAATGGACAGGAATAGCTCTGTATAGAGCTGCCCCTTTATTCGCAAACTGAAGCATAGTAAATACAGTTTACTATGTTTCAGTTATGAATGGATTGAGTCCGTGATCAGTATGGATCACTGACTCTCCATGCAGATACCCTACAGCAGCTGGCAGGAGAGGGGAGGGGGGAACTCTGCTGAGCTGTGGGGACAAGGGGAGGGGCCAGGAGAGAGCGGGGGGGGCAGGAAAAAGTACAGGGGGGCTGGAGAGCACACGGAGGGCAGCAGAAAGAAGCTGCATAAGAGGCGTGGTGGGTGCGGCTGCATATAGAGGAACTGATCTTTCCATTTCCCCCACTTCTCATCTCCTTTCAGCAGCTGCAGGAGGAGAATGGAGAGATCAGTTTCTCTGTATCAGTGTTTCTCAACATTTCTTCAACATTTTAGTCAAGGTGCAACATATTGCCTCTTCACTGCCTGTCAAATGCCTCTGAAAAGCGATCTGCATCGCTTTTCAGAGGAATGGTATTTTCTTGTTGGTATTATGAACCCACCCTAAAAATATCTGTTCTGATCGTAAAGAAAAAGGGGGTCAGAATTACAAGTAACGTACGCAAATACACACATATACATAAACGCACACACATGAGCAAACACACAAACATGCACATACACATATAACTCTATACACATGCGCACACATGCGCACACACATGTAAACATACACATGCACACAAATAAACGCACACACACATATAAAACACACACATGCACACACCCAAACATGCAGAGACACACATATAAGCACACACACATGCATAAAAACATATATAGATCGCCTTTTTAAAAATCTGCAGCTGTAGCTCTGTACCTTAAACTCTCCATGCCAGGTACTGCACTGTAGGGGGAGGCAGAGAGCACAGCACACAGTGTGCTAGGCACATCTCACTTACTTTCACTTTGTGACCGAGCTCCTGCACTGTCGAATAATTTACACATCGGCTAAGGATCAGGGAGCTCGGTCCCATATGCAGCCACCGCTCGGGGAGAGGGGGGCACACACCCCCACGGGCCCCCTGCAGCATGGGGCCCAGTCGCAATGGCGACTTTTGCGACCCCTATACTCATACTTGCCAACTGTCCCAGATTTCCCGGGACATTCTCGGGACTTAGACGCCATTCCCGAATTTGTGGCGTCCTGGTAAATGTCCAGAGAAATCCGGTTCTTCACAATTTCTTCGCCACCGCTGCCACCGCTGCCACCGCTAGAGGTCCGCGGCCGGCGGAGACATTGTCATTTTACTGAAGTTTAGGAAGACAGCTGGGGGGGCTAGATGGAGCTCCTGCGTCGCCGCCCACCCTCCGCCTCGCCCCGCCTACCCCCCGCCCCGCTCTGCCTCGCCCCGCCTACCCACCCGCCCCGCTGACAGTCTGATATGGAAAGGGGCGGGGGTTCTAGCCATGCGGAGGACACCTCTGAGGTGGGGGGGCGCACCGCTGGGGGACTCCTGATGTGAGGAGGGGCTCCACTGGGGACACCTGATGTGAGGGGGGGGTCCGCTGGGGACACCTGATGTGAGGGGGGCTCCACTGGGGACACCAAATGTGAGGGGGGGCTCCACTGGGGACACCTAATGTGAGGGGGGGCTCCACCGGGGACACCTGATGTGAGGGGGGGCTCCACCGGGGAGACCTGATGTGAGGGGGGGCTCCACCGGGGACACCTGATGTGAGGGGGGCTCCACCAGGGACACCTGATGTGAGGGGGGGCTCCGCCGGGGACACCTGATGTAAGGGGGAGCTCTGCTGGGGACACCTGATGTGAGGGGGGGCTCCGCCGGGGACACCTGATGTGAGGGGGAGCTCCGCCGGGGACACCTGATGTGAGGGGGGCTCCACCGGGGACACCTGATGTGAGGGGGAGCTCCGCCGGGGACACCTGATGTGAGGGGGGGCTCCGCCGGGGACACCTGATGTGAGGGGGGGCTCCGCCGGGGACACCTGATGTGAGGGGGGGCTCCGCCGGGGACACCTGATGTGAGGGGGGGCTCCGCCGGGGACACCTGATGTGAGGGGGGGCTCCACCGGGGACACCTGATGTGAGGGGGGCTCCACCGGGGACACCTGATGTGAGGGGGGGCTCCGCCAGGGACACCTGATGTGAGGGGGAGCTCTGCCGGGGACACCTGATGTGAGGGGGGGCTCCGCCGGGGACACCTGATGTGAGGGGGAGCTCCGCCGGGGACACCTGATGTGAGGGGGGGCTCCGCCGGGGACACCTGATGTGAGGGGGGGCTCCGCTGGGGACTCCTGGTGTGAGGGGGAGCTCTGCCGGGGACACCTGATGTGAGGGGGGGCTCCGCCGGGGACACCTGATGTGAGGGGGAGCTCCGCCGGGGACACCTGATGTGAGGGGGGGCTCCGCCGGGGACACCTGATGTGAGGGGGGGCTCCGCTGGGGACTCCTGGTGTGAGGGGGGCTCCCCCGGGGACTCCTGGTGTGAGGGGGGGCTCCGCCGGGGACTCCTGGTGTGAGGGGGGGCTCCGCCGGGGACTCCTGGTGTGAGGGGGGCTCCGCCGGGGACTCCTGGTGTGAGGGGGGGCTCCGCTGGGGACTCCTGGTGTGAGGGGGGGCTCCTCTGGGGACATCTGATGTAAGGGGGGACTCTGCTGGGGGCACCTGATGCAAGGACGGACTCTGCTGGGACATCTGACGCAAGGACGGACGGCTGGTGGCAGGCGACGTGGCTAGTGACACGCTCAGGGATCCCACTGATTCTGCATTATGGTGAGTTGAATGATTTCCTTTTATATTAATAATAGAAATAATGCACTTCAATCATCCTGACACCATAACAACCACGGTGCCGGGATGATTGAAGTGCTAACACCAGGTGTTTGGAGTATCTTTATCTGCTGATTGTTAAACTTTCTAGAATACACACATTTTTATTGTGTAGGATCTGGGGCTGCTGTCCCGTCATTTCCCTCTCCCCCTCTCCCCCTCTCCATCCCTCATTCATCTCAGACTCTAACCACACCCTCTTGAGCCACACCCATTTAAGCCACGCCCACTAGGTCACATAAACCACGCCCATTTTTCGCCACGCACCGCGCTTACATTTTTCTTAGGTCACGCCTACAACCTAATGCCCCACCCCCTAATTATTGTTCGGCTCCGCCTACAGCCACAAAAGTGTCCCACATTTTTTTTTTACAATGTTGGCAACTATGTATACTTCCGCCCCTGAATGTGAACCTGGGCTTAAGCGTATTTTTTAAAGTTCTTCTTGATGTAATCCTGTCCCCCTCCTGTAATACTAAGGTGTTTTCTCCCAATGACTCTTGGGATATAATCTTTAGAGTCTTCAGAAAGTGTTTTATTTTCTCTCCTTAGAGCTCTGTGCGTGAGCGGCCGAAGAAGCTCTAAGGCACCCCTTTCTAAATTTTAAAAAGCTACACTAATAGTTTTGCATTATGTAGCAACATCCACATGCATAGGACACTCAACATTAGCGATGATTTATTCTTCCAAAGCAAATACAGCTTTGCAAACCGGTACTGACTAGTATTCTAATGTTTCTCTTCTTCCTCGGGTTTCTCTCTCTTAGCTAATGTGACACCAGTGCTGATGGAGAGGGGAATGGGAGGGGCAAACAAGGATGCTGTGCAGGTGCGCACTGTCCTCCTTATCAACTGATGACATCATTGTTTGTTAGGATACTGGCCACTAGATGGTTCTAATGGTGTACAAAGAAAAGCTGTGGCTTTGTGTAACTAAAAGGCAGGTTTGATCCACCCACTGACTTGTACAGTAAAACCTTGGTTTGAGAGTAACTTGGTTTGAGAGCGTTTTGCAAGACAAGCAAAATTTTTTAAATACATTTTGACTTGATATGCAAGCGATGTCTTGATATACAAGTAGGGTCATGTCACAACTGAGTATAGAAGAGAAGAGAGGCGCCTCTTATGCCGTGTACACGCGGCCGGACTTCCCGACAGAAAAAGCCTGATGGGAGATTTCGGCATTCTGTCAGCATTTCCGACGGACTTAGATATAGAACATGTTCTAAATCTTTCCTTCGAAAATGCCAACGGAATTTAGCCCGTTGGCAAGTTCGGCTGTGTGTACGCGGCATAAGTGTAGTAATATGGTTACATTTAATGAAGGTGCAACATTTAGAAACATATTCCTACACTTAGAGGTGTCTCTCTTCTCTTTTATACTCTGTAGCTCCTGCTGGATTTTGCTTTTAATCCCCATGTGGAGGCTTTCATTTATGGATGGACATTTTATGGTTACACAACCTGGTCACATTGCTATAATGTTTTTATATGGACTATTAACTGAAGGACCTATAAATAAATGGTTGTGGAACGAATCATTTGAGTTTCCATGATTTCTTATGGGGAAATGTGCTTTGATATACAAGTGCTTTGGATTACAAACATGTTTCTGGTACAGATTATGCTCGCAATCCAAGGTTTTACTGTATACACTTTTTGGGCAATTTCTAGGTATTTTTTACGAAGGCACACCTGAAGGCACCCTGGTTGAAAAAGGCTGCTTTAGAGTGCAGAGGAGGATGGAGGGGGAGGACGAGAGGCGTGTCCAGAGGCTCAGGATCACTGCTTGAGAATGTGGAGGAGGTGGGTGGAGAGGCGTGTCCAGAGGCTGGGGATCTGTGCTTGTATGGTTGAGCGAGTGGAGGAGGAGGGCAGAGGGGCAGGTCCAAAGGCTCCTGTATATGGTTGTAAGAGCGAGCTGGGACTTTCATCCAGTGATCCACGAGGCACAAGAAGAGGATTAGAACGGTAAATCCACTGGCAAGGTGTGCGTCTGTGACTGTCTATGTCTGTGTGAGTCCATGTCATCCACATCCTGGAAGAAACAGGTGCTATCCCGTTTCTTCCTCCATGTGAGTGCTGTACTAATAAATCATTCCATAGCAAATACAGGCTTTTGTTCAAATTGAACTTCCTAATTCTCATTAACAATATCTCTGGCTGCTGCAGGTTTTTTTTTTTTTTCATTTTTTTTTCCTTTAGCTGCAGTTCCTCTAAGTGGTTAAAAGAGCTTTAACGGTACATCTTGAAACCCCAGCCTGCTTTGAAATCATTATCTGGGTAAGACCTTGCTGATGCAGTATAAGTATCTTGTGTCTTGTTACTGAGCTCAGTCTTGGTGCATATATATATATATATATATATATATATATATATATATATATATATATACACACACACACTGTATTCAGTTTAGCTAGATCTGTTCCTGTTATTCTCTTCCTACTGACAGGCAGGCAGTGTTTTTACAGTATTTACAGCTACCTGAAGAAAATTGGTGGTGTTCTTCTGATCCTATTAGTACCGCAGGCAGCTGCAGTATTTACAGTTAGTGTACTGGGTCCTCTGCACAGTGTGCACCTAAAGCTACCTGAAGAAAATTGGTGGTGTTCTTCTGATCCGATTAGTACCACAGGCAGCTGCAGTATTTACAGTTAATGTAGTGCGTCCTCTGCACAGTGTGCACCTAAAGCTACCTGAAGAAAATTGGTGGTCTTCTGATCCTATTAGTACCGCAGGCAGATGCAGTATTTACAGTTAGTGTAATGCATCCTCTGCACAGTGTGAAGAAAAATATTACAGCGCACACATGCAAAAAACATTCACCTCCAGCAAGGCTAGTTTAAAAACGCCTAAACATTCTCCAAAAGACATTTTCAAAAATATGGGGATTTGGTCACACCATATTGCTATATGGTGCTAAGCCCACTTACTGCGACAAAGTACCCCATGATTAGTGGGTCCTACACTATCCATAGATTTGTCCTATTAGTACTGCAGGCAGCTGCAGTATTTACAGTTAGTGTAGTGCGTCCTCTGCACAGTGTGCACCTAAAGCTACCTGAAGAAAATTGGTGGTGTTCTTCTGATCCTATTAGTACCACAGGCAGCTGCAGTATTTACAGTTAGTGTAGTGCGTCCTCTGCACAGTGTGCACCTAAAGCTACCTGAAGACAATTGCTGTTGTTCTGATCCTATTAATACCACAGGCAGGCAGCTACAGTATTTACAGTTAGTATACTGCATCCTCTGCACAGTGTGCACCTAAAGCTACCTGAAGAAAATTGGTGGTGTTCTGATCCTATTAATACCACAGGCAGGCAGCTGCAGTATTTACAGTTAGTGTACTGCGTCCTCTGCATAGTGTGCACCTAAAGCTACCTGAAGACAATTGCTGTTGTTCTGATCCTATTAATACCACAGGCAGGAAGCTACAGTATTTACAGTTAGTGTACTGTGTCCTCTGCACAGTGTGCACCTAAAGCTACCTGAAGAAAATTGGTGGTGTTCTTCTGATCCTATTAGTACCGCAGGCAGCTGCAGTATTTACAGTTAGTGTAGTGCGTCCTCTGCACAGTGTGCACCTAAAGCTACCTGAAGACAATTGCCGTTGTTCTGATCCTATTAGTACCACAGGCAGGCAGCTACAGTATTTACAGTTAGTGTACTGTGTCCTCTGCACCTAAAGGTACCTGAAGACAATTGCTGGTGTTCTTCTGATCCTATTAGTACCACAGGCAGGCAGCTGCAGTATTTACAGTTAATGGACTGCTTCCTCTGCACAGTGTGCACCTAAAGCTACCTGAAGACAATTGCTGGTGTTCTCATACTAATAATACTACAGGCAGGCAGTTGATTCTGCTAGCTACAGTATCAGTATATATATATATATATATATATATATATATACATACATCCCAGCTTTGTGCAGCTACATCTCACTGCAGGCCATTAGTATGTCTGGAAGGCCAACAAGGAGAGGCAGATAGTCACAAGCCAATAAAAGAGGGCAAGCAGGCTCTGTGTCTAGAGGCAACAGTGCTGGTCGTGGAGATGGTGCATCCTCATTAGCACGTGGCCGTGGGACACGCTTGTCCTTTTTTTCGGCAGCTGGCCGTGTTGAGCCGCAACATGCGGAAGACTTGGTAGAGTGGATGACCAAGCCGTCCTCATCCTCTCTCACCCAGGCTCAGGGTACTTTGTCTGGCAAAGCAGCTGCCAACGCGGCCTCTTCCCTCGGCTCAATGGCATCAGTCACTCCTTCCCTAGCCCCACCATGTCCTCCTGAGGGGTCCCCCGAACTGTTTGACCACAGTGTTGGGTACATGCTCCAGGAGGATGCCCAGCGTTTTAAAGGCTTCGATGATGGTATCCAGCTAGAGGAAGGCAGTAATGTGAGCCCAGAGAGAGGGGGTGCCCAAGAAGGACAGCAATCTGGCAGTCATGTTCCCCCAGCTGCAGCATACTGCCAGCTTTGCTCCAGTGATGAGGAGGGAGGGGATGATGAGGTCACTGACTCCATGTGGGTGCCTGATAGGAGAGAGGAGGAGGAGGAGGCACATCTCCAATGAGGCAGGATGCCCTCCAGGGGCCAGCTTAAGGGCAGTACACGACTGCATCACAGCGCAAAGCTCCGCATGTGCAGGGCGCTGCTGTCTCTGCGTGTTATACCAAAAGTTCTTTGGTGTTGGCCTTTTTTGAGACCATTGCATCAGATCCCACCGCTGCTATTTGCAACATATGTCTCAAGCGTATCTCGCGTGGCCAAAACATCACTCGCTTGGGCACCACATGCTTGACCAGGCATATGTCGACCTGCCATGCAGTTCGTTGGCAAGCGTACCAAAAAGACCCACACCAAAGAACAAAGCGGACCTCTCCTTGCTCCTCATCAGCTGGGATCTCCAACCCCACTATACCTTCAGTCCTCTCTGAAACCTGTACCGAGAGGAATGAAGGTGTAGAGTTAGGTGTGTCACAGACAAGTACTTGCGGGCAATCTGCTATCGGTACACCGACGTCAGATTTTACCAGGCAAATTTCCCTGCCCCAGCTGCTGCACCGCCGAAAGAAGTTCGCTCCCAGCCATCCACATGCCTAGCAGTTGAATGCTAGCTTGGCTAAATTGCTAGCACTTCAACTGCTGCCTTTTCAGTTGGTAGACTCTGCCCCCTTTCGTGAGTTTGTGGAATGTGTGGTTCCTCAGTGGCAGGTTCCCAAACGCCACTTTTTCTCACGGAAGGCGATTCCATCTCTCTACTGGCATGTGAAAGGCAATGTCTTGGCCTCGCTGGACAGGGTGGTCAGCGGTAAGGTGCATATTAGCGCTGACTCATGGTCCAGCAGGCATGGACAGGGATGTTACCTATCTTTCACCGCGCACTGGGTGACTCTTCTGGCAGCTGGAAAGGATGCAGGACAGGGTGCAGTAGTGTTGGAGGTTGTTCCGCCACCATGCCTCTAAAATTCTACTAGTGGTGATTCTGCCACACCTCTCTCCTCCACCCCCTCCTCTTCTTCTTCCTCCATGGCCTCTTCCTGTGCTGATTTGTCCTCGGAACCATCGGTGCTCTGTGGGCGTTCAAGGGGCTACGCAAGCACGGAGGCAAAAAGATGCCATGCGGTGCTTGAGCTGGTGTGCTTGGGGGACAGGAGCCACACTGGGGCAGAGATTCTGTCAGCTCTGCAGGGGCAGGTTCAGAGGTGGTTGACGCCATGCCAGCTTAAGGCAGGTATGGTGGTTTGCGACAATGGCACCAACCTCCTCTCTGCCCTCCGACAGGGACAACTGACCCATGTGCCCTGTTTGGCTCACGTCCTTAACTTGGTGGTGCAGCGGTTCTTGGGCAGGTACCCGGGCTTACAGGATGTCCTGAGGCAGGCCAGGAAAGTCTGTGTGCATTTCCGCAGGTCATATAATGCCAGTGCTCGGCTGGCATTATATGACCTCCAAAAAGAATTTAACCTGCCCAAGAACCGCCTAATCTGTGACATGCCCACCAGGTGGAACTCAACGTTGGCCATGCTGCAGTGGCTGCACATGCAGCAGAGGGGCCATCAATGAGTACCTATGCGACTATGGCACCAGGACAGGGTCAGGCGACCTTTTTTTTTCCCACACCAGTGGGCTATGATCAGGGATGCATGCAGTGTCCTGTCACCATTTGAGGAGGCCATGAGGATGGTGAGCAGTGACAGTGCATGCATCAGTGACACTGTCCCTCTTGTCCACCTGTTGGAGCACACGCTGCGTGGAATAATGGACAGGGCACTTGAGGCAAAACAGAGGGAGGAAGAGGAGGACTTCCTTACCTCTCAAGGCCCCCTTTATCCAGACAGTGTTCCTGCGTGCCCACCGATCACACAGGAAGAGGAGGAGGAGGATTGTGTCAGCATGGAGGTGGAGCCTGGCACTCAGCATCAGCAGCAGTCTTCAAGGGATCATTTACAGTCCGAAGAAACCCATGGACTTGTACATGGCTGAGAGGAGGTGGCTGCGGATCATGTTGACCTTAGTGACCCAGAGGACTCTGGACCGAATGCCTCAGCAAACCTACGCTGCATGGCCTCCCTGATCCTGCAAAGCCTGCGGAAGGATCCTCGTATTCGTGGTATCAAGGGGAGGGATGATTACTGGCTGGCAACCCTCCTTGATCCAAGTTACAAGGGTAAGGTTGCGGACCTTATCTTGCCGTCGCAGAGGGAGCAGAGGATGAAACATCTTCGGGAGGCCTTGCAGAAAGGTTTTTCAACGTGTTTCCAGAGCCTGGGAGGTTACAATTTCCTGGTCCTCCTGGACAACGTGTTGCTGAGGCTTCGGTCAGTCACAGAAAGATCGGTGGAGAAGGTGGCTGTCTGACCGATCCGTTCAGACAATTTTTTAGTCCGCAGCCCCAAGGTCTGATCGGTTCCAGCAACTATCGCCAGCGTCTGATTCACATGGTGCAGGATTACCTAGGGGCAAGATCAGACTTGGACACCTTTCCCACCGAAAATCCTCTGGGTTACTGGGTCTTGAGGATGGATTATTGGCCAGAGCTTGCACAGTATGCAATTGAGCTACTGACCTGTCCTGCATCAAGCGTTCTTTCGGAACGCACATTCAGTGCTGCTGGAGGCTTTGTAACTGATCACACCGTGCGCCTGTCCACCAAATCGGTCGATCGGCTGACCTTCATAAAAATGAATCAGTCTTGGATCACCATCTACCAAGCACCTGATGCTGATGTAACCGATTGATTTTTTTAATGTGAGATACCTTCAAGACTGCCCATGCTGATGCTGAGTGACTATCCTTTTATGCTGAGTCACAATCCTCTTCCTCCTCAATTTTCATGCTGATAGCTTGTAAGAACATTTTTGGTTCTGGGCACCACCACCACCACCAGTGGCCAAGGCCCAATTTTTCTGCCCCTGTTTAACAGGGGTGTGTAATTACAATTTTTGATGCAATACTTTGCAGCAGGGCTCATTCCTGCACTCCAACTATAGTATCTGTGAGGGGTTGCAGTCTTGTGGCACCAGTGCCCAAGGTCCAATTTTTGAGCCCCTGTTTAACAGGGGCGTATAATTACAATTTTTTTCTGCAATACTTTTCAGCAGGGCTCATTCCTGCACTCCAACTATAGTATCTGTGAGGGGTTGCAGTCTTGTGGCACCAGTGCCCAAGGCCCAATTTTTGAGCCCCTGTTTAACAGGGGCGTATAATTACAATTTTTGCTGCAATACTTTTCAGCAGGGCTCATTCCTGCACTCCAACTATAGTATCTGTGAGGGGTTGCAGTGCTATGGCACCAGCACTAGTTCCCAAGGCCCAATTTTTCAGCCCCTGTTTAACAGGGGCGTATAATTACAATTTTTGATGAAATACTTTGCAGCAGGGCTCATTCCTGCACTCCAACTATAGCATCTGTGAGGGGTTGCAGCGTAATTACAATTCTTGATATAATATTTCACAGCAGGGCCCGTTCCAGCGCCCACCAAGAGTAACTGTGAGGGCTTACAGTGTTGTGGCAACACCAACACCTAAGGCCCCAATTTCTGCAGAGTATATAGGGCAGGCCCCTACTTTCAAACATCCAACTTACAAACGACTCCTACTTGCAAACGGAAGGAGGCAACAGGAAGTGAGATGAAATCTACCCCTAGGAAGGGAAATTCTCTCCTGTAAGAGTTAATATGGGAAAAACATGTCTCCTCTTCACTGATGCTTTATCACCAATCCTTGTTTCACTAAAAACCCCAAATTTTCCAAAAAAATTTCTCATTGGGACAGAAAGTGAGGTGAAATCTTCTAAAGAGGTGCACAGACAGCAAAACAAATGTTACAGGGGTGATAACCCTTCCCTATGTTTTCCAAAAAGCTTAAAAATAGATTTTTTTGTCTGGAGCTACACTTTAAAAATGTACCAGTTCAAAATTACAAACAGATTCTACTTAACAACAAACCTACAGTCCCTGTCTTGTTTGCACCACCTGTATACTGCTGTTCAGAGTATATAGGGCCTGGGGGCCCCATGCCTTTCCTTTTTTTAATTTGGGTGCAGGGTTCCCCTTAATATCCATACAAGACCCAAAGGGCCTGGTAATGGACTGGGGGGTGAGGGGGTACCCATGCCGTTTGTCTCACTGATTTTCATCCATATTGCTGGGACCCGACATTACATTAAAGCCGCAAGCAGTTTTAAATGACTTGTATTCCTTTAAAAATGTAATTTTGTGCAGGGACTGTTCTAAGCACGGGAAACACGCGCAACTTTACTGGCATACTATAGACACCCCCCAGGTACGATATTTGAAGGAATATTTCACTTTTTTTTTTTCACTTTAAGCATCAATAAAATCACTGCTCCCGAAAAAACGGCCGTTTTTAAAACGTTTTTTTGCATTGATACATGTCCCCTGGGGCAGGACCCGGGCCCCCAAACCCTTTTTAGGACAATAACTTGCATATTAGACTTTAAAATTAGCACTTTTGATTTCGAACATTCGAGTCCCATAGACTTTAATGGGGTTCTAAAGTTCACGTGAACTTTCGGTCCGTTCGCAATTTCTGATGTGAACCGAACCGGGGGGGTGTTCGGCTCATCCCTATCACTGACCAATAATACTAAGCAGAACCTGTGAATGTAGTAATCAATTACCATTGCCTATATGTGTTTATAGAATGAGCAAAATTATAAACACAACACATTTGTGTTTGCCCTTATTTATCATGAGCTGAACTCAAAGATCTACGACTTTTTCTATGTACACAAAAGGTCTATTTCTCTCAAATATTGTCCACAAAGCCATGCATGTCAGTCCCGATTTCGGCTGCGATTTCACAGACATCTGTGCAGATGGAAATCGCACCCCGAAAGTAGTACAGAAACTACTTTTTGAAATTGGTGCAGCGTTGCACTGATTAGGATGGTGCCATTGCTGGCAATTGCCGTCAATTTGACATGTCAAATCGCATGTCAAATTGGACCAATGTGAACCAGGGCTAAATCTGTGTTAGTGAGCACTTCTCCTTTGCTGAGATAATCCGTCCACCTCACAGGTTATCAAGATTCTGATTAGACAGCATGATTGTTGCACAGGTGTGCCTTTAGGCTGTCCACAATCAAAGGCCCCTCTAAAATGTGCAGTTTTACTGTATTGGGGGGGTCGGGGTCCGAAAACCAGTCAGTATCTGTTGTGACCATCATTTGCCTCACGCAGTACAGCACATCTCCTTCTCATAGAGTTGATCAGGTTGTTGGTTGTGGCCTGTGGAATGTTGGTCCATTCCTCTTCAATGACTATGTGAAGTTGCTGGATATTGGCAGGAACTGGAACACACTGTCGTAATCTTTATCCTTGTATTTCTTTTCTTTTTTACTTCTCCTCTTTGTTCCTCTCCATCTGTATCTTTCTCTGTTTTCTCTATCTGACTGTTCCTTTCCATAATTAGTCTGTATTCCTTTCCATCTGCCAGTTGTGTTATCGCTCTATCCATTTCTCTCTTTTCCTCTCCATCTGTCTCCCTGTTTTCTTTTCCACCTGTTATTCTCTTTTCTTTCAGTCTATCTATCTCTGTTTCTCCCCATCTGAGATTCTTTCCATCTGTCTTTCTCTCCGTTTTCTCTTTATCCATCTCTCTATGTTCCTCATCATCTGTCTCTCTCCGTATTCCCCTCAATCTCCTCTCTGTTTTCTTTCCCTCTGTCTTTCCTTCAATCTGTTTTTCCTTCAATCCATTACACCCTTAGTTCCACTCCATCTGTGTCTCTCTCTCTTTTTCTGTTCTACTCCATCCTTCTTTCTCTCTTTCTGGCCCTCTGCATATGCTCCTTACTCTCTATTAACCTGGCCACACGCCGCTTCAGACAGCTGAATAGAAAATTAATGGATTCCTCCATCACCTTGTTTGTGTGAATGGAGGAACCCATTCGTTGCTCCTGGCGGACCGCAGCCCAGACCCGGACGGAGTGACTGTTCCATCCAGACGGCCATGGCTTCGCCATTTAGCTGCCTGTGTGTCCTTTCTTCATCCCGCCACTGCTGTCATCTTTTCAGCAGGGCAGAGGGTGGGAGGTGCGATTGGTCTGGATGGAGGGTGGGAGCTGCCCTGCTTTCAAGTTAACAAGCGACTAGTTGATTGCTATGATGCGGAGGTCCTAGCAACCAATCACCCACTTGTTAACAGGAGACGTTGGGAAGCTCCCACCCTCCATCCAGACTGATTGCACCACCTGCCCTCTGCTATGAAAGGTAGGAGGGGGAGGGGAAGGGGAGATGAGCACACTGATTTACAGGAAGGAAGTGCTGGCTGCTATGTAAACAGTGGACCACCATGTAAAGGGAGGGCACTGAGATATAACAAGGGGTGCTATAATATAAAAGCGATAGCTGTACTGTAAAAGGGGGGACTTTGATGTGAAGGGGGATTGCAATGTAAAGGTGATGCTATTATGTAAAGGGGACTGCATTCTAAAAGGGGGTACTTTAATGTGAAGGGGCTGTAATGTAAGGACTGCAATGTAAAGGAGGTGAGACTGTGATGCAAGAGTGGGGGACTAAGATATAAAGATAGGGGACTGTGATGTAAAAGTGGGGAACAAGGTTGCAAAGGGGAGGACTGTTATGTAAAGATTGGGGACTGCAATGTAAAGGGGGGAGGCTGTGATGTAAAGATGGCGAACTACGATGTTGAGGAGGTGGGACTGTGATGCAAAAGGGGGTACTGTATTGTGAAGAGGGGCTTTGATGTAAAGGGGGGACTGTTATGTAAAAGAACAAACATGCAATCTGGGCCCCATTTTAACAGTTGCACTTGCACTTGTCGCTATCCAAATCCACTGATCAGTGGCTGCAGCCATTGATCAAGAAACGTTTTCCAACATGTCCCTGGCTTTTGTCAGGTGTCTCCTGACAAAAGTCAAATGATCGACTTCTGTCAAGAGCGGATTGCCACACACTGATTGAAATGTATCCGGTTCCTGCTGAACTGTCAAATTTTGATCAGTGTATGGTCAACTTTACACTCCATCTATCTCTCTCTGTATGTTTTTATCTGATCCTCTGTTTCTTTCTATCCTTCTCTGCTCTTCTCTACCCATTCCTCTTTCACTTATTCCCTATCTTTTCCTTTATCCCTCTCTTCTGTTCCTCTCTGTATAAGGCCCCTTACACACCAGTGAACCGAACTGAAAAACGGACAGGCGGACCCGATGAGACCACCGATTGTTCTCTACTGGAAGGCGGATGTAAACAGATGTGTGTTCGTTTACAACCGCCAAAAACAGATGGATGGGGATTCGTTCCCCATCTGTCTAGGGCAGGGATATGCAATTAACGGACCTCCAACTGTTGCAGAACTACAAGTCCCATGAGGAATAGCAAGACTCTGACAGCCACAAGCATGACATTCATAGGCAGAGGCATGATGGAAGTTGAAGTTTTGCAACAGCTGGAGGTCCGCTAATTGCATATCCCTGGTCTAGGGGATCGGATGGCAGTCGGATAGAAACAAACAGGCGGACTGTTTCCATGTGACCGCCCCACAGAGAACAGTAGTCTGTGTCCGCTCTGCATCGCAGAGACGCCACGGACCTGTCATCCACCTGCTCAGCTTGAATCAGCGGACAGATCCCACGCTGAGCAGGCGGATCTGCTGATGGAGTCCACTCTGTGTGAAAGGGGCATTAGTCTTTCTCTCTCACTGTTCTTCTCCATGCCATTCTTCTCTCTGTGTCTCTCCTTTATGTTTCTCTCTATTCCTCATACTCTACCTGTGCCCTCCTCTCTTGTTCATGCCCTCACTCAGTGTCTCTTCCCCTCTCTGTGTACCTACCAATAGTGTCAATGTTTGCTCTGTTGTCCCAGAACACACCATATTCCTTTGTCAAGGTCACTGCTGAACACTGATATAAAAGCTTGCCAGAAAGTGACTTTCACTTTCATTTACGTCTGTGCATTGCTGTTCCCGATGGCGTCTGCTGATCTGAGAGAGGAATTGGACTGCCCTATCTGTCTGAACATTTTCAGTGAACCCATAATGTTGAGATGTGGGCACAACTTCTGCCGTGACTGTATTGTTCGAGTGCTGGATACCCAAAAGCCACCTCGAGTTTATTCCTGCCCTGAATGCAGAGAAGAATTTTCAGAACGTCCTGCACTGCAGAGGAACCTAATCCTGCGAAAAATGGTAGAGAGTGTCCTGTCTGCTCAGCCAAATCAGAAGGCTGAGGTTTTCTGCACTTATTGTGTGGACTCTCCTGTACCTGCTGTTAAATCTTGCTTGTTATGTGACGCTTCTTTGTGTGATAAACACCTGAAAGTCCACAGCAAGTCGCAAGAACACATTTTAATTGACCCCACTTCCTCCTTGGAGAACTGGAAATGCTCCATTCACAAGGAACTTTTGAAGTATTATTGCACTGAAGACTCTGCCTGTGTCTGCATGACCTGCACTGTGGCTGGAGAACATCGAGGACACCAGGTGGAGACACTGGAGAAGGCTGCAGACAATAGGAGGAAGAAGCTGGTAAATATTCTGCAGAAATTGGTTGTAAAGAAAGAGAAGACTGAAGAGAAGGTCTGGAGTTTGCAGGAACATAAGAGAAAACTGCAAGACGAAGCATCCGAAGCAACAGAAAGAGTCACTGTCCTGTTTAAAGCCATTAAGAGACAGCTGGAAGACTTAGAGAAGAGAGCCTTGAGGGAGATAACCAGACAACGAGACCAAACTTTTCTCCCAATCACCGATCTGCTGCAGAAGGTGGACATTAAGGCAAAGGAACTGTCGAAGAAGATAGATCACTTTGAGAAGATGTGCAACACACCTGACCCGCTCACTCTTTTACAGGAGTCAGATGCAGATGATACAGGTGATACTGAGGATAGTGATGATGAGCTCAGAGACAGACAGGTCCATGGCATTGGAGATCTGGATATAACTCTAATCTCCAAATCACTGAACACAGTATCCGATGTATTAGCATGTATTAATCAAGGGATATATGTGAAAAGAAGAGTGGATGTTGTATTAGATGAAAATACAGCTGGCAATAACATATGTATATCGAGCGATGGTAAAACTGCATTTGAATCGAAATTCCAGATTCGCCCGGTGACCAAGGTCAGATTTCATTATCCCCAGGTGATGAGCACCACAAGTTTTTCCTCCGGTCGACACAGTTGGGAGGTAGAAATTAAAAAATCAGATGATTGGAGAATTGGGATGTGTTATCCTAGCATAGACAGGAAAGGGCAAAGCTCAGGCCTTGGGTATGATAAAAAGTCCTGGTGTTTGCGGAGAAGGTTTGCTGAAAATTACACAGTCAGGCATGACAATAACATGGTGACTTTACCTCACAATATATCCAGCGATAAAATTAGGGTGTGTCTGGATTATGAGGCTGGCCAGCTATCCTTTTATGAGCTGGGTAACCCAATTAAACACCTACACACCTTCACCACCACCTTTAGGGAGCCCCTCCATGCCACATTATGTGTCTGGGGTGGTAGTCTGAAGATATGTGGATAGGAGTATACATATATTAAAAAAGGCCAAAAGTTACTATTGCTTATGCTTGAATGCTTTACTACTAGATAGGGTGGCCACCTTTTCTTCAAGTCAAACCCGAACACTTTTTATCGGCACACAGCAATTTTTTTTTTGTACATATATTTTGCTAATAAATAACATTTCTAATCATATGAAGTTAATAACAAAAGTCCCCCTTTACATCAGAGTCCACAGAGTTCCCCTTTTACATCTGAACTCGCAGAGTTCCCTTTCACTGTAAGGGGGACTCTGCAGACTCTGATGTAAGGAATAACTCTGGGAACCCTGATTTAATGGATGCTCTGGGAACCCTGATTTAAGGGATGCTCTGGGAACCCTGATTTAAGGGGGAACACTGAGAACTCTGATGTACAGAGAGGACTCTGATGTAAGGGGGAACATTTTGGCCTCCAGTGTAAAGGGGAACTCTGATGTAAGGGGTGCTCTGAGAACCCTGATTTACCTTAGTGTACTCACTCAGAGGCAGGAGAGAGAAGGGGGGAAACTTCAGTCACAGACAGGGATGGATGGTGAGCTCACTCACCCCTTGGCAGTCAGCAACTCTCATCCAGATGTATCTGAGGCTGCTGGACTTCCAATTTCCAGCCCGCACTTTCCTTTTCTGAGGCACAGCTCTGGAAATTGGAGTGTGGGCAGACACAGAGGGGCGGGAGGAAGAGGAGCAGATTGAGCCCTCTCTCCTCTCCCGTCAGTGTGTGTTTGAGGGGGGGGGGGAGGGGGATTGTTAGTGCTGGCTTTGGGCAGCATGAAAGAGAGTGTAACAGACACTCTCAGCTTAGACAACTGCAGCCAGCAACCCTGCTGGGAAGCCATAGTCCATTCTGAATAATGTGTCCGGTTTTCAGGCAGTCTGAAACCCGAACGCATGAGTCCAAACCCGAACTGTCTGGGTGAATCCTGGACAGGTGGTAACCCTACTACTAGATGTTTATTATTTTTGTGTAGTTGATATCCTAATTATATGCTGAAGAATATATTACATTTATAGGATTAGCCTGCTAAAAATGTATATTTTAGTTATAGGTCAGTATTCGTTGGCTCATCCCCTGACTTCTTATATCTCTTGGGTACTCTAACAGTGACATCTTGCTGTAATTCTTGGCTCTGCTCCTGTTCACCTGGCAGTTCCACCATCATGTGTTCCAGCACTTACTGCTACATTCTCCATATTATAAAATCAAAATCCAACAGGGATTGAGGGAACCCAACATAATAGGCACAGCAGATGTGCAGAAATCCTATTAGAATCTTGAGAGATAAAAGAGAATGTCAGAGGTATTGAAATGTATGTACTGTATAGACCATTTTTTTCTTCATTTTTTAGATAGAGTAGTGAAGGGTTAGAACTCTTGCCAGCAGTGTTAATTTTTTTTTCGCAGCAAATTTCGATTCAGTTTTAGTCTTAAAACTAAAATGGCATTTTAGTTTTAGTTCCATGTTAGTCTTCTGCAATTGTTTTAGATTTAGTCGTACTTTAGTCGACTAAATCTCCAGTACATTTTAGTCGACTAAAACTCATTTTAGTCGTCTAAAATCGAATGGATGTAATTAAATTGTAATGCATTAGTTAAACTTTCTCTACAATTTCCAAACTCATTGTATACTGCTGGAATGAAAAATCTAATATGTTATTATTTATGGTATTGAGGTATGAACATTCACTACAGACCAATGTTGATTTTGAAGTCAAATTTCAATTTCGTTTTAATCATAGTCTTTTGACTAAAATGGCATCTTAGTCATCTCAATTGTTTGTTTTAGTCATATTTTAGTCAACTAAAATGTTTTAGTCGTTTTAGTTGACGAAATTAACACTGCTTGCCAGGTAATTTTTTTGCTGGCTGTGTACCAATGGGGAAATTGTCCTTTACTTCCTGCCACAGAGATGCAATAGAAAGTTGGAAGAAATTTCCCACAGTTAGGTGAATTCTCCTTTGAGACAGTTGTTCCATGAACATTCAAAGATTTACCCTGACTTCTTATTCTGGGGACACCTTTAAAATGTTTGATTTTCCCTGATGTTCTTTCTCGTTGACAATGGTCACCAGTACAAATAGAAAGGCAAATCCCCCTAGAAGGACACAGACAGGTGAAAAACCCAGGGTCTAACCCCTCACCGCTTCATTCAAAACTTAGAAAAATTGTTTTGGTTACAGATGCACTTTAAAGGGCCAGACACGCTGGCCAAATATCAGACCTGTGTGTACGGCAGCCGGTCTGACAGAAAGCCAGCCGGACATCTGGCCTCTGTCAAACAATGGTCTGCCGATCGGCACCGATGTGATCTGGCTGGGGGCCGTCCCCCTGTCAGAACACAAAAGCTTAGCGGGGAAGTTCGTTGTACTAACATCAGATTGTTAGTACAGGATCTCCTCCCGAGCTTGTCAGTTGTTTTTTTTCGTTCAGACCGCTTGTGCTTGGCTATACCAGGTCACATGCCCTCATTAAAAAAAAGTGAAGTAAGATTTGACCCCTCCTTTATTTAATAATAACATCAAAAATGTAAATATATTGCCCGGGAGATGAGGTGGGCGGAGATTAAAAACTCCGCCAATCACATTTCAAATAAGGATATAAAATGAAATCTGCCTAGTGACCGGAATCGCTTCCTGATGACGTTGTAAGACGAAAACGTACGTCGAAGCGCATTCCAGTCACGTCCGGGTCCTGAACTTCCGGTTTTACGCATTACGCCGGTGGAACGCATGCCGACCCATGAGCTCCAGCTGGGCGGCTGATGATCTTTGCACAGTAATACAAGCGGGTACCCTAAGTGCCAGGAGAAGGCACTTTTAAATGTAAGCAGCCATTTGGCATTTTGTACATGTGTTTTTAAATAAACATTATTACGCTATGGCACTTTCTCTGTTCTATTTTTGATGGGATAACATGATGGAGAGGAGGTTGTTGTATGGAAGGCTAACTTGGTTCATCTCCAGTTGACATTTAAGCAAGTTTAAAGACCCACAAATCAAGCTTAATCCGACCTTCTTTTTAGTTAAAGTGTTTGTGACCCTATATAACCAAGTCTATGACAGGCCCTCTATTAGAGCCTGGCATAGCACACTGTACATGTCTTTTAAAAAAATGAGCATTGTGAATACCGTTTTAGGGTGATCTTCAGGCCGGTCACATGACTCACGGCCGCTGTATACCTCCGATGGATGGATACTGCAAGAGGGGCCATGATCTCCCTCTGATATCAGCCGGGGAGATCACATGGCCGCTCAGCCTCTCCTGCAGTAGCCCTGGAAACCGGCCAAGAGTCACATGACCGGCCTGAAGACATCACTAAATCAGTATTTACAGCGCTCGTTTTTATAAAAGGCATGTACAGTGTGCTATGGCAGGCTAGGGTTGCCACCCGTATGGGATTGACCTGGACAGTATGGGTTTGGCAACTTGTGCCCGGGTTTCTGTCCCCTGGAAACCCGGGCACAACTAATATCCAGCGCCTGTCTGTGGCCTGTGCTCCACCCCATATCTCTGTATTTATTATGTGGCTGGGGCGGCTGTGCTGCGCACGCCTATCTGCTCCATATCACAGACCGCCGGTTTAGCTTGTCTGTGTAAGAGGCGAACAGCTGCAAGCTCCGACGACCTCACGTCCCTCATCTCATGGAGCCTCGGCCTCACCCTCTTCCTGTTCCACCACAGCTGGGGACCGTGGGAGACAAGAGGTGACAGGGGAGCCCGAGACCTTGTCAGCACAGCAGGATGCGGGACCCCAAAGGTATGATCGCAGTGGCAGCCCCCCTCCTCTCTGTCAGCCCGCTCTCCTCTCTGTCAGCTGTCAGCCCCCCTCTCCTCTCTGTCAGCCCCGCTCTCCTCTCTGTCAGCCCCGCTCTCCTCTCTGTCAGCACCGCTCTCCTCTCTGTCAGCATCCCTTTCCTCTCTGTCAGCCCCCTCCTCTGTCAGCCCCCCCTTCCTCTCTGTCAGCCCCCCTCCTCCTCTCCCCTGTCCCCCAATACTACACCAGGAGACCTCCTCCCCAAAGGTGGCATGTCAGGGGGTCACCTTCACTTAAAGCGGAAGTTCAATTTTTGGGTGAAACTCCGCTTTAAGTTGGAATTGCAAAGGTTTATTTGATATTTGTGACATTACACTGATTATTGCTAGACCCTTTAGTGCCCCCTACCACTGGTAAATATCACTCAAGTTAGCATTATCTATACTTTAAGGGGAGCAGCTTTTTATTAATCACATATTATTATATTATCTATAGCACAAGGTTCACACAATAACATCAATCATAGTAATGGGTGAGATCCCATTCAAAATGTAACCCTGATGGAATTTTGGTTTGAACATGAAATACCCAGAACACCTCGCGTTTGCAGAGGATTCTAAACAAATCTCCACCTCTTCTAGAGACTACAACTTTTTCAATGCCCTGTATTTGTAAGGCAGAGATATGGCCCCAATGAACATTATTGAAATGTCTCGCCACATTGGTACCATGCTCCTTTTCGATATTGTGTAAATGGTCATTAAGGTGGTCTCTCAGCCTTCTCATAGTCCTGCCAATATATTGAATAGAGCATATTATACAGGTAATTAAATATATAACATTCCTGGTATTACAGTTTATGAATTTCTTAATGGTAAATTCTGTTATTGGTTGTAGATCTTAATTTATCTCCCTTTAAGATGCAGGGGCAACACAGGCAGCTGTTAACCCCACACTTATAAATACCTGTGAAGTCCAACCAGGTTCTCCTCTGTGTCTTAGATTGAAAATCACTGGGAGATAGAAATCTACCTAGAGAGGGAGCCCGGCGATAAACTATCCTAATACCCCTGGATAATATCTTAGCATAGGTTTCATCCTCATATAGTATTGGAATACTCTCAATTATACTTTTTATCTTTTTGTATTCCAGACTATAAGGGGTGGACAGTACTGGCAATGTTTTGGACGCCTTTCTACTCCTTTTATCTTGTAATAATTGATCTCTACCGGTTGATTTAGCGATATTAACAGCTCTTTTAAGAACTCCTTTGTAGCCCCGAGACCTGAACCTGTTGCACAACCCATTGGTCTCTCTACAGAAATCCCCATTTTCACTACAAATCCTTCGTAATCTGAGCAATTGTTCAACGGGTATACCTCTGGTCACATGGCCTGGATGGCCAGAATCTGCTCGGAGGAGAGTATTACCAGACAGGGGTTTCCTGTAGAGATCAGAAGTAATGTAACCATCCTTTCCCTGCAGAGTGACATCCAAGAAGGGGATAGTATCATGTCTGAATTGTCCAGTAAACTTTAAATTAAGCAGATTGGCATTTAAATAATCCAGGAATCTGTTGAAATTGTCAGGTGGACCAGTGTAGATGAACAACAGGTCATCTGTATCAGTGGCCATCAACCCTGTCCTCAGGGTCCACTAACAGGCCAGATTTCCAAGATAACTGAAATACATCACAGGTGATATCATTTGCTGCTCAGTGATTGCAGTATTCTAGTCTGCATCTCCCCAAGGTAATACATAAAACCTGGCCTGTTAGTGGGCCCTGAGGACAGGGTTGATGACCATTGATCTGTATAACGATGGTAAAATTTTATCCCGGACCTAAATGGATTTATACTCCCAAAAATGCGGACCCTCTCCCACCAACCCATATATAGATTGGCGAGGTATGGGAAAAACTAGCCCCCATTGCTGCCCCACACTTCTGGAGGTAAAAAGAATCAACCAAAGAAAAAAAAATTATGAGTCAGTAAATAATCTAAACATTCAAGAATATACTCCTATGGATAGAAGTATAATTACTGTAATGGTCCAGGTAAAATTCCACCGCTGTAAGTCCTAATATATGTGGTATAGATGAGTACAAGCTGGACACATCACATGTAATCCATCTGTTATCATCTTCCCAGGTCATATTAGAACATATATTGAGCAGTTGTTTGGTCTCTCTTAAGTAACAAGGTAAATCTTGCACTAAAGGCTGTAATTGGCAGTCCACCCAATAATCATTCATTTAATGATCTAATAACAGCTACAATGGGTTGGCCCAAAAGTGGGTCTAAACCCTTGTGGGTCTTTGGGAGGTGATGAAACCAACAGAGCGTCAGACTTTTATCCAAAGAGCGTGTGCCAGGAACTTGTCTTGCATACTAACAATACACAATTGTCGGCCAACAAACACGAACGTAGTGACGTACTACGAGGAATTTCAGCTCTTGAGCACCAACCTTTGGGCACCTTCTGCCAATTTCCTGTTTGGTGAGCACTGATTCCGGACATGCGTGTTTGTACTTTCAACTTTTGTGTGACGGACTTGTGTACAGACGATACGAAAATCTGACAACAGACCGTTGTCCGTCAAAAACTTACTAGCCTGTTGGTCGAAAGTTGGACAAAAATTGTCTGAAGGAGCATACTAACTGTTGGATTTTAGGACAACAGTCTGTCAACAGACAATCCCCTGCCAACAATAGGATCGTGTGTACGAGGCTTTAGTATCCTTGTCAGACAATTGTCTAATTGCCTCTTCCTTGTTTGTATCTGAACTCGCTCATCCATGTCTTTATGGACCTTGCTTTGTGCACTGGTGTGCAGTCCTGTTGGAACAGGAATGGGCCATCCCCAAACTGTACCCACAAAGTTGGGAGCATGAAATTGTCCAAAATGTCATGGTATGCTGACGCCTTAAGAGTTCTCTTCACTGGAACTAAGGGACCAAGTCCAACCCCTGAAAACCCCTACTGCTCGAATAACTGTAATTTGTATGCACCATCCATGCTGTCTTCTTATGCAGTGCCCTCCTCAATGTGATTTATAAAAATAAATGCTGTAAATACCTCCATGTAAAAGCTGATATCGCGATCACATAACTGGCCGGATCTCTCCTCCTCCCCTCCTCCTGAGTGACGTCAGCGAGGGAATCTCGGCCCCTCCCGCTGCATCTGACAGAGGAGGAAAGAAGAGAGCTTGGCCAGTCATGTAATTGCAAATATCGGCTCTTACATGAGGTATTTACAGCATTTATTTTTATAAATCACACACACACAGGGGGACACTGCATAAGGAGACAGCGTGGATGGTGCATACTTGTTAAAGTGGCTTAACAACCACTTTAATTAAAATGTTGAATATAATACAATTACCGTATTTATCGGCGTATAACACGCACTTTTTCCCCTTAAAATCATGGGAAAATCGCGGGTGCGTGTTATACGCCGATCCCCTGCGATCCTGACCTGTCAGAACTAAAAAATCGCCGACCACGATTTGAAAATGGCGCCGCCGGTGCCGAAATACACAGTGCCGGTCCTTGGCTCTTCTCGGCCACTTTCGGCTTCACTCGAGTGCCGCCCGAACCTAGCCGAGTGTACTTGGCTAGGTTCGGATAGCTCCGCTCACCGTCACGCCCATCCCGAGTGGAGCCGAAAGTGAACGAGAGCCGCCGAGAAGAGCCGAGGACCGGCTCTGTGTATTTCGGCGCCGGCGGTGCCATTTTCAAATCGCGGTCTGCGATTTTGAAGCTCAGCGAGCTGCAAGGCTGGACTGGGGCAAGGCTGCACTGACAAGGCTGCACTGACATGGCTGCAATGACGGGCATTTAAATGTAAGTTTTTTTCCCTTCAACTTCCCCCCTAAAAGTTTTTTTTCCCTTAAAATTCCCTCCTAAATTGGGGTGCGTGTTATACGCAGATAAATACGGTATATATATATATATATATATATATATATATATATGATTTTTTTTTTTTTTAAACTGTAATTTTTGGTTAATTGCATCCTGCAATTTCCATTCTGTGCATCATAAAAATTTAAGTTTTCCCTCACTTTCTGACAATGGTCTCCAGGACAAGGGTAAATCTACCTGGGGACACAGACAGCAATAAAAACCTGAGAGGGGTACTAATCCTTCCTTATTCTTTTCAAAACTATTTCCCTTTTCTATTTCCTATTCTAGGAAGACATGTAGACATGAAGGGGTTCGATTTACTAAAGGCAAATAGACTGTGCACTTTGTAAAGTGCAGTGGCACCCCACAAGAGCAGTTGCTCTAGAGCTTAACCACTTCAGCCCCGAAAGCATTTGCCCCCTTAAAGGGGTTGTAAAGATAAAAAAAATGTAACCTATTACCACTTTCTATTACATACTGATTTATAATAATTGTATGATTTCCTCCCAAAATATTTTCTTACCAGTTAAAGGTGTATGTAAAAATCGTCCTCTGGCTATGCCACAGCGATTCTTTCCTCTCCTTCCGGGTTTGCAGTGCGCTTGCATTAAAGTGGCATCACGGCAACCACGAAACTACATTTCCCATTGTGTTTAGCGGCACCGCGCATGCGCAGTGCCCTTTTTGTATATTTCATCTAACTAGACCGAGCAACATTCTTGTTCACACGCCGCATAAATTAAGCGCCCATTCCCGCCTCCCCAGCATGCATATATTAAGTAAATGGTAATGTCTAAAATGTTCCAATGTCCACTGAATGTATTAATTTGTTTAAAAATGTTATTAATTATTTTATAGTTAATTAAAATGTCTAAGATGGTGAATTAGGAATAATTCAGATGAGTAGCTATATTTTTGGTTATTGATTTTACTGGATTATTGTTATTCAATAATTTTTATTGAGATAATTAACATGCATACCGTTTATGGAACTGCACCATTTATATGAATCAAAGGGCTAATGATATTATGTTGATAATTTATTTTTTATTATTTATTAATCAAAATTACAAGAATATTATTATTGTTTATTTAAGTAATTTTAAAACATTTTATTATTAAAAGTATACCATAAAATACTATTATTTAATGAAATAATAATTTTTTTATATATCTACATACATTAAAAAAGTATATTTATGTTAAGGATTTGTAATAAAATAATTTAAGTTTTTTACAATCTATAAATATATATATATATTAGCAGTAAATATTTTGTACATATGATAAGTGTATATAATTAATCATTAAATACATTTTACAGGAATCCCCTAAATTTGATGAAATCAATAACTCGTTATTTGAAGATGGAATTTTAATTACCTCAAGCTCAGAGGTTATTTTTATATACAATTTATTTAATTTATTAAAAATGTCATATATATCATACATGTTTAATTAATGTATAAAAAAAAATATTATATCCCTCACAATAAAATTTTTATTTATTTTTTTTTCAAAAGAACACCATTCGAAAGTGTGCATATTGAACTTTCAGATGAAGAATAAAGTTATGCATCATCTATACAGAGTGAATTGATGAGGTAAAAATTTAAATATAACTATTGAAGGCATAATGTATTTTATGTGAAGCAGCCACCACAGCCACACAATAACTATTTTAAATATTATGATACTAATTACGATAATTATGATAACAATTATGATATAGTGTTTAGGTGATGGTCGATTCTCTATGCACTGACTTGACTTGCCAAGACACCAATGCTAAAAGTGATACTAAAGCAGCCCATTTTTTTTTTTAATACAAAAAAAAAGTCTTTCTTATCTACACTTTGCAGTGTGTATTGCATAGAGTGGCCACGATCCACGACTTCTGTGGTCCCATTGCCATCTGTCTCCGCTCCTCCAAGCTTCTGATAACCCCCTCTGGTAAGCACTCTCCTAAGTGTGTTACCTTGCAGGCGTGCTTCCTAGTCCTTTATTTGGCATCTACAGAGCTCCACTATAAGACTCGGCCCCGAACACGGCCCTCTAGTTATTGTAGTTGATTGAAAGCAGCACAAGCCAATGGCTGCGCTGAGATCAATCTATGCCATGAAGAGCCGAGAAGACAGGGCCGAGATTAAGCACATTATCAACGTTGTACTTTAAAGTTATCAGCTATGTAAACCGGGTGGATGTGAGGGATGGTAATCAAGACATCTTTATTCACCTATAAAGGTGTTGTAAATCTTTGTGTGTTTTCATCTTAACCACTTCAGCCCCGGAAGAATTTACCCCTTTCCTGACCAGAGCACTTTTTGCAATTCAGCACTGCGTCGCTTTAACTGACAATTGCGTGGTCGTGCGATGTGGCTCCCAAACAAAATTGACATCCTTTTTTTTACCACAAATAGAGCTTTCTTTTGGTGGTATTTGATCACCTCTGCGGTTTTTATTGTTTGCGCTATAAACAAAAAAATAGCGACAATTTTGAAAAAAACGCATTATTTTTTACTTTTTGCTATAATAAATATCCCCCAAAAATAATTGAAAAAACATTTTTTTCCCTCGGTTTAGGCCGATACGTATTCTTCTACATATTTTTGGTAAAAAAAAAAAAAAACGCAATAAGCGATTATTGATTGGTTTGCGCAAAAGTTATAGCGTTTACAAAATAGGGGATAGTTTTATGGCATTTTTATTCATTTTTTTTTTTTTTTTTTTACTAGTAATGGCGGCAATCAGCGATTTTCATTGTGACTGCAACATTATGGCGGACACATCGGACATTTTTGACACATTTTTGGGACCATTGTCATTTATACAGCAATCAGTGCTATTAAAATGCACTGATTCCTGTGTAAATGACACTGGCAGTGAAGGGGTTAACCACTAGGGGGCGGGGAGGGGTTAAGTCAGTACTAGGGAGTGATTTCTAACTGTAGGGGGGATGGGCTAGCTGTGACACGTCACTGATCTCTGCTTCCGATGACAGGGAGCAGAGATCAGTGACAGTGTCACTAGGCAGAACGGGGAGATGCTTGTTTATATCAGCATCTCCCCGTTCGTCCTCTCCATGAGACAATCGCGGGTATCCCCGCGGACTCGATCGAGTCCGCGGGACCTGCGACCCGACTCACGGAGCTCCCGGCTGGCACGCACGCAATGGTACGCTCATTTGCCCAGCCATGCCATTCTGCCGACGTACATCGGAGTGCGCCGGTCGGGAAGTGGTTAATGCATACTATGCATTAATATGAAAAAAAATTGCACTCTCGGGCCCTACAGCCCCACGTTTTACTTATAGAAGCCACGAAACTCCTCATCTTGTTCACGCAATTGTGTTTCCCACTGCTAGAGGCGGCTCATCATTGGAGATTGATATCAGCGCAGCCATTGGCTCGCACTGCTGTCAATCACATCCAATGATGCGGCGTGGCGGGGGACAAAGTCTTACCGTCGTGGTTATAGCCGCCGGCTGTATCACGTGAGTGCGCCGGACAGCTAACCCCCTTTGGCAAAGAGCTTCCCCATGAAGGGGGTTAGCTAATGCGGGGAGGAGCGGAGACAGCCACAGAGGGCCCCATAAGACGAGGATTGTGGCTACTCTGTGCAAAATGAACCGCACAGTGTAGATAAGAATAACATGTTAGTTTTTTTATTAATTTGTTTTAAAAACCATACCCATACAACCCCTGAAAAATATGAACCTTCACAAACACTTTAACCTAGACTTTAAGACAGAAATGGATGGGCAAGGAATGGGATGAATAGATGGAGATGGGAGGAATGAGACCGAGTGATGCATGAACAAGACATGGGATGGAGGGATGGAGATGGGAGACATGAGACTGAGTGATGCATGAACAAGACATGGGATGAATAGATGGAGATGGGAGGAATGAGACCGAGTGATGCATGAACAAGACATGGGATGAATAGATGGAGATGGGAGGAATGAGACCAAGTGATGCATGAACAAGACATGGGATGAATAGATGGAGATGGGAGGAATGAGACCGAGTGATGCATGAACAAGACATGGGATGGAGGGATGGAGATGGGAGACATGAGACTGAGTGATGCATGAGCAAGACATGGGATGAATGGATGGAGATGGGAGACATGAGACCGAGCGATGCATGAACAAGACATGTGATGAATGGATGGAGATGGGAGTATTGAGACAGAGTGATGCATGAACAAGACATGGGATGGAGGGATGGACAAGAGAGATATGTGACGGATGGAAGTGTGTACAATAGATGAGAAAGAGGGATGGATGAGCATAAATTGGGATGGAGGGATAGAAAAGGGAGAAATGTGAAGCTGGGATGAATGAAAATACTAATATTACAGCTTAGACAATGTTGTGGAGGAGAGGGGGCGTTTTTGTTTGCGTTGTGTAGGAGGAGGAGACACACAATGCATGCTGGTGAATGACTACAGTAAAGGAAATGATCTGCATAGACTTTACTATGTTATATTAACAATTTAAAATGACAGTAATTTTATAGTCTACTAGGATGTTTAGTTCAACATTACCTTGTTGTTTAAAAAAAAGTTTTGAAGTTGCTATTGTTTTCTTTTCTTAAAAAGTCTAGACAAAATGACGAATAGGAATCCAAGTGTCTGAAGACTGCAAGGGTCCGGAGTCAAGACGGGGCAGTGAAGATTAGTGCAGATTAATAAGGCATGGGAGGCGGCGCTGCAGCGTCGTAGACACGCCCACTAACCCCCAGCCCCTATGTCTCTCTGATACGTAGAGAGCGTCTCCACGCAGGGCTGTAGTCCTAGGGAGGGGATGATCACTCACAGGAACAACAGCTCCTGACGGTGACAAGCTCCATGAAGACAAACAAGAAGTAAAGATTTCTAAGAAGGATTAGTGACATTTAGCAGAGAACTAGAAGGAACAGGTTAGTAAACTAGCACTGCATTAGCTTAAAGGAAGCTAGTTAACAAATAAAAAAATTACCTTTACAACCCCTTTAATGACCAGGCCATTTTTTGCGATATGGCACTGCGTTACTTTAACTGACAATTGTAGGGTCATGCGATTCTTTACCTAAACAAAATTGACTCCTTTTTTTCCCACAAATAGAGCTTTTGGTGGTATTTGATCACCTCTGCGGTTTTTATTTTTTGCGCTATAAACAAAGAGTGACAATTTTATTTTTTTTTTTACTATAATACATATCCCCCCAAAAATATAAAAAAACAAATTTATTCATCGGTTTAAAAAATTGCAATAGGCGTATATTGATTGGTTTGTGCGAGCCGCCGTATAGGTATGGCAACTCATGCAGGAGAGCGGACCTGCCACTGTGTATCTGCATCAGCAGGCCGGTAAGTGGTTAATAAATGAGCAGATGCTCTGCAGACTTCTATCATCCAATCGTGTGAAAGCAAAAATGCAATTTTTTAAATTTTCCTTGCACGTGATTGGGTATTCTTTGCAAAGTGAAGCTTTACCTCATTTACTAAGCTCTGGAGCAACTGCACTTGCAGAGTGCAATAGCACTTTGCAAAGGGCACAGTCTATTTGCCTTTAGTAAATCAACTCTGGAGTGACTTCAAAGAGGCTAACAACAAAGGATATTAAAAACATGTGAAAACAGATTTATATTTAAAACGACAATTGTTTATAATACACTGTTCTTTATTAAACAAAATGTCATTTAATAAGGGCTTATTCATATGGTCAATCAGTCCTGTGCAGCAAGCCTGAACCATTAGGTAACTTTTTTGACAGCTGTGCTGTATACAGGCAGCCCATAGAAAGTGAATAGGAGCAGATCAGCTGCTTGGACTTATCCGCACAGCTGAGTTTGACAAGTGTGCAGGGATGAGTGCATGGACCTGGATGTACAGGCTATGTATTGGGGTCTGCATACCTGTCAAACTCAGCTGTGTGAGTGAATCAATGCAGTAGATGAGCTCATATTCACTTGTGTATGAGCTGCCTGCATGCAACTCAGTGGTTAAAAAGAAGTCAACAAATAGATCTTGCTGCTGCACTGTACTGAGCGCCTCTGTATGTGCTGATAATCAACCTTTGACTAGGTGTGGCGGAAGGTGGAACACACCCTTCTAGCTTATCAGAAATAATTCACTTTCCTGATTATTCCCTTGCTTTCAGCTATGGCTTCTGAAGGTCTGAGAGAGGAGCTAAACTGTGCCATTTGCCTAGACATTTATACCGATCCCGTCATGCTGAAATGTGGCCACATCTTCTGCCACATCTGCATCGAAAATGTTCTGGATTGTCAGGAGGCTTCTGGAGAATATTCCTGTCCTGAATGCAGGCTACAGTTCAAACATCGTCCCTCGCTGGAGAAGAACAGAAAACTGTGTAACATTGTGGAACAATTCATGTCTCTCCACATTGAGCAGGATGCTTTGGTAAACAGTAAGTCACCAGCAGATGTCTCAACCGAAACTTGCACTACTCTGGAGAAAAGCAAATGCTCTGTGCATAGGAAATCCTTGGAGTTTTACTGTTTCAATGATTCCCAATGCATCTGTACAGACTGCTGCTTCAGTGGAAGACATGGAGGACACCAAGTGGACCTACTGAATGAAGCCTTTGAAATAAAACGAGAAGAAATGAAAGGTGTCCTGCAGGTCCTGACCACAAACAAAGTAGAAAGCGTGAAAAGAGTTCAAAGTCTACGTGAATCAGTGACGGAGGCACAAGAAAACGTTTCTGGCGAGACGGAGAGAGTCACCACTTTGTTCAGAGACATCAGAAGTCAGCTGGAATATCTGGAGAAGAAAGTCCTTGGTGACATCTCCTGGCATGGAGAGCAGATGCTCCATTTGGTCTCTGATTTGATCGAGCGGGTTGAAATGAAAACAGAAAAGTGTTCACAGAAGATTAACGATATAGAAATAGTGATGAAAGTCACTGACCCGCTGGCCTTCCTACAAGCAGCAGAATCCACTAAGCTTGATGAAGACCACTTTGTAGAGGATTTAAAGAAGGAAGTCAACACAAAACCTAGTTTGGTTGTAGTAGGCCTTGTTTCGGAGACATTACAAACCGGGTTAGAAAACATTATGGCTGATGCAAAGAAAATGCTTTCTTTGAAGGAACAACCAGAAAAAGCAATAGAAGCAATAGAAGCAATAGACAAGTCTACGAAACCAGCATCATTGCTTAATAGCTCTTTGGGTCAAATTTCAGATAACCTGACGCCCTACCACAGTGTTGATGTTGAGAAGAAAATCTTACAGTTCCATCACAGCCAAGCCCAAAAGCCAGATATGACTCCTGCAGCTTCTGTGGTGCAAAAGCCACATCTCATCTTCAGAAATCCATATTCTTCTTTTTCTTAGTATTCATCTTAGAAATCCATATTCTTCTCCTTTTTTTTTAGTAAGGAACAGCAAGAATGGCTTAACAAGATTCCTGATGTAACTCTCCCCGAGTGGCAAAGTTGACTGGAAAGCAAGCATACAAAAAAAGGGCCTTTTGTCTGAGGTAAGAACCCTCCAAACTGCCCACCTCACTCAGTTATGGTCTCTTTTTTTATCCCCTACAGCCAATAAAGGGATAATCTAACTGCTTTCTGGGGGCAGTCACTGACAGATTTTGCTTCAGATGCATTTATACACAGTGTCTGAGATTTTTCTGCATGCTTAAAATAGATGTTCCTCGTTTTAAATAAATGCAGTGAAAACAGAAATGAAAACAGTGGGCGCCAAATGTATTAAAGTGTTCCTACCAAGAATTGAAGAATAGTCACCAATCAGCATTGTGTTCGTTTTTGAATCTGACTTAAAATATTTCCATTTGTTTGTAAGTACACCTTGATGCATAGTTAATTGTAAATCAAGGTGGGTCATTCTCTACCTTAAATGCTAACAATACTATCTATTACACAAAGTGATGAATCATAGTACTAATGGTATTAATAAAACGTATTGAAAGCTTCCAGGAGTAAGTTGTTTGCACAGTTTCTTTTGAAAAGTAACATTCAAATTATTTGGCATACTATGTATTGTGTATGGGTTACGCTTTATAGCCTATAGTAGATCTAAACCCTAACTGGAAGATATTTAGATAAAAAAAATAGTGTATCATGATTATTTGACATGTTCTCACATTTTGCATCCTATTTCATCTTTTTTTCATCCTTTTTTCCATCTCAGCGCTGCTGATCTCCCCCAGCCCCTTTCATTTACTTCCTGTCTACACTCCAGAGTTGACTTCACATCATTGTTCTGGGACAGCTTCCTTATAGTGATGATGGTGAACCATTGGCTGCTATAGTCTCCACCAGGGGAGTTTATGACAGGGTGACATTTGGGAAGGAATTTCAGCTCATACATATAAGGAAAAGCCTTACAGGATAACTCCATATTAACTGCCCACCCCTCCAGACCCCCTCCTGCACATAGCGGCCATAATGCCCTGTGCTGCTGGTGTAGCAGTCTGTACACTGTACATCACAATACACAACTCCATGCTGAATGTCCAGAATATTGCTTGAATGGGACGTGCGCATTTGTCTGCGCAGCCGACCAATGAGAAGCACATCTGAGGGTTCTTCTGGTAAGGTGTCCCAGAAGAAAGAAGTACATCCCACTGGTCAGGTCCTGCTGTCCAATGAGGACTGGCCAGGCAAGCATTATGATGGAAGAATTTAAAACCATCCAGCGCTCAGTCCAAGGAACTTCTCAAAATGACTATTGCACGTAATGATTACCTCCTTGCAGCCCTCATCAGACTGGGCAATCTTTAATAAACTGTAAAAACACACACAAGAGGGTGCAAATTCCTAGTGCATTACTAACATAACCATTTATTAGAAACTCAACAATGACATACTCACAAACGTAGGAAAAAATCAGGCTTATCAAAAACACACTTTCAGCAAGTGGGACGGGTATCCTCATCCAATGACACTCAGGCGAGAAGCTTACGTGTTTCGGGGGACAGGCCTCCTTCCTCAGAGCTCCATTATGATGAAAACTCACTCTGGGGCTTTGTATTGAGGTATATGATGTATGGACCACTATATTGGCAGCACAAGGCATCACAGGTCTGCAGGTGCTGCTAGGATAATTGGAGTTAGTTCATCTTTTGATTTTTTGCGAAAGAGTTAACTTATCCTTTAAAATTTCACTAAATGATCCAGCTTTAAAAATCCTCCTAATCCCACTCACTATCTTTTTACTGCAAAAAAAAAAAAAAAAGTAAAATACTGTTGTTTATTAGGTTGTTTGGGTCCTCTGCATGCTCCTCACTATGGCTCTTTTACAACTTTTGTTTACTGAGTAAGAGCAGTGCGCATACACTATGTTATATATAATAAAGAAACCCTGCACCTATCCCACCAAGCCACCACCTCTCAATAAGTGATTAATAAATATGATTAATAAAACAATTAGTGATTCTAAAGATGCAGAAGGCTGCAACCCAATGTGTACGAACACAAGGCTCAATACAAAATAAAGAAAAACACTGGGGCGCTCCTCTAAAATGACAATATGTGTAAATACAATAGTGTATACAGATCAATGTAAACAATTCAATATGAGACAATTGGAATCAGGAAAAGTACAAATATATATATTTGCTACACAAATAAATTCTTTGCTAAAAAAATAAATACGTGACAGTGCAAAAAAACTTTTGTTATCCAAACCCAAAGGGTTAATTCTTAAAGTGAGTAAAACCAGTGTTTAAAACCTGTCTTGGACAAGACATAAAAAAGGTGCTTTAGAAGAAATCTTCCACCACATAAAAAAAAACACACGCCTCTTACCGGACTGATATGATCTCAGATTATAGAGAACTCACTCCTTTAAAGTGGTTGTTAACCCACTGTACTAACATAGTCTTATCCCCTCTGTATCATAACAACATTTGTCCCTGTGTCTGTGTGATTTTAAAAAACTGCCAATTTGTACCTGTATAAGCTGCACTCTGATCGCTCAGCTGACATGTCAGCAACCTTGTTTCTCCAGCTCAGAGCTGAAGGGGGCGGGGTCGAGCCGTCCTGCTGATGTCAGGCGATGGAGGAGGGGGAGAGAGGAGAGAGAGCCAACAATCAGCTGAGCGGCTGAGGCCGTTTATATTGGTACAGATCAGCTGAGTTTTTACATTACACAGGCACAGATGTTCTAATGCTACAGAGGGGATAAGAAGATTTATTATCAGACATGAGAGGAGACGGGGTTGGGGGGGGGGGGGGGGCTGACGGAATCACGTAAACAGACCACAATGTCAGGGGCTCAGCAGCCATGATTATCGTGGTCTGTTTGCAGGGGGGAGGGTATAGCCAGGCAGGGTCAGCCAGGTTCTTTACGGTATGCAGGGGGCCAAATGACATGACACAAGCACTGTGCTGTATAACATGCTTTAAGGGCACAGGATCAGGTTTTTTGGGGGGTTAACAAACGCTTTAAGGCATAATTGGAAAATCAACAGCAGGAAGAGAGACTCCCTCTGTTCCACTCCCGATCGTTGAAGTGATCCTACAATGTTAGATGGATGGTACTCACCCAGTCCTCACTCCCAACATGTGTAGAGACAAAGGGAGACTACGTAGATGATTACATTCACATACTGTATACAATGCTGTGAAAAAGTATTTGCCCCCTTTCTGATTTTTTTTTAAAACATTTTTCGCATATTTGTCACACTTAAATGACTCATATCATCAAACAAAAAATGTATTATTACACAAAGATAACCCAAGTAAATACAAAATGCAATTTTTAAATGATGGTTTCATTTTAAGGCAAAAAAGCTGTCCAAACCTGCCTGGCTTTATGTGGGAAAAAAAAGTAATTGCCCCCTAAACCTAATAACTGGTTGTGCCACCCTTGGTGGCAACAACTGCAATCAAGCATTTGCGATAACTTACAATGAGACTTCCACATTTCACATTTTTTTTTCCCCTCAGTTTAGGCCGATATGTATTCTTCTACATATTTTTGGTAAAAAAATACCAATAAGCGTTTATTGATTGGTTTGCGCAACAGTTAAGCCCCGGTTCACACAGGGGCGGCACGACTTGCAGGTCGCCTCACCGAGGCGACCTGCACACGACTGCCACGGCGACTTGCAAAACAACTTCTGTATAGAAGTCTATGCAAGTCGCCCCAAGTCGCCCCCAAAGTAGTACAGGAACCTTTTTCTAAGTCGGAGCAACTTGCGTCGCTCCTATTAGAACAGTTCCATCGTACAGAACGGGAGGCGACTTGTCAGATGGCTAGGTTGCCTGACAAGTCGGCCCTGTGTGAACCGGCACTAAAGCCTCTGCAAAAGAGGGGATAGATTTAGGGCATTTTTATTTTTTTAAATTTTTTTACTGGTAATGGCGGTGATCAGCGATTTTTTTATTTTTTTTTTTTATTTTTTTTTTATCGGGACTGCACGCGGACAAATTGGACACGTTTGGAAACATCAGCTGCAGTGCCAACATTGCTGGATTCCAGGACAGGCAAGTGTCCTATTATTAAAAGCCAGCAGCTGCAGTATGTGTAGCTGCTGGATTTAAATTTTTGCAGCGGTGGGCGGACCTCCACTTTAAGGAGTAATGGAACATTGAAAGCTGTGCTAAAAAAAAAAAAAAAAAAAACAAGCAGAGCACAGAGGACTAATCATCAGTACTGCCTGTGGTCATCCTGCAGATGGTCTTTTCCCCATTACTGACACACATCCTGCAGATGATCTTTTCCCCATTACTGACACACCATGCCTTGTTCTGCACCGTGTCTTTATGTGGAGGTGGCCATCTTGGTAGTAGGCAGGGCTTTGCTTTCTCATGTCAGAGCCTCCAGCAAGGGGAAAAGTGAGCAGCACAGAAGTTACATCACTAAATCTCCTTCCAACTCCGGTGAGAGCAGCAGTGCCTTAGACCTCACACTGCAGGTGTACAACTACTGTATGAGGAGCCGTTTTTTGCTACCTATGCATACCTCACAACTTTCTGAGATGGGAATGAGGGACACCTATTAGCAAAAGTATGTAGGAAAAGGACACACCCCCTGCCACACCCTCCTTAAAGGAGAATTGTACAAAAAAATGATTGGTTATACCCACAAGTTCATTTTTACCACTACTATTCCGTTATATTGGCCTTTGGAATTTACAAATGCAGCAATTTAGAAATTGGATGAAAGGTTTAGCGCTGGGAAACACTTTTTTATAGATAAATAGTGCATTTTATATATAGCTATATAGATCAGACCAAAATGAGGGACAAATGAGGAAGAAAGAGGGACTTTGGTCCAAATGAGGGACAGTCCTTCGAAATCGGGGACAGTTGGGAGCTAGGCCTATGTACTATATGACAATTCAACATAACAACACCTACTTGTTGCATCAATCTTCTCATTGACAGTCTGTTCAGAATATTTCCTCTTCTTCTCTTTGCTCTGTGCAGAGCTTGCTGCTTCCTCTTCTCTCCTGCGTTCCATTGTATCTAATATAATATACAGTATCTACAATACAATGAAGAAATAGACCTCCAGAGTGGTAGAAGTAGAATTTTCTTCTTCTTACATAGCGTCCGTTTTATAATAATGACAGTAAGAGACTGCACGCTCCAGTCGTGTTACTAGTGAAAAGAAACTGACTCACCTCGTGCGCTCGGCTATGACATAATTGCTGTTCCTGATCACATGACCAAGCCCCCAACTGCCATTCTGCCAGCTGACATATGCTGCATCGCTCTACAATCAAACACTATTCCTATACAATTTTATAGCTCTGCCATATTCTATAGCGATGTACAGTTCATTTCTGTAGTATTTCCATGTAAGGTATTATCTATACTAGATTACTGATTTTTGTTTAGTAATATTTTATCAATAATAATTTTAATAATTGAATAATTAATAAGTAATAATCCGTTCTGGGTGAAGCATTGTCATTTCTTCATTATATTATTAGCTATAGTTGTAGTTTGTTCTACAAATCGTATGTGGAGTAGACTGAAGACTGACTGAATAAAATAATAAGTATATATATATATATATTAAAGTGAACTCAGCATTCCATCCAAAAAGATCAGAGATCCCTCCCAAAATAACTAGTATTATAATATGAAAGAACCTTCATGAAATATTCCGTCTCTGTATAAAAATAACCCCAAAATAAAAGTGCTCCACCCCAAAATGAAATGTAATGGAGAAATGTTCCCTTATTAACCAATTCAACTCTGGAGGGTTTACGCCCCCCCTTCATGACCAGGCCATTTTTTGAGATACGGCACTGCATTTTGTTAACTGACAATTGCGCTGTCGTGCGACACTGTACCCAAATAAAAATTTTTCCCCTTTTTTCCCCCCACATATAGAGCTTTCTTTTGGTGGTATTTGATCACCTCTGTGGTTTTTATTTTTTGCACTAAAAACAAGAAAGACCGACAAAAAACAATAATTTTTACTTTCTGTTTTAAACATAACCAATAAAAAAAATGTAAAAAATCTAACTTCTTCATCAATTTGGCCAATATTTATTCTGCTACATATTTTTTGTAAAAAAAATCCCAATAAGCGTATATTGATGGGTGTGCGCAAAAGTTATGGGATACTTTTGTTTATTTGTTTTACTAGTAATAGTGCGATCAGCGACTTATAGCAGGACTGCGGTATTGAGGCAAACTAACTGGACACCTGACAGTTTTTTGGGGACCGATGAAACTAATACAGTGATCAGTGCTAAAAAATATGCACTGTCACTGCACTAATGACACTGGCAGGGAAGGGGTTAACACCAGGGCCTATCAAAGGGTTAAATGTATGCCTAAATTATGCTTACTCACTGTGGAGGAGGTGCTTTGACTAGGGAAAGGCAAAGATCCATGTTCCTGCTTAGCATAAACACAGGATCAATAGCTTCCCCTCTGACAGATCGACAATCTGCCTTGTTTACATAGGCAGATTGTTGTTCTGCCTCTGTATTGTGTAATTGGTGAAAGCAGACGGACCTGCCGCTGAGCTCTCGCTGTGTATAATCACGCCAGGAGCGGGATGCCGGCGGCGCACACACACGCCCCAGACCCTGAAATGTCAGATCAGGTACAGAGCAGTGGCCCGGCCACAGTAAATGTACGGTGGGTGGTCTACAAGCGATTAGTGGTTTGCAAGAGAGTGGATTGTGTGTGTGCATGCGTGTGAGAGATATATAGAAGGGTGTGTATAAATATTTACATGGTGCTCACAAGATGTAACCTGTCCATTATATAGATGCTATGGTGGGTTATGGTATAGATGTATAGTTATATGTGTCTTTCCCTGGGGTGAGATGACAGTGTCAAGTACGTATGGAGGATGTATTATTGGATGGTTCTTTGATATGGTCTGTGTCTTCCCCTGAGGTCAGATGACAGTGTCACAGATGCATGGAGGATGTACTATAGGGTCATTCTTTTACATGATCGTGCCTTCCATTGGGATGAGAGGACAGTGTCATGGATGCATGGAGAATGTATTATACGGTCATTCTGTTATATGATCTGTGTCTTTTCATGGTATGAGAGAACAGTGTCATGGATGCAGCGTCCAGGGTGACTATGGTATGGTAGGTTATAGTATGGATGTATCCTATGTCTTTCCATCAGGTTGTACATTGGGCACACAGGATGTTGGTGTGACATGACTTATGCGCAGTCATGTTGGAACAGGAAGGGACCATCCCCAAACTGTTCCCACAAAGTTGGGAGCATGAAATTGTCCAAAATATCTTGGTATGCTTATGCCCTAGGACCCCTTTCACACTGGGGTGCTTTCCAGGCGTTTTAGCTCAAAAAATGGCATCTGTAAAGCTAAGCCTGTAAAACTAAGGGGCCAAGCCCAACCCCTGAAGAACAGCCACACACCATAATCCCCCTCCACCAAATGATTTGGACCAGTGCACAAAGCAAGGTCCACAAAAAAGACATAGATGAGTGAGCGTGGGGTGGAGGAACTTGACCTCAACCAGATAAAACACCTTTGGGATGAATTAGCACGGAGACTGCGAGCCAGGCCTTCTCGTCCACATCAGTGCTTGACCTTACCTTCTGGAAGAATGGTCAAACATTCCCATAGACACACTACTAAACCTTGTGGACCGTCTTCCTAGAAGAGTTAAAGCTGTTATAGCCGCAAATGGTGGGCCAACTCAATATTGAACCCTACGGGCTAAGACTGGGATGCCATTAAAGTTCATGTGTGTGTAAAGGCAGGCTCCCCAATACCTTTGACCAGGGCTGGACTGGGACAAAAATTTGGCCCTGGACTTCATCCAGACTGGCCCACTTTGACAGGTCTCTCCCATGCCGGCTTGCCACCCAAGCCCCTGGGGCAAAGAATCAGTTTGGCGCCCCCCCCCCCATGGGACAAGATTAGGCAGGAAAGTGAGGCCGCCCTCCTTCCAGATCGTATGATGAGCTTCTCAGTGTTGACTCCTGAGCATCATGTCTGTATTCAGGCGCACTGCGTAACTAGCCAGGGAGAGGAGGTGAGCACTGCGGGGGGGGGGGGGGGGGGGGCAGAGGACCGGAGGGAGGCAGCGGTCCACTGTCACTGAAATCGGCCCACTGAGCCATCGGCCCACCGGGAAACTCCCTGTAGTCCCAATGGCCAGTACATGCCTGCCTTTGACAATATAATGTAAGTCATTTACTGGACCTTTCCTTTTATGAATGGACACAGTGAGTGATCGGCACCAATCGCTCACTGTGTCCATTACTAAAGCATAGTAAACTGTGTTTGTTATGCTTCGGTTTTGAATGAATGGGAAGCTCTGTACAGAGCTATTACTGTCCAATTCTGTGCAGTTGAGGCTGCAGAGATGGAGATTGCGGGTTGTGTCCTCAATCTCCTTTCTCGGTCTCAATGGTGAAATAACAGAAGTCTGTGTAGACCCCTGATATCTCACCAAAGCCCCCCCAACAGGGTTCCTTAAGAAAATGGAAACAAAATAATAAAAACTAATAGGAAAAAAAAGTAAATAAAATAGTAAGACATAATGAAAAACGAAAATAACAAAACAAAAAGAACTACTGACACTGTCCACTGCAAAGTCTACTGACTGATACCATTCACAGTTCAGTTTAAGGTTAAACCTCTTTTCTTCTAATTTTAATGAGTGGCCATGTGTCTTTTTAAACTCCCTTCCAAGAAAAAGTTTTATCCCTATTGTGGGGTCACCAGTACAGTATTTATAAATTGAAATCCTATCGCCTCTCAAGCGTCTCTTCTCCAGAGAGAATAAGTTCAGTGCTTGCAACCTTTCCTCATAACTAATATCCTCCAGACCCTTTATTAGCTTTGTTGCTCTTCTTTGTACTCGCTCCATTTCCAGTACATCCTTCCTGAGGACTGGTGCCCAGAACTGGACAGCATACTCCAGGTGTGGCCAGACCAGAGTCTTGTAGTGTGGGAGAATTAACGCTTCATTCCTGGAGTTAGCAGCAGCTTGGCATTGCATGCCATTGCAGAGCCTATCATCTACTAGGACCCCCAAGTCCTTTTTCATCCTAGATTCCCCTCAGAGGTTCACGTCCTAGTGGGTAGATTGCATTCCTATTTTTGCCACCCAAATGCATTATTTTACATTTTTCTACATTAAACCTCATTTGCCATGTAGTTGCCCACCCCATAAATTTGTTCAGATCTTCTTGCAAGGTTTCCACATCCCGAGGAGAAGTTATAGCCTTGCTTAGCTTAGTGTCATCCACAAATACAGAGATTGAGCTGTTTACCCCATCCTCCAGGTCGTTTATGAACAAATTAAACAGGATTGGTCCCAGCACAGAACCCTGGGGGACCCCACTTCCCACCCCTGACCATTCTGAGTATTACCCATTTATCACCACCCTCTGAACTCGCCCTTGTAGCCAGTTTTCAATCCATGTACTCACCCTATGGTCCATGCCAATGGACCTTACTTTGTACAGTAAATGTTTATGGGGAACTGTGTCAAATGCTTTTGCAAAATCCAGATACACCACGTCTACAGGCCTTCCTTTATCTAGATGGCAGCTCACCTCCTCATAGAAAGTTAATAGATTGGTTTGGCAATAACAATTCTTCATGAATCCATGCTGATTACTGCTAATGATACCGGATTCATTACTAAGATCTTGTATATAGCCCCTTATTATCCCCTCCAAGAGCTTGCATACTATTGATGTTAGGCTAACTGCTCTGTAATTCCCAGGGATGTATTTTGGCCCTTTTTTAAATATTAGTGCTACATTGGCTTTTCTCCAACCAGCTGGTACCATTCCAGTCAGTAGACTGTCAGTAAAAATTAGGAACAATGGTCTGGCAATTACTGAGTTCCCCAAGTACCCCCGGGTGCAAGCCATCTGGTCCTGGTGATTTATTAATGTTAAGTTTACCAGCCTGAGAGTGCTTCCTGTGATGTGTCATTAAGACAAACACTGCAGTTTTCGTTACTGAATTCCCTCGTGAAGACTGAGGAGAAGAATAAATTCAATACCTTCGCCATTTGTAACCAGATTCCTTCTTCATTCTTTATGGGGCCAATATGGTCTGTCCTCCTTTTTTACTGTTTATATACTTAAAGAATTTCTTGGAATTTTTTTTGCCTTCCTCCGCTATGTGTCTTTTGTGTTCTATCTTAGCCGCTCTAATTGCACCCTTACATATCTTATTACATTCTTTGTAAAGTCTGAATGCTGGTGATGATCCCTCAGCCTTTTTTGAAGGCCTTCTTTGCTTTTATATGCATTTTTAGAGTTAAGCCATCCAGGACTTTTGTTCGCTCTTTTAAATTTATTTCCCAATGGGATGCACTGGCTAATGCCCTTATTTGATATGCTTTTAAAGCAAACCCATCTCTCCTCTGTCTTCTTTGTTTCTAGGATTTTATCCCAAATTATATCTTCTAGCAAGGTTCGTAGTTTAGGGAAATTGGCTCTTTTGAAATTCAGTGTCTTTGTGTTCCCCTTGTGTTTCCTATTTGTGTGATTTATACTGAAGCCAATTGACCTGTGATAGCTGTTTCCTAAATTGCCCCGTATTTCCACATCCGTGATAAGGTCTGTATTGTTGGTAATGAGTAGATTTAATAACGCCTTTTTTCTAGTTGGTGCGTCTACCATCTGACCCATGAAATTGTCCTGCAAGACATTTAGGAACTGGTGAGCCTTAGACGTATGCGTGGTTCCCTCCGCCCAGTCTATGTCTGGATAATTAAAATCCCCCATTATAATATTTCCCATCCTTGCTGCTAATCCAAACTGTGTTAGGAGGTCCATCTCCCCCTCCTCCCTCAGGTTAGGGGGCCTATAGCATACTCCCAATATTATTTTCCCCTTAGCTTCATCCCTTTTGAGCTCTAGCCATAAGGATTCCACCTCCTCTCTAGCTCCCTTATTGATGTAATCTCAAACATTCACTTGTACATTATTCTTGATATATAGGCATTACCCCTCCCCCCTTTTTACGCTCTCTATCCCTGCGATAAAGGGAATACCCTTGAATGGTTGGCAGCCAATCATGAGAGCTGTTGAACCAGGTCTCTGAAATTCCCACAAAATCTAAATCCTCTTTGTTCAACAGTATCTCTAGTTCACCCATCTTGTCCACCAGGCTGCTGGCATTGGTGAACATGCCACATAGTTTAGACCGTTTGCATACTGTCCTCTTATTGGGTGTTCCGAAATTGCAAATAGGACTTGTTACTATACTTATTTCGGGTTTATGTGCTTTAGTCAACCTACCACTAATGCCCCCAATACTACCCTCTGGAAAATGTTCATAGCTGATTATCTCTACCTCTGGACCCTCCCCCGCCGTTGCATAGTTTAATAACACCTCTAACTTTTCAGCCATCTTCATTCCCAGCAGATCTGCACCCTCCTCATTTTGGTGCAGTCCGTCCCTTCTATAGAATTGGTGACCGACTGAGAAGACGGCCCAGTTCTCCAGGAACCCAAACCCCTCCTTACTACACCAGCTCCTCAGCCATTTGTTTACTTCCCTAATCTCCCTCTGCCTTTCTGGTGTGGCCTTTTCCTCAATTTAGCTCCAAAGTCCCTAAAATCGTTCTTTGGGACACTCCTTCTGCCTCTGACTTTGTCATTGGTGCCAATGTGCACCATGACAGCCGGGTCTTTCCCAGCCCCTCCCAGTAATCTGTTCACCAGATCCGTGATACGCCGAACCCGAGCACCCGGTAGACAGCATACAGTTCGGCGCTTCAGGTCTTTGTGACTCAGGTAGTCACAACACACAGGTACTACCTGACACTAATACACAGCCCACGTGCACTTGCAGTACTTGTGTACTTACAATACACTGGTACACACTCACTTTGACCCCTGTTATAACCTTCTGTTTTCATCTCTCTTTTTTAACTCACTACTTAGTCCAGTTCCACTAACTGGTTTTTAACTTACCACTTAGTCCAGTTCCAGCAAGCAAAAAGGTGGCAAGCTCAAAGATGAGCAGGCTCAAAATGAGTTCTACAAAAAGTCATATAGGCCTCAAGCACCTGTGACAAATTAACCACTCCTCTTAATTAGTAGGCTGAAGAAAGGAAAGAAAAGAAAAAAAAAGTGACAGAAAGGTGTTAAAAAAGCTGCAAGGAAAAACCCCAAAAAGAACCTAAAAATGCAACCCAGCAATCACCAGCAGTCAAAAGCAAAACTTGTTCACACTCTCCACTCAAGGTTCCCACTGTTCAGTGCACAGACAATATGCCAGTGGGGTATGCTGTGCTAGGTGAAATACAGTCCATATACAGTGGGTGAAGTTCAGGTTCACCAAAGGCTTCACTGAGTTCCCCCATATCACCTACAGAGTTCACCAAAGGCTTTTTAATTTTTATTTAGATGGTGAGGGGGTTAGGGCAGGGCTCCATCTATGTAGAAGGTTCGAGTAGTAGAAAGACTTGCTGCAAACATAGCTGAAAAGTGTACAGGGACAGATGACTTCCCACTCAGGCAGATCATGCAACATAGTATAATTTTTACCTTGTGATCCTGCGAGTAACACAGTTTCTGTCCTAGGGGATAACAATCACTCATTATATGTAGGAACAGTGTTGTCACCCTAGCACATGACTAGAGAACACCACTTGTTCTGCTCATCTCCATGACATAGTCTTAACAGATAGCTGGGAACAATGTACCTTATAAGAGTGCAGCCCAGGCATAGAGCACAAGTAGACAGCATTTCTGGGCAGAATATTTTTTAACTTATGGAACAGATATAACAAATCCGGTTGTGAGTGTTTAACTGAGAATGCTAGTAGTCTTATTGACCAATACCTTAATCCACATGTTGTATCACTTACCTCCTACATCAAGGATACAATGGATCTGCTTAAAAGCATTGAAGGGGTAACCCTTCCCCCAAATACATGGTTGGTAACCATTGATGTTGAAAGTTTATACAATACTGTCCCACATGAAAAAGGTCTAGCAGTCATTGAAGCTCAACTGAAGGATAGAGGCAAACTAGCCAATGATTATAACCAATTTGTCATTAAACTTCTGAGATTCATCCTTACATGGAATGTGTTTGTTTTTGGACTCTCCCACTACCTTCAGGTGCAGGGGGTTGCAATGGGGACACGTTGTGCCCCATCGTATGCCAACCTGTACCTAGGGGGGTGGGAGAAGGAACTATTTGCTAGGGACGACGTGCCACCTTTGTTTGGGCACGTCGCTACCTGGCTTCGATATATTGTTTTGGACTGGCACCAGGGATGAACTGGATTTATTTATGATCATTATTGGTAACAACCAATATAACCTCAAGTTTACTATGAACTGCAACCTCACCAAAGTCAGTTTTTTTAGATCTCGAAATTTTCTTAAACAGTGATGGCTCCTTGGGCACTTCTCTTTTTCGGAAACCGTCCGCAGCAAACACCATTCTACACGCAACTAGTTCCCATCCCGTTCCATTAAAGAAAAGTATACCATACAGCCAATACCTTCGTATACGAAGGAATTGCTCTAATGATGAAGACTTCCGTAGGGAAGCCTGGAATCTATATTCCAGATTACGGAATCGAGGATACAGCCATAGTTGCCTTAAAAAAGCTCTCAATAAAACTCTTATGCCCCGTACACACGGTCGGACTTTGTTCGGACATTCCGACAACAAAATCCTAGGATTTTTTCCGACGGATGTTGGCTCAAACTTGTCTTGCATACACACGGTCACACAAAGTTGTCGGAAAATCCGATCGTTCTAAACGCGGTGACGTAAAACACGTACGTCGGGACTATAAACGGGGCAGTGGCCAATAGCTTTCATCTCTTTATTTATTCTGAGCATGCGTGGCACTTTGTCCGTCGGATTTGTGTACACACGATCGGAATTTCCGACAACGGATTTTGTTGTCGGAAAATTTTATCTCCTGCTCTCCAACTTTGTGTGTCGGAAAATCCGATGGAAAATGTCCGATGGAGCGCACACACGGTCGGAATTTCCGACAACACGCTCCGATCGGACATTTTCCATCGGAAAATCCGACCGTGTGTACGGGGCATAAAGCAAAATAGAAATTCCCTGATCTATTCAAATCAAATTAGGGAAGCTAATGATTGTATCAAAATTATTACCCCCATTGCAGGCAGCATCGACAAGTTCGTACAATTCTAAAGAAGTTTTGGCCTCTACTTTCAACAGATCCTGTTATCAAAAAGTACATCAAATCGTACCCGTTATTACGTTCAAAAGAGTTAAATCTATAAAGGATCGGGTGGTTCACAGCCATCATAACCCAGTTTCCACTACAGTTCCTGCACTGACAGGAACTTTTTCTTGTGGTGCCTGTGACATTTGTAGCTTCATTAGCAACAAGAGTGATATACTCCTTCCAAATGGCATGACCCATTCCATCAAACACAGGGTAACCTGCCAAACCCCGGGGGTGGTCTACATTATGCAATGCCAATGTGGGTGTTACTACATAAGCAAAACTAAATGTCCCTTTTTTAAGAGGATCCGTGACCATGTAGGCCCTATTGCCAAACAAAAAATGGCAAGAGCCGTTAGTACACAGGTAGGGCTGTACCATAACTAACTCCCAAATGATTTCTTTTTCTGCTCTTGACCATCTGCCCCTCAGTGCCAGAGGAGGTAGTGTTGACAGTGCTCTATTACAACTAGAGGCCAGATGGATACATGGCCTCAAGGCTATGGTTTACCCTGGCCTCAATGAAACAGCCAGTTTCAAGTCCTTTTTGCAATTTCATCACAATTTTCTGGACTCACTATATCCCTCCCTTTTCCCATCTTCTGCTCTCCACTTTTACCTTCTACTTTCTATTCTTCTTTTCTTTCTCTAATATTGATTAAAATGTATCCTACATTATTGCTTTGTTACATTTATTCATTATTTTTGTTTTGTTGTGACATATTTATTACAATTACAATTTATTATGACTTGTCTGTATATTCTTTCTGAAGAATTAAACGTGCCATTTATATATGTCTGTAGGTTTGATGTTTACCGACTGTCCGTTATTACATTTGCCTTTCTATTCAATAATTTTTCTTTAGTTCCCCAATGTTTTTTTCACCATCAATGCTATCAGCATTAATTAATTTGTTACCAACAGTGTGGTTGGCACTGCGCTGTACCTAACACATCTATCAATTCAACTGCCACAACAAATCTCTATTTCCTCTCTCTTTTGTATTTTATTCCATCACTTCTCAATCTTCTCTACATTCCTCGTTCTCCTCACTTTTAATTCCCTGTCACGAGTTGTTGAGTGGAGGCGGAGGACAGAGGCGCGCCCACTAAATGGGCTATGTCAGCTGCTCAAGTGCCCGCCCCTCTCGGTCTCCACACAGCTTGCGCTGCTCTATCGGTAATGTAGTTCATTACCCTCATCCTCACCTGGTCCCGTACCACTCTCCTCTTCCCCTGCCTTATTGGTTGTTGGCAGACATGTGACCGGCACACTTTAATACTTAAACCTCCCCCCTCTACTCTGCACGCAGATGACGGACGGGCTGCCATCTCGGCGTTGCTTTTTGTATAAGGTACATTTCAATCATCCTTCTATTGTCGCCTTTTCATTCAAAACTTTGTTTTTTCACTGCCCTGTTGTACACTAACAACCCCTTTGTCCCTCTGCTTGCATTACCGGTTTGTGTTAATCACCCCCTTAATATATGCACCGTCTTTGAAAGGAATGTTTCTCCCCACTTTTTGTTTTGAAAGTGGACATAAACGATCAGTACACAGGATCATGGTTATTTCTTATATGGTTAACCAATATATATGTTTTCTTAATAGTAACGGCAAAGTCTATTCTTCTAAATTAACTTTACTATGGTAGTGCTTTTCTTCTTATTTTATACCCAGCAATAACCAATGTTGATATTCATTATGGCCCTCATATTTTCCTCAATCAGACAAACATTCCCGTTTGGCAGCCCCTGCTTCCCTTTAGACATAACTAGTTCTGTGTCAGTATTTTTTTTTTTCCTTGATCTACTCAATTTTATTCACCCCAATTATTACCCTTCACTTCACCCTCTCACATCTACATCACCTTCTGTTTGATTTAATGCACACTTCACTCCTCACCTCCTTCCTCCTCACATTCACCTACAGTCTTCTCTTCCCCTCTTGCATTCACTTTACCTTCCCTCCATTTTCTCTCTCTCTCCTCACACTCCCCATCCTTTCCTGTCTTGGTCCTCCTCCTCCCTCTTTCCTTTCCCCTTTCTTCCCTTCCTTCCCCTCTCCTACCCCCTGCCCCTTCCCTACCCATTCCTATTTTCCATCTTTCCCATTATCATTCTATTTACATTATTCTTTCATGTCACAGACACTGGTTCCACGGCCCCTATTCGGGCCCACCTAGGTTTATCTTCCTTATTACAGCACAGTGTCCGTTCTCCCACGTCTGGTCTTTTTTACAGCAGGTAACTATTATTAGTTGCCATTTGAATACTCCAGCTGGACAGTCGCTAACATCTCTCTTTTCTCCCCAATATCCATTTGGCTAATATTTTGATGGCTTCTATATTTATATTTTACTCTATTCAGTGATATTATCTGGCTTGGTCACCCAACGCTGTTGGTTCTATACTATGCTTGGCCAGCATACATTTTTAAACTTTGTTTATGTTCAATAAAATGTCATTTATATATTTTTTATCTTGATGTCTGTTTAAAATTATTTGCTTGGCGCCCATAAAATCCCATTAAATGACTTCTCTGACCATACATATAAAAAAAAGGCTTTCAATGGCATTTTTAACAAAATTGAAATTGACCAAATAAGAGAAGTTCATTGTTGGGATTCACAACCTTTTAAACCTCTTGCCTACCGGGAGAAATGTTGACATTTTCACATACATGTTAAAATCTGCATTTTATTTACTTAAACCCACATTTTATTCTGAAAGCAGAGACCATGGGGAATAAAATACTGGCTGTTGCAATTTTTTATGTCAGATGATATTTGCATATCCGTTTATTAAATACAACTTTTCAGGAAAAATTACACTTAAAAAATGTTAGTGCACACAAACACAATATAACATCTATTAGCGGTGATACTGTACATGTGTGGTGCAATCATCATTTACATATGCATGCCGGACCTACGTGTGTGTGTGTTTGCATGTGAGCACGGGGGTGCTTTTAATTTATTTTTTATATCTCTATTTATTTCATTTACATTTTTTTTAACGTGCTCCTGAACAAGCCCAGTTGTGATAGTTTTGGGCAGGGACAGGTACTCTTTATGGAGACATCAGGGGACTATTAGACCCCTTATGTCTCCCCTGTCCCCCAAGGCACCTGGACAAACACAGGTTGTTTGATCAGCCGCTTCCCTGGCTCTAATGGCCAGAGAAAGACAGCTCTAAAACCAGAAGTGATGAAATCCTCTTCTCTTCCGGCTTCCATCATCATAAAGAAGATCAGGAAACGGATGTTCCTCCATCTCCTCTGTAGACAGCTGACCTGACTGCTTACCATGGTTCCTGACCGCCCCCCAGTGGAATATGAGAGCCCAGGAAAGGCACTGGGCCGTGGTGGCAGGCGGCCCTCAGGTAAGCAATTTCCTCAAAGCACTTGAAAAAGCTCCGTAAACTCTGCCAAGGTTTGCAAAAATAATTCAGCTCTCATTTGGTAAGTGATCATTGCCCTGCACAGCTGGAAATGGATAAACCTATGGCTATATATTGACCTTGTCATGTAAGAAATAGAGGGGCTTCTTAAAAATGCTTTGTTGCATGACTGTGTCACTACTGCCTGTGCTTCAGATCCAGAAATTGCAGGCTGTAAATGAGTGTTAGAATTCCTTATCTCTATATTTGTTCTGGGACAATTAGCATTTTCAGAATCAATGGTCAAAAGTGGCACCCTCCGTTATCTTAGAGCAGTTTTCCTTTAAAGCAGGGTTCCATGCCCCATGCTTGCCTTTTCTGGCCACAGTTTCCCTCAGTGGCTGAGATCAAAATTCAGCCGCTTCAGCAGAGACAAGCTGAGATTTGATCCATGTATGGGCAGGCTGATTATACCCAAGTCTATCCACCGATCGACTTGGTACAACCAGCCTTTTAGATTATTTACATACAATTACTGCAGGCGGCTATAGCCATGAGCAGTAATCTTTTGGGTTGATTTACTAAAACAAAGTGCAAAATCTGGTGCAGCTGTGCATTATAGCCAATCAGCTTCTAACATTGGCTAGTTCAATTAAGCGTTGCCAAAAAAAACTGGAAGCCAACTGGTTTTTATGCAGAGCTGCACCAGATTTTTCACTCTCCAGTGTTAGTAAGTCAACCCCACTTTGTTCTGTCGGCAGGGAAGGCTGCCTGTTTACAGCACAGGACTCTGAAGGAAAGGCCTGGGTGGCCGTTGCTGCAGAGCGCATGCACTGGTAACGTCACCGGCTGCATGTACAGTAAATGTCTCCGGGGCTTGTTTAGGAGATATTTACACTACCTATAGGTAAGCCTTATTATTACCTATTTAACACATCATCATCTGGCTACTCATTAAATTATACAATACAACAAGCCGCTCCTGAAGATCTGACATATAAAGTGAAAACAGTGCATATTATGTTTCTGAGAATACTATTGAAAACGTATATACATATAAAGAAGTAGCCCAGTCATAATGACTTATTAAACCCCAAAATGATATGCAAGTTTGACTCCAACCAAAACCTTTTTCCATTTCTGAGTAGAATGTAACCTTTGTCAGGGTTTACCAGTGTAATTTATTGCAGCTTACCAGGCTTTACCAGTGGCTGCATTTGTTTTTTTCCCCCAAGATTTTTATTTTTACCTCATGACCATGCCAGTGAAGGACTTCCTGTGTTAGGTGACAACACCCACTTGCTGTACTGTATTTGTGGAGCAGCAGCTTTGTCATCCTAGCAGGGGACTACAGAACACCTCTCCCGTCATCACCATAACATGAGAAGGTGTTCTGAAGCTCAGCATGGTGTTCTGCAGTCCGGCATAGGAGAACTGGGCAGGGAAAATAGCAGTTTTTAAAGGGATAGTTCACCTTTACCACAAAACTGCTTATGCAGATAAGGGGCATCTGTAGATAACAAAAAACCGTGCAGCTCTGACTAAAGATGAATAATACCCTTGCTATAGGTGTAGGCCATTTACATACCTTATGAAGCCTGACTGGAATACTCCCAGGACGTTGCTAAGTACTCCCAGGATGTTACTAAGCGAGGCCTAGTCAATGAATATTTGACAGGACGCTGCAGGGAGAAGAACACTATGAAGTAAAATGAGGTAGGTTGCAAACTGACCATGCTTCATATTGTACCCTGAATATGGGTGTAACACAAAATATTCGTAGCAGTGGTGGCCCTATCCATGCGTCCGGCCCCCTTACCTACATGCAGGGTGCTGGACACATGTATTCAAATGGGGGGGGGGGGTCGGGGGGTCGGGGGGTAGAGCCAGAGGCTTTAATAGGCTTAAAAAAAGGGCGGGCTTGGGGTGCAGAGCACATAAAGGGAGGGAATATCTCCATAAAAGGGACACGGTAATAAAACTGTGGCGGGGGTTCTAACCCTCCTCCACTTTATCCAGACCAAAAGCAAAAGGCTTTGACTGGAGTTGGGCTTCAAGTTCTTTGTGCAAATTAGTGGCAAGTTTTGTGCAAAAAGCCATTGTACATAGAAGACATCCAAATACTGTGCCTTAAATACACATAAAGTAATTGAAAAGAAGGATGGAGAAGATGTCACAACTTAAGAGGGAAAGATCTGCCTGTCTTAACTCTTAAAATCTCGCTGGCGAGGCTGGTGCTGCGCCTTATGATATAACAGAGTAGAGACATGCCACTCAATGCCAGCAGAACAGCCAGGAAGCCAGGGGTCACTTGGGAAATATCAAATAGGTCCCAAGTTAGGAAGACAAAAATGATCATTCCAAGGCTTAGTCCAATCAGGCTAAAACCATTTAGTCCCAGGGAAAATGTCCACAGGATCTTTTCATCAGAACACTGACCAAATATCATTGGTATAATTCCCATGGTGACGAAAACCAATGAAGAGTAGGTCAAGATGATGGCCACGACAATTCCATATTGGTTGGTTATTCCAACCAAACTCAGATCCTTTAGTTGGGTTTGACATGGACAGTCCTCAATAGTTTTGTTGTACAAGCAGTAATTATAGAAGCCAATTTTCTGGCAACCACTGACAATAATGTCACCACCTCCGATGATCAGAGCATAAATGAGAAGGGAACAGACCAGACTCTGCAGAAGGATAGTCAAGTAACCCAACCAACGGTGGCTCCAAAACATCTTCCTTCCAAAGTAAGACCAATCTAGGAAAGCAAAAAAAAAAATGGAGGAAATATTATTTCACTGGAAAGGGTATTATACCTTTAGGCTGGGTTCACAGTATGCGCGGAGTGGCTTGCAGCAGGGAGTCCAGTGCATCCTCGTTCATTGTTTGAGGTCTGAATTTGGACCTAAAACGGAGCTATAGAAGCACAGGACCCTTCTGCTGTGCGCTCCATGGCTGCCCCGGAGCTGTGTGAAATGGCTTCATTGAGAGCCGGTCACACTCTCCTGTAATTAGAATTGGATGTGGGGAAATCCACATCCAATTCACATCAGTGTGAACCCAGCCTTAAAGATTCTGGGCACACAGTTTTCAATTATTCTGTTTACTAGCCTATCCTCTCCTTATATTGATATGTTTAAAAAATGAATGTTACCAATAAAAAAAAAAAAAAAAACCCACAGAAAATCATTTCAGTTCCCTACATAACCTTTTTATGTAGCTGCCTGGGGTGAAGTGAAGGAGAATACTGTAAAGCGTCTTCTGAGTGACAGAAGTCTGTTGACATCATACCCAAGATGTAGGGCCCAGCGTCAGTCTCGGGGCTTTTGGCTGTCAACACAAGGTAGGCTTTTACAGGGACAGTCAATGAGAAAAAACAAGTGGAGTTCCACCCGTTTTTTAGTTTATTAAAAGTCAGCAGTAACAAAAAGCATAGCTGCTGACTTTTAATAAACTGACACTTACCTGTCCCATGGTCCAGCAAAGTGGCCGCCCGGAGCCTCGTTCCTCTCCTCGGCACCTCCATTGATCCTGTGGGCACCCGGCCATGACAGCTTACAGCTTCACGACCGGGCACGCACTGCGTATGCCCAAGTCGCGCTGCGCTCTGCTATTGGCCAGCCAATCTTCTGGGACCTGTGTTGTGTACTAGAAGATCGCTGGCAGGGAGGGACCGCCTAGGGCGAGAGGAGTTGCCTAGGCAGCCGAGAACCGAGAAGGAGGGATTGGGACAGGAAGTCCCACTAAAAAGAGGGTACACACTCCCCCCCCAAAAAAGACATGCCAAATGTGGCATGTCAGGGGGCGAGTAGTGCTTAAAGCGGAAGTTCTACTTTTGGGTGGAACTCCGTTTTAAATGCACATATATTTCCTATAGTACCACCACCTGTAATGATAGTGAAAAGATATAGCTACATAAGGATACTGTTTTTAAGAGAGACAGCTATGAATTTTGAATGATTGCAATGATGACCTTAAAGTAAACCTCTGCTTTACCCATGCAGGTATGGGGGCATGTGACCACCTTTCTTCTGCACTGGTGATTGGCTTCTCAGGCACCCAATCCATAACATGGGTAGGCCAGAAAGCCCTGTGTAACAAGTCATGACTTGAATCTTACTTGCTTTGCTCCCTGTGGCCAAATAAAGTGATATTAAGGCCTCATGCACACGGATGTTTTTACAGCTGCTTTTTTGAGCGTTTTTTGCAGCTTAAAAATGCCTGTCTATGTTAGTCTATGGCTTCATGCCCACCTAGGCGTTTTGAGCTGCAAATGGCATAGGCGTTTTTAAGCTGTAAAAAAAACCCCAAAACTAGTGGGTTCTGAGAGACGTTTTTCAGCTGTAAAAACGCTCTAATGCTGATAAACGTCGATAAACGCTCAAAAACGTTGCTCACCAACATTTAACGTTTTTGATCCATTGAAAAAAAAAAAAACTTTGAAAAAAAAAAAAAACGCTAAAAAACACTAACGTGGAAAAATGCTAATAAACGCTATTGCAAAAACATTAAAAAAAGTTAAAAACAAACTCACTGCAAAGCTACTGGCGTTTTCATAACGTTATTTTAATGTCCAGTGTGCATGAGGCCTAAACCTTTTTTCTTTTTTTTTAATTTATTAACCACTTCAGCCCCGGAAGAATTGGCTGCTCAATGACCAGGCCATTTTTTGCGATACGGCTAGTGGTGCAACAGATCGTCAACCTGTTCAGATCGGCACACCACGCGATCCGCTGCCTCGGCCATAGGAAAGGCCGCGGCTTTGGCCTAGCTCTGGCGCGGCGGCTATCTTGGTACACCCGGCGGCGGCCGCTGTCTCGTCAGGAAGTGGAGTTTCGTCGCCGTCATCTTGCTACACCCCACACTCCTGCACAGTATAGAGTGAGAAGGGGGCAAGCGGACATCTTGTTACACCCACCGGAGTTTTAGATTTCACAGTTATTTTCAACACAAAACTGAGCTTATATGCTCAAATACAGTATTTGTAAATATGACGGACTGTTTAGATGTTAAATTTTAAAAGCAGCAGCAAACCTGCTGACCTTACATGGTTGCTAATGTGACAGAATACCTCTGATTTTCATATTTAACATTTAGTTAAATGTGAAAATCAGAGGTGTTCTGTATTTGAGCATATAAGCTCCTTTTTGTGTTGAAAATAACTGTGAAATCTAAAACTCCGGTGGGTGTAACAAGATTTGTCTTGTCTTTTTTTTTTTTTGCTGATCCGAAAAATGATCCGATCCATGACTCTGATCCGAGGAACGATCCGATCCGTGAGTTTTTTGATCCGTTGCACCCCTAGATACGGCACTGCATCGCTTTAACTGACAATTGCTCAGTCGTGCGACGCTGTATCCAAACAAAATTGACGTCCTTTTTTTCCCACAAATAGAGCTTTCTTTTGAGGGCATTTGATCATTTCTGCGTTTTTTATTTTTTGCGCTATAAACAAAAAAAGAGCGTAAAAAAAAACAAAAAAAAAAAAACAAACAATATTTTGTACTTTTTGCTGTAATAAATAGCCCCAATTTTAAAAAAGCAAATTTTTTCCTCAGCTTAAGCCGATATGTATTCTTCTACATATTTTTGGTAATAAAAATTGTAAAAAGCCTATATTGATTGGTTTGTGCAAAAGTTATAGCATCTACAAATAGGGGATAGATTTATGGCATTTTTATTATTATTTAGCGCCTGCTATCCTGCTTAAAGGGACCGACGAATAGCTACGACATAATTACGGCGGCTGGTTGGCAAGTGGGTAAAATAACAAACATGTCATTCTTACCTGCTTTGTGCAATGTTGTTGCACAGAGCAGCTTCGATCCTCTTCTTCTCAGGTCCCCTGCTGGTGCTTCAGACCCCTCCTCTTTGGGGAGTGCCCCCACGGAAACCCGTTTCTGCATCTATTGACACAGGGCAGGAGGCTCACCCCTGATCCCCTGCTCCCTCATCACATCATTTGATTGACAATGGCTCCCGCTGCTATCAATCTGTCCAATGAAGAGGGAGACAGCGGCGAGAGCTGCTGCTCTCATGCACATTGCTGGATTGGATCAGGCTCAGGTAAGAAAAATGGGGGGCTGGCGGGATCCTGAAGCCCAAAAGGCTTTTTACCTTAATGCATAGAATGCATTAAGGTATAAAAGCTTAAGGCATTAGAACCACTTTAAGAAAAGGGGAAGAGAAATACTTAGTGCAACTGTTTGAATATTTCAGTGGAAAGCACCTAAGTAGGAACATGTCAAAGGGGTAAGTAGAAGTGTGTGCTCCGAGAATGGTTTAATAAATTCTACAGAAGGTGGTGGGAAGGCCTTATCTGCTCCAATGTAAGGCTATGGCAAGCTAATGCATGACACTCCTAAAAGGCTGCCCACTGACAGACTGAAAGAGCGCACATGGCAGTCTGACAATTCTTTGGCTTATTGAGAGGTAGTGGCTTAGTGCTGCCATTTTTCTACATGAAGTACTGATAATGGCAGGATCTCCAGTGAATTGAGAGGTAGTGGCTTAGTGTTGTCATCTTGCTACTGAAAGTACTGATAATGGCACAATCTCCAGTGAAGAAAATTTGCAAGATTCAGAGAAAATTATGTGCCTAGAAAAACTACATGCAGTGTGACATGATGACAAACATACTAAAAATTGGATTTAGGCTTGGTTCACACTAGCCCAAAGTCCAAAGTCACACGACTTTCAGTGCAACTTTGGAGTCCAACTTTGATGTGACTTTTTACACTCTATGGCATTGAAGTTGTATCAAAGTTGGACCAAAGTAGTGCAGGAACCTTTTCTAAAATCGGACAGATTTGTGTAGTATCAGTTAAGGCAGCTCTCATAGGGAAACATTGCATTTCACACATCATCCGACTTGGGGACTAACAGGTCGGATCCCATGTCAGATCAGTGTGAACCGAGCCTAGGGTCTACAAACTCTTTATGCTGACAATATTTACATATAAATACAAAACTGTAGAAAGTCATCAGGTTATGTACAAAGGCTTGCCAAGACTTGTTTCTCAGCACCCAACAGACTCATACTAGTGGTGGAGAGCCAAAACTAAGAGTGCTCATGATTTGGAATAGGAACAAAAGAGCTAAAAATATTTATAATCCCTGCTTTCTGCACTTCCGTCCACACAAAATTTCTTGGCGTAGTTTCCCTTCCTCTGTTTACATGAATCATTCTGAAAGTTCAGTGGATGGTCACTTATGCCGCGCACACACGACTGGTTTTGCCGTCGGAATAAACTCCAAAGGTTTCTCCGACGGAATTCCATTCAAGCGGTCTTGCCTACACACGGCCAAACCAAAGTCCGACCGTCAAGAACGAGGTGACGTACAGCACATAAGACGGGACTAGAAAAAGGAAGTTCAATGGCCAGTAGCCAATAGCTTCCGTCTCGTACTTGCTTCAGAGCATGCGTCATTTTTGGTCCGTCGGAACAGCCTACAGACGAGCGGTTTTCCCGATAGGAATTGGTTCCGTTGGAAATATTTAGAACATGTTCTATTTCTAGGTCCGTCAGAATTTTCGAAAAAAGAAAGTCCGATGAGGCAAACACGATCAGAACAGACGATGAAAAGCTTCCGTCTGACTTTTTCTGTCGGACATTCCGCTCGTGTGTATGCTGCTTTAGTAGTCAGGATCATGAACAGTGGTGTCTGGCTAAAGCACCAGTTATGAAGTTACTCACTGCTCAGCCTTCATTGCTAAATTTAACTTATAGAAACACCAGCTGACATGGAGCTACTCATCAGGAGATCCGAAAAACTCACCTTTGTGAGTGACAGTCATGTGTTCTGTTATGATCTTCCTTTAAAGTCTGGAGTCACTTTCGTGTCATGTTCTGCTGGACAAGAGAGAAAAAAAACACACACATTAGTTTGAATGTTGAACGGTTTCCATAGACACTCCTTATTGCCCCTCTAGGGCATCAGAATTTGCCCAATGTTCAAGACATCTCAAAATAGGGAACATTGGTTTAGATATCATGTAATCACTTTCAATGGGCAATATTCAGGTAGAACCAGTCAGTCCATTGAAATGCAGAAACACAGTTCATAGTGCCTATGTAGTGTACACCAAAGAAAATTAAAGACCAGCATGACAAAGGTAAAGGCTATAAAAACCATCTCCCAGTATCTTGATGTTCCTGTGACTACAGTTGTAAATATTTTTAAGAAGTTTAAAGTGGCTCTAAATGTTTAAAGTGGTTGTACACCTATTTTTAAAACTTTTACCTACAGATAAGCCTATAATAAGGCTTACCTGTAGGTAAAATAAGGCCTATAATAAGGCTTACCTGTAGGTAAAAAAAATATCTCCTAAACCTGTACGGTTTAGGAGATATTCCCCTCGCAATGAGCCGCTGACTGCAGCGGCGCATGCGCACAGGGGATTCTCGGCTGAAAGCCCGGCAAACTCCGGACCTTGCCGGAAAGAAGCCTCCCACGCGCAAGCGCGGGAGTGACGACACCGTGGCTTCGGCCACTCACAGCGCCGGAGCCACGATACCCGGAAGACACGCCGAGGGGAAATGTCAGCTCCCTCGGCGTGAACCAGGTGAGATGCCGGCGCCTCGTTCTAAGGTAAGTATCTCATAATGAGCTAGTATGCGGTGCATACTAGCTCATTATACCTTTTCCCTTACAGGTGTAGAAAAAGAAAAAAAAATCCAGCGGGTTTACTACCGCTTTAAGGTTTTTTGAAGGTAAAAAATCTTCTATGTTCAGCCCCCCCATGGCCCCATTCACACCTGAGTGCTTTTCTGCTTAAAGCTCTAAAGCGCTCAAAAAGCCAAAACCCATTCATTTCAATGGCCCCTGTTCACATCTGAGCGTTCTGTCTCCTGAAGCAAGATTGGAGGCAAATTGGGCCCCATAGACTTCAATTGGAACACCTGAAAATGTGCTACATGAGGATTTTACAAGTGTTTTGTCACATGTTTTCTGCTTAAACAGCAGCTCTAATCTCCTCCACCTCTCCTCCCCCTAGTGCTTCCTTTTGGCTAAACAAAAACGCCTGAAGCTGTAAAATGCTTGTAATAGGCTTCTAAAACACCTGTAATATACTTCTAAAAATGCTCAAAAACTCTCAAAAAAAATGCCTGAAAGTCGCTCTGCTGAGGTGTGAATGCAGCCTAATACTTACCTGAGCCCGATCTGGATCCAGCAATGTGCACAAGAGCAGCTGCTATCCTGGCTCTCTACCTCCTCTTTGGCTCAGAGCCATTGGCTCCTGCTGCTGTCAATGACAGCCAGTGAGGAGGGAGTGGGGGCGGGGCTAAGCTCCATTCTGTGTGTCAATAGGCACACTGAGTGTAGCTTGGGAGCGAGCACACACAAGTGCCCCCATAGCAAGCAGGGGGGAAGAGCCCAGAGTTCCGGCAGGTGATCTGGGGAAAGGAATATTGGGCCGCTCTGTGCAAAACCATTGCACAGAGCAGGCAAGTAAACGTATAAAACATTTTTTCTTTAGTATCACTTTAAAGTGTTACTAAACCCAGGACCCTGCATTCAGTGGCGTCACTAGGGTCGGTGTCACCCGGTGCGATAAAACATGGTGTCACCCCCCACTCCAACTATAGTCGCCCCCCAGTACAGACCCCCCTCCACTAAGTAAAGGCCCCCCCTTGTCAGTGCAGACCCTCTACGAAGTATAAACCCCCTCCATCAGTATAGACCACCCCCCTCGGTACAGACCCCCCTCCCACAGTATAGACCTCCCCCTCCATTAGTACAGACCCCCCGAGAACAAACAACCCCCCTCCATAACAAACCACCCCCATCCATTAGTACAGACCACCCCAGAACAAACCACCCCCACCATTAGTACCGACTCCCCCCCAGAACAAACCACCCCCCTCCTCCATTAGTACAAACCAGCCCCCTCCATTAGTACAGAACCCCTCAAAACAAACCACCCCCTCCATTAGTACAGACCACCCCCCATCCATTAGTACAGACCCCCCCCCAGAACAAACCACCTCCCTCCATTAGTACAGACCACCCCCCTAGATTAGTACAGAACCCCCCAAAAGAAACCACCCCCCTCCATTAGTACAGACCCGCCAGAACAAACCACCCCCCTCCATTAGTACAGACCACCCCCCTCCATTAGTACAGACCCCCCCAGAACAAACCACCCCCCTCCATTAGTACAGACCACCCCCCCTCCATTAGAACAGACCCCCCCAGAACAAACCACCCCCCTCCATTAGTACAGACCACCCCCCTCCATTAGAACAGACCCCCCCAGAACAAACCACCCCCCCACCATTAGTACAGACCCCCCCCCAGAACAAACCACCCCCCTCCATTAGTACAGACCACCCCCCTCCATTAGTACAGACCCCCCCAGAACAAACCACCCCCCTCCATTAGTACAGACCACCCCCCTCCATTAGTACAGACCCCCCCAGAACAAACCACCCCCCTCCATTAGTACAGACCACCCCCCCTCCATTAGAACAGACCCCCCCCAGAACAAACCACCCCCCACCATTAGTACAGACCCCCCCCAGAACAAACCACCCCCCTCCATTAGTACAGCCCCCCCAGAACAAACCACCCCCTTCCATATGGTATAGCTGTAACCAGCAGCATAAACCAACCTCATCAGCAAGCCCCGCCCCCCCACCCCACAACATCTCACCTCAGGCAGCGGAGGACATCCCCCCCATCTCAAGCCGACACCCCCCCGCCCGTTACCGCACCAGATCGGGCGGCTCAGGTGCACAGAACACCCGGGCGGAGAGGAGAAGAGGAGAGAGACAGAGTGCAGCCGCGCCGCCTGGGTGGAGAGCAGCTGCACATCGAGACAGGCTTGAGCAGGAGTCAGAGACAGAGGAGGAGGAGGAGGAGAACACATGGCAGACACGGCCGCGGCGCTGGAGGTGTGTCCCGGCTGAAGGAAAAAAAAACCTGCCAAAGGGAGCCAGGGCTTTCATTACCCTCGGGATGGTGTCACCCCTCTAGTGGGTGGCACCCGGTGTGGACCGCACCCCCCGCCCCCGTCTAGCAATGCCACTGCCTGCATTCACTATATCTGGTCTCCCACAGTACACAGAACATGGAAATACAAACATTTTAGTAAATATAAACCGCTAAATACCTTTTCTCACCAGCAGTATATAGCAGTCTTGTGACTTCTATCATTGTCTGGTTAAAGCTCATAGGAGGAGTTTTCATTCTCCCCTGATTTTCCTATGAGGCTGCAGGACCCCTGACCCTCTGTCTGGACAGTGCTGATATTGGCCCCCGTGCTGATCACATGCACTCTCCCAAGAAGAAAAAAAAAAACTCTCTAGCAATACACACCAAACTGAGCATATGTAGTTTCCCCCCCAAGGCTCTGTTCTATCAGGAAATGGTTTGAGGACAGCGGAAGAAAGGGAGGATCAGAAAAGCCAGGATCAAACAGCCTTTTTACACAATGCAAAGGACTAAACTTGTAGGTTCCACAGTGGGGCACAATAAAATCTCAAGATTGAAGTGCCCTGATCTGACGACCCCCCCCCCCTAAAACTAGTATATAGTGGGGTCACCTATAGATATAAAAAAAAAAAAACAGTAATATTTACTAACATATGCTGGTAGAGCTTAAATGGTAAGACATAAATAATTGTTGCTTATGACGGTTGATGAAGAAAGGCGTAATTATGATATTAATGACAATAAAGACATATTTTAACGTATACATCTCATTTGGTTTTTGTAATATCTAAGCAGTCTACAACAAATACATCCTTTGTTTTCATCAGAATATCTCAACAATATATCATACAATGAACAGCTGGAGCAGTTTGATCAAGAAAGGTTGACCAAATTACCTGTTGGCAAGTGGGGAATTCTCATTGGGAGCTAGAGAAATCACGTTTTCATTTGTTTTATTTCAAATATTCTGTTAAACCAAAAATCAAAAGTAAAATGTGATTTTTATTAAACATGGAAAAAACAACCATAGATGCCAATTACCCTGGTCAGTTCTTTTTTTATTATGGTGCCAACAAATTTATCCACATTGTATATACAGGTCCTTGAAAAAGTATTCATACTCCTTGACATTTTCCACATTTTGTCATGTTACAACTAAAATGTAAATGTATTTTATTGAGATTTTATGTGATAAACCAACACAAAGTGGCAAATTATTGTGAAGTGGAAGTAAAATGATAAATAGTTTTCCAATTTTTTTTACAAATAAATATGTGAAAAGTGTGGCGTGCATTTGTATTCAGCCCCCCTGAGTCAATACTTTGAAGAAACACCTTTTGCTGCAATTACAGCTGCAAGTCTTTTTGGGGATGTCTCTACCAGCTTTGCACATCTAGAGAGTGACATTTTTGCCAATTCTTCTTTGCAAAATAGCTCAAGTTCTGTCAGATTGGATGGAGAGTGTCTGTGAACAGCAATTCTCAAGTCTCGCCACAGATTCTCAATTGGATTTAGGTCTGGACTTTGACTGGGCCATTCTAACATATGAATATGCTTTGATCTAAACCATTCCATTGTAGCTCTGGCTGTATGTTTAGGGTCGTTGTCCTGCTGGAAGGTGAACCTCTGCCCCAGTCTCAAGTCTTTTGCAGACTTTAACAGGTTTTCTTCTAAGATTGCCCTGTATTTGGCTCCATCCATCTTCCCATCAACTCTGACCATCTTCCCTGTCCCTGCTGAAGGGTGTGTTCAGGGTGATGTGCAGTGTTCTCCGTCACACATAGCATTTTGCTTTGGGGCCAAAAAGTTCCCATTATGGTCTCATCTGACCAGAGCACCTTCTTCCACGTGTTTGCTGTGTCCCCCACATGGCTTTTTGCAAACTGCAAACAGGACTTATGGCTTTCTTTCAACAATGGCTTTCTTCTTGCCACTCTTCCATAAAGGCCAGATTTGTGAAGTGCACGACTAATAGTTGTCCTGTAGACAGATTCTCCCACCAGAGCTGTGGATCTCTGCAACTCCTCCAGAGTTATCATCGGCCTCTTGGCTGGTTCTCTGACCAATGCTCTCCTTGCCCGGACTGTCAGTTTTGGTGGAGGGCCATGTCTGGGGTATTTTTTTTTTTTTAACCCAACCCTGTTTTAAATTTCTACAGAACTTTAATCCTGGCCTGTCTAATGTGTTCCTTGGCCTTCATGATGCTGTTTGTTCACTAAGGTTCTCTAACAAACCTCTGAGGGCTTCACAGAGCAGCTGTATTTATACTGAGATTAAGTTACACACAGGTGGACTCTATTTACTAATTAGATAACTTCTGAAGGCAATTAGTTCCACTAGATTTTAGTTAGGGGTATCAGATTAAACGGAGCTGAATACAAAAGCACGACACACTTTTCAGATGTTTATTTATTAAAAAAAAAAAAATGGAAAAACCATTTATCATTTTTCTTCCACTTCACAATTATGTGCAACTTTGTGTTGGTCGATCACATAAAATCCCAATAAAATATATTTACTTTTTTAATTGTAACATGACAAAATTTCAAGGGGTATGAATACTTTTTCAAGGCACTGTATATATATATGTATAGAAACAAGTCTTTCGTTTCTCTGTAAATGATGCCTTGTTAACTGCTAACTAGCTGGGCTTGTAGTTATGGAGCAACTAAACATTCCGCAGCCCCCACCTTACATGGGGTGCCTTCAACAGCCCCATGCTCTGTGGGAATGTTGTTCCTGGGTGAGTTTATCTGATTTGTTTTTCTGCAGACTGACTTCTATTCATAGGTCAGGGCTGTCAGTGGAAAATTGCTGTGACTGCAACTTTATACTTCACCAAAGTGAATGTGCACCATCTAGCTGAGACTGACAGACAAGAACCTCTCTGTCATTTAACATACAGCTCCACCACTCTGCACAATGGACTTGAAAGGCTGGCACTAATATTCTTTTTTAATGGGAACATATAATCTTTTTAAAGTTGTTTTAGATCAACGTGTAAAATAAACCAAATTGACATTATCTTATTGGTATCTACTCATGTTATTAAAAACCTTGTTTCTATGTATTATTTGTAACTATATTTGTATATGGGGGCAGCCATATCTGCTTAGTAGTGCAGTACAGTGTCTTCACTGTTACAATAGAAAATTGACAATATGGAAGCTACCATGGCCAACATGTTTTGGAAGGGGTGATTTCCAGGACTCTTACCATGTGCTTTCCTTACTTTTTGACGAATCATTAACCTGGAACACGTCTGTGTGTATTAGGCGTTAGGACACCTGATATGCACAAGCTTCCTCCAGGTCAAATACTCACCAGTTATTGAAGGATATAAATTACAGTCCTGGAATCTGAACTTTAAAAAATAAGTCAGCAATGCTTCCATATTACTTTACTAAAAGTTCCTTTTCAGAAGGGTGACGAATCTGGTGGACAGATTACTGGGAGGGGCTGGGGAAGACCCGGCTGTCATGGTGCACGTTGGCACCAATGACAAAGTCAGAGGCAGATGGAGCATCCTAAAGAACGATTTTAGGGACTTGGGAGCTAAATTGAGGAAAAGGACCTCCAAGGTAGTATTCTCAGGAAAACTTCCGGTACATTGAGTCACACCAAAAAGGCAGAGGGAGGTTAGGGAAGTAAACAAGTGGCTGAAGAGCTGTTGTAGTAAGGAGGGGTTTGGGTTCCTGGAGGACTGGGCCGACTTCTCAGACGATCACCAGTACTATAGAAGGGATGGACTGCACCTAAATGAGGAGGGTGCAGATCAGCTGGGAGTAAAAATGGGCAAAAAGTTGGAGGGGTTTTTAAACTAGGCGACAGGAGGAGGGCCCAGAGGTAGAGATAGTCACCGCGGAACATATTCCAGAGGGTAGTATGGGGGGAATTAGTGGTAGGTTGACTAAAGCACATAAATCCAAGGTAAGTTACATATACATAGTTGGTGAGGTTGAAAAAAGACACACGTCCATCAAGTCCAACCTATGTGTGTGATTATATGTCAGTATTACCAATCCTATTTAATTTGTTCATAAACAACCTGGAGGATGGGGTAAACAGTTCAATCTCTGTATTTGCGGACATTACTAAGCTAAGTAGGGCAATAACTTCTCCGCAGGATGTGGAAACATTGCAAAAAGATCTGAACAAATTAATGGGGTGGGCGACTACATGGCAAATGAGGTTCAATGTAGAAAAATGTAAAATAATGCATTTGGGTGGCAAAAATATGAATGCAATCTATACATTGGGGGGGGAGAACCTCTGGGGGAATCTAGGATGGAAAAGGACCTGGGGGTCCTAGTAGATGATAGGCTCAGCAATGCCATTCAATGCTAAGCTGCTGCTAACAAAGCAAACAGAATATCGGCATGCATTAAAAAGGGGATTAACTCCAGAGATAAAATGATAATTCCCCCACTCTACAAGACTCTGGTCCGGCCGCACCTACAGTATGCTGTCCAGTTCTGGGCACCAGTCCTCAGGAAGGATGTACTGGAAGAAGGGCAACTAAGCTAATAAAGGGTCTGGAGGATATTATTTATGAGGAAAGGTTGTGAGCACTGATCTTATTCTCTCTGGAGAAGAGACGCTTGAGAGGGGATATGATTTCAATTTATAAATACCATACTGGTGACCCCACAATAGGGATAAAACTTTTTCGTGGAAGGGAGTTTAACAAGACACGTGGCCATTAATTAAAATGAGAAGAAAAGAGGTTTAACCTTAAACTACGTAGAGGGTTCTTTACTGCAAGGATGTGAAATTCCCTTCTACAGGCGGTGGTCTCAGCGGGGAGCATCAATAGTTTCAAAAAACTATTAGATAAGCACCTGAACGCTCACAACATACAGGAATATACAATGTAATACTGACACATAATCACACACATAGGTTGGACTTGATGGACTTGTGTCTTTTTTTCAACCTCACCTACTATGTAACATTTTCTGATATAATACAGGTGAGCACTAGAGGGAGCCCTTACAAATAAGTGTACAAATAAATAAAAAAAATTATTTGATATCAATATTGCCAGCTAAACTGACTCCGGGCTTCTTCAGAAGATAATAGAAGTCAGTAGGGGCTGCTCCCCCCAACAAAATTGAGCACAAGCCGCCACTGAGTAGGATAATTGGGGCCCAGAGATGTCAGGGACAGGACGTGGCTTGAACCTGGGCGTAAGTTATTTTTATTGAATTTTCTTGAATTGCATTTTTTTTTCAAAATAGTGTGACACATTAGTGACGTTGGGGACGGTGGAAGGAGTTGCCGCGGGGTCTAGGTATCTGCCACTCGAAGTTTGGGATGTAGAAGATTCTTTGGCAGGGGTAGAGAGCGAAGATCGGCAGCCTCTGAACTGTGTCACCCCTCTGCCGTGACTCAGTGAGGTTCTAATTTACACTGTCAGCTATTACTGATACACTGAGATGTATTCTGCACACATACCATATCTGTCATTAGATAAGGTCCCCTCCAGAGTAAAGTCCTCTATGCTTAATACACAGTCCATATATCCTGAAAGATCCCACAAGAAAGGACAGCTGGGTGGCCCAAATCTTAGAACATATTTTTCTTGTATTTACAAGGTAGAATTTCACTTTTTTTTTTTTTTTGGAAGACTGGCTTTAAGGTTTAACTTTTTGGGGATCATACATGATAAACCATGTGTGCAGCTCAGCTGTCCTTTTCTGGGGGACTTTTGCAGATATATGGACTGCATATAAAGAATAGAGGTAATATTTTCTCAACAGGGTCAGGGATAGGAAAACCTTTCCAGCAGAGTCACGGACAGCAACAATGAGATGAAATGGGGGTCACAGACGGCAATAGAGAGGTGAAATCTCCTAACCAGGTCACGAAGAGGAATAGCAAGGTTACATAATCTCCCTAATGGGATCACAGAGAGGAACGGTGAGGTAAAATATCTCAAATGGGGGTCACAGACAGGAACAGCGAGTTGACATCTTCTTAACAAGTTTACTGACAGGAAACGCAAGTTGAAATCCTCCCAAACCATGTCACGGACAGAAACACAAAGTTAAAGGGGTTATAAAGTTTTAAAAAAATATATAACAAACATTCCTATACTTACTTGCTCTGTGCAATGGTTTTGCACAGAGCAGCCCTGATCCTCCTCTTCTGGGGTCCCCCGCTGGTGCTCCAGGTCCCTCCTCTTCATCGGGTGACCCCCCCCCCCCTTTGGATATTAAAACATTTTTTTTTTCTGCCAGTAAATACCTTATAAAGCCAACTTCTTTCTTGTCTGGTAAAAGGCCTAGGCTTATGACATCATGCACAGCTCTCTCTCTCACTCTGGTGAGAGTTTGCCAGGAAGGGAGGTGGGGAGGGGAGTCATAAGAGGGCAACTGAGAGCTGCAGAGCTGGAGGTGTGCCTCTGTATGTCTGTGTAATTCCAGGAAGTGAACAGACAGCAGCTTCAGCTGCCCACAGTTAAAATGGCTGCAGTCAGACTCAGTGGAGGGAGATTTCTGCAGCATATTTGGCAAGTACAGAATCACAGTATATATAAAATAATATGCAAAGTGGTTGGAGGGAAGCTTCAGAATGGCAAAGGTGTGTTTATTACAAATTATGTGAGCAGACTGCTATTTACTAAAGTGCGATCGCTGTAAATCTGAGGGGAAGCTCTGCTGATTTTATCATCCAATCATGTGCAAGCTAAAATGCTGTTTTTTATTTTCCTTGCATGTCCCCCTCAGATCTACAGCGACTGAACTTCCAAGTGCACTTGTAGTGCAATGTGGATTTGCCTTTCGTAAATAACCCCCATTGTGTCTGTAGCAGAGAACTCAGTGAAAAAAAGTCTGTTCAAATAAAAAAGAAATTAAGATAAAATGGCTAGATCAGGGCGTGATCAAGGTTAAAATTGTTTACACGGATGTCTAGGGGGGGGCATTAAAAATGAGCCATGATTTTACCTCTGACTACCCAGCTGAAAATTACCAGGGCTGGCAGGGATGTCAATACACTGCAATTGCAGCATGGAAAGAATTATATAACCTGCTGCATTCACAGGTGGTACTCCCACCAAACGCAGCCCAAGTGCCCAGGACCGTTCCACAAATGCAGTGTCCAAGCTACCTACCAAATGCCTCTGAAAAGTGATCCACCCCATTACAGATTACAGCCACGTGTGTAAATGAGGCCTTGGTGTTAGTATTAGTACTAGGGCCAGGGTAATTTTAAGACTTTCACACTTATGCCCTGTACACATGATAGGATTTTCCGACAACAAAGTCCATGGACTTGTTCCGAAGGATGTTGGCTCAAACTTGTCTTGCATACACACGGTCACACAAAGTTGGTTGGAAATTCCGAACGTCAAGAACGCGGTGACGTACAACACGTACGACGAGCCGAGAAAAATGAAGTTTAATAGCCAGTGCGGCTCTTCTGCTTGAATCCGAGCATGCGTGGCACTTTGTGCGTCGGAATTGTGTACACACGATCGGAATTTCTGACAATGGATTTTTTTGTCGGAAAATTTGAGAACCAGATCTCAAATTTTGTGTGACGGAAATTCCTATGATAGATGTGTGATGGAGCCTACACACGGTTGAAATTTCCGACAGCAAGGTCCTATCATACATTTTCCATCGGAAAATCCTATCGTGTGTACAGGGCATAAGGCAGTTTTCAAGCGTTTTTTTGCGCTAGAAATAGCACCTGTAAAGCACCTGAAAACTGCCTCCCATGCCGCACGAATGTGAAAGCTCAAGTGCTTTCACACTGGGGCGGTGCGCTTGCAGGATGTTAGAAAAAGTCCTGCAAGCAGCATCTTTGGGGCAGTTTAGAAGCTCTGTATACAGCGCTCTCAAAACGCCCCTGCCCATTGCAATGAATAGGCAGCGCTTCCGAAACACCGCAACACTGGTGTTTTTAACCCCTTCTTCGGCCTAAAATGAGTGGCGCTTTTGCGCTAATGCATGGGGGGCCCCAGTGTTAAAGGGGTCTTAGAGTTAGACCTCCTTCACATGGCTGTTTAGCTGCATACTCTGGAAACTAGTGGCAAAAATCAGCGGATTTTGTGGCTGGAACTACGGGAGCATGCGAATAATGACGGCCATTGGATTTATCAAAACTATATAATATAAGATCAAACCTAAACAATTTACATGCAATGAGGAAGGCACTACATAGTTGAACGTAAATCTAAAGGAAATTGAACAAGAAAATTGTATAATGTATGGCCAGCTTAAGCCTGTAAATAGTTTATATAGGCTGAGGTGTCGCCGCTATTCACATGCACCTGTCATTCCAGTTGCAAGAATCTGCCGATTCTTGCCGGTGCGATCTGATATATGCGGCTAAACCGCAGTGTGAAGAAAGCCTTAGTGCAAATTTGTTTTAGGTAGGAAAAAAAAAAGGCACACTATAGTTTTTGAGCCCTACTACGTGTATAAACATAAAATAGTGCATACATATGCGGTATCCCCATGCACATCGAGGGTAGAGAATTTATTTTAGATTTTATTTTTTATTTTTTTTATGTTGTTTTTTTTTTTTTTTTTACTTTTTTGGGCCAGTTTTTCTTTGATAATGAAAACAAATTGAATCCAAAACAAATTCAAAGTCACCTGTATACATGACGCAAAGACAGGTACGGCTTTATGAACACGTATAAATGTTACATACATATGTTCAGGTGTTAAGATTTGTATTTTTTTTAAATCAATAAAGTTGAACTAAAAAAGCAAAACATTTTTTTTTTCTTTTACTTTCACTTTTGATGATAATGGTCAAACAGGACAAATAGAGAAGGCCAATCTTCCCAACAGGGGCACAGACAGCAATAAAATCTGACGGGTGTTCTAATCCCTCTACACTCTAAAACTATAAAAAAAATATAAAAAAGTTATACGAGGGGTTAAAGAAAATAACGTCGCCTTATTTACCAACATTTGTTTTTAAAAGTTAACTGCCTCTGCTTAGTAAATTAACCAGCTTTGTGTTAAGCAAGTCACTCTGGGAAGGCAGTAATGAAAGGGTTAACATCTATTACAAGCCTTCAGCTCGCGACATTACGATAGAAAACCGGCCCTGTGAGTTTTGGGGAATAGTAATATATAACATACAATAATAATAAGCATAAGAAAAACATGAAATACATGAAGTTTCAGAGCACTCACCGCCTGTATGAACTTGCAGCTTCTCTCAATGCCTGTAGACTATGGACTTGTTCCTCTAAGTCACATGGCCTGGTCAGCTGACCGTGTTTACATGCATTCCTTGTCTACATGTGAATAAACAAGTCACAAGAGACAGATTGATAGATGATAACACTTTGAAATCTCCCTAAGGGCACACAGACCAAAAAACAAACAAAACAAAACTGGAGAGTTTTAACCCTTCCCTACACTATTCAAAATGAAAAAAAAAAGTTTTGGCTTCAGTTATACTTTTAAGAATAAGTGTACTTTAAGACAAAGTGCACTTATCCAGGGCCGGAATGTGAGCTTTGTGTATGTATATGTGAAAGTAGGCGGGTCACTGAGCATTGTGTTGAACCACTTGACGTCTGGAAAATTTACCCCCCCCCCCCTCCCTTCATCACCAGGCCATTTTTTGCGATATGGTACTGCATTACTTTAACTGACAATTGCACGGTCATGCAACTAATGAAACTTATGTCCTTTTTTTCCGTTCTTTTGGTGGTATTTGATCACCACTGCGTTTTTTTTTATTTTTTGCGCTAGAAACAAAAAAAAAAAAAAAAAAGTCAGACAACTTTAAAAAAAAAAAAAAAAAAATATATATATTTTTTTTACTTTCTGCCATAAGACATATCCAATAAAAAAAAAAAAAAAAAATCTAATTTCTTCATCAATTTAGGCCAATATGTATTCGGCTACATATTTTTGGTAAAAAAAAAAAAAAAACCTCTCAATAACTGTATATAGATTGGTTTATGCAAATGGTATAGCTTCTACAAACTATGGGATAGATTTATGGAATTTTAATTCATTTATTTTTACACTAGTAATGGCGGCGATTGGTGACTTATAGCGGGACTGCGATATTGCGGCTGATGATTGGACACTGACACATTGTGGGAACCAGTGACACTACTACAGTAATCAGTGCTAAAAATATGCACTGTCACTGTACTAACGGCACTGACTGGGAAGGGGTTAACTATGTGCGTAACCAGTGTTTTTTGTGTACAGCGTGTGGTGCTTTTACTAAGGGACGTAACAGATTTTATTCCCTGCTTTGCAGGGAAAGAAAATCCATTACTTCCCCGCTGACAGGATAGGGCCCTGCCTTGTTTACATAGGTACGGCTCTGTCCGGTGCGTTTTCCGAACGATCGGCAGGTGCCGGCGGTTATCCATTCGCCAGCACCCGCTGATCGCCATCTGCTGTGTTTGACCACTTGCCGACCAGCCGCCGCAGTTGTACTGTGGAAGAATGGCACGGCTGGAAATTTTTACAGTAATCAATGCATTTTTAATCGCACTGATCGCTGTATTAATGCCAATGGTCCCAAAAACATGTCAAAATTGTCTGACGTGTCCACCATAATGTTGCAGCCATGATAAAAATCGCAGATCACTGCCATAACTAGTAAACAAAAAATAATAATAATAAAAATGCTATAAATCTATCCCCTATTTTATAGACGCAATAACATTTGCGCAAACCAATCAATATACGCTTACTGCGATTTTTTTTACCAAAAATATGTAGAAGAATACATATCGCCCTAAACTGAAGTAAAAAAAAAAATTTTTTTGATATATTTTTGGGGGATATTTATTTCAGCAAATAGTAAAAAAATATTGCAGTTTTTTCAAAATTGTTGCTCTTTTTTTGTTTATAGCGCAAAAAATAAAAAACGCAGAGGTGATCAAATACCACCAAAAGAAAGCTCTATTTGTGGGGAAAAAAAGGACGTCAATTTTGTTTGGGTGTAACATCGCAGGACTGCGCAATTGTCAAGCGACGCAGTGCCGTATCGCAAAAAGTGTTCAGGAAGGGGGTAAAATCTTCCGGAGTTGAAGCGGTTAATCACAGCACAGCCGGGTCACTGTACCTAATCGCCCCTTACCCTGAATTTCCGGATCATGTACCTAGTACATGATCTGGTGCCGCAGAGCCGCCTTTCCGCCATATATCTAAGTGATACGGCTGGCAAGCGGTTAAAGCGTATTAAACACAAAAAAATTGCCTCCTTCAGGGCAGATTTTATACATACATTTTGGCATTGTACAGCCATACACTTGTATTGGTCAGAGGTTAAGCAATGTATTCAAATCAGTTCCGACAATATTTGTCCGTCCATCTATAGAAATATTTCTCTTGTGATTGGTGGACTTCTTAGCTCCCTAAAAAGTAACCCCTACGCACATTGCTGCTCTATTATTCTAGGAAGCTTAATATTATTTTGTGGAAAAAACGCACAGTCGTCATTTCTGTTCACGCCTGGAAAGTACGAATTAACAGAGCTTTACCGTTTTATAACGCCACAGAGCAGCTAGCAGAGGAGTGCCCACTAAGTTCTATATGGTGTGGGGTGGATCTGATGCTCTTCAAGCCTGCAGTGCACTAAGCATAACAGTACCTTGACTTGTATTGGCTGCAGCGCTGATCGAACAAAACGTTTCTAATGTTCCTGTTAGTAAGAAATCAATCAGTAGGTCAACATCTCACAAACAGGAATGACTATAGATGGATCAAAATTCGTCCAGTCCTCGCTGAACCAGATGAATTTTGATCCAGCTATGGCCAGGTCTAGATTGGAATTCTACTTTACGCTGTTCACAGAAATCAGTAATTTAGTGATATTCTGTAACTGCCTACAGCAAAGCATTAGGTCCCTTGTGGCCTGGGGCGTTGCTAGGTGGCAAAAAGCCCAGGAGCTTCAGCCCCAAGTCAGAGCCCGGCACCAGGGGGGGGGGGGGGGGGGGGGCGGTGTAGGGGGGGATGGGGCGGCGGTCGGTGGGGTTGTATGGAGGGGGGTGTTGCCTACCTGACACGCACTGACCTACCTGAGATACACTGACCTACCTGGCTGACATACACTGAAATACATGACATGCCTGACACGTACTAACCTACCTGACACACACTGACTTCATAGTTGCCAACATTGTAAAAAAAATTTTTAGGGAAACCTTTTGCATGTAGGGAAGCCTTGCTATAATTAGTAAAATGTGGCGCGCAAAGCGCGCTGCAGCGGAAAATGGGCGTGGTTTACGTGGAATAGTGGGCGTGGCTTAAATGGGCGTGGCTCAAAAGGGGCGTTGTTACAGTTTGAGATGAATGAGGGATGGAGGGAGAAAGAAAGGACAGCAGGCCCAGATCCTACACCACAATAGAAATATGTGTATTCCAGAAAGTCTAACAAATCAGTAGATAAAGATAATCCAAACACCTAGGGTCCATCCTTGCATCAGGTGCCCCCAGCAGAGTCCGTCCTTGCATCAGGTTCCCCCAGTAGAGTCCGTCCTTTCATCAGGTGCCCCCAGCAGAGTCCCTCCCTGCATCAGGTGCCCCCAGCAGAGTCCGTCCTTACATCAGGTGCCCCCAGTAGAGTCCATCCTTTCATCAGGTGCCCCCAGCAGAGTCCGTCCTTGCATCAGGTGCCCCCAGCAGAGTCCGTCCTTGCATCTGGTGCCCCCAGTAGAGTCCGTCCTTTCATCAGGTGCCCCCAGCAGAGTCCGTCCTTGCATCAGTTGCCCCTAGTAGAGTCCGTCCTTTCATCAGGTGCCCCCAGCAGAGTCCGTCCTTGCATCAGGTGCCCCCAGCAGCAGTGACGTAGCGTGGGTTGTCAGCACCCGGTGCAAGGCAAGAAATTTGCGCCCCCTAACCTATGGACTTTTAGCACTCCCCGAGTTCCTTCCTACAATAGTACTTACCAGCCTGATTCCTACACTGACCTACCTATCCACTACACTGACCTACATGATTCCTAGACTGACCATTACACTTACCTACCTGTCCACTGCACTGACCTACCCGATTCCTATACTGACCAGTACATTGACCTACCTGTCCAGTACACACTGTCCACTACATTGACCACTACACTACACTGATTACTACACTACAATACCCAGCAGAGCCTGTCCAGAAGATGGTACCTGCGATGCGTGAGGATGTGAGGCCTAGCTAGGCCAAGCTGAGGGTCCGAGGAGTCTTCCAAACAGAGCCTTGTGAAAGGGGGAAGCCAGGACCATCAGTGTCCCCAGCCAGTGGAGCCCCGGTCCTTCCATCAGTGTCCCCGCTCGTCGGACACACGGGGGCGGAGGGTTGGCGGCGGCGGCGGGTGCAGGCTGATTACTTCCTTGTGTTTGGTGGAGAGCGGGGATGGGTCGCCAATCCCTGCAGCCAATAGGCTTCAGTGTACAATAAAATTTTCTATTTGTACACTGAAGAGAGAAGTCGCCCTTCTGCACTGAACACAAGGGGAAGCAACACTTGTGGCAGCGGTCATTTTTGTGTAGCCACTGCCGTTTTTAGCCAAAAACATTACTGATTTTCCCAGGACAAAAGCAAAATCCCGGGAAAATAATCGGGACAAGCTTAAATCGGTCCCAAAATCGTGATTGTCCTGGGAAAATTGGGACTGTTGGCAACTATGTGACCTACCTATTTGACATACACTGACCTACCTGACACACTGACCTATCTGGCTGACACACACTGACCTACCTGACACACACTGACCTACCTGGCTGACATACACTGACCTACCTATCTGACATACACTGACCTACCAGACACACACTAACCTACCTGGCTGACATACACTGACCTACATGACATGCCTGACACGTACTAACCTACCTGACACACGCTGACCTACCTGATACACACTGACCTACCTGACAAGCACTGACCTACCTGGCTGACATACACTGATCTACATGACATGTCCGACACGTACTAACCTACCCGACACACACTGACCTACCTGACACACACTGACCTACCTATCTGACACACTGACCCATACTGACCTACCTGACATGCACTGACCCACACCGACCTACCTGACACACACTGACCTACCTGCTCTACCTGACATACACTGATCTACCTATCTGACACACACTGACCTACCTGACATAAACTGACCTATCTGGCTGACACACACTGACCTAACTATATGACATATACTGACCTACCTGACACACACTGACCTACCTGACATGCACTGACCTACCTATCTGACATACACTGACACACACTGATCTACCTGACATGCACTGACCTACCTATCTGATATACACTGACCTAGCTATCTGACATACACTGACCCACACTAACCTACCTGGCATGCACTGACCTACCTGCCCTTAAAGCCTAATGTTATTTAAAATTAGCCAAGGCCAGTCAGATGAAGCCACTGTGCCAGTCAATTGCAACCACTGTGCCCTGTCAATTGCAGCCACTGTGCCCCGTCAAATGCAGCCACTGTGCCCCGCCAGATGCAACCACTGAGCCCCATCAAATGCAGCCACTGTGCCCCATCAATTGCAGCCACTGTTCCATCAATTGCAGCCACTGTGCCCCATCGAATACAGCCACTGTGCCATCAATTGCAGCCACTGTTCCCCGTCAAATGAAGCCACTGTGACCCATCAATTGCAGCCACTGTGCCCCGTCAATTGCAGCCACTGTGCCCCATCACACAAAGCCACTGTGCCCCATCACACGAAGCCACTGTGCCCATCAACAGAGAGAGAGAGAGAGAGACACACACACAGGGACAGACAGAGAGAGAGAGAGAGAGAGACACACACACACACACAGAGACAGAGAGAGAGAGAGAGAGAGACACAGACAGAGTGAGAGAAACACCCTTTTTTTTTCTTTAACCTTCGTCGTTCTGTCTCACTCCCAGTCACAGCCACCATGGCCATTATCCAGTGTGACTGGAGGGTGAGGGTGAGGGAGAAGGGGGCGTCGCCACGCCGGCGTTCTACTGCGGCATATCACTCCGCCTGCTGTCAGTCAATGGGCAGTGCCGCAACATCGAAGCACACAGAGGCTGTGTCATAGACACAGGTAAACTGCCGCCACTGTTGACCTATTTTCTCTCCTTCTCTGACACTCGGGGCTATTGGCCACACATTCAGGGCTCCAGCCTCACTGGGGTGTTCACTGATGCGGATGGTTCCAATGTGTATTCCATAAAAAGTCTTATCAATTGTGCCACCCCTTGGGTAATTTACAGTATTCAATGCCCATGCAATAAGATATATATAGTGTGACAGTAGGAGATGCTGTCACTATAAAATTGGTAGTTTGGGGGACACAGGGGGGCTGATTTACGAAAGTTGTGCGCCATCGGTAGAGGTGCAACACACATTTTCATATTTACGAAACGGGGCACCAGGAACAGAGCACGAATCCCCCATTTACTATAGCGATCTCTGCGCATGGGAGAATGCAATCTGTGCACCACTATGGACATGGCACATGGCATCTCCAAACCAATATTGACAGAAGATGGAGGTGCCAATATTATGGGGCGATGTGAGGAAGTTTAATAACACCTGCCCAAGTAACAAATATGCTCAAAATAGAATGAGAAAGTAACTTTTTCAGAGAAAGCCTGCTGTGCCTGCAAGTACGTTTAGAACTGCATGAGATCAATGTAAGCTGTGCGCATGCGCAAGCGGCTCGCTTGGTAAATGTTAAGCAACGTGCACGCAATTGCATGAGTTGAACGGACGCACCTCTAAACTTGATATATTTTTTTTTTACACTGGTTCACCCTTATGTATTTTTTTAAGGAGATTTGCACACAGGTCATGTTAGCATGTAACGTTGCCAACATGTGACATGCACCTTGTTAAAATTATGTAAAAAGACTCTCGCTCCTCTAGCTCCTCCTAAAAGGGCATTTAACCTTCCCCTCTAATGCATATGATTTCCTTGGGCTAGCTTTTGCTTTTAAAGGGGAACTCAACACTCCATTCTCCAATGTTCTCGTCTCCCCCTCTAACCCTTTGGATTTCCATGGGCTAACTTTTGCTTTTAAAGGGGAACTCCACACTCCACTCCATTCTCAAAAGGCTGTGAGCTGCCTTCACCAATCCAAACTACATCTTTTTTCAGGGCATACAACAGGGCCAGCTAGGAAAGGGGCGAGAAGAGCGTTTGCCCAACCCCTTCCTGAACCATACAAGGCCACATGCACTCAACATAGCTGGCTGCCTTTGGGGCATGTTGGGCTCAGCCCAATACCAACCACAAAGCACCTTGTACACACTAGTTTAAAGGGGCTTTCAACATTCCGTAAAGCCCCCTGTCTGCAGCCCCCCACAACCCCAGCCTAGGGTTCTGTGGAAGAGGCCCTTGTCCTCCTGAATATGGGAACAAGGTGGTTGACTTTTGGTGTAATCGAGCCCCCTCTGCCCTCAAGCATACACCCCCCTTTCATGGGCTGGCTTGCTGTGTGTTTGGCTAAGGGTTTGTTAGTGTGTGGGAGGGGCACAATATTTTTTTTAGTTTGGGGTGGTATTTTCCACGTGGGGGTTCTCATTTTAAGCCTTAACCAACCCAAATGGTCTTGTATGTATTGGGGGCAGGCTATTTTTTGTTTTGGGTTAAAATCTTGCAGCTGCAATGTAGATTTGTAAGTTTTCTCTAAAGCCGTACGTCTTTGAAGCAGCATTTTGGATACATGCTACAGATGCACAACTTTACAGGCAGAGAGCCCCCCCCCCCCCCCCAAAGTTACTTACTTTTAAGCAATTTTGCATTTTTAAAGGCACTTCTTGTTTCATTTTTGGGGTTGTCCAAATTGGTGACATTGATATATGTCCCTCAGGGTGGGTCCTGGGCCCCCCTACCCATTTTAAGGGCAATAACTAGAAGATAAGCCAGCCAAGTGGGAACTAGCAAAATTAACAAGTCAGTTCCCATAGACTGCAATGGTATTTGTTGTGTAACTTTTGCCCATGTTAGGCTCTTTGTTTGCCCCCCTGGACCAGGGGTGTTTGTCCCATCTGTAATTTTGTAGCATGCTCGATGATGTGCTTAATTTTGGACAGAGGGTGGCTTATTTTGTGCTAGCTGCATTTCGGTTGTTCTGGGCATGATTAGGGACTTTGCTGTGTCAAATGCATTTGTTTTGGTCTGGGCATGCTCAGGGACTTTGTTTTTCGGTGCTTTTTGTGTGTGAACAGCACTTGGATTTTTCTGGGCATGCTCATAGAGTGTGTGCTCATAGAGAGGGTTAGTAATTTAAGGACATCCTTAACAGGTGTACCCACTTTGAAGTTCTCTCTACATTGGGTGAGCTTGCATTTTGTGTGTTTCATGGACTGTCCATGTGTTTGCAATTGCCTCATTAGCACACAAACCTATGTTATATAAAGCTTGCAGATAGCATTCTTTACCTTGCCCTGAAAAGAGGCAAGATTGCTTGATGGTGTCTGTGCAAAACAGATGTGTTTTAAGCTACTTTCACACTGCGGTGCCTTGGAGGCGCTACAGTGCTAAAAATGGCACCTGTAAAGAGCCTCTCCTGTCCCTCCAAGGGCTTTCACACAGGAGCGGTGCGCTTGCAGAACGGTAAAAAAAAGTCCTGCAAGCCGCATCTTTGCAGCGCTCCTGAAGTGCCCCTGCCCATTGAAAACAATGGGGCAGTGCCGCCAAACCGCCAGCAAAGCACTGCTGCAGCGGCGCTATGCGGGCGGTCTTAACCCTTTTACGACCGCTAGTGGGGGTTAAAACCGCCCCGCTAGCGGCTGAATAGTGCCACTAAAACGACGCTAAAGCCGTGCTAAAAATAGTGCCTAATGTGTTGTTTGTAGGTTGTTAGTTTCACTTTGATTTAATTGTCTGTGCTGCATTATTTTGCAAAATCTTCCTCAAGCTGTTGTGACTACTAAATGTTTAAATCCTTAAGAGACTGTCCGTTTGTGGGCGCAGTCCTTTTAACTCCTGTTAACCACTTGAGCCCCGGACCATTATGCTGCCTAAGGACCAGTGGACTTTTTCCAATTTGGCACTGCGTCGTTTTAACTGCTAATTGCGCAGTCATGCAATGCTGTACCCAAACGAAATTTGCGTCCTTTTCTTCCCACAAATAGAGCTTTCTTTTGATGGTATTTGATCACCTCTGCCGTTTTTATTTTTTGCGCTATAAACGGAAAAAGACCGAAAATTTTGAAAAAAAAATGATATTTTCTACTGTTTGTTATAAGAAATATCCAATAAACTCAATTTTAGTCATACATTTAGGCCAAAATGTATTCGGCCACATGTCTTTGGTAAAAAAAAAGTCAATAAGCGTATATTTATTGGTTTGCGCAAAAGTTATAGCGTCTACAAACTAGGGTACATTTTCTGGAATTTACACAGCTTTTAGTTTATGACTGCCTATGTCATTTCTTGAGGTGCTAAAATGGCAGGGCAGTACAACCCCCCCCCCCCAAATGACCCCATTTTGGAAAGTAGACACCCCAAGGAAATTGCTGAGAGGCATGTTGAAACCATTGAATATTTATTTTCTTTGTCCCAAGTGATTGAATAATGACAAAAAAAAAAAATATATATTTACAAAAAGTTGTCACTAAATGATATATTGCTCACACAGGCCATGGGCATATGTGGAATTGCACCCCAAAATACATTCAGCTGCTTCTCCTGAGTACGGGGATACCACATGTGTGGGACTTTTTGGGAGCCTAGCCGCGTACGGGGCCCCGAAAACCAATCACCGCCTTCAGGATTTCTAAGGGCGTAAATTTTTTATTTCACTCCTCACTACCTATCACAGTTTTGAAGGCCATAAAATGCCCAGATGGTACAAAACCCCCCCAAATGACCCCATTTTGGAAAGTAGACACCCCAAGCTATTTGCTGAGAGGCCTGTTGAGTCCATGGAATATTTTATATTTTTACACAAGTTGCGGGAAAGTGACAAATTTTTTTTTTTTTTTGCACAAAGTTGTCACTAAATAATATATTGCTCACACAGGCCATGGGCATATGTGGAATTGCACCCCAAAATACATTTAGCTGCTTCTCCTGAGTATGGGGATACCACATGTGTGGGACTTTTTAGGAGCCTAGCCGCGTACGGGGCCCCGAAAACCAAGCACCGCCTTCAGGATTTCTAAGGGTGTAAATTTTTGATTTCACTCTTCACTGCCTATCACAGTTTCGGAGGCCATGGAATGCCCAGGTGGCACAACCCCCCCCAAATTACCCCATTTTGGAAAGTAGACACCCCAAGCTATTTGCTGAGAGGCATGGTGAGTATTTTGCAGCTCTCATTTGTTTTTGAAAATGAAGAAAGACAAGAAAAAAAAATTTTTTTTTCTTTTTTCAATTTTCAAAACTTTGTGACAAAAAGTGAGGTCTGCAAAATACTCACTATACCTCTCAACAAATAGCTTGGGGTGTCTACTTTCCAAAATGGGGTCATTTGGGGGGGGGTTGTGCCACCTGGGCATTCCATGGCCTCCGAAACTGTGATAGGCAGTGAAGAGTGAAATAAAAAATTTACGCCCTTAGAAAGCCTGAAGGCGGTGCTTGGTTTTCGGGGTCCGTACGCAGCTAGGCTCCCAAAAAGTCTCACACATGTGGTATACCCGTACTCAGGAGAAGCAACAGAATGTATTTTGGGGTATAATTTCACATATTCCCATGGCATGTTTGAGCAATATATCATTTAGTGACAACTTTGTGCAAAAAAAAAAAAAAAATTTGTCTCTTTCCCGCAACTTGTGTCACAATATAAAATATTCCATGGACTTGACTTGACTCTCAGCAAATAGCTTGGAGTGTCTACTTTCCAAAATGGGGTAATTTGGGGGGGGGTTTGAACTGTCCTGGCATGTTATGCACAACATTTAGAAGCTTATGTCACACATCACCCACTCTTCTAACCACTTGAAGACAAAGCCCTTTCTGACACTTTTTGTTTACATGAAAATTTTTTTTTTTTTTGCAAGCAAATTACTTTGAACCCCCAAACATTATATATTTTTTTAAAGCAACTGCCCTACAGATTAAAATGGTGGGTGTTTCATTTTTTTTTTTTCACACAGTATTTGCGCAGCGATTTTTCAAACGCATTTTTTGGGGAAAAAACACACTTTTTTAAATTTTAATGCACTAAAACACACTATATTGCCCAAATGTTTGATGAAATAAAAAAGATGATCTTAGGCCGAGTACATGGATACCAAACATGACATGCTTTAAAACTGTGCACAAACGTGCAGTGGCGACAAACTAAATACATTTTTAAAAGCATTTAAAAGCCTTTACAGGTTACCACTTTAGATTTACAGAGGAGGTCTACTGCTAAAATTACTGCCCTCGATCTGACGTTCGCGGTGACACCTCACATGCATGGTGCAATTGCTGTTTACATTTGACGCCAGAGCGACGCTTGCGTTTGCCTTTGCGCAAAAGCAGGGGGGGACAGGGGAGATTTTTTTTATTTTTTTTTCTTTATTATTATTTTTTTTTTTATCTTATTTTTAAACTGTTCCTTTTTTTTAAAATCATTTTTATTGTTATCTCAGGGAATGTAAATATCCCCTATGATAGCAATAGGTAGTGACAGGTACTCTTTTTTGAAAAAATTGGGGTCTATTAGACCCTAGATCTCTCCTCTGCCCTCAAAGCATCTGACCACACCAAGATCGGTGTGATAAAATGCTTTCCCAATTTCCCAATGGCGCTGTTTACATCCGGCGAAATCTAAGTCATGAAATGCTCGTAGCTTCCGGTTTCTTAGGCCATAGAGATGTTTGGAGCCACTCTGGTCTCTGATCAGCTCTATGGTCAGCTGGCTGAATCACCGGCTGCATTCTCAGGTTCCCTGTTGAGACAGGAGAGCCAGAGAAAAACACGGAACACGGAAGACGGTGGGGGGGGGGGCATTCCCTCCCACTGCTTGTAAAAGTAGCCGCTAGGATTGCTTTTACATGAAAGCCGACCGCTGGCTGAATATAATGATACCAAGATGATACCTAAACCTGCAGGCATCATTCTGGTATAACCACTCAAAGTCGTGAATGGCGTACCTGAAGACAAAAAAATGGTTAACAATAAAACACAGTAAACGGTAAACTATAAAAAATTGCATACCTGAAAAGCAAACATGATAAAACATAATAACAATAAAACATTGCAGTATAGAGTACAGTAAAAAAGAGCAGAACAATAGAGAGAGAATAGAGAGAGAGAGAACAATAAAACGACAACTATTTTTTTTTAATTTTATATATATATATATATATATATATATATATATATATTTTTTTTTTACACTTTTTTTTGTAACTAACTTAACCGGTTCCAGGTTCGGGTCTCTCAAAATGCGATGGCATCTTGGGAGACCCTGTGAAAGTGTGCCTAGTCTGTGCAATGCTGTACCCTACGCTAATACTCAACTAGTGAATGGTAGCATTGAAAACATTCACCAATGCAAAGACCAGGATTGTCAGGACAGGAGGGACAATAATAGCGGGTGTCACGCCTATATCCGCGCTTTCTACAGACACAACTTTTTTTGGGGGGGTTCGCTGGGTAGGGGTATTCGGGAGGACATAAAGAAAATGCCTCTCATGTAACCAACTGCATTTAGTTGGGGATGTGAATAGGGGAAGTACGGGTGCTGCAGAAGTGGTGGGTTCCCAATTAGGATTGGCTAATGCAGCAGGAAGGGCACTATGGGCACGACGGGCCAGTGTTTGTCTTCTTCTTGGTGGCAGCGGGACACTACTTGTGCTTGCCACCTCACCAGCTTGAACTGCACTTATAGGACTCGCCACGTCACCAAGTGTTACTGCAGTGCTGGTTTGACTACGACCGGGGTGTACTAGGCCGCTGTTGCTTGCCAGTTCACCAAAACGCTACCAAAAAAACTGTTAGCCACCGCAGGGATCAGGCCTGACTCAGCGAACGCTGCAGTTATGCGTTTAGTGTTTTGTAAGTGACAGTGATCGATCGATACTGCACTTGGGTGGGCTGGGCCGGGCGGAGGGGCAAAACGCAGGTGCTAGCAGGTATCTGGGCTGATCCCGCTAACACTGCGTTTTTGGGAACCCTAAACTGCTGGGGACGCTAGTATAGATCTGATCGGATCAGATATTGATCCGTTCAGATACTATACCACTAAGGGAGGCGTATGCTGCGTGCGTGGGTGTTAGCGGTACTGGCGCTAACCTGGCGCTGCCTGAGGTTGGTGCTTGCCAGTTCATCAAAACGCTACCAAAAAAAACTGTTAGCGATCGCAGGGATCAGGCCTGACTCTGCGAACGCTGCAGTTATGTGTTTAGTGTTTTGTAAGTGACAGTGATCGATCGATACTGCACTTGGGTGGGCCGGGCGGAGGGGCAAAACGCAGGTGCTAGCAGGTATCTGGGCTGATCCCGCTAACACTGCGTTTTTGGGAACCCTAAACTGCTGGGGACGCTAGTATAGATCTGCTCGGATCAGATATTGATCCATACAGATACTATACCACTAAGGGAGGCGTATGCTGCATGCGTGGGTGTTAGCGGTAATGGCGCTAATCTGACGCTGCCTGGGGCGACGCATATCACCGCCGGCGATCAGGGGGCTAAACCTTTATTCGGTAATAAACGGCGGGTGCCCTGACACTATAAATAATAAACTAACCAGCGTCACCCGTAACGGTTATACGGTGATCAGTGGTGAAAGGGTTAACTAGGGGGCAATCAAGGGGTTAAAACATTTATTAGGTAGTATATGGGGGTCCCTGTCGCTATAAAACGCTGACAACGAACCTAAATATTTACCTCCCTAACTAGCGTCACCAGTGACACTAATACAGCGATCAGAAAAATGATCGCTTAGCGACACTGGCGACGGGGGGTGATCAAGGGGTTAAAACTTTATTAGGGCGGGTTAGTGGGGTACCCTAGACATAAAGGGCGCTAACAGTAACTGTCCTACCACACTAACTGTCACAAACTGACACCATGCAGTAATCAGAAAAAAAAAAAAAACTGCTTGGTGTCAGTGTGACGGGGGGGGGGGGGGGGGGGGGTGATCGGGGGGTGTTTTGTGTGCCTGGCATGTTCTACTGTGTGTGTAGTGTTTTCACTCACATTGCAGTCTTCTCTCCTCGGCGCCGGAACGGAAAATACCGAGCCGAGGAGAGATGACATCATTTCCTTTGCTGCTGTTTAGCATACAGCAGCATAGGAATGATCTGATTGGCCGGCGGCGATCGCGAGGGGGGGGCCACGAACGGATGGTCTCCCCCTCATCTCCGATCGCCGCTGGACAAAAGGGGACCGCCTCAGGCACCGGGGGGGGGGGGGGTCCGATCGGACCCCCTGCCCACGGGAGGCAGATCACGTACATATACATGATTCTGCCTGCCCGTGCCACCTTGCCGACGTACATCGGCGTGAGGCGGTCCTTAAGTGGTTAATTTCCTCTGCAAAATGGTCAGCCCTCAAAACCATATTCTGTTAGAGTCTCAAATTTACATACATGTGTTTTTTTGCTTTCCTTGCTCTTTTCCAAGTCCTGTTTTGTTGACCAATAAAATTTGTAGCAGTGTTTTATGTGTTTTGTTAATAATTTGTTTTGCAGATGCATGCTCAATCCAGGTAATGCATTTTACACCCCCCCCCCCCCCCCAAACAATATTCATGTCACAGATTTCCCAGCTGCAGCTTAACTAGGCTGATTGGCATGGTAAAACAAAAGAAGGTATGATTTGTCTAAAAGCTACTTTTCCTGGTGCCTCCATGGTAGCATATGCATGGATTGTGCGTATCCTGCCATGGATAGGCCCCAGGAAAGGAAAATTACAGAGCGGTAAGTATTACATTTTCAATTTTAGCGCAGTGTTTCTCAGCCTCAGTCCTCAAGTACCCCAAACAGGACATGTTTTGGGAATTTATCTTGGCTAAAATAGCTGTCCAAAATACCAAGCCATTGACAACCAACAAGGCAATCAGTAATTTAGTGATATTATGTAACTGCCCACAGCAAAGCATTAGGCTTCACATCTTCAAAAAAATGCAAGCTTGCTAAAGGCTTGTTTAAAGTTACTGTTATCCTTTTGTCGCATCTCAGTGCCGTTGATCCCTGCTGCCTTTTTTGAAGAAACTTACTTCCTGTCTACATGCACTCCAGCAATGGCCACATGATTTATTTCAAGGTGGATTTCCTCACGGTGACAACAGTGGACCATGACCCTGTAGCCTTTGATAAAATATAATGTTTGTTAGGCCACTTGCAGTCTCTACCAGATGCTCATGTGACAGGATGACAACACAGAAGGACGATTGGGAGACAAGCACAGAGCATTGTCACTCTATAACAGGAAGTGGCTGAACAAAGACCTTCATGACCGGGTCACCAGGGATTTTAATGAAAATTATTTCTGAAATTTATATTAATGATAAAGATTATATGAGAACTTCACTTTGTTCCCCGCCACTCCATTCACCTGTGTGGGCTGAGGACTCTCTCCCTTTTTGTATATGACAGTGCTGGGTGCCTGAACAGCCATTCACAAAGCACCAACAATGTGATGCGGGGGGGTCACATGTTCCTCTATATCCGGAAGTACTTGGTGTATCAGTTCAAAGGCTCAGGCCACGCCAAAGCCAAATGGTCAGCTTGACAACCAGGGAGTTTGCATTTTCAGAAAGGGATTAACATTGGTAGCCTTTAATGACAGGTTTTCTTTTAGATCCAAAGCCCATATTCACGTGGTTATCTAAAGCCCCAAATAAATGATGAGTAGGATACAGTACGTTCTTTTCTCTACATTTTGCTGATGTCCATTTGTGTTGGTCTCTGTGGGACAATCAGCCAAATTCAATACTCTACTGCAGCTGTTTGTTGTATAATAGATTATAGGACAGGGTGGGAAGTGCTCTGAGTTATGGACGGTATAGGAAAATATATAGGGTGTCTGTATGACACCCTCTCAAAATGTGTTATCAGCCAGTTAAAAAAAAAATCCCACACTCTCTCTCCCTGATGCCTTTCACATATGCTGGTAGCTATATTTACTGCTGGGCACTGAATGGTATTCATCAAGTGCTGCACAGTGCAGTAATGCTCTGAGTGCAGGCTGTGTGATCTCATCAGTCTAAGGTGCACAGGGGGTGGGTTGAATGATGCTGGCTGTCATTTCACCTGGAAAACTGAGGACATCTAGTGGTGAAAGGAATTATTGCACGAAACAGCTCAAGACTGAAGGTGAATATTTTGTCAAAAGCTGCCTTTTATTTTTATGATTACAGGGCTATTTATTCAAATTTGTTTTAGCTTGAGTTTAGTTTCTTCAGCGTACATTTTTATTAAAAAATCCAAGTTCATTGCTGCATTAATTCAATTATCCACATCATTCAGAAGTAACACAGAAATATGTATGTATCAGCGACATATGACAGCAGGACTCACAGGTGGCAAACCTCTGCAGAGAAAGCACAGCTTCAACACAGAGCACGGGTCCTTCTCCGCACCATGCTGGAAAGGAGACAGACTTTACTACTCTGGCTGTGGCTGGTTTCTAAAAAAAAAACAAACTGTAAGAATTTGCACACTTTTTGTATTGCTGCAACTGGGATATATTTATTTGATTCCAAAGGAATGTTCAATTAGGCTTTAATACTGACGATAACAAAACAGAATGGGATACTTGATATAACTTTTCAGTGCCAAAATGGCATCTTACAGGGGTTGTAAACCCTCATATTTTTTTCACCTTAATGCATCCTATGCATTAAGGTGAAAAAACTTCTGACACTGAGCAGCCCCCCAACCCCCGTTTTACTCACCTTAGTCTGTTCGTTCCCTAGGCGGAGATCCGCTCTACCTCTCCGTTGTCTCGGTTCTTAATTGGATAGATTGATAGCAGCACAGCCATTGGCTCCTGCTGCTGTCAATCAAATTTATTTTATTTATTTCAGGTACTTGTATAGTGCCGCCAATTTACGCAGCTCTTTTACATATATATTGTACATTCACATCAGTCCCTACCCTCAAGGAGCTTACAACCTAAGGTCCCTAACACGCATTCTCAAATACATATACTAGGGCCAATTTAGACAGGATCCAAATAACCTACCAGCATATCTTTAGAGTGTGGGAGGAAACCAGAGTACCCGGAGGAAACCCACGCAGGCACAGGGAGAACATGCAAACTCTAGGCAGATGGTGTCATGGTTGGGATTCGAACCAGCGACCCTTTTTGCTGCTAGGTGAAAGTGCTAACCACTACACCACTGTGCTGCCCATTCAATCAAATCCAATGACGTGGGCGCTGGGGGGGCGGGGCCGAGTCCTGCATTCTGTGTGAGTGTACACAGAAGCAGGACTCGGGAGCACGCCCGCACGGGTGTCCACCTTAGGAAAGCCTTCTCCAACGTGGGCACTTGATGCAGGGAGGAGCTACCAGTGCCGCCGGGGGACCCCAGAAGTCGAGGATCGGGGCCACTCTGTGCAAAATGAACTGCACAGTGGAGGTAAGTATGACATGTTTGTTATTTAAAAAAAAGAAGGTTTACAACCCCTTTTATACTAACTATGTCATCAAAAAAAAAAACACTTGTGACATTACAGTACTGACTATGAAATCACACTAGTTATTATGGTATGTGAATCTTGACAGACATCAAGCATTTAGCAAGAAATTGCCAGGATAAGGTCCACAAACATGTGAAATGGAACTGAATCCTCCTATCCTTTACAGCTAAGAAAGTTGCAATTTAAGCCCCTGGTTGATCCGCAGTTGCTATGGTGCACATGTGACCAGTTATGACACCGGGCATTTGATGGCTTCATAAGTTTGTTCGAGAGCCAAAGCAACTATGACTATCATTCAGGGCATGCCTTGAATGTAACCATTTTAGGAAGCAGTTAAATCGATGCATTTAGTTCCACTTTAAGGACAGCTGTACTATCGGTACAAGTTGTCCATTAATGGGTGCAGCTGACATGGTCCTATGCTTGCCTTTATCCTTGATCCAGTGATCTTCAGTGTGTGGTCCTGCCTGGAGCCACACAGCCTTGCTTCAGAAAGCATCCCCACTAAGTCCTCTTCACTCTGCACTTGCACAGTGTGGCCTCATTCATTCCTATGGGTAAACTGTACTCTGCTGGATGGCTGAAGGCTGCCATGAATATGGCCCACCATAGAAATGAATGAAATCTTCAGCACGCATTCACAGGATGAAGTGGACCTGGTAGGGATGTTTTCTGAAACTAGCTGTGTGGCTTCAGGCAGAGCTTCACAGTGAAGATCACTGGCAAAAGGAGCAAGGTATTTCTCCAGGTGGCCTGCACATTGGGGAAGATGGGGTGCGCATGCCTTCAAAGTCAACTTGTACCAAAGGTACAGTTGTCCTTTAAGGCAGGAACCAGACTTCTGTGGTGTGTTTCTGCACTGTGTTATGTCATGTGTTTCTGTAAGGTTCGACAATGACCTTTTAACAGACCTGCACCTTTTTTTCTAAACACACTACGACGTACAGAAGGTATTGTGGTGGGCTAAAACAAACTCCATGGTGGTGCATAGGGGATGTGCATTATGGCACATATGCATGTGGTTTATTATGTGTTACCAAAATGTACAGGTGTGGTCTTAATGCCTGCTGTATGCCCACTGAAGCTTCCTTTCCGCCTCATGAAAAAGATGCTCCTCAGACTAACATTTACAAGCTGAGACTAAGTAATGCCTGTGTGTTTTTGACATTAGGTAAAATCAGTGGTGACAAATTACATATCTGTGTACTAAATTGTGAATAATTTTTTAAGGGTGAGCTTGTATTACGTTATAAACACTGTAGGAAATGTGTAATTGCTCATTAGCTCTAAATGGAGTGGGGTGCTTCTGAAACAACAATGGCAATGGTACCCCATTATCTGCCTCAGGAGGCAAAAAAAAAGCTAACTAGAATTCAAGCACAATTTAGAGATGGGGGAATTTTGAGATTGTTTTGGAAGTGGCGACAGGCTGACCCGCTGTCCTGGTTTCATGGACGTGTTCCCAGAATTGTTAGTCCTGTGTTTTGAGATGTCCTCCTTTGGTGCAGTAGCAACAAGTTGGTTCCTGAAGTGCAGTGGAGTACCCCCTACATATGCCCCGCCTTCACTTTGCTGTAGTCCAATCAGGACATCTTTCCAGGTGCTCACTGGGAGCATAGGATACTGCCTGTCAGCTTGGTCTTCTCGTAAGCAGGGGCATATCGGTCTTCCCAGCTTCTTTTTTTGTAGCAGCCCATTGGAAGATTGACCTTTGCCCTTTCTGATAGGTGTAACACTGGTGCTGCTGGAAGACTTTGATTTTTGAGAGCGGGCCGCCATTTTTGGTAATGTAGTCCGAATGTGCCTGCAGGAGACATGAAGATACAATGTAAAAGTGGAAATCTAGTCGACATCTAGTGGTAGAAAGCAATTAGTGCATGGGGACAGCTCTTAAAGTGGATGTAAACCCAATGTCATCCTTTCTAAACTACTGCCATAAGGGTTATCTATAAGGATATACATGGCTCCTGCATGTATCTTTACCTGTCAAATGTCTCCCCTCTGTCTGTTATGAGACCCGAAAAACTGCAGATTCTGTGGGTGGGTCTGTTGTCTAGAGCTCGGTGGGTGGAGTCGTGATGTCAGTAGACTCCCCGCCCACCTCTACACTCCCCTTGTCAATATGCATTTTCTCCTGTGTATTTCTAACACTGAACTTCTGCTATGATCTCTAACATCCAGTGAAAAGACAGGAAAGTAACCACATGACTTCAGCATTCCAAATCATGCTGAGCTGTGGAACAGCCAATCCTTGCAGAGCTGCTGAAGAAAGGAGAGGGGGAGGGAATTAAAAAATACTGCATGTGTCTTTGGCTAGTGCACGAGATGTAAATCACCTGTCAATCACAGCAAGGGGGAGGATTTAACCAAGTTTTTCTCTGTTTGTCAAGTTTTATCTCACTGAACAATAAAAGAGGATTGCTCGGAGTTGGATTAACCCTTTTTGGCAAGACTGGGCTCAAATGATAGGAAATCTTATACTCTATGACACAAAAAAAAAATTCGAGTTTACATCCACTTAAAGGAGAAATAGTATTGCCGCCAGCTGCATTTTTTATTTTCAGGGGAGGGGCTTCCAGCGTCATTTAGCAATTTCCTCCCCAGCCCTACTGTCCCTGGCCTGCCCCTTTCATTCCCTGGATTTTTAATCATGGAAGTTCAGTATACACGTGGGTGTTACCACAGCTTTCTGTTTTCAGGAAGCTATGTAGAGCCTCCCTCTAGCATCTCCCAGCAACCATGGTCTGATTGCATTGCGTAGAGCATTTCTCAACCTTTTTTCAGTCAAGGCACCCTTTAAAATTATGGACAGCTTCGAGGCACCCCATTCTAAAATGTAAAAAGCTATTCTAATAGTCATACATAATGCATCAACATCCACACATGTAGGACACCCAACGCTTGAGGTAATTTATTCTTCCAAATCAAATACACTTTTGCACACTGGTACTGACCAGTATTCCAATGTTTTTCTTCTCCCTCAACTTCTCTACATCAGTCCACTAATGTGAACCCAGCTCTGATGGAGAGGGGAGGGGAGAACTAAATAAGGATGCTGTGCAGACGACCGACATCCTCCTTATCAACCGATGATGTCATTGGTTGTTAGGATGCCAGTGGCTAGAAGGTCGTAATGGTGCACAATGAAAACTTTTGTGTAACTAAAAGGCAGGCTTGATCCACCTGCTGGCTTTTATGCAACTTTTGGGGCAATTTTTAGGCATTTGCCTAGGCAAACCTAAAGAAACCTCAAGGCACCCTGGTTGAAAAAGGCTGGTGTAGAGAATCACAGGAACCTAGTGATTATGTCACTGGGTCTAACATTAGGTATGTAGGAAGGCAAAATATAAGCAGTAGGTACAGTATGTAGGTAGGCAATATATGAGCAGATCAAACTTGAGCTTTAATACAGTTACACAAATAAAAAGTAAGCAATTAAAGTGTGGACATCAAAAATAATAACCTAAAATAAGCCATCACTAAGGCCATATTCATATGGCAGGTTACATCAGCGCATTCTTGCAGCTGGAATGACTAGGGCATGGGACTAGTAGCTGCCATTCAGCCCATTTAACCAGTTGCAGACTTTGCGCATGCTACATACTCCCAAAAAAAGTCATCTTTATACGCAGGGCATGGGTTCAGTCTCTCTCCCCTGCTTCTAGGATCCCCTCCCAGTATACCGTAATTGTCAGCTGTGATAAATCATAGCTGGCATTACAGTATACTCAGAAGAGGTCGGCAGCTCTAGCTGTCAAAAAAGCAATCTGAATCAGTGTTTATAAACAACTTCCCCAGAACACAATTAGGCTGCATTCACGCATGAGTGTTTTCAGCTCGTAAAACGCTCTCAAAAGTTCCAAAACGCCCAACAAGCAAAATCCCATTCATTTAAAAAGCCCCTGTTCACATCTGAGTGTTCTGTCACCTGAAGCTCAAAGTACATGATCTTCTTTTGCGGCAGATTACAGGTGTTTTTTCAGGTTTTTACATTGGTGACTTTTTAACGTGTACAAATTGCGTAAGAACACGTGGTAAAATCGCATGACAGGTGTGAATGCAGCCTTATGTAGAAATACAACATAACATATTGTTACATTTGTATCTTTCTGTTCATTCATCTGCAGAGCAAAAGGATGAACTTAGATCTGCAGATATGGTCAGTTAAAGCAAAATGACAAGTAAAAATTTATATATATATACAACATATATATATATATATATATATATATATATATATATATATATATAAATGTTCCTCTGTTTAACCACTTATTAACCCTACTCTAATCAGCCCTAATGAACTCCTTAGTCTCCTTCTCTCCAACTATTTTTCTGTCCATTTTTATGTTTCTATTATATTAACTATTAATATTTAACCTTTTTTTTTTTTTTTTTTTTTTTTTTTTTTTTTTTTTTTTATTCTTAAGATATAACTTTGAAGGGATTTGTACCGGAATCATAATTTTAGTGTCATTCTAAACGGGACAAATTACAGAAAAAAATGTACACTTTTTATGTGCATTAACATTATTTATTAAACTAACACTGCTCAAAAAAAGTGTGTTTGGTTTAGCTGCGGTTATGAATGGATGTCCAAGCCTGGACGCAGCTGATTGTGGCTGGCTCAGACATCTGTCCCTAATCACTTCTAATCACCAGCTGCAAGAATACGCTGGTTCTTGCAGTTGGAATCTGGTGGCCACGTGTATATCGTCATGTGAAAAACACCTTAAACAATACGTTTACCTTTGGAACATGTTACCTGTTCCAACCATTTTAGGGGTGGAACAGGTAACATGTTCCAGCATCTGGAGTCTTTTCTCTATTTATCCCCCTCCACTTTTACAATTTGAAAACAGGGTGGCAGCTTCATTCATTCAGTGTCCTGTGAACGCATGACTACAAGCACTGTCAGCCATTGCGGCTGGTGGCTTGTAGTTCTCAATGAGCCGCGAGGGCGCTGGTGAGTGCTCTCATAGTCTATTGACCTGCCTACCCGTACAAGGTACGAACAGACAGCTATGCTGAGAGTCTGCAGGAGCCTGAGATTGCACCCGCGATCTGCTGATGGCGGGTGCAATGCTCTGCAGACTCCTAAATAAATAAATCACACTTTTTTACCTGCAAAAAAACGTAAAATGTATTATTAAAGGTGAATTTATCCTTTTAAATAACTTAGGCTTTATCTTTAAAAGGCTGTTCAGCTTCATACCTTTTCAGGTCAGGGTGCTAGAAATGCAACCTCGTTGTTTAACCCAGTGGCGGTCCATAGGGGCCACCCCCGAAGCTATTCTCCATTAAAAAAAAGAAAAAAAATGGTCATTTTAAGAGTGACCAGGCCCATACACACAGCGGTCTATGGGAAGCTTCCCATTTTGCAATCAACTGATTGCAAGCTGGGAAGCCAATTTACCTGTGTTTAGGGAGGGTTCAGGGCGCAAGCGATGCGCCCTGAACACTCCCCACTTTACATTCATTTGTGCCTTTTGGCTCCTTGCGCGTGTTTGTCGGGGACCAGAGGACGATGGGTGGTGCTTTTTGCGGTGTCACTTCCGGTTTCCCAGCCACTCTAAGTCATCACTATGCTGTGTGTGGAGTGGACTGTGCGTGCGGACTGGTTGCAGGGGATGGAGGAACAGGAACAAGCTCCAATAAGGATGGCCACCTATGCACTGCACTTTTGCAGTTCTGATATCAGTCGCTTTGTGATCGGCTGATATCAGAGTACTGGCAGTCTGTCTGTCATGCTGCTGCTCTTCCCCCTCCCGGCAGACTGCTTCAGTGGAACGTCTCTTCTGCACATGCAGTAAATCATGGCATGGCAGCTACTGTGTGGGACTCTGACAGTGTGCATTTCACAGCAACAGGCTGTGTTCTAAAATGTGTCAAAACAGGCATTCAGGCAGTGAAGAAGTTACCAAACATGACTGTATGGGAGGGGGAGAGAGGGAACATGGTCTGTGGGGGAGGATGAGAACATGCCAAGTCCATCACATTACAGGGCTAATTCATCACTTACTCAGGTGCTAATATAACTAATGTGAGTGCTGCTGGATCTCCTCCACCTATAGTGCGCGCTCTGTGCATATTCCCATGGCACACGTTCCTGGAAAAGCTCTCAAGGGATTGGGTGCTGCAGCAACAACCAGCTGGGAACTGGTTCAGGAGTCACAAGGAAAATGTTTGCCAGCGCACCATGGATCAACAAGGAAGCGTTAAGGCGAATTTTTTAATGCATGATCACATCAAAAGAGTAGTGCAACGTTTTGGAGTCACGCAGGACCCCTTTGTCAGGCATGTGATACTTGATGAAGGGGTCCTGTGTGACTCTGAAATGTTGCACTACTCTTTTGATGTGATCATGCATTAAAAAATTAATTTGGACACTTCCTTGTTGATCCATGATGTGCTGGCAAACATTTTCTCTGTGTATAGTGTGTGTGTGTGTGCTTTGTGTATAATGTACAATGTGTTCTCTGTGTATAGTGTGTCTGGGTACTGGGAGCCGTGACAGCAGAGGATGGGCAGATAAGGACCTGGAGGGGTTTGCTCTCCCCCAAAAAATTATCACCAGCCATCGCTGGTATAACCATAATGTGATTCTGCTTTATTAAATGATTAAAAGAAGAAAGTTACCGAATCTTTGTGGCAGTGGTGGGATGGAGAAATATTTCTTCATCTGTTCCAATGACCTTGGCTTCTGAGGAGTTTGTCACAGCTGGGAGAAAGATTTCTCCTTTCATACTCGCTGTCCTATCCTTGTCTCTGCGACTCCCTGCACAATTTTCTCTGTTCAAAGGTGCTGAAGATGTGTTCTGCCTCCACCGCACATAATTTCCTTGAGCTGTTACTGAGACAATCAAATTAGTGGCAATTATGAAAAGAATATGCAAAGTAATTGGATATATGAATCTCGTTTTCATATTCTGGCTGTCAACAGTTCTTAGTAAAAACAGTTTAAAGGTTTGCTATAGCCAAAAATATTGTATACCAGTAACTGTATGTGGTGCCCTGTACAGGAAAGCATGCTTTTACAGGCAGGGTGCATGTATGTGTTTTACTTTAGGAGAGCTTAATACAGCGAATAAAATAAATATTGAACATGTCGCCATTTTTCTAGGTAAATATATTTCAAAAAGTGCTATTGACATGAAATTTTGCCCACGTGTCAGTAACAACCCATGCAATCCATACATACAAAGAAACCAAAACAAATAAGTTCAGAAATTAAGTTTTGTGTAATAAAATGGAATGACACAGGGAAAACGTATTGAACATATGAAGAAAGGGAGGTGCAAAAAGGCATGGAAAGCCAAGACACCCACTAAAATCTGTCAGTAATTAGAAACCCTTCCCACTTGTCAGTGCAAATTATTATCAGCTGGTGAAGTCTCAACTGATGGTCTATAAAAAGGTGTCTCATTACCAACATGTCACACAATAAACATCTCATGATGGGTAAAAGCAAAGAGCCCTCTCAAGACCTTTGCAACCTTTTGTTGCAAAACATACTGATGGCATTGGTTACAGAAGGATTTCTAAATTTCTGACTATTCTAGTGAGCACTGTTTGGGCCATAATCCTGGAAGTGGAAAGAACATAATTTCACCATAAACAGCCAGGTGCTCCTCGCAAGATTTCTCTGACAGAGGAGTAAAAAGAATTATCAGAAGAGTTGTGCAAGAGCCAAGGACCACTTGTGGAGAGCTTCAGAAAGACCTGGAATTAGCAGGTACAATTTTTTCAAAGGAAACAATAAGTAATGCACTCAACCGCCATGGCCTGTATGCACGCTCACCACGCAAGACTCTATTGCTGATGAAAAAGCATGTTAAAGCTCGTTTAAAGTTTGCTGCACAACATTTAGACAAGTCTGTGAAATACTGGGAGAATATAGTCTGGACAGGAAGGGGTGGATCATATTTAAATTAGGGGGTTCATGAGTTTACTCAGGCCTAGGGCAGCATAAAACCTAAACACACCACTGATGGTGTGGAGCTGTTTTTTAGCATACTGTACTGGCAAACTTCATGTCATTGAAGGAAGGATGAATGGGAAAATGTACCAAGACGTTCTTGATAAAAATCTGCTGCCATCTACCAAGATGATGAAGATGAAACGAGGGTGGACATTCAGCAAGACAATGATCCCAAATACAAAGCCAAGGAAACTTTTAAACACCTGACTTGAATCCAATAGAAAATCTATGGAGAGAACTAAAGATCCAGGAGGCGTCTTGATGCAGTCATTACCAACAAAGGATTTTTTACGAAGTATTAAATACATTTCAGTTAGCGTGTTCAATACATTTTCCCTATGTCATTCCATTTTATTACATATAACTTAATTTCTGAACTTATTTGTTTTGGTTTCTTTGTATGTATGGGTTGTGGTGGTGAAAATCTCATGTCGATAGCACCTTTAGAAATATATTTACCTAGAAAAATGGTGACCTGTTCAATACTTATAGATATATTCTTACACTTTTTCATGTCCTCACTGACCTGATCCAGTTCCCCCCTGGAGCCTGTGTACTGACAGGAAGTGGGGTGATGCTAAGTCTGGGTGCCATTTTAAAGTGGCACTGGGGACAATTAGGCACTGTCCCTTTGCTGTTTACAACAGGGCTTAGGACTCATTTGGTAAAGTTGTATTAATAAACCCATATCTGCATTAATTTGTGTCTTTTAAATCTTCCTGGAGTTCAACTTTAGGAAGGCTCTACTGTGTTTTGACTTGTAGTAATGATAGTTTTCTTACCAGATCCATACAGATTGCTCAGAACTTCCATATCATTGGGTGCTACAGGTGGAGCAGATCCGCTTATTCCCACAGATAGGGGAGATAGATCATGCCTTACAACTGCCCCTGCCAGCACAGAGCTTGCAGTATCCCTTTCCAGGGGTGAGTCTCCGGCCCACAGGCTTCCAGAGCTAAACAAGAAAATGTAAATGGATATATTTTTGTCAAGAGAACAAGTGTGTGTTTGTTCCATGTTCTTAGAAATCCACCAAGAAAGAAATGTATTGAATGGGTCTCTTACCTGGAAATCTTTCCATCGCTGTACAAAGCTGTAAAAGGGCCATTCACTATAAATACAATAAAAGTACAATGTCATCAAAAGTATCTAAATACATTTCACAGAACAAATGGCCAATTCTGGAGAAAAGACACGTGGAAATTAAATGGGTACAGGTTGTTCAAATAACCAACCAGATTATCATTAGCTTTTAAATGCAAGTTTGAGAATGGATTCAGGCATCTGACTGGTTGTTTTGAGCAACCAATGTCTTTCCTGCTCCAGGCTTTTTGAGTGGCGCTTAGAAGGATAAAGTGTGAGTCGAAAACTCTAGTTTTTCTAGTGTTGGAGGAAGTGTGGAAGGATGTCAGGTTTTACTGCTGTCGGGGGTTTCAACAAATATTTTACTTTAATTCCTGTCCCTGCTGGTAACAGTTTCACCAGATAAGGTGTGAGGGGAAAGTCTGCAACATGGACATAGACAAATAAAAACCTGACATGGGTTCTAGCCTTTCCCACTCTTTTTTTTATATCCATCCGCATTGCTATTGGGGAGTTCCCCCTCACTTTCTGACTGCTAAACTGTTGTCAGTAGCACAGGAAGTAAAGGCGAAAGTTAATGGAACCCCGGATAGCAGTAAACACCTGACAGTGGTTCTAACCTTTCCCTACTTCATTCAAAGCTAAAGGAAAAAAATATGGCTAAATAAACACTAACTTTGTAGCAACAACCAAAAACTGAAATTGCCTGGTGCTACAGGATTCTTTTTTCCATACCACAGACTATCATACCCACCTGACTTGTGCACTCCGTCTCCAGACTCATACCCATGCAATGAAATATTAGATACGTTGGTGTCACTGACATCTTGCGGGATGATGTAGTAATAGCTTGGCTCCGGGGCACCATTTAAAGGAAATCTTTGGGGCACAAGGCTTTTAAATAACGGGAGAGGTCTATTCCAGTGGAATCCTGACAACACAAACCATATAATTAAGAGACATTAAGCCAGAAACATTAGAATTAGCACAATATATTCCCTCTGCACAGGGCATCAGTGACACAGAAGGCATTGAAATGAAAGGACAGCATAAAAACCGGGCAACCAGCATTAAAAAGATCTTAGCATTGTCAATCCTCTTATTTCGCTTTTTAATTTTTTTTTTTTATCGCTACTCACCTTTTAAACGGCTTGTAAACTTGATTGCATTCTGTTCACTGGCATAAGAATGAGACTGGATGCATTTAAAAGAACAGATAGGATTATATACTACAAGGCTATACATAGGAGAGCACATATAATGTAAATGAATACAAGCGTAAAGTGTATCTCTAAGTAAAACCTTGTTGTTAAGTCTTGGATAGTGTGAGGAAGGGTTAGACCCAGGGGCGGATTTCCCAATAGGCACTGTGCCTACAGGCGCCCTTCTTAGAGGGGCGTCCGTCTGTACATGGCTGGATCTAGGGGGTGCTGGTGTGGGCTGCAAGAGAATTGTACAGCAAGAAGAGAGCTGGGAGGAGGTATGAGCTTTCTGTGCTCTCCTCGCTCCTGTCAGTAGAGCGCTCCTCCATACAACAGATTACACAGGGTCCTCTTAGATCACACGGATTGATTACCCGCCGCCCCCTACTCACATTTCCTGGAGATAAGCAGTCCTTGGAGAAGGTAAGAGTCCTCCATACAGCAGATAAGACAGGATCCTCTTGAATCGGATGGTAAACACGGCTTGATTAAGCCATGTGTACCATCCGATTCAAGATGATCCCGTGTTATCTGCTGTATGGAGGAGTGCTGTTATCCCAGCTCTCTCTGTCATCGCTGACACTTCTCCTGTCCGGACTTGCAGCAGGCGTGGGTACCATGTTCATGGGGGGCTGGCCTGGGGGGGCACAGAATGCCTGCACCTCCTCACTACTCCTGTAAAATTGTGGGAGAGGAAGCTTTTTTTTGCTGGGAAAGGAAATGGGGGGGGATGTGTAGAATTGGGGAAGATTTGTGCTAGGAGGGGAGAATTGGGGGGGGGGGGGCAGTGATTTGTGGTAAGAGGATGGATTTGAGGGGATTTGTGCTAGATGGGAAGATTTGTACAAGGAGGGGGATTGGGAGAGAGGATTTGTGTTGGGAGGGGGGATTTGATAGAAAGGATTTGTGCTGGGAGAGGGGATTTGGGAGAGAGGATTTGTGCTGGGGGGGGGGGGGGTTGGGAGAGAGGATTTGTGCTGGGAGGGGGGATTTGTATCAAGAAAAGAAAATTTAGTATTTTTTTTTTGGGAGGGGATGTACTTCAGAATTAGTTTTCTGATGTCTTTGTCTCCATTGGGGAGATTCACCCATCTTTTTGTACGGTTATCCCTAGTCAATGAGAAAGAAAGTAATGTTGTTATTGTCCCCGTAATTTGGGACAACTGTTACTGGGACAGATGTCTAAGAGGGGAATTTCCCTCACTTTGGGAGATTCCCTTTAGTGCCGGTTCACACTAGACGCGGCACGACTTGCAGGTCGCCTCACCGTGGCGACCTGCACACGACTGCCGGGGCGACTTGCAAGACGACTTCTGTATAGAAGTCTATGCAAGTCGCCCCCAAAGTAGTACAGGAACCTTTCTTCTAAGTCGGAGCGTGCCCAAAAAAGGCAGGCAGAGGCCAAAGGGCTAGTCAACAGGATTGTTTGTGGTTGCCCTGTAGCTGCTCACCTTCCACAATGCCCTGTTCTGTACTATGTTTCTTTGTGGTGGCCAATTTGGTAGGGGCAGGGCTTTACTTCCTCAAGTCAGAATCTCAGCAAGGAGGACATTGAGCAGCACAATAGTGACATCTACAAATATCACTTCAAATCTCTAGCAGTCAGAGGCAGCAGTGCCTTAGAACTCACACTGCAGACATACAGTTATAAGGCTGTAGGCACACATGTGCCCAGGCACCTTCACATACAAGGAAGTGCACCATTTATTTAAAGGACGAATTCTATATAAAAAGGTAGTAATTTTTCAGGATACTTCTGAAAATTAACATTTTTAAATGTCTCCTATAACATTTCTGATCCACTTTAAGGATTTTTTCAGCATGATCAAAAAAAGTTCACAGTGACATCTGTCATCATTTCTGATCCTAGGCCACTCGGTGTATAGTTTGGACTTCCATTTTCCACCAGAGGGCCATACCTCCAGAACTCTGCCGTTTCTAATAGGGAGCAAACTTTCTGCTCCACTTAGATCACCTGTCTCTTCCCTTGTATGAAGGCTCTTCTGAGCTGGATAGAAGGTCATATTTGATATTTTTATTTTATTGGAAGTGTCAGTTTTGGCAGTTCCACCTAATTATAAAATACCTTTGATTGATTTCTCTGTTCCTTTTTAACAATTTTTTTACAAGGAAAGAACAAGTTTAACCTGTAGTAAATGTAAAATCTTTTTAGTAGAGTCTGCCTATCCAGAAAGCCGTTCTGCACATCCTGATACTGTAGAATTCAGATACATTAATGCAGGCTAATCTATTACATTTTAGGACATACCACTCTCGGAATAACTCACCTTGGTGCTGATGACTTCTCCATTGGAATCGAACACCAGATAGATAACAGACACCTTTGTAGAGACACAAATAAAATACATTTGGATGAGCTATTTATATGCACACATTTAGGGGTTGATTTACTAAAGGCAAAGAAACTGTGCACATTGCAAAGTGCAGTTGCTCCAAAGCTTAGTAAATGAGCAGAAGCACTGCTGACACCATCATCCAATCATGTGCAAGCAAAAATGCAGTTTTATTTTCCTTGCACATGATTGGATATTCTTTGCATAGGGAATCTTTACCTCATTTACTAAGCTCTGGACCAACTGCGTTTTGCAAAGTGCACAGTCTAGTTGCCCTTAGTAAGTCAACCCCTTGAGGTCCATGCACACTGGGCTTAAATAATCGCTGCTTCTACAAGAGCTTTACGTTTTGTTTTTTTTCTCCTGCCTGTAGAAGCAGCTCAATGTTATCCTATGTGTCCATGCACATTAGAGCTTTAAGAGGCATACAATGGAACCTCGGATTGCGAGTAATGCGGTTTACGAGCGTTTCGCAATATGAGCTATTTAAAAGGAAAAAAAATCCTGACTCTCTTTGCGATCATTGTCTCGCAAGACGAGCAGGATCCAAGCCCTGGGCCAGGGGTGCGGGGGCACCGGTGACACTTGCTTCCATAAGTGGAACGGATTATCTGAGCTTTCATTATTTCTTATGGGGAAACTCGCTTTGATATACGAGTGCATTGGATTACAAGCATTCTTCTGGAACAAATTATGCTTGTAATCCAAGGTATTACTGTATATCAAGAGGAGAGTATAGAGGCAAAAAAAAAAAAAACCCCATCACAAGTGTGTTTTTGCGAGAAGTTTTCAGGCAGAAAAAAAATGCAAAACTCTCATAAACGCGCCTAAACTCACATTTAAGTTTCAAGTGTAGATCGATTATAGTGTAAAAATGAGCAGTGGGGAATGTTTTGGGAAAAAAACGCTTATAAAAGCAAATGCTCATAAGGTCTCAAACTCTTGGGCAATAGGAGCCACTATGAGTATTTGTTATTCTTTTTGCCAGTGGGTTCTGGCCTATTTTCTGCCCCTAGTGTCCATGGACCCATAAGATAAACATTTAGGTGTTGCTGGCTGTGTATGGATGTTCCTATCATTTGCGTTTGCATTTGAGTACTGTGATATGAAGGGGATTGGCCATCTACATTTATATTGGGTTGATTCGAGACATAAATACACTTGAGACAGGTGTAAATCTTGGGCATTTGCCCCCCAGACAGTACAAATACAGTAGGACATGTTGAACCAGTGGCCTTAACTGGACATACTGCACCAATTAATGGAAGCATGACCCGCAGTCACTGACACACGCTGGGCAATAAAGAGCTAATGACCTGAGATCATAGATTCTAGCAGAGTGGAGTCTTTTAGAACCACCTTCCTTTGTAGTTCCGAGATGTCATGTGACCGAATGCCACACTAAAAGCTGATTCTGGAATTTGTGAAAAGGTGTGCCACAATAAACAATGTCCATTAGGAACACCCACCTTTCATCACGACCACCAATTACTGCAGCACCATGGCACATTTTCTTTAGGCCACAGAAATCTGTTCCCACCATGAAATAATTATTTGGTTGTGTTTGCCCCTTAGGCCAAAGGTTTCCGGTCCTCTCTAGTAATGGGAGTGCCCAGCTGATTACAGAAATTTCACACACCAGGTAAACTGTCTAAAATAGGGTTTGTGGTTTTGAGGTGGAGATTTAACCACTTAAGCAACGGAAGGTTTACCCCCTTCATGACTAGGCCATTTTTTCCGATACGGCACTGCATTACTTTAACTGACAATTGTGCGGTCATGCGACGCTGTACCCAAAAAGAAAAATTGATGTCCTTTTTTTCCCCACAAATAGAGCTTTCTTTTTGTGGTATTAGATCACCTCTGCAGTTTTTATTTTTTTGTGCTATAAACCAAAAAAAAAAATTTTTATTTTTTTCAAAACTGTCGCTATTTTTTACTTTCTGCTATAAAACATAGCCAATTAAAAAATTGAATCAATTTAGGCCAATATGTATTCTGCTACATGTTTTTGGTAAAAAAAATCCCAATCGTATATTGATTGGTTTGCACAAAAGTTATAGCGTCTACAAATGATGGGTTATTTTTATGGAATTTTTATTTATTTTTTTACTAGTAATGGTGGCGATCAGTGATTTTTAGCGGGACTGCGACATTGTGGTTGACAAATCGGACACATAACTGACATTTTTTACACTTTTTTGGGGACCAGTGCTAAAAAATATGCACTGTTACTGTACTAATGACACTGGCAGGGAAGGGGTTAACATCAGGGGCGATCAAAGGGTTAAGTGTGTCCCTAGGGGGTGCTTGCTAACTGTGTGGGGATTGCTCTGACTGGGAGAACAGAGATCCATGTTCCTGCTTAGCAGGAACACAAGATCTCTATGTTCTCCCCTGTCAGAACTATGATCTGCCTTGTTTACATTGCGTCCGCCGGAACCGCTGATTGGCTCCCCCTCTGTCCAATCAGTGTGTGCGCGCACCCCCAGGAGCCTACTGCACGAAGCGAAATACAAGTGCGTTGTTTCACGCAGCCTGTCCGCCTTGCCGCAGTAAATGTGCGGAAGGCAGTCTGGAAGTGGTTAAAGTGGACCTGTGCCCAGACTACGGACATTACAGAATCTACAAAATTCTTAACAAGCCACTTTAAGCAAATTATCCCTAACCTATCTTGACGCTTGTACTGTGAAATAATTTGTTAAAGATCCCCAAAGATCAGCACACTGACCCTAACGTTGCTTTCTGTTGGTTTCTAATGTGGGGTACACACTATAAGAAAATCAGGCGAACGGTCGCACGGTGCGCTCTGTGATCAGCCGAGTCTATGAGACTTGGCTGATCACAGATCCGAGTAAGTGGTCGATCACGGCCCCTTACCACGTGATCAGCTGTCAGCCAATGATGGCTGATCACGTGATGTAAACAGAAGCTCGGTAATCGGTAATTTTTTTTCCTCTCGCTGTCGGCGTAAGGGGAAAAAAAAGCCGATCACCGGCTTCTGTCAGAGGAACATCAGTCCCTCACTCATAAAGCCACAGCTGTGCCCACCAATGTCACCTACCAGTGCCCACTGTGCCACCCACCAGTGCCCACAGTGCCACCTACCAGTGCCCACAGTGCCACCTACCAGTGCCCAAAGTGCCACCCATCAATGCCCACCAGTGCTGCCAATCAATGCCCATCATTGTCTAATAATCAGTGCCACAGATCAATGCTGCCTATCAGTGTCACCTACCAGTGCCACCTATCAGTGCCCATCAGTGCCCCCCATCATGGCTGCCTCATCAGTGCCACCTATCAGTGCCCATTAGTGGCCATCAGTGCAGCCTCATCAGCGCACATCGGTGAAGGAGAAAAATTACCTGTTTTCAAAATTTTATAACAAACTATGATACAGTTTTGTTTGTTTTTTTCAAAATTTCGGTCCCTTTTTGTTTTATTTAGCAAAAAATAAAAAACCCAGCAGCAATTAAATACCACCAAAAGAAAGCTCTATTTGTGTGAAAAAAAAGGAATTTGGGTAAACTGTAGCATGACCGCGCAATTGTCATTCAAAGAGTGACAGCGCTGAAAGCTGAAAATTGGTCTGGGCAGGAAGGAGGTTTAAGTGCCCAGTAAGCAAGTGGTTAAAGACAGAGCAATCACACGAAGAAGGGCATATATGAGTAGATCCTTCCCATGACATGGCCCTCTGATTCCTCCTGTATTGAATTGTATTGTACTTGTACTGTCTGCCCTAATGTTGTAAAGCGCTGCGTAAACTGTCGGCGCTATATAAATCCTGTATAATAATAATAATAATAATAATAATGACATTCTTTTTATTCAGTAAGCAATAGTGTGGTAGGGGAAATACACAGATACTCCACAGAAATAAGCTACAAAGTCACATTATGGTTGAGTAAGGCCCCTTTCAGGTAGCCACACACAGAGCGATTAGCTGAGAATTCGGGACCGATGTCAGAGCCTGGACACAGCTGACTACGTCTAGGCTCAGACATCTGTCCTGCAACCGCAAATAATCTGTCCGAGGCTACATGCGATCAGCAGCAGCCGCCGTCAGCTCGCCATTAGTTTAAATAGGCTGAGTGGCTGATGCTAATCGCATAACTCGGTCATTTCTGCTGCAGGAATCCACAGATTCTTGCCGCAGGAATCCGGAAACAACGCAACAAACCACTCGCATGAAAGGGGCCTTAATGCACGAATTTTCATAAGTTGACAAATGCTGCGCTATAGTGACTTTATCAAACATATATATTTGCATGGTTAATACTTGCATCCCTTGCCACCCATGGTGCTTATCCCTGCTGTCTTCACAGGCCTCTGGCTAAAAAGTCTTTAGTATACCTGGCCCCCCTCTGAAGGTGTGATTTCTTCTTTTGACCTCTATGTCACTTTGGTGGTTATGGAGAGTGCAAAATCTGGGGCAGCTCTGCATAGAAACCAATCAGCTTCCAGTTTTTTTTTTTTGTCAAAGCTTCATTGAACAAGCTGAAGTTATAAGTTGATTGGCTACCATGCACAGCTGTACCTGATTCTGAGTGCACCAGTTTAAGTAAATCTCCCCCTGGGCCCTCGTTCACACTGGTCCGATTTGTCAGGTCAAATTGCATGACAAGTCTCAGCCTATTGCGCAACACAGATTTGCAAAAGTAGTTCCTGCACTACTTTTGCCGATTTCGGGTGCGAATTCAATAGACATCTGTGCATTAAACTGCACAGATGTCTTTCAAGTAGCACCAAAAGTTGCATGGACATGCAGCTTTGAAATTGTGCGGCTTCAGATGAAGTCGCACGATTTCAAAGCCATATTCAATGTGAACGAGGGCTAAATGTCACTTTTGGACACAATAATGTATCGGTCAGAAGAAACAACCACAGAGCCCAGCGTGAGACCAGGAAATTCGGAATTGCCAGATAAGGAACCTATTTCAGCAAGTGGACCTTTTGAAGACAGAAGAATGTACAGCTAGTGAAGACAGAATTAAAAAAAAAAAAAAAAGTCACTTTAAACACTTGCCAACCATGCTATAGCTAGCTGAATGACAGCTACAGCATGGTCAGCTAGTTCCAGGAGGCCGTCATATGATCCGGAGGACACTGCTGATCACAGATTGAGCTGAAGAGCCACTCAGTGGCTCTTTACCACGTGATCAGCTGTGTCCAATCACAGCTAATCATGGATGCAAATAAAAGCAGTTATTGGCACTCCTTTCCTCATGCTGACAGCATGAGAGGAGAAGAGAGCCAATAACCAGCTTCTCTAAAAGGGACATCTACGCTGATAACCAGGGCACTGATTATCAGTGCAGTCCCAACAGTGCCCACCAGTGCTGCCAATCAGTGGCTCCTCATCAGTGCCACCTACCAGTTCCCATCATTACTGCCTATCAGTGCCTACTCATCAGACTGCATACATACAGGACATTATTGTGTGTTGTAGTAGTGTGCTATAGAAATATTGGTTTTAATACAGGTTATCACACAAATGTGTGAGTCTAAAAGTTCAGTAGACCCAAAACTGATAATTCAATGTTTGGTAGATGCCTGAAAAATTCAGCCCTCTGGCAGTCGTTTCTATCTCTCGGGGACTGTATTGGTGAGATCTCCTCATTATGATGGGTTCCCAAGATCTCTGCTGGATTTTTAGTATTTTTTTCGGGAGAAGACTCAGGAGTCATGGCAGGCAGGTCTCAACAATGAAGGAGTATCCATGACATGTAAGAAGCCAGGGGCTTACTCAGCCTACCAGGCTCAACTTACAACTAAAAAAAAAAAAAGTTGGTGGACTAAACCTTTAAGGCCTCTCACACATGGTACTGATATTTGAGCCTCTCCTCTGCTTTTTTGGATGTAATTTCAGGTGTTTGTTTTGCGCAAATTCACGTGTATTTATTTATGTGCACATTTGCATGTATATGCGTGCTTGTGCACACAATACCTTCCTTGGGAAAATACATTCATATTTATGCTCATATGCGCGTATTTGCAAGCAAGGCGCAAAATACTGATGGGGAGTGAAGATTTTCCCATTTTTTTTTTTTTTTAACTGAGAAATACTTGGTACTTGTCTACGCACCTGTGTGCACAGGCACATTGTAAATAATTGGGTTTCATTTTAGCTCCGTAAAAAACCCCAAAAAACTCTGTACTGAGATTTTTCAAGCTGCTGTGTGCAAGAGGCCTAGGACTCTCTGGGGCTGATTCTTGAAAACTAAAGAAGCACTGAACTGGAGTTGTAACAGATGTCTTGTTTGCCATTGGCTATTGACGTTGGGAACACCCAACAATTTTGGGCTCATTATCTCCTCCATTTTTCAAGAACGAGCCCCACATGTCCAGTGTTCATTTCGTCGACTAAAACGGAGCCAGACGACGCGCTGACGTCACCCCCAAGCGAGTTGCTTCCCAGTAGGACGGGTTTGTCCGAGCTCCGGTGGCCACGGAGCCGGACTTAAGGCTGTTTATCCATCTGACACTTTGTAAGTGTATATCTGTTTTTTATCTATTTTAATAAAATGTAAAGTGGTTTTACACTATGTGAGCCCCTTTTTATTTTATGGTATCAATGCCCTGGGTTGTTGGAGTGGCTGCTGACGAGATGACCCCTGGTGGACACCACTGCTAATCCCCATTCTGGCTTTAAAAGATCTCTGCTTGCTGTGATCCTCTGTAGTGGGGGGTCATGGCCTTCTGGTAAGGAGTAACCCCTTCAATACCTGGTGGTGGACCCTTCCTCGTTATCACTGATCTTCATTGCTTACCACTTGGATTTTTTTTTTTTTTTTTTTTATTTTCTGTTGGTGATTCGGACGCTTTACAACACTTCATTGATGGTTTTTTCTTTGGACTTTTTATAACACTCAATTGAGGTTTTAATTTATGGACTTTTTTTCTTTACTACTAAAGTTCTGCACATTGATTTATTTATAATTCCCATACAAATTTTTTCTTCACTGTAAATTATTTATTGTGTTCCACTAGCATTAGCGCAACCTCTTATTTTTTTTTATGCTTTTTTACAATTGATGTTTTTGTGAGGATTGCTGCTTTTCACTGTAATTCATTTTTGTACTTGGTTTTTAGCGCAGTTTCTTTCATTATTTTCTCGTCGACTAAAACCGACTAAAACATTTTAGTCGACTAAAATACGACTAAAACAATTGAGATGACTAAAATACGACTAAAACTAAAATTTAATTTTAGTCAAAAGACTAAAACTAAATTGAAATTTGACGTCAAAATTAACACTGGTCTGTAGTGCATGTTCATACCTTAATACCATAAATAATAACATATTAGATTTTTTATTCCAGCTGTATATAATGAGTTTGGAAATTGTAGAGAAATGCTTAAATAATGCATTACAATTTCACTCTGTCCACTAGATTTTCGATGATTAAGATGTTTTAGCCGACTAAAGTATACTGGAGATTTAGTCGACTAAATAGGACTAAAACTAAAACAATTGCAGAAGACTAAAATGGGACTAAAACTAAAATGCCATTTTAGTCCTAAGACTAAAACTAAATCGAAATTTGCTGCCAAAATTAACACTGCACATGTCCAAATAAGCTAGAAGTGGAAATAGGTGCATTTTAGGACTAAAAATGTTATACATTTATCTTTTGATGGGTGTCTGTGGATCACTGCCTGAGTCTTTGAGATAACAGATTCCAGGACATCTTGTTTTTGTTTCTTTTATCAACTATATGATCAGACTAAGGTCATACAAGGTTAAAAAGAGTGGGAGGGAGTCATCTCACTCCTAGGCTTGAATAACCAGGTTATGTATATAGGAACACTAACACTTATGTATATGGCTAACAGTATGTGGACCACCCTCCACATGGGCGTTTACAGTGAATAGTACTGTTAATACTACAAAATACAAAGATATTTTAGACAATTATGCAATTTGGGTAAGACCCTTCATAGTTTCAGGATGGTTTTACCCCTGTGCACAAAGCCAATATATGGTTTGGTGTGAAGGAACTGTACAAAGAGCTGGACTCTATTAAACCCATTTGGGATGAACTGGAATGACAATTGCAGGTTTACTGTTGTGGGTTTAGAACACTTTAAGGTGAATCCCTCGGCAAAACCTATTTTTTGGCTAGAATAATGAAGGGTTAGACTATCTGCCAGGTTTTAATTGCTGTCTGTGTCACAGTAAAGAATCTTCCAGTGGGGACACTTTTTCAGAACTGAGCCCTGGTTCACACTGATGCCGTGTGATTTCTATGAATTTTCAAGTGCAACTTCAGGAGCAGTTGCGGTGTCATTCTGATTTTACACAGCTGGGATTTCTGCTTTGGCTAATTTTGTGACATTTGTAATAGGTGTATCTCGCACTAAAATCGCATTGCATATGAACACCTATACATTTTCACTGACATTTCTGTCTATGGGGCTCAAACATGCACAGGACTCTTTTGGAAATCGCATCATGTTTGCAGCGCATAGGTGTGAACAACCTCCATAGAAAGTCATGTTATATCACTTGACATGCAAATCTGTGCATCCTGGAATGTATCAGAAGCGCATCAGATTCGCAACAGTGTGAACCAGGGCTGAGAGGGGAATTCTTCTTACTTTGGGAGAATTCCTCTAAGGCTGAGTTCACGTGTGCGGCCGAGAGTTTGTGCCTGGGGTCCAGGGCATGTCTGTTTACCGGTTCAGGTCCGAATTTTTACCTGAATTCACACCTGAACCAGACCCAAACACGCACAGGGCCTGTTTGCAATCTGGTCCGCGGCCACCCTGGACTTGTGTGAACCGGCTCCATTGAGACCCGGATCCAATTCACATATATGTGAACCCACTTTCTGTTGAGTTTCGGGGACAGGACGTCAGGAGAAATTTCCCCAGCGGTATTAAGAAAAAAACTAGTAGCAGTTTATTCCTTTCCTACTTTTCCAAAACTAAACAAGAACAAAATTGGCTATAAGTATATTTTAAGCAAGAGAGTTATTAGCATGACAGCCAGGCCTATGACAAGATAAAGTGCAATGAGTAAATCATAAAATCAACACTTGTCATGAGTCGCCATCTTGTGCCCAAACTCAAGACTTTTTATTTCAGGAACTACAGTAGGCAATAAGATGATCCCAAGCATAAAAAAATAGTCTCAGACTGTGAAGATGACAGGTTAATCTGATTAATCTGAATATAATTTACATTTGGTTGTGTATTTAAAGTGCATTTAAACCCTAAAATGTAACATTTTTTTCTTTGCTTCTTTTTGTTCTTGTAAATATATACTTTCTTTTTTTTTTTAATAAAATCCCTGTTTTTGATGCGCTTTAGTATGCAGTTTTCATGTGTTTTGCGTTTTTTTTTTTCTCTTTGACAATCCGTGAATAGCTGATTGTTAACCACTTCAGCCCCGGAAGAATTTACCCCCTTCCTGACCAGAGCACTTTTTGCGATATAGCACTGCGTCGCTTTAACTGACAAATGCGCGGTCGTGCACCCAAACAAAATTGACGTCCTTTTTTTCCCAAAAATAGAGCTTTCTTTTGGTGGTATTTGATCACCTCTGCAGTTTTTATTTTTTGTGCTGTAAACAAAAAAAGAGCGACAATTTTGAAAAAAAAGCAATATTTTTTACTTTTTGCTATAATAAATATCCCCAAAAAATATATTAAAAAAAAAACACATTTCTTTCTCAGTTTAGGCCGATTTTTTTTTTTTTTTTTTTTACCAAAAAAAGAATACATAAGGAATCACAATAAGCGTATATTGATTGCTTTGCGCAAAAGTTATAGCGTCTACAAAATAGGGGATAGAGTTATGGCATTTATATTATAATTTTTTTTTATTAGTAATGGCGGTGATCTGCGTTTTTTTAAAAATTTTTTATCATGACTGCGACATTGCGGCGGACACATTGGACATTTTTTACACTATTTTGGGACCAGTGACATTTATACAGCGATCAGTGCTATAAAAATGCACTGGTTACTGTGTAAATGACACTGGCAGCGAAGGGGTTAAACACTAGGGGGCGATCAAGGGGTTAAATGTGTCCTAGGGAGTGATTCTAACTGTGGGGGATGGGCTCACTACAACATGACAGAGATTACTGCTCCCGATGACAGGGAGTAGTATATCCCTGTCATGTTGCTAGGCAAAACAGGGAAATGCCTTGTTTACATAGGCATCTCCCCGTTCTGCAGCTCCGTGTCACAATCACGGGCCACCGGCGGACACAGAGTCCGCGGGCACACTCACGGAGTACGCGGCGGGCATGCGCCCACTAAGCCACGTCTTAAAGGGGACGTACAGGTACGCCCTTTTGCCTAACCGTGCCATCACACATCGTCGTGCGCTGGTCGGCAAGTGGTTAAGCAGTGGGCTGGGAAGACAGCCGCCACGTCCCCAACAACCGATGAGTCATCAGCTGTCAGGGGGATTACCCCTTGAAAGCTGAAAGTTAAAGAAAAATAAAGAAGAATTGGGGGAAAACCTGACGTGGGGTCCCCCCCCAATCCATATTCTTTGGGTCTGGTATGTATTTTGAGGGGAACTCCACACCAAAAAGAAGAAAAAAAATGGTGTGGGGTCCCCCCCAAAAACCATACCAGACCCTTATCTGAGCATGCAGCCCAGCAGGTGAGGAAAGGGAGGGGACAAACGAGTGCCCCCCCCCATGAACCATACCAGGCCACCCTTTCCAAAAACGCATAGATGTGAATGTGTACTATAGGAAACCATGGTAAATGGACTGTAGTGCGTGTTTGCAAACTGTAAAACACACTAAAAAACGCATAGGTGTTAACCTAGTCTTAGTGAGAAGACAATGCTCCAGTGGTATAGTTTCAAAAAAGAACTCTAATCTGTATTGCACACTTTGCATTGCACCTTAGAAACTGATGTTAATTTCTAGCTGAACACTTATCTTGTTAATGGACGCTGATTTGATGTATTGACGGACTGAGATATATTTTTTTAAATTATATTTATTGAATGCTCCAGTGTAATCCCAAATAGTGTTATTGGCCCTGCCCAGATCACGTTATGGACATCAGGAGAGGAGGTGTTCTATAGTCCCTGTCTTAAGGTAACAACACTGCTCCTCCATAATTCATTGAATAAATGTCACCCTATGATAGGAAATGTGTTACAGGAGGGAACACTAGGTAAAAATAAAGAAAAACAAGGCTAAAAAGCCCCCCCCCCCCAAAAAAAAAAGAAAACAAATGCAGCCACCACATCTAAGGACTGGTAAGCTGCATTATATTACATTTTTTGTTCTTGGGTTTAGATACATGATGCATGGAATAAGACTAGCGGCTAGGGATGAGCTGAACACCCCCCGTTCGGTTTGCACCAGAACATGCGAACAGGAAAAAAGTTTGTTCGAACACCGTTAAAGTCTATGGGACACGAACATGAATAATCAAAAGTGCTAATTTTAAAGGCTTTTTTGCAAGTTATTGTCATAAAAAGAGTTTGGGGACCTGGGTCCTGCCCCAGGGGACATGGACCAATGCAAAAAAAAAGTTTTAAAAACGGACGTTTTTTCGGAAGCAGTGATTTTAATAATGCTTAAAGTGAAACAATAAAAGTGTAATATCCCTTTAAATTTCGTAGCTGGGGGGTGTCTATAGTATGCTTGTAAAGGGGCGCATGTTTCCCGTGTTTAGAACAGTCTGACAGCAAAATGACATTTCAAAGGAAAAAAAGTAATTTAAAACTACTCGTGGCTATTAATGCATTGCCGGTCCGACAATACACATAGAAGTTCATTGATAAAAACGGCATGGGAATTCCCCACAGGGGAACCCCTAACCAAAATTAAAAAAAAAAAAATGACGTGGGGGGTCCCCCTAAATTCCATGGCATGGAGGAAGGCTCCCGATGTGACGCTTCTCCTCTTCTGACGGTTCTTAAATAACGGGGGGCGGGGCCACCCGGTGACACCGCCCCCCTCTGACGCACGGTGACTTGACGGGACTTCCCTGTGACTTCACGCCGTGGATGCGGTGCGGCCCGAGGAGAAGAAGGGAAGAAGAGGCCGCGAAGGAGATGCTGGACGAGAACACTGGAGGAAGAACCATAAGAACCAGAAGAAGAAGAAGAAGAAGATGAAGGAAGATAGAAGAAAGAAGAAAGAAGAAAGAAGAAGCATTTAAATAAAGGAATGGTCAAAAACTGTCTCTTGTCATTTTTAACATTTTTGACAGTTTTTTTAGTGAAATGGTAGGGGTACTTTTGTACACCCTTACCATTTCACACAGGGGGGAGGGCCGGGATCTGGGGGTCCCCTTGTTAAAGGGGGCTTCCAGATTCCAAAAAGCCCCCCGCCCGCAGACCCCCACAACCACCGGCCAGGGTTGTGGGGATGAGGCCCTTGTCCTCATCAACATGGGGACAAGGTGTTTTGGGGGGCTACCCCAAAGCACCCTCTCAATGTTCAGGGCATGTGGCCTGGTACGGTTCAGGAGGGGGGGCGCTCTCTCGTCCCCCCTCTTTTCCTGCGGCCTGCCAGGTTGCGTGCTCGGATAAGGGTCTGGTATGGATTTTTGGGGGGACCCCACGCCGTTTTTTTTTTAATTTTGGCGCGGGGTTCCCCTTAATAGCCATACCAGACCTGAGGGGTCTGGTATGGAATTTAGGGGGACCCCCCACGTCATTTTTTTTTAAAAAATTTTGGCTGGGGTTCCCCTTAATATCCATACCAGACCTGAAGGGCCTGGTATGGAATTTAGGGGGAACCCCCACGTCATTTTTTTATTTTTTATTTTGGCCGGGGTTCCCCTTAATATCCATACCAGACCTGAAGGTCCTGGTATGGAATTGAGGGGGACCCCCAACGTCATTTTTTTTTTTTTTAACTTTGGTTCGGGGTTCCCCTGTGGGGAATTCCCATGCCGTTTTTATCAATGAACTTCTATGTGTATTGTCGGACCGGCAATGCATTAATAGCCGTGAGTAGTTTTAAATGACTTTTTTTCCTTTGAAATGTCATTTTGCTGTCAGACTGTTCTAAACACGGGAAACATGCGCCCCTTTACAGACATACTATAGACACCCCCCAGGTACGAAATTTAAAGGGATATTATACTTTTATTGTTTCACTTTAAGCATTATTAAAATCACTGCTCCCGAAAAAACGGCCATTTTTAAAACTTTTTTTTGCATTGATACATGTCCCCTGGGGCAGGACCCAGGTCCCCAAATATTTTTTATGACAATACCATGCATATAAGCCTTTAAAATTAGCACTTTCGATATCTCCCATAGACTTTTAAAGGGTGTTCCGCGGCATTCGAATTTGCCGCGAACACCCCACATTCTTTGCTGTTCGGCGAACTTGCGAACAGCCGATGTTTGAGTCAAGCATGAGTTTGACTTGAACTCGAAGCTCATCCCTACTAGCGACCCACAGGAAAGTATAAACCAAATGACATTGACACATACCTTCTTTATATTCAGATCTTGGAGCAGTGGCTCGCTTCGCTTTTTAGACAAGGTAGCTTTATTTTGTTTACATCCTTTTCCAGTTTTTTTTGGCTTCTCTAAAGAACTTTGTTTCACCTGGCAAAACAAATATATATAAGCAATCACCATATACACATCTGTGTCCCACTGCCAGGCACATAAGCAGTTCTGGTAAAGCTGAACTTCAGACACAAAGGGGTTGATTTACTAAAGGCGAATAGACGGTGCAGTTGCTCCAGAGCTTAGTAAATGAGGTAACAAGAAAGGAAAGATGGTGCAAGGATTGGGACATCCACACTGTAATTAGAAAAAAAGCATACACTGAGTAATGATCATAAAAATCCTGAATAGGAAATTAGATATAGAAATTATGTATATACATTGGATTAAAAAGTCCCAGCAAAGTTCATACGTCCAATGGGATGCTATGACAGCACTAGTGGCAGCTCCCTTAGGAGTGAAGCAGTCTCTGGAAAACAAATGAAAAAGCGGCAAGGTGCACCAAACTAAATGCAGTAAGTTTAGTAAAGGAGAATTTATTAAAACATCAGCCGAATGGCTACTCGCATAGTGTCTGATAAGTTATGGCATGTCATTCCAAAAAGGTCCGTGGTCACTTTTGGGAGTCCAAGGCTGTGTCCCAGCGGGCTTCAGCGGTATAACAGCAGTGTAGATGGAGAACCCGGCCAGGTCCCGGCCTCGCGGTGAAGAAACCAGCATGGAACGCACTCGGGACAATCCGAAACCAAAAGTGACGTCAGATGACGCGTTTCAAAGCATCTGCTTTTTCCTTAGATCCTCATATATCAGATCTGTGGAAAAAGTGGATGCTAGAAACGCGTCATCTGACCCGTCCCAATGTCACTTTTGGTTTTGGCTTGTCCTGAGTGCGTTCCATGCTGGTTTCTTCACCGCAAGGCGGGGACCTGGCCGGGTTCTCCATCTACACTGCTGTTACAGCCCGCTGGGACACAGCCTTGGACTCCCCAAAGTGACCATGGACCTTTCTGGAATGACATGCCATAACTTATCAGATACTATGCGAGTAGCCATTCGGCTGATGTTTTAATAAATTCCCCTTTACCAAACATACTGCACTTAGTTTGGCGCACCTTGCCATTTTTCATTAGTAAATGAGGTAAGGCTTCACTTTGTAAAGAGCACCCTATCACATGCAAGGATCACTGCAAGCTTCTGATAAATCTAAAGACTACTATCAGAGTGTAAAAAAACCTCTGAGCCCTGGTTCACAATGATGCGGTGCGAGAAACGAAGTGGATTCCTGTGCGTTTCCTGCACCACTTAGCAATCGCACTGTGTTCATGTGATTTGCTGCGGGTGTCACTTAAAAGTTATCGACAACCTAAAAACAGGTCGCAAAACATAGTGCGTTGGCCTGAACAGGATCCCATAGGTGTAAACACCCATGCAACCCCATTCCAGTGCAAACAAAAAAGCTGCCTGCACCTTTCCCATGCGGATGCAGTGCGATTTGAAACATTCAAAATGAATGAGCATAAAATCGCACCGCACAGAATCGCATGAATTTGCACAGGAATGCAATGCAGTTCCTGTACGAATCATATGCAGTATGCAGTGTGAAGCAGGGCTGATCGTTTACAGCAGAATAGTTAAAGGATGTATTTTGATCAGTTAAAGAAGATCTATCATTACGGCATAGAGTAGTTAAATCTGAAACCAAGCATTTATTACATTGCAGCTTACCAATTCTTAGATGTGATGGCTGCATTAGTTTCCTTTTTTAGGCTTTCTTTCTTCTACTTTTAGCTGGTGATCCAGCCATAAATGTTTTTCAAAATCACAAGCTCTCCAGCAGAATGTATTCATTTACATGGATGAGACAAACCACTTAACACTGGCAGGGGTGATTTTAAATGATCTGATTTTAATTATTCATGCAAAACCTTTATCCCAAAAGGAAAAAAAGCTGTTTGCTGTAACTACTTATAAAACGTGTGCTAGAGTTTGGCTTCAATTTGTTAGTGTATCTAAATCTGCTAATACATTTAACATTGCTCTTTCCTCCTGGACTGATAATGCTACTGTCTGCTGTGCCTTCTGTGATCATTCCTCCAGAGTTGTGTCTCACTAATACCAGAAGTGTGTTACTGGCCAGATCACCAGGTGAAAACAGAGGGGGGAAAAGCCAAAGAAAACTGATGCAGCCATCTAATGAGTGGTTCAATATAGTACATTTTTGGTTTTGGGTTTCATACCACTTTAAACATTTAAAAAAAATTCTCCTAAGGTACAAAGTGCACAGTCCGTCAATGCTGCTAGGAAGAAGACAGATTTGTGACTGACAGCTCTGGTGTCTAGAAGCAGGGGCTGCTCATGAGACCAGCGCTGCCATTCACAGAAACAGATCACACAGCCGGGACGTAGTGGGGTCGATTTACTAAAGGCAAAGAGAATGTGCAGTTCTTTACCTCATTTACTAAGCTCTAAGGGCAACTTTGCAAAAGTGCACAGTCTACTTGCCTTTAGTAAATCAACCCCTGTGTGTCTATCAGGGCTGCTTTTACATATACATGGCCTGGTCAATAGATAACACAGTTATGCAGTTCTGTGTGAGCTTTCAGCTCTATGAATGAGAGAACAGCAGTCTCAGGCTGTGTTATATACAGCACCAGCCCCAAATTATTAATCCTCATTCATAAATAGAAAAAGCTCACATAGTGATCCATCGACCAGGCTGTGGATGTGTATGCACAGCCCTGATAGACATACAAAGTGAAGCTGGTCTGAGTTCTCTGTCAGTGTTTTGAATTAAAGAACAGTGTTGCTTTCTCATTCAAAATAGTAAAAGATCATTCAGAGTTGTGGGTCTGTGCATTGTAGCTGCAGCTGCTTGTACAGTGCATCCCGAAAGTATTTACAGCGCTTTACTTTTTCCATATTTTGTTATGTTACAGCCTTATTCTAAAATGGATTACATTCATTATTTTACTTAAAATTCTACAAACAATACACCATAATGACAATGTGAAAGAAGTTTGTTTTGAAATCTTAGCAAATTTATATAAAAAAAAAAAAAAAAATGAAAACAATCCCATGTACGTAAGTATTCACAGCCTTTGCTCAATACTTTGTTGAAGCACCTTTGGCACCAATTACAGCCTCAAGTCTTTTTGAGTATGATGCTACAAGCTTGGCACACCTATTTTTGGGCAGTTTCTCCCATTATTCATTGCAGGACCTCTCAAGCTCCATCAGGTTGGACGTGCAGCGTCAGTGCACAGCCATTTTCCGATCTCCCCAGAGATGTTCAATCGGGTTCTAGTCTGGGCTCTGGCTGGGCCACTCAAGGACATTCACAGAGTTGTCCTGTAGCCACTCATTTGTTATCTTGGCTGTGTGCTTAGGGTCGTTGTCTTGTTGGAAGATGAACCTTCGGTCCAGTCTGAGGTCTATAGCGCTCTGAAGCAGGTTTTCATGAAGGATGTCTCTGTACATTGCTGCATTCATCTTTCCCTCAATCCTGACTAGTCTCCCAGTTCCTGCTGCTGAAAAACATCCCCACAGCATGATGCTGCCACCACCAGTCCTTCTGGTGCCTTTTGGAAAACTCCAGGCGGGCTGTCATGTGCCTTTTACTCAGGCGTGGCTTCCGTTTGGCCACTCTACCATACAGGCCTGATTGGTGGAGAGCTGCAGAGATGGTTGTTCTTCTGGAAGGTTCTCCTCTCTCCACAGAGAAACGCTGGAGCTCTGTCAGAGTGACCATCGGGTTCTTGGTCACCTCCCTGACTAAGGCCCTCCTGCCCCGATCGGCCCACTCTAGGAGTCCTGGTTCCAAACTTCTTCCATTTACAGATAATGGAGGCCACTGTGCTTATAGGGACCTTCAATGCTGCAGAAAAAAAATTGTACCCTTCCCTAGATCTGTGCCTCAATATAATCTTGTCTCAGAGGTCTACAGACAATTTCTTGGACTTTATGGTTTTGTTTGTGCTCTGACATGCACTGTAAACTGTGGGACCTTGCATAGACAGGCGTGTGCCTTTTAAAATCATGTCCAATCAACTGAATTTACCACAGGTGGACTCCAATCAAGTCATAGAAACATCAAATGGATGATCAGTGGAAACAGGATGCACCTGAGCTCAATTTTGAGTGTCATGACAAAGGCTGTGCATACTTATGTACATGTGATTTTTTTTGTTTGTTTTTGCATTTTATAAATTTGCAAAGATTTTTTTCTGTGGAAAAAGTGAAGTGCTGTGAATACTTTCAAGATGCACTGTATACACCCCGGGCAGATACACAGAGCTCTAAATGATCTTTTACTATTATGAAGCACTAATTGTTCATATATAATAGTGGCAGATCACGCAGCTTAGAGGGAGGCAGGTGCTCTTTGCTGGCTGTACCTCCCCCCAAAGGAACACCCATAATTTGGGCTTCAAAAGGGGTGAAGGTACAAACAGCATATAGAAGTGTTTTTATGGAATAACGGGGTCACCGATCAGAATGGGACCAAAGGTTATATGCAATTGGTCCCCTGGGGAGTTAAATAAATAAAAAAACAATGTTAGTTCTTCTTTAAAGCCTTGAAATAGATTTTATAAGCCACAAACGGCATTTGATTTGGACAAAAAAATTGAAGAAAGTATTTACCAGAAACAAGCTTACGTGCTTCTAACTTAGGGCAGGTGATCCCCCTTCAGACTCAATGATGCACTCATCTTCTCTTCTTTTCCAATGAGTTGTTCCAAAACCTTTGGCCTTTGTGTGAGCAAACTACCTATACATTTTTAAGCCTAGGAGAATTTGGTTTGTGTTTACTGGTGGTTGTCCTTTTCTAGAGGATCTACATGACAGACATGCAACCAATTTTTTCCATAAAGAGAGGTCAGCAACAGGCCTTCAACTCTATTTTGCCCTCCACATCATAAACCCTAATGCCGCGTACACACGATCGGACATTCCCACAACAAAACCGTGGATTTTTTTCCGACGGATGTTGGCTCAAACTTGTCTTGCATACACACAGTCGCACAAATGTTGTCGGAAATTCCGAACGTCAAGAACGTGGTGACGTACAAGACATACAACGAGCCGAGAAATATGAAGTTCAATAGCCAGTGTGGCTCTTCTGCTTGATTCCGAGCATGCGTGGAATTTTGTGCGTTGGAATTGGGTACACCCGCTCAGAATCGTTGTCAGAAAATTTGAGAACTAGCTCTGAAACATTTGCTGTAGGAAATTACGACAGCAAATGTCCGATGGAGTCTACACACGGTCGGAATTTCCGACAATAAGCTCACATCAAACATTTGTTGTCGGAAATTCCGACCCTGTGTACGCGGCATAAGAGTCTCTGTTACTATTTAAATCACCAAATTAGAGACACCACTGCAAAGAAAAAGGGTTACCCCATCTGGGCCCCTGATCTTCACTGTATTAAGAAGCCATGCTGGCTGAAACATATTTAGTATTCAGCATATTTCCAGGTGTGTTGGATGTCTGCTTCCCCATTGTGGTCTGTGGTTCCATCCCCCAGCCCCTACATAACTGCTGTGTCCTGTAGTAACATAGGAAGAAACCACAGTGTGCAGAGGGGGACCAGGTATCTGACAGTCCCAAAAGTGTCAAATGCTGAAGATTTTTCAGCCATTGTAGCTCATGGAAACAGCGATCAAGTATTAACCTTTTTCCTATGGGGATGCTTTTAAATTGGGTATTTAAAAAGTGACTTTTTTTTATGTATAGTGACAGTTATTTTAATGCATATATTGCCTTCTTGTTTTCAAAGCCTCCATCATTAGCACAATCTAATCCATAGATCGCACTGCAGAGAGCGTGTTGGAAAGGGTTATATACATACTGAATAAAAGTTTTACATGCTACAATGTACTATAGCTGCAATCCAGTGGTTCTAGGTATATAGTTGTGGCTTAAAGGAATGATTTTCATAACGTCACCCATTATCTATTTAATGGCTAATGATTTCCTTGCTCTTCGGAAACATAAGTCAGCAATATGTAAATACTCTGGGTTTCATAATGTAATCTTTGCACTAAACTTTTCAAAATTGCTTTGTAACAACATTTGGAGTTTCATTTTATACTTAATTTGTTTGCAAAGGTATTACAAGCTGCAAGAATAATGCAATTTATAACCATTGAATTTAAACATGTATTTGTTCCCTACCTGCCATGTATTATCCTCCTTACCCAGCTAGTAAGCATTAAAATAAAAAATACAATTAGATTCCATGCATGCCTGCCTTAAACAATATAACAGTCTTAATAGAATTTAAAAAAAAATATTACAGTACTTTACACAAAACAGCAAAAGCAGCCATTCTTACATAGGTGTAAATGAGGATCAACGAACAGAACCACTGGAAGACACATCAATTTCTCTGCTTTCTAAAAGAGATTTGACATCCACCAGTTATTCTGATTTAACAGCTCCTTCTTGAAGAAGAATTAAGACAATCCAAGAAATAGGAGTGACAGCACTGAGGCCATTCATTTGGCCGAGTGGAGATTACTCATTCATGCTCTGAGCATCATGCTGTTTGTAATTTTCATAACATTATATTATGTGACCAGCAGGTGGGGCTCTTGCAACAGTTTATTTGCTATTGGGTCCATTTGTGTATGTGATTTATAGGTATAATGTTTGAAAGTACACGTCATTGCATAATAGTGGCGGCCCTCGATGGCCTGTTTTATGATAGTTTACTAGCTTCAATAGTTCAGTCAGTCACGAACCTGGAACAAGCATGCAGCAAATGAGAGTTAGAATTTCTTATCGTTATGCCTGTTTTGACACAAATATCTATGTCAAAATTTCAGGAAACTAATATTTTCAGGAAAGATCAGCAATGGCAGCCTTCATATTTCTCCCAATTTTGCAATGTATACACCTGACCTGGATCGGAATGATTTTTATTGAATCAAAATGAATTAATTGGCTGATATTACATTCAGCTGGTGGAGTGGAGCTTATTCATTCAGGAATCGAGCAATTAAAAGAAAAGGATAGCCAAAGCTCTTTTGGTCATAGTTCTCATGTGGGTCACAGGGGTGCACTTACTTGTGCTCTCCTGTGACCCAGAATTTGCCAACAGTAGGCTAAAGCCTGTTCCCCTTTTGTTAATTAGAAGCTGCATCTGCTCCATGTTTTAAATTTAGAAGAGTTGTGCAAGCCTGTGCTTGCAAACCCTTTATTAATTCCCCCCCAAGGTGTGTAAAACACATGACAGGCTGTGTAGAATTGCAAATCATTAGACATATAAACATATATGCATTTTAGGAAAGCATAGCCCGACCACCACACACCTCACCTGGCCCGAGTAACTATCAGGTAAAAGCAGCCTCAGCTCGATTCATCAAGAAAAAACTCCAATATGTTTCACCCCGCCCTCGGGGCTAAGGCCTTATGCACACATGCGCCAACGCCAGGAAAAAAACGTCTGTAAAAACGCGCTTTTAGTAGATTTTTGCATTGGCGTTAATGCAAGTTTAGCCGCACTAGCTTTTAGCAGCGTTGCTCTGCCTCTATTCAAAATCAATGGTTCCCTATGAGAGCCCATTGATTTGAATAGAAGTCGCACTGCAAGTTGGATCACAATGATCTGACTTGCATTGCGGCTTGTGCGCTGAGGCTTTTGAAGGTGAACCCTCGCCAAAATGGAAAAAAATGACCCTTCGGTCTGGTATGGATTTTGAGGGGAACGCCCCACGCCAAACAAAATGGGGACAGGGGGCCTCTTCCCCACAACCCTGGCCAGTGGTTGTGAGGGTCTGCTTATCATAATCTGGAAGCCCCCTTTAAAAAGATCCTGGCCCCCCCACCCTATGTGAAGGAGTAAGGGGTACACTGTACCCCTACCCATTCACCCAAAAATAAATAAAAACAGTACAAAGGTTTTTAAGTCCTTCATTAAAGCAGCTCCGACGTATTTCCCCCACTCTCAACTGATGTCTTCTCCCTTCTCTGGCTCTTCTCCCTCCTCCGCTGATGTCTTCTCCTCTTTCCGGTTCTTCTTCCTCCTCCGCTTAGGTCTTCTCCCCTCTCTGGTTGTTCTCCCTCCGCTGTCTTCTTCGTCTGATTCTTCTTCTGCCTCTGGTTCTTCTTCCTCAGATCTTCTCCTGACGCTCACTCCGGCTGTAATGCTAGGTCCGCCATGTGCCATTACTTATATAGCCATTGGGGCGTGGCAACTCTGTGACGGGGCATGATGGAAAGGCGATATCACAAGGGGCGGGGCCTCCACATGTTATCACCGGGTGGCCACGCCCCATGGCTATATAAGTAATGGCAACCGGAGAGGGGGAAAGACATCAGCGGAGTAGGGAGAAGAGCCAGAGAGGGGAAAAGACATCAGCGAAGAAGGGAAAAGAGCTGGAGAGGGGAGACTACATCAGGAGAGGAGGGTGAAGAGCCATAGAGGGGAGAAGACTTCACCGAAGAGGGGAGAATATACATCAGAGCTGCTTTAAAAAGGACTTAAAAACCTGTGTACTGTTTTTATTTATATTTGATACCTTTTTGGGTGAATGGGTAGCGGTACAATGTACCCTTTACTCATGGGGGGCCAGGATCTGGGGGCCCCTTCCTAAAGGGGGCTTCCAGATTCTGATAAGCCGCCCCCAGACCACCGGCCAGGGTTGTGGGGGAAGAAGCTCTTGTCCCTATCAACATGGGGACAAGGTGCTTTGGGGTGGGGGGTGCAGAGCAGGAGGTATATATATATATATATATATATATATATATATATATATATATATTATGTATGTGTGTGTGTGTAGCTCTGTGCTGTGGTGGGGTGGCAGCTGACACAGATAAGTAATATATTAAACTTATAAATCTTAAGAAAAAGCGTGTAGCACCAAAAGTAAATGGACAGCAATGAGATGAGAATATTGTGTTATAAATGAACAGCACATTGAAATAAAGTCCAAAAAAAGTTTTAAAAGTAAAAAAATGCTGAAGTGAAAAAAATATATTTCTAGAAGTCCAATCTTGTGGATGTAAATCAACAATAAAAAGTGTAGTGAAAATCTAGATTTAAATGCACAGTACCATAATAGGATCAGCAATATAAACTTATAGGTGAAAACACAATAGTTCAGTGCAAAGATGTGCACAAAAATTTGGTGGTGATTGGAGAAACGAAGAGGTGATCCAGTACAGTGCTCCAGAATCATCCACCGCACCCCTGTGAAATGGACACTCACCAGAAAAGCTGGCTGCCGTTACAGCAGCAAACACACACTCAGTGTAGATCCCCCACTTGTTACTTTTTAGCATTTTTTTCACTTTTAACACTTTTTTTGGACTTTATTTAAATGTGCTGTCCATTTATAACACAAGTATTCTCATCTCATCGCTGTTCATTTGCTTTTGATGCTACTCACTTTTTCTTAATATATATATTTCTCAGTTGTTCCAGAATGAAGGTTAAAGCGTTTGTTACCCTAAAAAAAAAGAAAAAGGATCCTGTTCCCTTAAAGCATGTTATACAGCACAGTGCTTGTGCTGTGTAATTTGGTCCCCTGTATCACCTGAAATACCTGCCTGGCTCTGCCCTCCCCCTGTAAACTGACCACGTTTTATCATGGCTGCTTAGCTCTGATACTGTGGTCAGTTTACATGCCTCCGTCATCTGCAGCTCTCCTCTCTGCTGTCCTCCTCCCATCCCTGCCTGTCAGTAATGTGTCAGGAGGACCCGCCCCCCCTCCTACTGCTGAGATAACTGTCATTACTTTATATAATCCTGTTTGTTCCCGTCTCTGTGTTTATAAAAAAAAATGCTGTGTAAACCTGATTTCAGAGCGCCACTCGGCCCTCACGTGACCGGCCGGCCAGCTTTCTCCTCTCTCCTCCCAGCTGACGTCAGCGGGGGATTTTCGGCCCCTCCCGCTCTAGCTTTCAGATTGGGAGAGGGGAGAGCCGGCCGGTCACGTGAGCATCACTCTGAAATCAGGTATACACAGCATTTTTTTTATAAAACAGACAGGGGCACACAGCATTAGGGAACAAACAGGATTATATAAAGTTATGACAGTGGCTTAACAACCACTTTAATCTACTGGAATGGGCAATGGAAGATTTTCCCTCTATCCCGGTAACATTTTGATTTTTTCTTCACTTCTGTGACAATGGTCACAAGAAATGAGAAGAATCTTCTTGCAGAGCAGCAAAAAAAAAGCTTTTATATAGCATTTCTAACCCTTGACAGGGGCTTAAACCCTTCCCTACATTATGCAAAAAAAAAAAAAATGGCAGCAAAAGGAGGACCTACTCAATTTTAGGTGGGTGGTCATAAAGTTATGGCTGATCTGTGTATACTGTTCTATATATAGTATACTATAGTAAGGCTCCAGCATACAGGATGCCTGAAGGTTTTGAAGAGCTGTGGATTTGATAAAGCCTCCTATTTCCAGGTCCACAGCTTACCTAGTAGACAGACCTTATTATTAGTCTCAACTGTCCTAGGCCTTTATATATGTGAGCTTACTGATGCTCAGAGCTCTGTCCCTGCTGTGGGAGTCTGCAGCTGCGTGAAAAGGTTGAATGCTGGTCGAAAACTAAAAAGGTACATGTGTTGCCTGTTTGGGGAATCTGCTGGGGGACATCCAGTTAGTCAGGAACTGACATCAGTTTAGTGGCCTGGACAAGGAGATGTTTTGTGTTTTATGCTGTGGGCTTGCTGTACAAAACCTCCTGCACTGAAATGGTGTTTGCTGCCTTGCTGAATAGAAGCAGTGCAGGAAAAAACTGCTTTGACTGTCCAGTGTCCATTTCTAGTGCAAAGTTTACAGTTGCCAACACTACATCACCCCAACCCTGTCCCCTTACAATCTATCTATTCTGGTCAGTAGTTTGGCCTTGCAGCACCTATTTACATGGAGTTTGCTTTTGGCAGTTTTTGCCTAAGCCCCTGAACGCACCTAAAAAAAGCCTATGGGGTTAATTTACTAAAGGCAAATAGACTGTGCACTCTGCAAGTGCAGTTGCTCCAGAGCTTGGTAAATGAGGTAAAGCTTCACTTTGCAAAGCATACCCAATCACGTGCAAGGGAAATTTTTTAAAAATGCCTTTTTGCTTGGATATGATTGGACGATGGAGGCCAGCAGAGCTTCTGCTCATTTACTAAGCTCTGGAGCAACTGTACTTGCAGTAAATGAACCCTTGTGTGCCCATGCATACATAAAGGAGTTTAGGAGCAGCAGAGTTTAGAGGCAGTCAAAGATGCTTTTTTATGCCCAAAAGCTCCTCTTCAGAATGTGATTCTTCTGCGTTCAGGAGAGGAGCTTTTGGGCATAAAAAACGCCAAACGCATCTACACATCTAAACGCACCTGAGATTAATTTTGGTACTCTCTGTTCATGCCTGTCAAATATTGAATATACAACTTTACTCAAACAAGTACAAACTGAAAATATAATTCCTTTATCACTTCTTCTAATCTGCTTGTGATGTTCAGTGTAAAAAAAAGTTTGCTAGTTTGAGACCTAGTTACATGACATGCTGCACCGAGACTTCTGTATTCCAGACAGAAGATGCACAGCAGTTCAAGTCAAATAATTGAAACTAGACTTCGGAGGTTGCAATGTGAACAATCCCCAATGAGACAGAGGTTAGAAGCAGACTCTCTTTCCTAAGGCAAGGCACATTTGGATTAATTAGATGTCTTACTTTTCTGTCTCATTAAGTATTCCGCTGCAAGTGTTCTACAATCACAATCCTTGGAGGAATTGTATTAGAGAAAGTTATGAATTTTGCACAAGATGTTTAGAATGGCTGTTTATAAATCTAGTGAGCTGCATAATGATTCACGTTTCTGCACTTCCAAGAGGCTTGTAAGATTTGTTGAGCAAAACCTTTTTAACCTCCTCTCTTTATTTGGTCTTTGTAAAAGCTGAAGTGGACCTGTCAGAGAAACAAATGTTTTATATCTACTATGCTGGTCAGTTACTTTCATTGCCTCACTCTCAAAGTGGGAGTAGAAGCTTTTAGGGCCAATGTTTTAGAAGATAAAGTAAGAACACCATACCTCCCAACTTTTAAACTTCATAATGAGGGACACTTGAGGGAGGAAGTGACCTGCGACGCACGTAGCTTGGCAAAATGGGTGTAGCCAAATGCTTAAGAGTGGGAGGAGCTGAAGGGGCGTGGCTTAAATTGCGCTTCCTTGTACTTATAGAAAAAGCTTGCTGTGCTACAAGCTGGAATCTCACAGACACAAACCCCAGCACAATTGTTTCGTACAGAGTGCAAGGTTCAGGAATGAAATCCGTGCAAGGTTCAGGAATGAAATCCGTACAGGGTGCAAGGTTCAGGAATGAAATCCGTACAGAGTGCAAGGTTCAGGAATGCGTTACGTACAGAGCGCAAGGTTCAGGAATGCGTTACGTACAGAGCGCAAGGTTCAGGAATGCGTTACGTACAGAGCGCAAGGTTCAGGAATGCGTTACGTACAGAGTGCAAAGTTCAGGAATGCGTTACGTACAGAGTGCAAAGTTCAGGAATGCGTTCCGTACAGACTGCAAGGTTCAGGAATGCGTTCCGTACAGACTGCAAGGTTCAGGAATGCATTCCGTACAGACTGCAAGGTTCAGGAATGCGTTCCGTACAGAGTGCAAGGTTCAGGAATGCATTCCGTACAGAGTGCAAGGTTCAGGAATGCGTTCTATACAGAGTGCAAGGTTCAGGAGTGCCTATTGTACAGAGTGCAAGGTTCAGAAGTGCCTATTGTACAGAGTGCAAGGTTCAGGAGTGCCTATTGTACAGAGTGCAAGGTTCAGGAGTGCCTATTGTACAGAGTGCAAGGTTCAGGAGTGCCTATTGTACAGAGTGCAAGGTTCAGGAGTGCCTATTGTACAGAGTGCAAGGTTCAGGAGTGCGAATTGTACAGAGTGCAAGGTTCAGGAGTGTATATCGTACAGAGTGCAAGGTTCAGGAATGAAATTCGTACAGGGTGCAGGGTTCAGCAGTGCGTTTCGTACAGAGTGCAAGGTTCAGCAGTGTGTTTCGTACAGGAGTGCAAGGTTCAGCAGTGCGTTTCATACAGGAGTGAAAGGTTCAGCAGAGCGTCAGATGGATAAGAAATGAATGCAGCCAAGGATTGGTGGGCAAGAGCGAGTGGAGATGTCAAGTCCATCCTCTGATGCCGAGGATGGGCGGGGCTCCACCCCCTTTGTAAGAAAACCCATGCATAGACAAACAGCTGGCTGGGGAAGAAGGTGGCAGGGAGCAGGACCAATTGTAACTACTGTATGTGCACCCACAGCGGTGTATAATAAACCTGAATTTTACACCACTGTGGGTGCACATACAGTAGTTACAAATGTTTCTGCCCCCTACCACCTTCTTCCCCGGCCAGCAATATATAAATGCCTGCTGTCTGTCTATGCGCGGGTTGTCTGACAAAGGGGGTGGAGCCCCGCATATCGGCCCTGCCCATCCCCAACATCAGAGGTTGGATTTGACAGCTTCACTCACTCTCACAGTGGCCCTACGCTGGCCGGCTTGCCCACCAATCCCTGGCTGTGCTGGGTGGATGTTCACACTGCTGCATGTCCTGTTAGGCTGTCAGCAATGCGGAACAAAGTCCCTGTACACCAGGACAAAGCTTGAAATGTGAGAAAGTCCCGCCCAATCCGGGACTGTTGGGAGGTATGAAAACACTAATGCCACGTACACACGATCGGACATTCCGACAACAAAACCGTGGATTTTTTTCCGACGGATGTTGGCTCAAACTTGTCTTGCATACACACGGTCGCACAAATGTTGTTGGAAATTCCGATCGCCAAGAACGGGCTGACGTACAACACGTACGACGAGCCGAGAAAAATGATGTTCAATAGCCAGTGCGGCTCTTCTGCTTGATTTCGAGCATGTATGGAATTTTGGGGGACAGCAGGGGAAGCCGTCTCAGGAGGGAGAAGACAGAGATCTCAAAAGAATGTGGCAGGCTGTTTGTACCCAAGTTGATAGATCGCTTCTTGGCCTCTTGGCTAAGATCAAGTGTAGTATCTGTTCTTATCAGTTGCCAGGAGGTGGCGCTTGTTTCTGTCCCTGATCTACGCCGAAGTGGTATCAGGGATGGTGGAGGCTATGCAAAACCTGCTGGTGTAAAGGTAACCTGGAGCGGTTCATAGCCAAAAGGGAAGCCTTCTGATGGAGATGGAGAACCACTGGGTCTGACCCAGAGGGTCGGGTCCCTGCCCTTCTGGCCTTGATTGGGGTAGCTCTAGCTCCGGTCAGTTTTTCGGGAGAGAACACTGACTCCTCCTTCGGGGGGGAGTGGTTAGTATTTCCCAAATGTAATTAGGTAGGAGGGATGGGAGCAACGGTGGGGCCTGATGGTAAAGGGCTCTCACCAAGCTTCCAGAACTCCAGGCCTTCCTGGCTGCGGTGGGGGGCTGCTGTGGTCTGGGCTGGGGGTCAGGGTTGCATGGAAAGCCAGTGGTGAATGTGCCCCTGAAGTGGCAGTTCAGGGGTGCGGTACAGTCAGTGTTTCGGCACTTGATTTGTGGCACCATGGTCACTTCACCACAACACATGTTTTTCGCACCTGCCTCTAGGGCCGTGCCTTTTGGCTAGGACCAGGGGAAATTTTTATTCTTGGCCGGAGGGCCGGCCATTGTATTACACAATGGTCACTTTTCACTCTCCCACCTTCCTTCTCCCCACTTTCTTTTTATTTATCCCCGTGTTTGTCACTTTTTTGTATTTTTTTTGCTTGATTTTTTTTTTGATTGATTTTTTTTGTTTCGTTTGTCACTGTCTGATGAGTAGGGTGTGGGTCATCGGGCCTACTCTGAAAGTCTTGGGAGGGGGTGGACAATAGGCCTTTTGGCTTGGTTCGCCCTCTCTCATGGGGTCTCCCTTCGGGGGAGTCCCACCTAGTACTTGGGTGGGTCTGTTTCGGCAGACCTTTCAGAGAACGGGGGTCCCTCTGCTTTCGGCTAGATGGACCCAAGTGAAGTACCTCAGTCCCTGTCTGGAGCCTAACGCCCTCGGGGGGATCAGGGTGAGGTCCTTCCCTAGTGGAGGATCAGTGTAACACCCGTTGCAAGTTTTTCTGTTTCATCTTTATGTGTGGCACCGGGTGGAAGTTTTTGGGTGTGTTTTGCACTCCACTGGCTTTTCAAAAGATAAAAAAAGAAAAAAAAAAAAAGTTGATCGATCAACTTGGGCACATTCAGCATACCTTTACATGGTTTGAATCTCAGACGGTTCAGCAGGAATTCAAACTGTCTATGGCCAGCTTTAGGGACTCATGTCAACTGGTGGTGTCTTGGAACGCAAGTCCAACACATGTCTGATGCATGTTCACAAAATCTCATTCACGTTAAAGCTGAAGCATGGTCAAAAACTTTATTGGGGCATTAACTAGGTACCAATACATTGCCTCCTAATGATGTATGCCCACAGTGGAGGCATTCTTTGATTGGACAAGAGGAGATTCTGATGGTAATAAGCCGCTTGTCCAATCACAGAAGCTTTGAAAATAATACAAGGCGTTTTCTGAATGGCAGAGGTGCACAATGAGCATCCTCTGTGATTTCTGTGCTTCAGCCCTGAATACCAGTGTCGCCTTTGAAAGTTCAGCAGTGACATTCACTGTCAGAGGCAGAAGCCACTGGGGGAGGCAAACATTTTTAGAGGTACCTTACTGGTACATAGCTAATGATCCAATAAAAATTTTTTGCCCACACTTCACATATAACTGAGCAATACACATGGAAGTTCAAAGGCTGTGTTTTTCTAGTCAAACATGTGCATTTGAATAACAAACAGTTTGAAAAGAATGCCTGTCAAAATAGGCCGAAAGCTAGCCATAGATGAGAATATTTTTTGGTTCAACAAGCGAATTGAACAAAAAAAAAAAGACCCGATTCTCCTATCCACACATTTGAGATGGATGAGGGAATCTTCCCCACTGTCATTGTATTCTGACAGCGGGGAGACTTCCCTGCCATCAGAATACACTGATCAGAACTGCAAGCTATAGCCTACAGTGCTGACAGAGGAAATTTTCCAGCACTCGATCAGTAGACTTCTGTACAACCACAGTGCCCATACATGGATTGAAATTCAGCCAGTCCCTACTGAACTGGCCGAATTTCTATCCATCTGGATTTTCAATCTAGCTTAAAAGGTGCCTGCTATATAGCCTATCAGATACTGAGTACAGGTTTACCTCCTAAAGTGTTAAAGTGGTTGTAAAGGCAGAAGGTATTTTATCCTAATGCATTAAGATAAAAAGCCTTCTGTGTGTATTAGCCCCCAAAGGCTCCATGCACACTGCCATAAAAAACGTTGCTTCTACAGTTATGTGTTCTGCCTGTAGAAGCAGCTCAATGTTATCCTATGTGTCCATGTACATTAGGATGTTTACAGGCATATTTTAAGATCAACGTTTAGAGGCTGGATAAAACAGATGTTTTTTTTAAGCCCAGTGTGCATGGAACCTAACACTTGAGGTCCCTCTCTGTCCAGTGATGTCCACAAGTGTCTCAGCCATCTGAGCTTCTCCCTCCTGATTGGCCGAGACACAGCAGCGGTGCCATTGGCTGGCGCTAGCCAATCAAGGGAGAGAGGGGGCTGGCCGGGGGTTCCGTGTCTGAATGGACACAGGGAGCTGTGACCCAACTCGGGTGCCCCCATAGCAAGCTGCTTGCTGTGGGGGCACTGAACAGGGGTAATGGGCCAGGATCACAGAAGAAGGACCTGAGAAGTGGAGGATCTGGGCTGCTCTGTGCAAATCCACTGCAACAGAGCAGGTAAGTATAACATGTTTATTATTTTTATAGGAAAAAAACAAGACTTTACAATCAAGTTTAAAAGTTAGATAAAGTGTTAGGGTTCAGGTAGGGAAGGTTTACATCCTGGGGACAGGTTTTAGCTGTTAATGTTAGGATAGAGGTCAGACACTTCTAGAAGCATGGTTTTATTTAGCCATTACCATACTGCTAAAGTGTGAGCACTTTGAAGTGCCTGCAAATTCCATTATTAATCTTCAAATCCTCCTCTGTGCACACAGACAACCTTCTGATAAGGGCCAAGCTGAAACACGACCTTGATTTAGCGCTAATGAGAACATTGCCACTTTTCCAGCACTGGATAACAGTAATAAACCTCACATTTTAGTTTCAAATATTAGATAATAAATATGAATTTCAACTTCTCCAGCCAAACTGAATCTCATTTATGAAAAGTATCTCTGGTGCACATAACACCAAGGGGTCTATGTAAAAAAAAAAAAAAAAAAAATGGTGTACGAATGTCTTAAATTTTCACACAGGTGAAACAAATATTCCCTATATTATATAATTGCATAGTTATAAGGTTGAAAAAGTTCCCCCTTTTCCTTCCTTTTTATGAATTTAATGGACATTCAGAAGCCATACAAGAGACTTTTGTGCTTTTCTTTGGGACTATTTTTATTTGGCCTAAAGGCTGTCATGCCCCTCCCACTTGCTTTTATGGACTGTCACGTCCCTTCCCCCTTTATATTTCATGGACAATTGCTATGCAGTTGTGTTTATTGTTTTCTATTTTTAAATGCTTAGTGTGGTGGTAAATTTGTGGAAAAGTAGTCCAGGTGAATGTCGGGGGCATATTGGGTTTGTATTTGTCATGTTCTTGACAAGACAGAATTGTAGTAATATGCCCAAACCATTGTGACTGATGTGCTTTGATATGCTCTGCCATTTCAGTATACAAGGTAGCTTAAATCTGCAACTATAAAAGAATGCTTAGAAAGATGATTGCACAAGCACTGTACTCTATATATATCACTGTGGGTTGGTTTGTCCTTCTCTGTTCTGTAGGCCATGGGACAGGATGCATGACTTATGACTCATAACCAGATTTAAGATAATGTATCTTAAAGGGTCATTGACTTGTATAACCATATATTTTATACCAATACATCATTTACTAACCACTCCCCTCTCCCCTCTTTCTATTGGTATGTTGAACCATATATAAGCTGTAACACACATAACAAAGGCAGACATTTTAAGAATGCACAACCGGCTTCTTGTTTCATGGTGTCTTCAGATATCTGAGGGCCCTGTTGGTGTACCTATAAGAAGGGTGGTCATCCAGAATACCTACTATTTCCTTTCAGGGAAGACATCTAACAGTTTTTTGAGGTTGTGAACACTCTCAGCTAGTATAACTTCCTGGGGAGGGAGTTCAACATTTTTACTGCTCTAACAGTAAAGAACCCTTTTTGAAATCTAAGGTCAAGCCTCGTTCTTCTAACCTCAAATTATGGTTGTGGGAATTATATCCCCTCTTAAGCGCCTCTTTTCCAGATTGAACAACTGATCTATGTAAATCATAGTCAATACTGAACCTCATCTGCCATGTAGCTGCCCAGCCCCCTATTTTGTCAGGGTCTTTGCCCTACCCCCTATTTTGTCTTATTTGTACCTCGTTTTCAGTCAACCACAGAGGTACCTTTGGCGAAACATCATTAACCACTTGAACTCCGGAAGGCTTTACCCCCTTCATGGCCAGGGCATTTTTTGCTATTCAACACTGTGCTAATTTAAGTAAATCTGGCACTAACAGACCTTCGCTGGGAGGAACACTAACTGATACTGACTATTAGTTAAACTAATACAGTGATCAGATACAATACTGTACACTGACACTGTACTAATGAGAGTGGCTGGGAAGGGGTTAACATCTACGGGTAAGTAAGGAGTCAACTGTGTGCCTAACAAGTGTAATGAGTGCTGCTTTAACTTACAGATCTGGCTGTTTATTCTCCCTGCTTTACAGAGGGAAGAGGCAGCCAGATTGTTTGTAAACACAGGACTCTGTTTTGTGATTGGCTACAGCTGATCAGCAGGTCCATAGCCAAAATCATTGTCTGGGACCTGCTGACAAAATTGCGCTTTAGCCAGTGACAGTGCGAGTCAGCAGAGGGAGCACACATTTGCTCCCTGAACCTGGAAGAAGCTGGAAAACATACATGTACGTTATTTTCACCTGTAAATACTAAAGAGAAAAAATTTTTTTAACTGATATTTTAGGAAAAAAATACATTATGGCCACTAGTTGGGGCTAACAATCATAGGAGATAATCATATCACAAACAATACAGCGACCATTTGTTGCGCCTGTGTGAATGCTTATAACATCCGCACAGCAAATTTAGACTCTTTCAGGTGAATATCTAACTTCAGCTGGACCCCGATCCAAAATGTGAATAACCTCCTCTTATTAAAGGACACTTCCACCCCAATATATAACATGCTTTATCTCACTTGTTTCAGCAGATGTGAAACTGCCCGATATTTGCAAGATGCCACACAGCAGCTGAAACTTAAAGTCAGGCTTCCAGTGGGAATGGCTGCTAAGTAACCTGAGAGGTGGGTGGGTTTACTGGAGAGAAAAAGCTCAGGTGTGGTGGTGTTCATTGGCAGTTAGAAGAAGAGGAAGAAGGCGGGGCAGTGACATGTTTTATCTCCTTAGCTGGTAAAATGGTTCCCCAAAAAGTGTTTACCCTGTATGGCCTAGAACTACTTTTAAATAAGACCTAGCGTGCAAATGCCCCATACAAACTTGTGGGCATGCATGCATCTTTCTTTTAACACATTATACTGATGCTGTATTTGCATCAGTGTAGCTAAAGCCAAAACTTTTTTCTTAACTTTTGAATAGGCAGGCAGGGCAGAAAGTAATGGGAAAATACAAAAGAATATAGGTGTCCCCAAACAGGAACAAAGGGGAAATGTTCCAATGGGGTCCAGTCCATTATGCACCAGAAGCTGCTGCAAGCCTGATAAAGTCCACTTCATTTCCTGGCTGGAGTACTTCCCGTATCAAGGCCACTCCTCCCTAGCCTGACTGTCCTTGGCGTGCCTCTTTCATTCATTGGATTTAGGATTTTTCAAGCATTAATACTCAGCATCACATATGAGTGTTCTATAGGGTTGCCTGCATGTAAATACATTCTGCATAGGAACACCCACTCCTCCAGACTGACATATACCCACCGAGGCACTTAGATATTTGCATAACTCCTCCCAAGAGCCAGTCCACTATTTGTATCAGGGCTGAGGGCTCTTATGAGGAATAATGAGGCAAGGTGTTGTGATTTTCTTAGGAAACTATGTACAGCACTCTGATGGCCCCTCCCACCAGCTATGATCTGCCTGCATTGCACTGATAAGCACAGAGACCCAGTGATGATGTCACTGAGCACATCCTAATCACTGTGTGTGATGCCGATTCTCCTACTGTCCAGGCTTCCCCCATGTTAGCCCCTGCGCCGCCCCCCCCCCGGGCTCCACAGTGCTGCTAGCTTCTCTCCTTACCCCCAGCTGCTGTGGGGGATATTTCAAGATAGGGATTAGGGGAAAGGGCTAGTAAGTATGTACTTTACCAGCACCTTCCTTTTCTCAATGAACATAGTGAACATACTCACTCAATGTGTTCATTCTTGACTGAAGCATAGTAAATTGTGTTTACTATGCTTCAGGTTCTGAATGAACAGAATGATATTCAAATAGTTTTAGAAGAAGGAATACCTTTTTAAGATTTGGCCAATCCTTTTGCAAAACATAGTTAATTTGCATGTGCAAGAGGAAAGTCTTTCTAGATTTTGCTAACTGCTTTGTGCCCACAGGAGCTTGTTTAGGCATAGGAGATTCTGGTGCTGTTAGGCAAAGGCTAGTACACACTACATCAAAGGGAATAAGGTGTTAAGCCTTAGCTTGTGTCTCATAAAATGCAGAATGTGAACATTCCTGTGCAGGATCCTCATCTGCATCTACCTCAACTTCCTCCATATCATCTTTAAAGAGGTCAGTAGGCTTAGGGTAATACTCCTGACTAAATGGAGATGGTGGACAGGCAAAAGAGCGCTTGAGCCCCAAAGGTTCTAAAAGGAGTCACATGGAGTGGTTCTGGTTATACGAGGGTGCACAGGGAGTGCTCGCAGGAATACTTTGGCCAGTATCCCTGTCCCATCACCTGAAGGTAGCAGCATATAACCCATGGTCAATGACTTTCTGTACTGTACAATTTGTAAAGGTTGAACTCCAGCCTTCCCTTCAGTCTTGCACTGTTGTAAAGGCTCCTCTCCTGTTCTGAACTGCTTATTCTAATTTAAGTGTGCACTGAGATTCCCACAATGAGCATTAGAATCTGCAGTAAGACAGGTAGAGCCCACCTTTGGTTTGAGGATGTCTAGCATCATCCAGCCCCACTGTCCCTGGGCTGCCCCTTTCATCCATTGGACTTTATTTCTTTCAGTCATGGAGGCTCAGCAATGGTTTTGCACAGAACAGCTCCTATCCGCCTCATCTTGGGTCCCCCACCAGTGATCCTGGTTGTTTCTCCCTGCCAAGTGCCCCCATAAGAAGCCACTTCCTACTGGGGCACTCAGGTGTGCTCGCTCCCGAACCCCAGCTCTGTGTGTCCATAAGCTCAGCCCTACCCCCTGCTCCCTCCTCACTGGCTATGACTGACAGCAGCAGGAGCAGATTTCCCTCATTTTTTGTCTGGCGTCTTCCAGTCTGCTGTTCCCAGAACATAAAGTGAGAGGAAATCTTTCCAATGGAGCCCCAGATAGCAGGAAAACCTGCTGGGGGTTCTAATTTAATTGTTAGTAATTTTAGTTCTGTGACTATTGAAGAGTTACTGAAAATTGCCTGTGTAGCTCTGTCCTTATTCTCCATGTTATTATGTAATATACTTTTTTGAAAGAGCAGCATCTTTATGTATGTGCTGTGTTATTCATGTAATGTCAAAAAAAAAGAAAAACATTTTAGCAACAAAACAACATCCACAAAGATTCTCATAAGTGACCATACCTGGCCATATTGAGTGCAACTTGTATCAGAACATTCAATAAATGCCTATTAAGAGCGATAATCTTGGATAAGAGCAATCAGTTCTATAATAGTTTTGAGATACAATTAGTCCTTACGGTGGTACCATGCGCTGGTTGATCCTCAACATCTGTCCTTTCCTTGTCCTTTGTGCTTTCATTGTTATCCTGGGCAAAACAAACATCATCCACTCATTACTGAATTGCTTTAAAAGCAATCTTCCTCTGCAATCATTAGTCAAGTAGTCCTTAGAATTCAGTATTGGGACAGAAAGTATTTATTTTATCTGAAAATGAAGCTCTGTCTATATTCACTGTTGTTATTTGTTCTAGAAAAGAATACCAAAAACACATACTATACTGTGGGGATGGAAATTATTCAAACCCCCTTAAATTTTTCACTCTTTGTTATATTGCAGCCATTTGCTAAAATCATATAAGTTCATTTTTTTTCCTCATTAATGTACACACAGCACCCCATATTGACAGAAAAACACAGAATTGTGGAAAAACTGAAATATTACATGGTTCTAAGTATTTAGACCCTTTGCTGTGACACTCATATATTTATCTCAGGTGCTGTCCATTTCTTCTGATCATCCTTGAGATGGTTCTACACCTTCATTTGAGTCCAGCTGTGTTTGATTATACTGATTGGACTTGATTAGGAAAGCCACACAACTGTCTATATAAGACCTTACTGCTCACAGTGCATGTCAGAGCAAATAAGAATCATGAGGTCAAAGGAACTGCCTGAAGAGCTCAGAGACAGAATTGTGGCAAGGCACAGATCCGGCCAAGGTTGCAAAAAAATTTCTGCTGCACTTAAGGTTCCTAAGAGCACAGTGGCCTCTATAATCCTTAAATGGAAGACGTTTGGGATGACCAGAACCCTTCCTAGAGCTGGCCGTCTGGCCAAACTGAGCTATCGGGGGAGAAAAGCCTTGGTGAGAGAGGTAAAGAAGAACCCAAAGATCACTGTGGCTGAGCTCCAGAGATGCAGTCGGGAGATGGGAGAAAGTTGTAGAAAGTCAACCATCACTGCAGCCCTCCACCAGTCAGGGCTTTATGGTAGAGTGGCCCAACGGAAGCCTCTCCTCAGTGCATGGAGTTTGCTAAAAAAAACACCTGAAGGACTCCAAGATGGTGAGAAATAAGATTCTTTGGTCTGATGAGACCAAGATAGAGCTTTTTGGCCTTAATTCTAAGCGGTATGTGTGGAGAAAACCAGGCATTTTCTCTCGCCGGTGTCATGTGACTCGTTAGTGTTACAAGGTCTCAGGTCCCGAGGGTCAACACTAACGAGTCACACGACACCGGGGAGGGAAAATGGCTAATTGAGCCCAATTTGGACATTTTCACTTAGGGGTGTACTCACTTTTGTTGCCAGCGGTTTAGACATTAATGGCTGTGTGTTGAGTTATTTTGAGGGGACAGCAAATTTACACTGTTATACAAGCTGTACACTCACTACTTTACATTGTAGCAAAGTGCAATTTCTTCAGTGTTGTCACATGAAAAGATATAATAAAATATTTACAAAAATGTGAGGGGTGCACTCGCTTTTGTGAGATACTATATACAGTTGTGTTCATAAGTTTACATACCATGGCAGAATTTATGATTTCTTGGCCATTTTTCTGAGAATACGAATGATAACACAAAAACTTTTCTTTCACTCATGGTAAGTGTTTGGCCGAAGCCATTTATTATCAATCAACTGTGTTTAAATCATAATGACAGCAGAAACTACCCAAATGACCCTGATCAAAAGTTTACATACCCTGGTGATTTTGGCCTGATAACATGCAAGTTGACATAAAGGAGTTTGAATGGCTATTAAAGGTAACCATCCTCACCTGTGATCTGTTTACTTGTAATTAGTGTGTGTACAAAGGGTCAATGCGTTTCTGGACTCCTGACAGACCCTTGCATCTTTCATCCAGTGCTGCACTGACATTTCTGGATTCTGAGTCATGGGGAAATCAAAAGAATTGTCAAAGGATCTGTGGGAAAAGGTAGTTGAACTGTATAAAACAGGAAAGGAATATAAAAAGATATCCAAGGAATTGAGAATGCCAATCAGCAGTGTTAAAACTCTAATCAAGAAGTGGAAAATGAGGAATTCTGTTGAAACCAAAACACGGTCAGGTAGACCAACTAAAATTTCAGCTACAACTGCCAGGAATATTTTTCGGGATACAAAGAAAAACCCACAAATAACTTCAGGTGAAATACAGGACTCTCTGAAAACATGTGGTGTGCCTTTTTCAAGATGCACAATAAGGAGGCACTTAAAGAAAGATGGGCTGCATGGTCGAGTCGCCAGAAGAAAGCCATTACTACGCAAATGCCACAAAGTCATTTGGAGTGATGCGACAAAAATTTAGCTTTTTGGCCACAATCATAAACGCTTCATTTGGAGAGGAGTCAACAAGGCCTATGATGAAAGGTACACCATTCCTACTGTGAAACACGTTGATGGATCGTTGATGTTTTGGGGATGTGTGAGCTACAAAGGCACAGGAAATTTGGTCAAAATTGATGGCAAGATGAATGCAGTATTTTATCAAAAAATACTGGAGGAACATTTGCATTTATCAGCCAGGAAGCTGTGCATGGGACGTACTTGGACATTCCAACATGACAATGATTCAAAACACAAGGCCAAGTCGACCTGTCATTGGCTACAGCAGAATAAAGTGAAGGTTCTGGAGTGGCCATCTCAGTCTCCTGACCTCAATATCATTGAGTCACTCTGGGGAGATCTCACACATGCAGTTCATGCAAGACAGCCCAAGAATTTACAGGAACTGGAGGCTTTTTGCCAAGAGGAATGGGCAGCTTTACCATCTAAGATAAAGAGCCTCATCCACAAATACCACAAAAGACTTCAAGCTGTCATTGATGGAGGGCAATACATGGTATTAAGAACTGGGGTATGTAAACTTTTGATCAGTGTCATTTGGGTAGTTTCTGCTGTCATTATGATTTAAAAAGAGTAAACACAGTTGATTGATAATAAATGGCTCCAGCCAAACACTAACCATTAGTGAAAGAAAAAAAAATGGGTTATCATTCATATTCTCTGAAAAATGACCAAGAAATCATAAATTCTGCTAGGGTATGTAAACTTATGAGCACAAATGTGTATATATATATATATATATATATATATATATATATATATATATATACATATACACAGTATCTCACAAAAGTGAGTACACCCCTCACATTTTTGTAAATATTTTATTATATCTTTTCATGTGACAACACTGAAGAAATGACACTTTGCTACAATGTAAAGTAGTGAGTGTACAGCTTGTATAACAGTGTAAATTTGCTGTCCCCTCAAAATAACTCAACACACAGCCATTAATGTCTAAACCACTGGCAACAAAAGTGAGTACACCCCTAAGTGAAAATGTCCAAATTGGGTTCAATTAGCCATTTTCCCTCCCTGGATACAGGGAGTGTTACAAGGTCTCAGGTGTGAATGGGGAGCAGGTGTGTTAGATTTGGTGTTATCACTCTCACTATCTGGTCACTGGAAGTTCAACATGGCACCTCGTGGCAAAGAACTCTCTGAGGATCTGAAAAAAGAATTGTTGTTCTACATAAGATGGCCTAGGCTAGAAGATTGCCAAGACCCTGAAACTGAGCTACAGCACGATGGCCAAGACCATACAGCGGTTTAACTGGACAGGTTCCACTCAGAACAGGCCTCGCCATGGTCAATCAAAGAAGTTGAGTGCACGTGCTCAGCGTCATATCCAGAGGTTGTCTTTGGGAAATAGACGTATGAGTGCTGCCAGCATTGCTGCAGAGGTTGAAGGGGTGGGGGGACAGCAAATTTACACTGTTATACAAGCTGTACACTCACTACTTTACATTGTAGCAAAGTGTCATTTCTACGATGTTGTCACATGAAAAGATAATAAAATATTTACAAAAAAATGTGAGGGGTGTACTCACTTTTGTGAGATACTGTATATTATATATAATGTGTGTGTGTGTGTGTGTGTGTGTGTGTGTACACTATATTTCCAAAAGTATTGGGACACCTGCCTTTAGACGCACATGAACTTTACTGGCATCCCAGTCTTAGTCCGTAGAGAATATAGAAGAAATTGGCTGCACGCCGACATGATAGAAGTCCATTTATTGAATATTTCATGAAAGGTACATGACACACACAAGTGCGATAGCCTGAACAGAGGTGGACACGTTTCACGCAGCTACACAGGTGATGATTAAGCACAGTGTAGCTGGATGAAACACGTCCACCTCTGTTGCGGCTATCGCACTTGTGGTGTGTGTCATGTACCTTTCATGGAATATTCAAAAAATTTACTTCTATCACGTTGGTGTGCAATTCATCCCAGCGTTGTTCTATAAGGTTGAGGTTAGGACTCTGTGCAGGCCAGTCAAGTTCCTCCACGACAAACACGCTCATCTATGTCTTTATGGACCTTGATTTGTGCACTGGTCCTAATCATTTGGTGGAGGGGGATTATGGTGTGAGGTTGTTTTTCAGGGGTAGGGAACTTTTAAGGAGTCAGCATACCAAGACATTTTGGACAGTTTCATGCTCCCAACTTTGTGGGAACAGTTTGGGGATGGTCCCTCCCAGTTCCAATATGACTGCGCACCAGTGTGCAACTCTAGCTCCATGTGAGTAATTAGGACTAGACATCCTTTTCCTCCTTTTTGTAATCCTTCTTTTGATGCTTGAGTCAAAACTAGACTTTATTGGTGTTTGTATCTTTTGCAGACATGTGGATGCATCCGCTCCTGAGGTAGTGGATTTATACCATGAAACGCATCAAGCATTGTAGGCTGTAACCATGTTTTTTATACATCATTATTGTATGTATTGTATATATACTGTACCCTATCTATGTATATATACAGTGGGGCAAAAAAGTATTTAGTCAGCCACCAATTGTGCAAGTTCTCCCACTTAAAAAGATGAGAGAGGCCTGTAATTGTCATCATAGGTATACCTCAACTATGAGAGACAAAATGTGGAAACAAATCCAGACAATCACATTGATTTTTGAAAGAATTTATTTGCAAATTATGGTGGAAAATAAGTATTTGGACAATATCAAAAGTTCATCTCAATACTTTGTTATATATCCTTTGTTGGCAATGACAGAGGTCAAACGTTTTCTGTAAGTCTTCACAAGGTTGTCACACACTGTTGCTGGTATGTTGGCCCATTCCTCCATGCAGATCTCCTCTAGAGCAGTGATGTTTTGGGGCTGTCGCTGGGCAACACGGACTTTCAACTCCCTCCAAAGGTTTTCTATGGGGTTGAGATCTGGAGACTGGCAAGGCCACTCCAGGACCTTGAAATGCTTCTTATGAAGCCACTTCTTCTTTACCCGGGCAGTGTGTTTGGGATCATTGTCATGCTGAAAGACCCAGCCACGTTTTATCTTCAATGCCCTTGCTGATGGGAGGAGGTTTGCACTCAAAATCTCACGATACATGGCCCCATTCATTCTTTCATGTACACGGATCAGTCGTCCTGTTCCCTTTGCAGAGAAACAGCCCCAAAGCATGATGTTGCCACCCCCATGATTCAGAGTAGGTATTGTGTTCTTTGGTTGCAACTCAGCATTCTCTCTCCTACAAACACGACGAGTTGTGTTTCTACCAAACAGTTCTACTTTGGTTTCATCTGACCATATGACATTCTCCCAGTCCTCTTCTGGATCATCCAAATGCTCTCTAACAAACCTCAGACGGGCCCAGACATGTACTGGCTTAAGCAGGGGGACACGTCTGGCACTGCAGGATCTGAGTCCCTGGCAGCAGTGTGTGTTACTGATGGTAGACTTTGTTACATTGGTCCCAGCTCTCTGCAGGTCATTCACTAGGTCCCCCCGTGTGGTTCTGGGATTTTTGCTCACCGTTCTTGTGATCATTTTGACCCCATGGGGTGAGATCTTGCATGGAGCCCCAGATCGAGGGAGATTATCAGTGGTCTTATATGTCTTCCATTTTCTAATTATTGCTCCCACAGTTGATTTCTTCATACCAAGCTACTTGCCTATTGCAGATTCAGTCTTCCCAGCCTGGTGCAGGTCTACAATTTTGTTTTTGGTGTCCTTCGACAGCTCTTTGGTCTTCACCATAGTGGAGTTTGAAGTGTGACTGTTTGAGGTTGTGGACAGGTGTCTTTTATACTGATAACAAGTTCAAACAGGTGCTATTAATACAGGTAATGAGTGGAGGACAGAGGAGCCTCTTAAATAAGAAGATACAGGTCTGTTAGAGACAGAAATCTTGCTTGTTTGTAGGTGACCAAATACTTAATTCCACCATAATTTGCAAATAAATTCTTTCAAAAATCAGACAATGTGATTGTCTGGGTTTGTCTCTCATAGTTGAGGTATACCTATGATGACAATTACAGGCCTCTATTATCTTTTTAAGTGGGAGAACTTGCACAATTGGTGGCTGACTAAATACTTTTTTGCTCCACTGTATATATGAAATGGCTTTTACATATGTACTTACTGTTAATTTGCATTACTATTTTCTTATGACAATAAACATGTCAAGGTATTATACATATAGTTTATCTAGCTGTTTGTCACTTGCCTCACTCAAAGTCCCAAAACTCCCCTCTCTATTTACTTGATTCAGGGATGGAGGCACATGATTATATGTGCTTCATTTAAAGTCCCACTTACCCACTTTTATATATATGTGTCATTTAGAGCCATCCATCCTGAAACAAAGTCACCAAATCATATGTCAACCAAGGGGGTAGGTAGAAGTGCACCAGGTATGGCAAAACTCACCACTAAAGAATAAAGATATTCAGTGGCCACATTATTAATTCCACCTATGTAGAAAAGGGTAGGACCTCTTTCTGCTTTCCTGGTGAGTTTTTTTGCTTTGTGTAGCAGTCCACTTCATTCAAAAGGTGGTCTACTGGAAGGGGATCTGAAAGGACAGGCCATCACTATATACTAAGATCACAGCCATGGCTACGAGACCAGCCTGGGACGATGCATAATATGTGGTACATAATGGAAAAAGGGGTGAGCTGTGACAGGTGAACATGGTAAGAAACAGGATAGATTAGCTTTCATCATTTGAGCATGTTGGGTTTTATTTCCTGCATCCCTGCCAATTAACCTCACTGTAACACCAACTGTTCCTCTAACCCTAAAACTAACCCTCCCGGGAACCCCAAAACTAACTCTTCCTGTAAACCCTAACCTTCACTGTAACCACATTACTAGTCCATAAATGTGATGGCTTCATTAGTTTTCATTTTGCAGGCTAAGAACAATTTCAGCAGGTACAGAAAATACCTGTTGGTTGTGTCAGAAATGCAGCATCCTTGTCACTTCCTGTAAGGTGAACTAAAAGTACAAACAATGTTAATTTCCTTCTGTAAACTGCTAATTCTTCCACCCCCATGTAATAGAGATGGAGAGGAAGACATGTTTGAAGTCTAGTCTCAGTGACAACCATGGCTCCCTCCATAGACACGGTGGCAGAGTGAGTAAAGCCACCCTAGGAATAGATGTGTGTTATTCACAGGATTACCTGTAAAAATAAAGGAAGAAATGCCTGAAAAAATGCAGCCATCACATCTAAGGACTGGTAAGCTGCAATAAACAGTATACAAGGTTTGGACTATGGGCTCAGATATGCTTTCATTTTCACTTTTAACTGATGTGCAACTTTAACTGCTCAGAACCATCCCAATGCAATGGATTTACCAGTTGTTCTTGGAAAGGGTTTAATTTGGGTTGCTTCCTTTGGGAATTTCTCTCCCTCTTTGATTTCAGCAGCTTCTTTCTTGGTCTCCCCTGTAGAAAGGGTAACACATGAAAGCAAGAAAGAAGAGGTGACAAGGAGATGAGAGGAGAAAAGAACAGAGAATGAGAAATTCAGTATTGATGCACACAATTGATCTTTATGAGACAGATTGCTTTTTAAAAGAGCATTTGAAAATGTTGAGGCTCAGTGAGCGCATGGTATGTGGAAGCGTGTTCTAGTAAGAGGAAGCAGCATGGGAGAAATACTGGAGATCTATGCATAGATTGCTGAGCACATAGGCAAATGGATGTTCATCAGAAGAGAATTGCTCATTTTAAAGACACACCTTACATGCCAGTTCCATCAGATGGGCAGGAGGATCATTAGAGTCAGAACTGTCCGAGCCTCCAGTGCTAAAACCCAACAAAGATAGATCAGTTAGTACCCAGCACTAAACTAAGAGGCGTAGTAATAAATAATGGTGAATTAGGGATCTAGAACAATTGTATGCCTAGTTTTGACCACAGTCTTCTCGCCATCATCATCCCTTGCTTTTTACTGAAGACAATTGGCCATGCCAGGTGCAGTTACTGCGTACATAAGTTTACATTTTGGGCTAAAATCCTCAGTTTCAGTTCATCGAACAAGGATGGAGCAGGACTGTGTTGCCATCAGTACTGAACTATGAATAAAGTTTATGAATAGCCACTATTACGGCAAGTCTTTAAAGCTGTTGTGCCTGCTAATATAACACTGGCTGTATTATCAATTGGGGACCTGTTTTTTTCATTAAAGAATAAGAATTGCAGATTTTGTGGGTTTTTTACGATCAGGTAAACGTGAATCTGAATTGCGAATGCTTTAAAATTAGGTGAATTACTAATTTTTTTTACTAATAAACACAATCCTGTAAGCTTCTGATTAAAGAGGCCCTTTTATTTAATCCCCTTGCCTCTGTCTCTAGATCTCTGCCCCCTGTAGGTGCCTTCAAACCCTCATTACTTTTTAATGGGTTCTAACTGCATATTTCTTGTACATTCCTCATTTTATTGACTATTATAAAAGGCCTGTACTCCTGAGGAGGGAACACTTACCTGGAGTCCAGATCAGAAAGAATATCTAGAAAGGCTTCAGAGTCTAAGCTTAGCTGGTGACTGACTTTCTGTTTCACCTCATCTTCCAGTTCTTTCAGACACATGATGTACTAGAAATAGATCAATCATTATTATTGGCAACATCATAGATCGGGTTTGTCATTTACATGCTGCTCACTGAGAAACATAACGATTTCTAATAAGAAATGCAGATCAACGGCGATGGACAAAGTGATTCCACCCATAGCAACCAATCAGATTTCAGTTTAGGAGTTGAGAGGAATTCTGGATGGTTGCTATAGTTTATTGTACTTTGCACATAACTTTAACTTATTAAAGAGAGTCTATAAGTTTCTTGTAAACCTCTTCAGTAGGGTTTTTTAAGGTTACTAAAGTGCGCCCTTGTGAAAACCAATGTTTACCACATACTTCCAGTTGTGAATCACATTCCATTAGCTATTGCTGGACATGAATACATATATTGAATGGACAGGAATACATTTCTTCTCATTACCCATATGTTAATGTTTTCCAAAATATTAATTAATGCTTTTAAAAATGAAACATACTCGGTTTCATATAGGGGTTATTATTTGATTCAACTTTAATACCTTAAAGCTCAACTCTGGCCAAAAAACAAACAGTCTTCCAGCAGGAGTTTAAAACAAAAAGCAGCTCAGGCTACAAAATTCCCCTCTTCTAGCTAGTATCATTCAAATCTGAACAATGAGGACATCCTATGAGTGTAGGGGGTCATGGCACCCTGCACTCACATCCAATGTTGCAAAGAGCAATGCTTACAAGAGGAAAGAGCACAGGCGTCATATCATTGGGTTGCCACTCCTTCATTTTCCACAGGCTGGTGTTGGGTCCCTAACTATAGTGGACACAAATCTATAATGACAAGCCGCTGGGAGGTGATGTGGACACTCATTCACCTTGATCATGCAAAAGTGCCACGTCCCAATATAATTTCAATACTTGCAAACAGAAATTCTGTTTTAAACCATGGACTTTATGGGCACCACAACATTCTTCATAAAAAATAACATTTTTAGTAATCAACAGCTAAAATAAAAAAATGTATTAAAATACAAAATCAAATATGGTATCATCGTCAAAGACAGACAATCAGAATCCTGTAGAATATTGATAGCTGGGAATGCCACCACCCATTTATATAGGGCAATATGTTTTGCGTGGTTCCGCTTTTTCAGGAGCAGACGGTGCAAAAATGAAAATGCTACAGAGCAGTGTCAGGCTGGGATAGATAACGCAAAGATGATGTGCCACCAGAAAGGTAGTAAGCAAGCGTTCAAGATCCATATAGCTTCAAAGGTTAGGCAGGTACGTCCTGTAAGTAGATCTACAAATCCCACTTATAGGCAATGCTGATCTCCCTTGTATAATGCAATCTATTTGGTCCAACCAAACCACCATCAAAGGCATCCTATATCCAGTGTTTAAGAATCATGCAGATGAACTAGACAGTTCACAGAGGCCTACATCTGTTTATGCCAATGTGGGGGTCCACCAATGGCACCATCACATAGGGACCACTAATAGAGCTTCATCCATAAAAGTCTCTATGCATCCTCCACAAGACCTGCCCCCCCCCCCCCCCCCCCGAATCTTCAAAGCCAGTGCAATGAATTACAAATCCTTTGCTAGGTAAGATAGCTCATGTGCTTGAATTTTAATTGTACATTTAATATTCTGTGTGGAGTTCTGCAATAAAGTTGCGCTTTGCCCATAGATGACAAAACAAAACAAAAACAGGTTTGTTGTAATGCTTGGTTCCCCTGCAGCATGTACTCTCCTTTCCTTTGTCACCCTGCTGCTCAATTCAGCTGCCAGGAGCAAAGAAAATACCTTCAACTTGCATTTCATGTGGTGTTTTGTGATTGTACCAGAATTGCCAAATGGTGTAGAAGGTGCAGAACACTTTGTAATCTTCAAGTGGACCAACTTGATGCATATTTAGGGCTGTCCTTATATGCTCGAATATGCAGGAAAGAAATCACCAGAAGCATTTAATGTACTTGTTATGTAATGTAATGTTTTGTTTTTTTTTTCTAAAGACTCATTCAGTTAATATTTACTTCAAGCAAATAAAAATATATAAAATGACTGCAACTCTGGTTTCACAAATACATCTTTAAATGTATTATTTCAATGCAAAACATTTTAACCTTTTCGCTGCCAGGCCCTGCGCTCCACTTTTAAACTTAGCTGGCCAGACCATTTTTGCAATTTTTCCATTGCTTTTTTATTTTTCACTTACAGCTTTCAGAGTTTGTAAAAGACCCCCTAAGGGCCCTTTCACACTGGGGCGGCGTCTGTGGTAAAACGCTGCTATTATTAGTGGCGTTTTACCGTCAGTATTCGGCTGCTAGCGGAGCGGTTTTAACCCTCGATAGTGGCCAAGAAAGGATTAAAGACCACCGCAAAGCACCTCTGCAGAGGCGCTTTGCCGGCGGTATAGCTGCGCTGTCCCATTGATTTCAATGGGCAGGAGCGGTGAAGGAGCGATATACACTCCGCTCCTTCACCGCTCCGAAGATGCTGCTAGCAGGACTTTTTTTCCCGTCCTGCTAGCGCACCGCTCCAGTGTGAAAGCCCTCGGGGTTTTCACACTGGATACAAAGCAGCGTCACTTTCGGGTCGGTTTGCAGGCGCTATTATTAGCACAATAGCGCCTGCAAACCGCCCAGTGTGAAAGGGCTCTAACCCTATATTTTCCAAAAGCACATGACTAATAAGAATAAAAAGAAGGAGCTACTCATTTTTAAGGCCCTGTGATGTTTGCGCAAATGTTTATCAAAGCAATATTTTTGCTGCAAATACACTAAAATCATTATTGGCAGATAAAAACACAGCAAATTTTACAAAATTCCTGCTAAATATAAAAGATAAACCAGTGTTAAGTTAATAAATAACAAATATTTGTAAATTTTGAATTGCACTTTTTTGCAAAATGTTGAAAATTGAACATTTCTCTAAAAATCTGGAGGTTTTAATTTTTCACTTACAGCTTTTAAAGTTTGTAAAAGAGCCCCTAAAACCATATTTTCTGAAAGCATATGACCAGTAGAATAAAAAGAAGGCGCTACTGATTTTTAAGGCCTCATCATACAGTGCCTTGAAAAAGTATTCATACCTCTTGAAATTTTCCACATTTTGTCATGTTACAACCAAAAACGTAAATGTATTTTATTGAGATTTTATGTGATAGACCAACACAAAGTGGCATATAATTGTGAGGTAGAATGAAAATGATAAATGGTTTTCAAAAATTTTCACAAATAAATATGTGAAGTGTGGTGTGCATTTGTATTCAGCCCCCAATTACAGCAATTACAGCTACAAGTCTTTTTGGGGAGGTCTCTACCAGCTTTGCACATCTAGAGAGTAACATTTTTGCCCATTCTTCCTTGCAAAATAGCTCAAGCTCTGTCAGATTGGATGGAGAGTGTCTAAACAGCAATTTTCAAGTCTTGCCAAAGATTCTCAATTGGATTTAGGTCTGGACTGGGCCATTCTAACACATGAATATGCTTTGATCACTGCACTGTAGGTCTAGCTGTATGTTTAGGGTCATTGTCCTGCTGGTGAACTTCTGCCCCAGTCTCGAGTCTTTTGCAGGTTTTCTTCTAAGATTGCCCTGTATTTGGCTCCATCCATCTTCCCATCAACTCTAACCAGCTTCCCTGTCCCTGCTGAAGAAAAGCATCCCCACAACATGATGCTGCCACCACCATGATTCATGGTGGGGATGGTGTGTTTATGGTGATATGCAGTGTTAGTTTTCCGTCACACAGCCTTTTGCTTTTAGGCCAAAAAGTTCAATTTTGGTCTCATCTGACCAGAGCACCTTCTTCCACATGTTTGCTGTGTCCCCACATGGCTTTTTGCAAACTGCAAATGGGGCTTATGGCTTTCTTTCAACAATGGCTTTCTTCCTGCCACTCTTCCATAAAGGCTAGATTTGTGGCGTGCACGACTAATACTTGTCCTGTGGACAGATTCTCTCACCTAAACTGTGGATCTCTGCAGTTCCTCCCGAGTTACTATGGGTCTCTTGGCTGCTTCTTTGATTAATGCCCTCCTTGCACGGCCTGTCAGTTTAGGTGGACGGCATTGTCTTGGAAGGTTTGCAGTTGTGCCATACTCTTTCTTGACATTTTTGCCCATTCTTCTTGGCAAAATAGCTCAAGCTCTGTCAGATTGGATGGAGAGCGTCTGAACAGCAATTTTCAAGTCTTGCCACAGATTCTCAATTGGATTTAGGTCTGGACTGGGCCATTCTAACACATGAATATGCTTTGATCTAAACCACTGCATTGTAGCTCTGGCTGTATGTTTAGGGTCTTTCTTCTTTGATTAATTCTCTCCTTGCCCAGCCTGTCAGTTTAAGTGGACGGCAATGTCTTAGTAGGTTTGCAGTTGTGTAATACTCTTTCCATTTTCAGATGATGGATTGAACAGTGCTCCGTGAATTTTTCAAAGATTGGGATATTTTTTAATAACCTAACCCTGCTTTAAACTTCTCCAAAACTTTATCCCTGACCTGCCTGGTGTGTTACTTGGCCTTCATGATGTGGTTTGTTCACTAAGGTTCTTTAACAAACCTCTGAGAGCTTCACAGAACAGCTGTATTTATACCAAGGTTAAATTACACACAGGTGGACTCTATTTATTAGGTGACTTCTGAAAGCAATTGGTTCCACTAGATTTTAGTTAGGGATATCAGAGTAAAGGGAGCTGAATACAAATGCACGCCACTCTTTTCAGATATTTATTTGTAAACCATTTTGAAAGCTATTTATCATTTTCCTTCCACTTCACAATTTTGTGCCACTTTGTGTTGGTCTAGTACATAAAATCCCAATAAAATACATTTACGTTTTCGGTTGTAACATGACAAAATGTGGAAAATGTCAAGGGGTGTGAATACTTTTTCAAGGCATTGTATTTGTGCAAATGTTTATCAAAACAATATTTTCGCTAAAAATACACTTAAATCATTTCTAGCAGATTCAGACACAGCAATTTTTACAAAATTCCTGCTAAATTCCTACTAAATATAAAAGCTTAACCTGTATTGATTTAATAAATAACAAATATTAGTACATTTTGAAAATGCGCCTTTTTTGCGAAATTGTGAAAATAGAACGTATGAAAAAATTTAAAAAAACAAATTTCTCTTAAAATCTGGAGGTTTTCATTTTTCCTTATAGCTTTCAGAGTTTGTAAAAACCTTCCAAACCATATATTTTCTGAAAGCACATGACCTGTAGAAAAAAAAAATGTGTTCTAATTTTTAAGGCCATGCAATATTTGCGCAAATGTTTATCAAGTCACTATTTTCACTAAAAGAAAATCTAAAATCCACATCTGCACACATAAACACAGTATAACCTACAAAAATCTTGCTAAATTTCTACTAAGGCCTTGTTTACATGGAGTATGCCAATGGAAGGCCGTGTTTACCTGCACGGGGAGGCACAGATGCTCTGTGCATACTTGAAGGCAATCCTATTCATGTCAATTGGGACACAGCGGCTGCAAAGACAGGTCTGACATCTGTGTGGGTGTAGGTGCATGGCCCCAAATGCAGACAGTGTGAGTTCAGTGACATGCGCCCACATGGATGTCAAGTTGGGAACAGTGGCTGTGTCCATGTGCATCCCAATTGATATAAATGGGACTGCCTGCACAGGAATGCAGGGAACACCTGTAAATTCCCATGCATCTGCTGTGTCCTAATTGACATCAATGGTACAGCCTGCATAGGGATACACAGAACACCTGTGTATCCCTGTGCAACATGGCCTTGCTGTAGTATGTCCCGCGTGAATGAAGCCTTGGGCCTAGTTTACACTTGCAGTTGGGGGGAAACAAAAATGCGCAGTTGAGCTGCGTTTTTCTGCCTGCCAACCACTCCTCATAAGCTGCAATAGGCAGCGGACGGGGGTGTTTAAATGCTGCGGCCGCGATGCTTCGCGCCTGCAGCACGTGTTGACACGACTTGTAGTGATGCCGCCTTTCCAAACGCTACACATTCAAGTTCGAGGAAGTGCCGCACAGGCTGAAGCTGGGGGGTGAAAATTGGTGGTGAAGGCAGGGGACAGTGTGGGGTGGGGCAGTGCAGGCATTTTAGGTAGTGCAGAGTGGAGGAACAATGGGTGACAGGTAGAGAGGTGGTGGCCGCAGTATCAGTGGGATGGGCGGCTAGCATTTCAGGAGAATAGCTCTGATCAGCGGCTTGTTAGCCGCTAATCCGAGCTATTGTTTTGTTCAGCAGAGTCTGCTGAAAATTTCTGTTATACATTTATGGTCACTGAAGTGACCATGAGCTTATAGCGGAGGAGGAATGTAGCTGGGAGCAGTGCTCTCAGCCTCTTACCGTAGTTACAACAAAAGTGTAACATGTTGCAACTTAGAATTTATGCCTGCATTTTTTTTCTATTTTCACCTGGTGATCCTGTCAGTAAACACACTTCCTGTCTTAGGGTGACAACACTCACTTACCGTACTGTATTAGAAAAACAGAAACAGGAAGGACTACAGACTGCTGCCCCTCTATTAATGTCCATAACAGAGGGGAATGGTCCCATGGTTCTCAGAAAGCAATGCAGCTAACAGCAATCAGTGCATGCAGAGAGCACACGAAGCTCACAAAATTACGGGCAGGATCAACAAGTATTTTTTAAATGATCAAATGAATAACAAAACACATTCAATGGTATAAGAGCAGGCAAAAAGGGTTAAAATAAGAAAAGGTAATTGTTAGGGTTTACATGGCCTTTAAATGCTTCTTGCACATTGCTGGACATGAGAATATTTCAGACACATGGCATACAGTAGTCACAAGTTTACTGTAAGCCATGCTTTGTCACATTACACTGCACAGCAGAATATAAAGCAGGAATTAGTTGTACGTACAACACATGAACAAAAGTCAGATGGCGCCACGCACTATAATTTCATATATGATTAAATGTGATGTAGGTCTGCTGAACCTGTAACACCTGCACATCCCCCTGGGCTGGATCAGTTACTGGCAATCACAGCATGATTTCCTCTGGAAAGTGGAGCCACTAACCTCCAGACACCAGAACCGCTCAAAAAACCTCTGGGCTCAGAGGGAAATGCTGTGATTCTTTCTAAAGTCAGGCCATGTCAGTGAATTAATTTGACTCGGGAAACCAATATATCAACGTATTCTCTGCGTCAGACACCGCTGACCCGCTTCTACATCCTGCGGGTAGCCATGTGACGAAGGACTTGCCTTAGCGCGGTCCGGGTCGCAGTAATCTAATAAAGCATCACAGAAGTGCTGGCCCAAACACTCCAGGTCCTTAGTGCTGAAATGAGTTCCACGTCTGTTGCCTAAAAATCGGAGAAAGAAAGTTAAGGTATTAGTATATAAAACCCCCATTTCTATTTAAAGAGGCAGCACAGCTTTGTTAAAGGAACCTCATTTTGCTCTAAACTGGCTAAATTGATGTTATGCCCTGTACACACGGTCGGATTTTCCGATGGAAAATGTGCGATAGGACCTTGTTGTCAGAAATTCTGACCGTGTGTAGGCTCCATCACACATTTTCCATCGGATTTTCCGACACACAAAGTTTGAGAGCAGGATATAAAATTTTCCGACAACAAAATCCGTTGTCGGAAATTCCGATCGTGTGTACACAAATACGACGGACAAAGTGCCACGCATGCTCAGAATAAATAAAGAGATGAAAGCAATTGGCTACTGCCCCGTTTATAGTCCCGACGTACGTGTTTTACGTCACCACGTTTAGAACGATCGGATTTTCCAACAACTTTGTGTGACTGAGTGTATGCAAGACAAGTTTGAGCCAACATCCGTCGGAAAAAATCCTAGAATTTCGTTGTCGGAATGTCCGAACAAAGTCCGACCGTGTGTACGGGGCATTACAGTGCCTTAAAAAAGTATTCAAATTTTCCACATTTTGTCATGTTACAAACAAAAACGTAAATGCATTTTATTGGGATTTTATGTGATAGACCAACACAAAGTGGCACATAATTGAAATGTGGAAGGAAAATGATAAATTGTTTTAAATTTTTTTTTTACAAATAAATATCTGAAAAGTGTGGTGTGCATTTCTATTCAGCCCCCCTGAGTCGATACTTTGTAGAACCACCCTTCTCTGCAATTACAGCTGCAAGTCTTTTTGGGGATGTCTCTACCAGCTTTACACATCTAGAGAGTGACATTTTTGCCCGTTCTTTGCAAAATAGCTCAAGCTCTGTCAGATTGGATGGAGAGCATCTGTGAACAGCATTTTTCAAGTCTTGCCACAGATTCTCAATTGGATTTAGGTCTGGACTTTGACTGGGCCATTCTAACATATGAATATGCTTTCATCTAAACCATTCCATTGTAGCTCTGGCTGTATGTTTAGGGTTGTTGTCCTGCTGGAAGGTGAACTTCCACCCCAGTCTCGAGTATTTTGCAGACTCTAACAGGTTTTCTTCTAAAATTGCCCTGTATTTGGCTCCATCCATCTTCCCATCAAATCTGACCAGCTTCCCTGTCCCTGCTGAGGAAAAGCATCCCCACAACATGTGGTTGCATAAGTGTGCACACCCTCTTATACCTAGTGATGTAGCTGCGTTCAGAATTAAGCAATCACATTCAAACTCATGTTAAATAGGAGTCAGTACACACCTGCCATCATTTAAGGTGCCTCTTATTAACCCCAAATAAAGTTCAGCTGTTCTAGTAGGTCTTTCCTGACATTTACTTAGTCGCATCCTACAGCAAAAGCCATGGTCCACAGAGAGCTTCCAAAGCATCAGAGGGATATCGTTGTTATTAGGTAACAGTCAGGAGAAGGGTACAACAATGTTTCCAAGGCATTATATATACCATGGAACACAGTGAAGATAGTTATCATCAAGTTCAGAAAATTTGGCACAACAGTGACATTAGCAAGAACTGGACGTTCCTCCAAAATTGATGAAAAGGGAAGAAAACTGGTCTGGGAGATTCCCAAGAGGCCTACAGCAACATTAAAGGAGCTGCAGGAATATCTGGCAAGTACTGGCTGTGTGGTACATACAACAACAATTCTTCATATGTTTGGGCTATGGGGGAGAGTGGCAAGACGGAAGCCATTTCTTACAAAGGAAAACATCCAATCCCGGCTAAATTTTGCAAAAACACATCTGAAGTCTCCCAAAAGCATGCTATGGTCTGATGAAACTAAGGTTGAACTTTTTGGCCATAATTCCAAAAGATATGTTTGGCGCAAAAACAACATTGCACATCACCAAAAGAACACAACACCCACAGTAAAGCATGGTGGTGGCAGCATCATGCTTTGGGGCTGTTTTTCTTCAGCTGTAACAGGGACCTTAGTCAAGGTAGAGGGAATTATGAACAGTTCCAAATACCAGTCAATATTGGCACAAAACCTTAAGGCTTCTGCTAGAAAGCTGAACATAAAGAGGAACTTCATCTTTCAGCATGACAACGACCCAAAGCATACATTCAAATCAACAAAGGAATGGCTTCACCAGAAGAAGATTCAAGTTTTGGAATGGCCCAGCCAGAACCCAGACCTGAATCTGATTGAAAATCTGTGTGGTGATCTGAAGAGGGCTGTGCACAGGAGATGCCCTCGCAATCTGACAGATTTGGAGTGTTTTTGCAAAGAAGAGTGGGCAAATATTGCCAAGTCAAGATGTGTGATGCTGATAGACGCATACCCAAAAATACTGAGTGCTGTAATAAAAATCAAAAGATGCTTCAACAAAGTATTAGTTTAAGGGTGTGCACACTTATGCAACCATATTATTTTAGTTTTTTATTTTTACTTCCCTCCACCTAAAAGATTTCAGTTTGTTGTTCAACTAAGTTGTACAGTTTATAGGTCACATTAAAAGGTGGAAAAAGTTCTGAAATTATTTATCTTTGTCTCATTTTTTTACATCACAGAAACCTGATATTTTAACAGGGGTGTGTAGACTTTTTATATCCAGAGCCTTCCTATTGATCCATTACCTTATAAACCTTTAGTTTTCTCTCCTGCATCTTGACAGGATCTCATCCTATTGGTCCACTAACTTACAAGCCTTCAGTTCTCTCTCCTGCATCCTGACAGAAGCTCATCATATTGCGCCACTAACTTGTAAGCCTTTAGTTTTTACTCCTGTTACCAGACAGCACCTTGTCCTATTGATCCATTAATTTTTAAGCCTTTAGTTTTTTCTCCTGCATCATGACAGGACTTAATCCTATTCATCCTTAAAGCGGGGTTCCACTCACATTTTTAACTTAATCTTACCCCCTTCAGTTAATGGCATAGATGTTCAAATGCCGCACGAAAATTTTTTTTATCGCTGTAATTACCTTTATATTGTACTTTATTGTGGCACTTCCTGTCTCTCCTCCCATGGGAGTAGGCGTGTTTATTGCCTTTCCCCGGCGCTGCACTGTCTCCTGGGAGCTTAGTGTCAGGCTTCCCAATGAACAGCATTCACCGCATCCAGGAAATCAATGCTTGTGGGCTTCACATGCCCACAAGCAAGATGGAAACAGCCAGCATCGCATTTTTTAAGTTATTCTTCAGTACGAAGACAGACAGAGGCGGAAATATTATACCCAAACTGTGAGTATTATTTTGGGATTAGCAAAGTGTCTCAATGACCTAAAAAAAAAAAAAAAAAAAAAGATTGGTCGCCGGACTCCCGCTTTAAATATATAAAAAATTAGTTTTCACTCCTTTTATCCTTGCAGCATCTCTCCGTATTGGTTCACTAGGTTATAAGTCTTTCATTTTCTCTCTGCATCTTGACAGTAACTTGTCTTATTGGTTCACCAACTTTGGTTTTCTCTCTGCTTCCTTATAGCATCTCATCCTACTGGTTCACCAACTTATAAGTCTTTTAGTCTTCTCTCCTGGATCTTGACAGCAGCTCATGTTAATACTCTACCACCTTATAAACATTTAGTTAGCTCATCTGCATTTTCACAGCACTTTGATTTATAGTGTTGTGGATGTTCATTCTGCAGCAGCATAAGGTTATGTGCTGTCTGCTATATGAAGTATGGAATCCCCGGCATCTGTTTGGATATGAGCTGAACATTCCTATGCAGTGACACTATAGTCCACAAAGTTTTTTAAACCTGAAAAGTTTCCTGTTGGTAGCCTTCCCCTCTATATAGGAAGGGTCTAATGCTCGTTTGGTCTTTGGGGCATGTAGTAGATAGAATCACTTACCTTATTCCTCACTCCTGCAGGCTTTCTTCCTGTTGGACAACCAGCCCCTGAAGCTTTTCCTTTTCACTGGTCTGCTCGCCATCATCATGCTTTGTACGTGAGGACACCGAGGGCCTGCCCATATTATGGGGCTGTAGTGGGAGTAAAGCAGAGCTGGCTTCTGGAGGAGTGAGGAAAAAGCAAAGTATTTCTCTCGGTTATACCCCCCAGACCAAGCAAGCATTAGACCTTTACTATATTGAGGAGCATGTGGCACTACCAAAAGGACATTTTTTTTAGCTAACCAAAGTTAACCTTTAACCCTTTTAAGCATTATTAGGAAACAGGAAGGTTTAGTGCAAAGGAGTGTGTATCTCTTACGTGATGCTGCTTCTGAAACATTTTAGCAAGTTCACTATTGTAGCTTACAGTATTTATTCAAATCTGCCTAAACTGTCAATATTAACGAAATGCAGGCACCTTTACCTTTGCCATCATTAACTGTACCAAACTTCTTCTCGAGTGATATAGAAGACACAATGCCAATGTACCCGCAAATGCAAATTTCAAACTGAACAAGCTAATTGGACCTTTTGGTCTGCTACTCTTGCCCAACCAGACTGTGTGACAACCCCAAGCCTGCAGGAGGTAAGCAACAGTTAAAGAACTTTAGCTATTGTTCATGTATGAGGTAAATGGTACCTCTCTCATCATCATAGCAACACACATAAGACTCAGCTGAGCAATCATATTTGTGTTCCCACTTGCAGACCCTGCCACCCTGGGTTACATGCACAATCCAACCATTTGTAGCTGACTTTGAGAAGAGAAATGTCATTTACACAGGGAGAGAATACAGATAATGGCAAAAAAGCTATCCCTGACCGGCATCACTGAGGCAATTTTGTGAGCGTGAACATTCCCACAACTGCCCTTTCTTGATTGGTTTATTTAAAAAGTTGTATTTGCATATGACAGTCAAGTGTTCTTACCCAGTGTTGATCCACAGAAAGTGGCCTCCAGGGTGTAACTGTTCTGGATGCCCATCTTCCACATCACCACCCGTCCTGTCCCCTCCTTGTTTCGCTGCACTTTAAACTTACAGCCTGAAAAAGAGAACTGAATAGGGTATTGTAAGGACCTGTGCCATGCCAGGTTACAGGACAGAGTACAGCAGAGGGAGGAAACTAAAAAAAAAACCAGGGAAAGTGATTTTTGCCCACTTGTGCGCATAAAGCATTAGAGGCCAATTTTTAATGTCTTCCAAATGACCCCACAAAGAACAGCAAAAAATGGAGCATGGAAAAATACACCACGTACATAACACAGGATACACACTGACATCGAGACATAAACACTGTTTTATATACACAATGCTATGAAAAAGTATTTGCCCCATTTCTGATTTTTGTTTTGCATATTTGTCACACTTAAGGCTCGGTTCACACAGGGACGACTTGTCAGGCGACCTAGTCGCCTGACAAGTCGCCTCCCGTTCTGTGCTATGGAACCGTTCTAAGGGGAGCGACGCAAGTCGCTCCGACTTAGAAAAAGGTTCCTGTACGACTTTGGGGGCGACTTGGGGCGACTTGCATAGACTTCTATACAGAAGTCGTTTTGCAAGTCGCCCGGGCAGTCGTGTGCAGGTCGCCTCGGAGAGGCGACCTGCAAGTTGTGCCGCCTCTGGTGTGAACCGAGGCTAAATGACTCAGATCATCTACTGCCAGGTCTGGCAGTAATCAGGGCTGGGTGTGGCAGGTGAAATTTAACTCAGCTTTCCAAAAAATTGTGGTTAATCTGCCTGGGCCAGGCAGGTTTGAACAGCTTTTTTCCCTTGATAAATTAAATAATTTAAAAACTGCATCTTGGATTTACTTACTAAAAAATCAGTAAGGGGTAAATACTTTTTCACAGCACTGTATATATATATATATATATACACAGCGTTAAAGAGGCTACTGAATCGCCCGGAGTATTAGAATGTTGATTGGATCCAGAAAGGGTAGAACTCTTCTATTCAGTTTTGGAAGCTTCCTGTAAAGGACACTGAACCTAGGCACCTGTCAGGGAAATGGCCGTAGGAGAACTGGCACCAACAGCAGGAGAAGGGCTCTAGGACCCAGCATCTCTACCAGCACTTATGGCAGGAGAAGGACTTTAGGACCCAGCATCTCTGGCAGGAGAAGGGCTCTAGGACCCAGTATCTCTACCAGCAGGTCACATGGGCCTATATACTGTAAGGAAGTCTGTTAGTGTCTGCAGTTGCTGGTTTGTCAGTCTTCCTGTGTTCCTGAGCCTCTGTGCAAATTACTGTTTGGATTCCTGTTGTGACCTGGCTTGTTCCTGACCTGTCCGATCTGCTCTCCTGGTTTGACCCCCTGGCTTGCTTTACCGACTTGTCTTCTCCTGTACCTGTTCCCGGCTTGTATAACGGATTTTGCTACAGTTACCTGTTCCTGCCTGCTTCCTGATACCAGACCTTTGGCTTGTCCCCGTTTCTGCAACCTGCCTCTTCCTCTTGCCGGATCTACTGTGTTTGACCCCTGGCCTGGCTTTCACTACTGTTCCATGTGCACACCTTGCCAAGTATTACCTCCTCCTGAACCACGGGTACCTACACCCGAACGATTCTCTGGTGATCGGAAAAAGTTCAGGACCTTCAAGAATGCCTGCCTACTGTACCCGGCCCTCCAACCTAGAACTTTTGCTTTTGAGTTTGTGAAAGTAGGATTTACCATTTCGTTATTATCTGAGGAACCCCCAGCCTGGGCTCATAACCTGCTGGAACAAAAAGACTCTGCTTTGAATACTATGGACACTTTCTTTGAGGCCATGACTCTGTTGTATGATGACCCCCAGCGCGCGGCCTCCGCTGAATCTGCCTTAGATGCTCTACGGCAAGGAAAACGCCCAGTGGAAGATTATACCGTGGATTTCCGCAGATGGTCCTCCGACACAAGCTGGAATGAGGCAGCACTGAGGTTCCAGTACCGCCAAGGACTGTCTGAGATCCTTAAAGTGGATGTAAACCCAATGTCATCCTTTCTAAACTACTGCCATAGGGGTTATCTATAAGGATATGCATGCCTCCTGCATGTATCTTTACCTGTCAAATGTCTCCCCTCTGTCTGTTATGAGAGCCGAAAAACTGCAGATTCTGTGGGTGGGTCTGTTGTCTGGAGCTCGATGGGTGGAGTCGTGATGTCAGTAGACTCCCCGCCCACCTCTACACTCCCCTGTGTATTTCTAACACTGAACTTCTGCTATGATCTCTAACATCCAGTGAAAAGACAGGAAAGTAACCGCATGACTTCAGCATGCCAAATCATGCTGAGGTGTGGAACAGCCAATCCTTGCAGAGCTACTGAAGAAAGGAGTGGGGGAGGGAATTAAAAAATACTGCATGTGTCTTAGGCTGTCACTCACAGCAATGGGGAGTATTTGACAAAGTTTTTCTCAGTTTGTCAAGATTTTTCTCACTGAACAATAAAAGAGGATTGCTCAGAGATGGGTTAACTCTGTGTGGCAAGACTGGGCTCAAATGATAGAAAATCTTATCTCTACAGTATGATATAAAAATAAATAAATAAATACATTTTTTCGGGTTTACATCCACTTTAAGGATGAACTGGCTTGAGTTGCTATTCCCGACACTCTTGATGGACTTATTCACCTAGCCATTCAGCTTGACAGGCGCCTGCGGGAGCGGCGGTCGGAACGTGCTCAATCCTTCTAGCCTACACGGATGCTACCCAAGTTTTCTCCTGCTGTTGCACCCACATCTGTTTGCCCTGCAATCCCGGAAAGGGAACCAAAGCAAGTTGGCCTGGCCCATTCCTCCCTTACTCTTGAGGAGAGACAACGCCGCCAGCAGGCCAATCTCTGCCTGTACTGCGGAGGGGCCAGACATTTTTTACGCAGCTGCCCCATAAGACCTAGTAAGGTCTACCCACCAAGTTCCACATATCTCCAAGTCTCTGGATCTTGCCATTCTTACCTTGTTCTTCCCATCTCCTTACAAGTGGCAGAAAGGGAGATCCGGCTACAAGCAATCATTGAATCCGGGGCATGTAGCTGTTTTATGGACTTATTTCTAGCTAAAAAACTTGGTGTGCCCCTCTGTGAAAAAAAGCAAAGACTTGAGGTTTTTTTGGCCGATGGTTCCCAGCCCACTTCTGGACTTGTCATCCAGGAAACCATGCCCATCTTCACTACTACAGATACTGGCCATCAAGAATTTGTCTGCTTTGATGTCCTATGTTCCCCCATGTTTCCCATCATCCTGGGAATTCCATGGCTGCAGGCACATAACTGGGCCAAGAAGGAAATCTCTCTTTCTTCAGCATATTGCCTGCAGCATTGCTTTACTCCCAGCTCCAGTAAGCCTGTTAGCTGTCTGGCGGGGCAACCTGCTCTCAGTAATCTCCAGCTTGTTCCTCCAGCTTATCATGAGTTTATAGACATTTTCGACAAGAAAAAGGCCGATGTCCCCCCACCTCACCGGCCTTATGACTGTCCTATTGAACTGCTCCCGGGGGCCGAGATCCCGTTTGGACGAATCTTCCCCCTATCTGAAAACGAGCTCGAGACCCTACGAGTATATATTCACGAGAACCTTGAAAAGGGGTTTATCCGACCCTCTTCTTCTCCTGCTGGGGCGGGTATATTCTTTGTGGAGAAGAAGGATGGCACGTTGCGGCCGTGTGTAGACTACAAAGAAATCAATTAGATCACTGTAAAGAACAGATACCCACTCCCTCTCCTTCCTGAACTCTTTCAAAGGTTCCGAACTGCCCAGAGTTTCACTAAATTGGATGTGAGGGGCGCTTATAACCTTGTCCGCATACGCCAGGGTGATGAGTGGAAAACAGCATTTCGGATGCGGTTCGGCCACTTCAAATACCTTGTGATGCCATTCGGGTTATGCAACGCCCCAGCCACGTTCCAGCATCTAGTGAACAACATTTTTCGAGAATTCCTTGATTACTTTGTAATCGTATACCTCGATAATATCCTCATCTTTTCTGCCTCTTTGGAGCTTCATCGAATTCACGTAAAAAAGGTCCTCTCAACCTTGAGAAAACATGGACTATATGTCAAGGCAGACAAATGTGATTTTGAAAACTCATCTATTCAATTCCTGGGTCTCATCATCACCACAGAAGGAATTGCAATGGACCCAAAGAAGGTGGAAGTAATACTAGACTGGCCAGCTCCTTCGGACAAGAAAGGTGTTCAGCACTTTGTGGGGTTCTCCAACTTCTACAGGAGGTTTGTGAAGGATTTCTCCACCACCATAGCACCCATCACTCAGCTGACCCACCAGAAGGTCCAGTTCCAGTGGTCTCCAGAAGCCCAGACAGCCTTTGACAAATTAAAGAAGCCGTTCACTTCCGCACCAATCCTACAGCACCCAGATCCAACCCTGCCTTATGTGTTGGAAGTGGATGCCTCTGAAGTAGCTACAGGGGCAATCCTGTCCCAACGGCAGGGACCTAAGGCTCTTCTTCACCCCGTAGCCTTTTTCTCTCGAAAAATGAGACCACCAAAGAGAAATAAAGATGTGGGAGATAGAGAACTTCTGGCCATTAAATCTGCCTTAGAAGAATGGAGGTACTTATTGGAGGGTGCCGCTCATCCCATTATGATTTTTACAGACCATAAGAACCTGGAGTACCTCAGGACAGCCAAACGTTTAAGACTCCGACAAGCCTGCTGGGCTCTGTTCTTCTCCAGGTTCAATTTCCATCTTACATATCGGCCAGGTTCCAAGAATGGGAAGGCAGATGCACTCTCCCGAATGTTTCTGGACACCCCTGAAATGACAGAGCCAAGTACGATCCTATCCACCCAGAATTTTTTGCTTATCCAACCTGACTTAAAGACCTTAATCAAGCAAGCCTCAACCCAGTGCTCTGGATCAGAAGTGTCCTCACTGAGAAACCAAGATGGATTTCTGTGGCACCAGGATAAAATTGTTGTTCCCCAGCCAATCAGACTCCAAGTTCTAAAAATTTCACATGACTATAAACTTGCAGGGCATTTTGGGATACGAAGAACCACTGAACTTGTTCAGCGCTCATTATGGTGGGCCAGCCTAAGACAGGACTGCAGAAAGTATGTGAACTCTTGCACCATTTGCCAGCGCAACAAGTGTTCCAATTCCAAGCCATGGGGACTTTTGATGTCATTACCCATTCCTGAACAACCCTGGAAAGAAATATCCATGGACTTTATAGTAGACCTGCCCCCCTCTGGGGGATGCACCACCATCATGGTGGTGGTATGGCACACTTCCTTCCGATGATTGGCACACCCTCCACTTCGGACACAGCAAACATGTTCATTAAAGCGATTGTCACATTACGTGGATTACCGGATAGTATTGTCTCCGATAGAGGGGTACAGTTCACCTCCAAGTTCTGGAGGGATCTCTGCAAGTCTCTATCAATAGAAATGTGTGTTTCCTCAGCTTACCACCGTCAGAGCAATGGTCAAACAGACAGGACTAACCAGACCTTAGAACAGTACCTTCAATGTTTCTGTACTTGTTCGCAGGATGACTGGATCTCCCTTCTTCCCTGTGCTGAGTTTGCATATAATAACTCTTTACATGCAGCAATCAATCAGTCCCCTTTCTGGGCGAACTATGGATTCCATCCCTCCTTCCTTCCAAATACTATACCTGAAACATCTGCTCCCGCTGTCCAGGATCGATTAAGGTTCATTCAATCCAACTACAAGTTGCTTCAGGAGGCCATGTGAAAAGCCCAAGAGGACTATAAAAAGTTCCATGATAAAAGAAGAAGAGGGAATCCTGTCTTTAAGATTGGGGACAAGGTATGGCTTTCTTCAGTAAACCTCAAGCTCTCATGTCCCTCCCGGAAGCTTGGACCCAAATTCATCGGTCCCTTTGAAATCAAAAGAGAGATAAATCCGCTGGCTTTCGAGCTGGCACTACCCAATACTTACAAGATCTATCCAGTGTTCCACATCTCCCTGCTTAAACCAGCTGTACCCAGTCCCTTCTCTGGAAGAGAAGAGCCACCTCCACCTCCAGTCTTGGTAGAAGGGGAAACAGAATTTGAGGTTGAAGCCATTATGGATTGCCGGAGGAGGGGTAGGCAAGTCCAGTATCTAATCAAATGGCGGGGGTACCCTCCCGAATACAATTCCTGGGAGCCTGCAAACAATGTGCATGCTCCTAGACTTGTGCAGGACTTTCACAGCAGACATCCCGAAGCATTGGCTGTGGGGGCATCTGGAGGCTGCCCCTTGGGGGGGGGGCACTGTCAGGGAAATGGCCGTAGGAGAACTGGCACCAACAGCAGGAGAAGGGCTCTAGGACCCAGCATCTCTACCAGCACTTATGGCAGAAGAAGGACTTTAGGACCCAGCATCTCTGGCAGGAGAAGGGCTCTAGGACCCAGTATCTCTACCAGCAGGTCACATGGGCCTATATAAGGAAGTCTGCTAGTGTCTGCAGTTGCTGGTTTGTCAGTCTTCCTGTGTTCCTGAGCCTCTGTGCAAATTACTGTTTGGATTCCTGTTGTGACCCGGCTTGTTCCTGACCTGTCCGATCTGCTCTCCTGGTTTGATCCCCTGGCTTGCTTTACCGACTTGTCTTCCCCTGTACCTGATTCCAGCTTGTATAACGGACTTTGCTACATTTACCTGTTCCTGCCTGCTTCCTGATACCAGACCTTTGGCTTGTCCCCGTTTCTGCAACCTGCCTCCTCCTCTTGCCGGATCTACTGTGTTTGACCCCTGGCCTGGCTTTCACTACTGTTCCATGTGCACACCTTGCCAAGTATTACCGAGGATTCTTGTAGACTTTAGCCCAGCTGTTTCCAGTACTACCCGGTGTCCTTCAGGTGCCCATCAGCTCTTCTCTCTGGAATCCATCTGGCAACCTGTGCTTCTCTGGGCACTACACCCTCTGTACCCAACTTCAGGGCTGTACTGCACTCAGCCGCAAGGGGAGCCCTCTCGGCATTTGGGCCTCCAACCAGGTACGTAACAGCACCTGAAATGTCCTGGGATAAGAAGGACAACAGATGCCCCGCACTCTGAGAAGTGGAGGTGCCCCATTATGGTAAAAAGGTCTTGGAGCCAACCTTGGCTGGTTTGGAAGGTCAGAAATATGTTCCTTTCTTAGATTTAGCATTGGAAGACCAAGAGGAATGAACAAAACGCTTCCTAACCTCTGGAGTAGAAGACTTACTGATGGAGATGCAAGTCTATTTCTTTTGGGGAAGAAGGACCTCTAACAATTTATCTACTGGGTTTTTGAACACAGGATTGTCCTCCAAGGGGTCATGGAGGGCCTTGTTAAAGTAAGAAATGGCTGGATTAACCAGGAATTCCCCATTTCCTAAAGAAACTTCCCTCAATAGGATATTTTTGGGTGAAACATTTTGGATGAGAAAAATCTTCTCTGGGTGAGGCCAGTCTCCATACAGGACAGACTCGATGAGCGCATGGACCAGGAAGGTCTTAGCTAGTGTACGAAATTTTATAGCCCCTATGCTGGATATTTTTGAGGACCTAATCCAACACTAAAAAAAATGAGAGCACAGCTTCAATGAGAACAGTTATAGTCTCCTTTTTCTTTGGAGAAATGTTTGTAGCAGGTGTATCAGCCTGATCTGGCACCTCAGAAGACCAGAGGAGTACACATACGTGCATGCACAGTAGCGCCGTTTGTGCAAACTAAAGTGCCACTCGGGGGCGGGCCCAGATGCAATAGTGCCACATTAGATGTGCACCAAGGGTTACAATGGAGAAAATTTTAAAACAATAACATCTGTCATCCTGGATCCTTTACTGCACCATCATAAGGGTAGACAGCGGTACCCATACCCCAAAGGTAAACTTTAATGGGCACCCTGGGCTGCATTTCCAAAGGGCTTCTGCTCTGTACTCACCACTCAGTGGCAGGTACATGGGGATTAATCGTTTCCTGGCTTTGCGCTCCACAAATGGGTATACCCATGCAGGGGTCTTCAGAGACTGGGCTCTGCATCAGCCAGACCATAGCTCTGGACCTGTAATGCACCCTGTAGCTAACCTAACATACTGCGCTATGTGCCAAAGGGGTGCCCACAGCAGGATCCAGTGCAAAGCAACATTATAGGCCAGCCCATGTCTTCAATCAGGTGGGGTCTGGGTAAGGTCCTCAGGCATGTGAGGGATTCAATTGATTTGGAAGCTGGATGAAGAGCCACAGTGGCCATGGGGCAGCCAGTTGATAGAAAACCATCTTGAAAATAGAATCATCCAGAGAGAGAAAATCTCCACAGAAGAAGATAAGTAGAAAGAAGACATGCATCACTAAAGGACACTAGCAAAATACTGAGACTGGCTGATAGTGGGTGGGGTAATATGGGAAGATGTCCCAGCCAGCAGCTATCCATTTTTGACAGCGTCAAATCACCTGATGGTAGCTACGTATAACCCAGATGTAATGACTTAAAGAAGCCTATGTCCTGTACTGTCAGATCAGTGAAAAATATTTTTTTTGGTTATTTTACAGATAATAAGCAATTATTGTGCACACAGACACAGACACACACACACACACTGGGAGGCACAATGCCACATGCAGCATGGAGAAGTTTGTTGCCTGTAAACAAACTTACAGTGACCACAAGGGTTGTCAGTAAATTTACAAACAGTTTGTAAAATTCTTAATTTTTTCATCTGTCCATGAAAGTCTGTTACAGACATTCACAGACAAATGCAAAAATTATGGATTTTACAAACTGTTCGTAAATATACTGTGACCTCGCGACCACATCATTAGGAATCACGCTAACTTGTTCCCAATCTTTAGTCAGAAAACTTGCAGCTGTCAGTGACAGTGCAGTCACCAAACTAGGGATGGGCACAGCTGCACACTACTAGTTGACTGTTGCAATGTGGACTGATGTTTTCACAACACAGAGAGTTGTATCTGAGAGAAATGACCTACAGATTGCAGATGGTAACTACTTGCCAATTACAACCAAGTGCCAGGCTGGTTTATTACAGTCTCCTTCCTTGCTTTGCTGCTTGATTCCACATCAGAATCAACACAGCCTGTAGCATTCATTGCTCCTCCCCACCCAAGGCAGGTCCACCCTCCAACCAGGTAACTGGTGGATGAACGGCCAGAATGAGGCTGTAATGGTACTAGATCTGCTTCAGTATTTCTGTATCTAGCACCATGCCTAAAAAGAGAGGGTCACAAAACCTTAAAGTGATTGTAGTCTTGTTTAAAAAAAAATAAAATAACAAATATGTTATACTTACCTGCTCTTTGCAGTTGGTTGTTCACAGAGCAGCCCAGATCCTCCTCTTCTCGGGTCCCTCTTCGCTGCTCCAGGCCCCTCCCTCCTGTCGAGTGCCCCACAGCCAGCAGCTTGCTATGGGGGCACCCGAGCCCAGTCACAACTCCCTGTGTCCATTCAGACACAGCCCCCCCGACCTGGCCCCGCCACTTTGATTGACAGCCGTGGGAGCCAACGGCGCCGCTGCTGTGTCTCAGCCAATCGGAAGGAGAGACCCAGATGGCTAAGATACTCGTGGACATTGCTGGAGAGAGATGGGGCTCAGGTAAGTAATTAGGGGGTGCTGGGGAGGCTGCTACACACAGAAGGTTTTTTTTTATGTTTTAATGCATTAAGATAAAAAACCTTCTGCCTTTACAACTCCTTTAAAAGAGAAACTTTTTAAAACTGAAGAGGCCGGAATCTGGAGAAGCTGAGCATGGCAACCAATCCACTTCTATTTGTAATTTTCAAAGCTTAAAGTGATACTAAGGCCCCTTTCACACTGGGGCGGTTTGCAGGCGTTATTGCGCTAAAAATACCGCCTGCAAACCGCCCCAAAACAGCCTCCGCTGTTTGTTCAGTGTGAAAGCCTGAGGGCTTTCACACTGAAGCGGTGCGCTGGCAGGAGAAGAAAAAATCTCCTGTCAGCCGCATCTTTGGAGCGGTGAAGGAGCGGTGTATTCACCGCTCCTGCCCATTGAAATCAGTGGGACAGCGCGGCTATACCGCGGCAATACCGCGGCTATAGCCGCGCTATACGAGTGGTTTTAACCCTTTTTCAGCCGCCAGCGGGGGGTTAAAACCGCACCGCTAGCGGCCGAATACCGCGGTAAAACAGCGCTAAAAATAGCGCTGTTTTACCGCCGATGCCCCCTACCGCCCCAGTGTGAAAGGGGCCTAAATCTGTTTTTTTTTCTTTAAAAATAATAAACATGTTATACTTACCTGCTCGGTGCACAGAGCAGCCCACATCCACCTCTTCTCGGGTCCCTCGCCGGCTCTCTTGGCACCTTCCTCCTGTCGAGTGCCCCCACAGCAAGCAGCTTGCTATGGGGGCACCTGAGCTGAGCCACAGCTCCGTGTGTCCATTTAGACACAGAGCTGTGGTTTGGCCCCACCCCTCTTCTCCGTCCTGGATTGGCTAACTGACTTTGATTGACAGCAGCGGGAGCCAATGATGCCGCTCCTGTGTCTCAGCCAATCAAGAAGGAGAGTCCCTCACAGCCGAGGCACTTGTGGATCAAGATGGGGCTCAGGGAGGCTGCTGCACACTGCATAGAATGCATTAAGATAAAAAAACATTCTGCCTTTGGAATCACTTTAAGCCTCGTTCACACTGAACATGGCTTTGAAATGGTGCGAGTTCATCTGAACTCGCACCATTTTAAAGCCGCATTTCAGTCAGACTTTGGGGGCGACTTGAAAGACATCTGTGCGGGTTCATGCCAAAAGTAGTGCCAGGAACTACTTTTGGAAATCGGCACAGTGCCGCAAAGTCGGCTTTGCCCCGGTAGGGACGCTCCTATTCCCGGCAACAGGCTCCGATTTGACATACGATTTGACCTGTCAAATCGTGCCGATGTGAACGGGGGCTAAATCAACAAGCTTAACCTAGAAGCTGATTGGTTGCCATGCACAGCTGCTCCAGATTCTGGAGGAGATTTACTAAAACTAGTGCACACAGAATCTGGTGCAGCTGTGCATAGTAACCAATCAGCTTCTAGGTTTTGTTGTCAAATTGAACAAACTGAAATTAGAAGCTGATTGGTTACTATGCACATCTGCACCAGATTCTGTGTGCACAAGATTTAGTAAACCTTCCACTCTGCCTGCTCCAGTTTTGAGACATTTCCCCCTTAAATGTGTGTAGAAACTGCACAAGGGTAACAACATTTGTGTGCATCTTCCACTTGCAGTTCTCCCTCTGAGCACAATTTGAGGATTTAATTTAGGAGTTACCTTGTCAGGAGAATTCTTGCTGAGGATAAAGGGAAACAAGCGCTCAGACAGACGTCTGCCACCATTTTGGACTCCTCTGCCTTTACACCCGTACATGAAAACGTTCTGCTTCCTGCTGTGTCCATGCAGGTCGCAGTACAGCAGTATCTCCCGCTCTTCCATCACTCTATAGAAAGAACAGAACAGAGTAAGTCAGATATATTACAGAGGTCATAATTAGGGATGCAACTATACCATTTTTTTTACAATGAGTACAAGTACTGATACTTTTTTTTAGTACTCGCCGATACCAATTACCGATACCTACCACAACTGTTTTGTTTTCACTTCAGCTGTCAGCAATGGTACAAAGCATTGAAAAGTTATTTACAAATGAAATAAATACATTTTTGTTTTTAATTTTGCTCTTTTTCAATGTGAAATGTGTAAATATATGTTAATATATATGTGCAAAAATATTCACTAACAAAGCAAACAAAAAAAAGTTTTAATTGTTTATAAAATAGACATGAACAAAAAAAAAAGCAGGAAAATAATAATTAAATGGAGGAGAATAAGGAGTTAATTAAGGCTGATTAGAGTAAATTAAGGGTTAATAAGGGCTTAAACAGAGGAACATTTGTTCATTCCTTTGATCTGCAGATGAAGAAACAGAAAGATACAAAAAAGAAACAATGTTTATTTTTATTTTAGTGTTTCAGCTCTGAGCAATGTTGTTAACCACTTCCGGACCGCCCACCGTCATTATACGTCGGTACTTTGAAGGAGGTCATCGTTGTTATGGCAGCAGCTAGTTGCCATAACCCCGGTATCCTCGTCTTCAGCAGGTAGTCCGGTTTAAGATAAAAGTGTAAACAACACTGTGAGTGCAGCGCTAAAAAATGTGAAATAAGATATCAATTAAGATAAATAAAATTATGAAATACTCAAACAATGATGCATACAATAATAATTAGAAAAAGGAAATGTGAAAATTAATGAAATAACAAAAAAAAGAAAAAAATTCCAAAAATGAAGAAAAAAAAAAGAAAAAGGGAAAAACTAAAGCAATGTCCCATAGTGATCAATGAGAAAATCCATAGGTAATATGCCTCCACAGGAGAAGAAGTGAATTGCAGGAAACAAAAGCTGTGACACCAATCTTCCTAATGCAAAACCAGCGTGTATTCAGGTCAACGCCCAAGAGTGAGGTAGCTTGCTTACCAAAAAGCCATGACTGCTGCTAGCAGTCTCTCCCAGCACAGGGAATTTGGAAGTCTCCCCAAAACTTAAAATCCTCCAGACCAGCCGTTCTTTCTATTGTTACTCAGAAATAGAAAATAGAAACTTCCATAGTGCAGTATGTCAATTCTGTTCGTGATGAAACGTGTAGGGTGGAGCCTCAGACGGTGACGTCATCACGCCAGCCTTCCACGACGGTGGTGAGACGAACGCTTTGGGAATAGGGAGAAGCGAATAGAGACACCGCAGCTTTACATGTGATACAACCGCTTATGATGATACATCGTTTTTGTAAGTACAAACCTTTGTTTTAATAAACAAGACTGAATGACAATTCTGAGTAACAATAGACAGAAAGGCTGGTCCGGAGGATTTTAAGTTTTGGGGAGACTTCCAAATTCCCTGTGATGGGAGAGACTGCTAGCAGCAGTCATGGCTTTTTGGTACGCAAGCTACCTCACTCTTGGGTGTTGACCTGAATACACACTGGTTTTGCATTAGGAAGATTGGTGTCACAGCTTTTGTTTCCTGCAATTCACTTCTTCTCCTGTGGAGGCATATTACCTATGGATTTTCTCATTGATCACTATGGGACATTGCTTTAGTTTTTCTTTTTTTTTTTCTTCTTTTTTGGAAATTTTTTTTTCCAAAAAAAAAAAAGTAAAATAAATAAAAAAAAAAACCATTTCAAACGCGCCCTGTCCCGACGAGCTCGCGTGCAGAAGCCAACGCATACGTGACTAGCACCCGCATATAAAAATGTTGTTCAAACCACACGTGAGGTATCGTCGCAATCGGTAGAGCGAGAGTAATAATTCTAGCTCTAGAACTCCTCTGTAACTTAAAACATGCAACCTGTAGAATTTTTTAAACGTCGCCTATTGAGATTTTTAAGGGTAAAAGTTTGTCGCCATTCCAGGAGCGGGCGCAATTTTGAAGCATGACATGTTGGGTATCAATTTACTTGGCGTAACATTATCTTTCACAATATAAAAAAATTGGGCTATCTTTACTGTTGTCTTATTTTTTAATTCAAAAAAGTTATTTTTTCCAAAAAAAGTGCGCTTGTAAGACCGCTGCGCAAATACAGTGTGACAGAAAGTATTGCAACGACCGCCATTTTATTCTCTGGGGTGTTAGAAAAAAAATGTATAATATTTGGGGGTTTTAAGTAATTTTCTAGCAAAAAAAGCTGTTTTTAACTTGTAAACAAATCTCAGAAAGAGGCTCAGTCCTTAAAGTGGAGTTCCACCCACTTTTACAACTCTTCAGCATCCCTCACTAAACTGTGCACTGTAAACGAATTGGATATTTTTAATTTTTTTTCTCAGCACCCACGTCAGCGTGTGACGAAACGCGTCTGGGAGGGACGTGCTGACGTCACCACGTTTGCCCTGTGAGGACGGGAGTGTGTTTGAGTGCCGGCCGGCTCTATTTTTCGTCTTTTATCTTCATCTTGTGTAATTGTTACTCTATCTTAATAAACTAGATTTTACGGTATTACACTATTGGCTGTTTTTACCTTATATGCACTGCTGAGCTTGGGCTTGATTGGCCAGGACGTGTCTACGCCGTTCCTGTTAGGAGCCTGTCTGCGCTCCATCACATCTGCCCACCTTATCTGGATGTCTGGTAAGCAGGACTTCCCCTAGGTTCGCTGCTGCAGTTTTATTCTGTGTTTTACACGTTTGGCTGTGTGGATTTTTGCTCATATAAATTTACCATCTGGTAAGCATTTTGTGCATGTGATGTGGTACACCTAGAGGGTTCCTTTTTTCTTCTCTGGGTGATTTGGTGCATACTTGCTTTTTATCCCATCTGGGAAGCAGTTTCTGGGTGCTGTTTTTTGTTTTTTATTTTTATTTTTCTTCACCTACTCACCCTAAGATAAACCTTGCATGATTGCATGACACTCATCTACCATCCTTAATTGTTGTGCCGACATTGGATGATATATGATCACACATGATTAGTTTTGTTGAGTGTTGCACTTATTATTTGTATTTGGAGTATTTTACATTATCAGTATTACGCTATGTTTTTACCATATATTTTTGAATAAATCTCCATGGACTGAATACACGGTACGAGTGCGATTTATCCTGCATCACCCGGATCGCCCATCCAAAGGCCCAGGCTGGGTTCAAGCCACTTGCCTCTATTTGGCTTACTTCCGGTAAGCGCAATATCTTGGTGTTTTTTCAGTTCTATTGTGGTTTCAACATTTATCACTTCGGATGAACTTTCACGTTATTCTCTTATGATTGGTCTACCTCCTTCATTTGTTGTGGACATTTATATGGGACTACACGGACTATACTAAGGATTACACATTTTCTTTAGTGTTTATATCATTTAGAGCGGTTTTCTGTTTATTATACTGTATATCTGCTGTATTCATTTTTCACTTCCTCCTCCCTGGCCGCGGCCCATCGCATCCTTTCCTGTTTGCAATGCCTTCTGGGAAGGGGCGGCAAATTCCTCTGCTATGGAAACCTGACCTGAAACCTATTACACTGCTTGTGCTGCACTGAGCATGTGCGAAATCTGCAAGGATGAGATCCAGGAAGAAATACAGTCTGGCTTCAGATGCCCACACTTAAGATGGCCACGGCCTGTTGTAAGTTTATAAAATAACAAACTACTGCTATAAACTAACAAAACAGACCTTAGTTTACAGACTAACTTTACTAGAATACATTAAGCTTGTGTATTATAGGGGTATTTTTATTTAAAAAGTATAATTTCGGCCGGAACACCACTTTAAGTGGTTAATAAACATTGCTAGCTGCTTTTTTTTTTTATAGCTCCAATTACCAGACTTCTTTAACACTTTAGCTGTCAACAGGGGAGACCCACTGACAGCTCAAAGAACTGAGCCTGAAAGTATCGGTTTCAGGTATCGATGCATTTGCATGAGTGCCGATACTTGTGCAAATATTCGGTATCAGCACCAATACCGATACTAGTATCAGTGCAACCCTAGTCATAATATACAAATACAACTGAACCTGCTTCTGACTAACACTATTTTCACAACATCTGTTCATATATTGATCATTCTGCATAATCTGTTGAAACAACCACTTGTAGTCTCCACCAGAGGTCCATGTGATGGTGTGACAACAAAGGGGCACAACTGGGAGACAGGGACAGTGTTGTCACCCTAAAACAAGAAGGGCCTTAATAAGCACTTTCCTGGCAGGATCACCAGAGTTTTTCCTAATGAAAGATGAAGATTGAAATATATTGAAAATTACTTTGGAAATAATGATAAAATGTTAAAACTTAAAGTGGTTTTTGTACATAGTTTTGCATGTGTGGTTACGTACTGCAACTGGTCACAAAAGTCTGAAGGGGTCCTTAATATTCTGTTCAGTTAGTCCTGCGATCCAAGAAGCAGAGCTGGGGTGAAATGTAGAGGCACTAGGATAACAGGCTGTGTCCTCAATCATTTTTGCAAGATCGCCCCTTTAAAGCTAGTCAGGCAAGAAACTTCACTACCAGCGGTCCTACATTGTACCTGAGGCTGTTGAAGACCCACCCACAACCTAGGAGTGTTGGAGACCAGAGGAGAGTGCCTGCTGCCCAGAAGGCAGTGGATAAGGTAAGGAGTCGGCTAGGTGAAACCTCAGACTAAGCGAGCATCTAAGAGCTGGTTCACACTAGGACGACTTGTCAGGCGACTAAGTCCCCATGACAAGTCGTCCTAGTGTGAACGGCTCTAAAGATAAGTTTAAGACATGGTATATTTTTACATAGTTACATTGGTCCAGCTTGTATATACCATACCTGGCCAATGCCCCTGGAAGCTGAAAATTACTGTAGTCTACTTTAGTGATTTCCAGCTTTTAGGAGCATCGGCCAGTTACGATACATACCGTAAATTGATACTATGGTCAAAGCTGGACCAATACAACTGTAAAAATATACCATGTCTGGAATTCATCTTTAAATTCTCATTTAATCTAGGGGAGGTTTCACATCGGCTGCTTAGCGTCTGAAAGCTCGCTCCTGTGATGATGGGGGTTAACAGTAACAGCTGGGAGTGTCTTAGCAACGAACATCCTAGCAACGAGGCAGGAAGCCATCTCTGAGATTTTTTCAATCAGGCCTCAGGTGGTACATAAACGGCCTATAGGAAGAGCATTATTAAACTTTAGTCAAAGCTGCACAGTTTTTTTTTTTTCTAGACACCCCTTACCTGCATGAGCAGTTTTTTGGTAAAGGTGAACTATTCCTTTAAGGTAACACAACTTTATAATATTGAAAGAAAAGCGCTGCTGTAGGCTTCTTTCTCATATACAAGTTAATTATATAATTTCCGGCTAAGTCTCACTTTACGCACATTACATTTCAGAAATGGTTAGCCAACGGTAATATTTAGCTTTCCCCGAGTCAGCACTAAATGCATTAAGCATAATATGTTCGATATAGATCTGCCAGCCAAAGATATTTTTACCAGATGATAACTGCGCAAGTTGTAATGCAAGCTGGGAAAATGACTGCGCTCCTTATTACAATCAATTCTGTCTGTTGTATCAGATTAAATAGGCCCATTATCTGTCCGTGGACTTCTCATTTCCCCAATGCCTAGAACCTGCTCTAGCTTTAAAGGCGGCTGGTGTGGATTCTCACTGACAGCACTGTCAGATGTAACGCTCGCTCAAATGTTTTTTACACAGCGAGAAAAATGAAAGCCCAACTTCAGGCTTAGTTCTCCCCGGCAGCACTACGTTTGGATTTTTTTAAAATATACTTACCTTTATTCTGAAGTCTTAAGATGTGATGCACTCAGTCCTTTTTCCTTTTTTCAGTTTTCTCCCAGCAGTGGTGGTTCTTTCAGATGATGTGATGACACTGCTCTCTGCATCAATATACTATGAATGAAAGGTGCTGCTAAGGCTCCCCTTCAGGGGGTGGGCCCATGACACCCTGCATTCAAAGTTACATCGAGCTGAATGATGCTGGGTGTCAAGCAAGCTGCAAGACTGAGGACATCTTGTGGTGAAAGAGAGGTACTGCTGGAGACAGCTGCAGACTGAAAATAATTAGAGTTCCTTTTTATTTTTTAATTGCTGGGACCCATATAAAGAGAAAGAAAACAAATGGGAAGTGAGAGAAAATCCCTGCAAATAAAGGGAATCCCTTGGGGCCCTCCAGAACTAGTGTCCCCATTGCCAGATTCCCCCTCTATTACTTTTCTGGGAACAACTCAAAATATGGGATTTACTTTCACTTTCAATGATAATGGTAAACAAGACAAATAAAGAAGGTGAATCTCCATAATAGGGCACAGACAGCAATAAAAACTGACAGGGGTTCTAATCCCTCTCCCCTCTATCCAAAGCTTAAAAAAAAACTTTGCCTTTAGTTATAAGAAATAACACTAAACTGTTGATCCAGGGAATATTCGTAGTTACATACAGTGAATGCGGAAAGTATTCACAGCGCTTCACTTTTTCCACATTTTGTTATGTTATAGCCTTATTCCAAGATGGAATAAATTAATTAATTTCCCCAAAATTCTACAAACAATACCCCATACTGACAACGTGAAAGAAGTTTGTTTGAAATCTTTGCAAATTTAGTAAAAATAAAAAAATAAAATAAAAAAAATCACATGTACATAAGTATTCACAGCCTTTGCCATGACACTCAAAACTGAGCTCAGATGCATCCTGTTTCCACTGATCGTCCTTGAGATGTTTCTACAACTTGATTGGAGTCCACCTGTGGTAAATTCAGTTGATTGGACATGATTTGGAAAGGCACACACCTGTCTATACAAGGTCCCACAGTTAACAGTGCATGTCAGAGCACAAACCAAGCCATGAAGTCAAAGGAATTGTCTGTAGACAATTGTCTGTGGAGAGAGGAGAACCTTCCAGAAAAACAGCCATCTCTGCAGCACTACACCAATCAGGCCTGTATGGTGGAGTGGCCGGACGGAAGCTACTCCTCTGTAAAATGCACATGACAGTCCACCTGGAGTTTGCCAAAAGGCACCTGAAGGAATCTCAGACCGTGAGAAACAAATTCTCTGGTCTGATGAAACACAGACTGAACTCTTTAGCCTGAATGGCAAGTGTATTGTCTGGAGGAAACTAGGCATGGCTAATCACCTGGCCAATACATCCCTACAGTGAAGCATGTTGGTGGCAGCATCATGCTGTGAGGATGTTTTTCAGTGGCAGGAACTGGGAGACTAGTCCGGATTGAGGGAAAGATGAATGGGACATCCTTAATGAAAATCTGGTCCAGAGCGCTCTGGACCCCAGACTGGGGTGAAGTTTCATCTTCCAACAGGACAACAACCCTAAGCACACAGCCAAGATAACAAAGGAGTAGCTATGGGACAACTCTGTCAATGTCGTTGAGTGGCCCAGCCAGAGCACAGACTTGAACCCGTTTGAACATCTCTGGAGAGATCTGAAAATGGCTGTGCACTGACGCTCCCCATCTAACCTGATGGAGCTTGAGGGGTACTGCATAGAATAATGGGAGAAATTGCCAAAAAGTAGGTGTGCCAAGCTTGTAGCATCATACTCAAAAAAACTTGAGGCTGTAAATGGTGCTGAAGGTGCCTCAACAAAATATTGAGCAAAGGTTGTGAATACTTATGTACATGGGATTTTTTTTTTGCTTTCTATTTTTAATAAATTTGATTTCAAACAAACTTCTTTCATGTTGTCATTATGGGGTATTGTTTGTAGAATTTTAAGGGAAAAAATACATTTAATCCATTTTGGAATAAGGCTGTAACGTAACAAAATGTGGAAAAAGTGAAGTGCTGTGAATAGTCTGGTTGAAATAAAGTCTATTTAGTTCAAGCCTTTCTAAACCAAAATAAAAAAAATTCCCTGTTGGAGAAAATTAAATCACGCTATATATATGATTTTTTTCCCCTTCTTCTGGATCAAGTTCAGGTTTAAGGTTTTGTGGACGTAGGTGTTTAATTAATTAGTGTCTATTGTGGAACTTGATGAACACGCGTCTTTTTCCAATCCTACGTAACTGTTTCTGACAGACTCTCCTACCTAGCATTTGTAATGCCCTGTACACACGGTCGGATTTTCCGATGGAAAATGTGTAATAGGACCTTGTTGTCGGAAATTCCGACCGTGTGTAGGCTCCATCACACATTTTCCATTGGATTTTCAGACACACAAAGTTTGAGAGCAGGATATGAAATTTTCCGACAACAAAATCCTTTGTCGGAAATTCCGATTGTGTGTACACAAATCCGACGGACAAAGTGCCACGCATGCGCAGAATAAATAAAGAGATGAAAGCTATTGGCCACTGCCCCGTTTATAGTCCCGACGTACGTGTTTTACATCACCGCGTTCAGAACGATCGGATTTTCCGACAACTTTGTGTGACTGTGTGTATGCAAGACAAGTTTGAGCCAACATCCGTCGGAAAAAATCCTAGGATTTTGTTGTCGGAATGTCCAAACAAAGTCCGACAAAGTGCGTACGGGGCATTACTCTTAGCAATTACACTGATATGACTTGTCTCAGTATTTACAGAACAGAAGCAGGTACAGCAATCGAAAATACATTTTTGCAATTTTACAACCAACTCCAGAATGGATTCATTTTATTCCACAAAAGTGAAGTTTACACCCTTAAAAAAAAGGAGCTAGAGCTACTGCCACTAGAGGGCACCAAAAATCAAGACATGGTATTAAGCACGCACAGCATTTTGGCACTGCAGTTATAAAGTAAAAAAAAAAAATACACTTTTTTTGCCAGACCTTATCAGATAATATAAGCTATGCTGTGATAAATGCCAGCCGACTTCAGAATGACTGACAGCGGCAGACAGGCCATTAAAGCTAATCAGCCTGGCGCTGGGAGATGTAAGCAGTTCGAGTGGAAGGTACATAGGCAGAGATTCGATCTCTCGGGTGCTAGCAGCTAATAACAAAATAATAATGATTATTATCTATGATTTCATGCATAAAGGGTTGCAAAAGTCTCTTCTATTGCCCAACAATGGCGAGGACTGTGAGCGAGAAGACTGTGGCTGCTATAGAGGCTCAGAATTTAAATGAAGTTTCCCTGTTGCTATAAAGCAGAGCTGGCTGCAGGTATAGAAGGTATGAACAGAACTGAGGAGGACCATGGGGCACCAAGCTTATCCTCATTCATTAAAGCTGAACGCCAGGAAAAGACACTGCAAGGGTTAACTGCTCATTTAGTCTAGGGGAGGTAAAAGCGATTTTACCTACCCAACCCTCCCTGGGAGATGGCGCTCCATCATGCTCTCGCAGTGGACTGTTTTTCTGCATCATGTCCAGTTCAGGGCTATGGACTTTGCATTGGCCTTGTTGATGTCAGCACCTTAGCCTGCTGCACAGGGGTGAAGAAGTTGGATGGATCAGTCTAGCAGCATAGTGGAGCCTTTAGGAGGAGGATCAGGTAAGTAAATCTACTTTTCCATTCCCCCTAGTCCTAACTGAGCAGTTCTCCCTTGCAGTGGGTCTGTGCCCACACTACACGGGTTCGGTTCATTTTTAGGCTTTGTGAAGTTTGGGTTTAAAAAGAACTGCAACCCTGAAGAAGTGTACCTCTGGACCCCCTCTGCAAAGTAGGGGGTGTTGTAAAGTCCTAGCCATCTCTACACAACTCCTCCAACTCCAATGAGAATAGGCCTCATGCTGGCTATGGAACCTTGAAGCTATATGCTGCTCCTCTGCTGATGATATTACCACCCCAGAGCCAGCACATTAAAAATTGCTGAATTTGTATGAAGCTTAGTGGGACTTTAAAGGGACCCTCAAAAGAAAGAAGGAATGCTTTGCCTTCAAATGCAAAGCACACTGGATGTTGAATGCTGCAAAGGTGTAAAGATGACAGATTCTCTTTAAAGTTCACCTAGCATCAGATTTTTTTTCATGCTAATTGCAGTACGCTATGTAATGTGTACGTGTAATACTTCCAGTTATGTATTACCTCTCACAAAGATCACAGTTCCCCTTCTAACAATGCCTCCATCTGCTTTTGTCTACAGAAAGATGGCATCTACTTCCTAAACAGAGATGGCTCAGAGATGACACAGTCATGTACATTCTGGAGCCTTTGCGATTCTTGGCTGTGTTCACCAATGTCTGACACAGATCAGCAATTGCTGCAGCTTCTCACCTAATGACTTGCTGCAATGTTAAGCCGGCCACACATGGATCAAAATTTGGCCAGTTCAGCAGGGTTTGGACGAGATTTAATCCATGTATGGGCAGGCTGATTGTACTCCAATCAATCCATCAATTTGAGTTGGGTACAACCAGCTGGTTGGATTTTTTTACATACATTTACTGCAGGCAGCTATAGCTCCCAAAGCATCCCACTGCTGGTAGAACACAATAGCGCTGCCGGAGGCATTTAAGCAAGTCAAGCAATTTTCTTTCCTTCTACCCATGGTGAAAGGAAAGAAAATCGAGTCATTTATGGGCCGCTTTACAGTGTTGCAACCTAAATACTAGGAGAGAGAAGACTGAGCATATGCTTTTCCTGCCTGCAGCAGACTAACAATATCATTGCAGCCTAGACAAAGTCACCTGAATTGAGCTCAAGGATGGCTTATAAATGGTAAAGCTTTTTTTGTAATGCTTATACTTTGAGTATTGCAACTTGTCAGGAATTTACTCATGCAGACATGTAAAGTTACTGAAAATAGAATTACAAGTACATAGCTAAATGAGGAGATGAAATACATATATGATGTTTAATTCTCCTAGACTAGCCTTGTGACCATTCTGCAGCCCTGCATAGACAAAAACATAACTCCGATTTCTACACAAATTGGTAACATAAAACTTTTCAGTATACGCATGCAGAATAAGGAAGGGCATGCGTTAATCCATTGTAGGTTGAATGAAAAAAAGATGACCTGATTCTCCCACTAAGTTATTGTATTCTGACAGTGGAAAGACTTCAGAATACAATGATTAGTGCCACCTGCACTGATCAACTGGGAAAAACCCAACAGGGTGGTTGTACAAAAATCAATCAGTAGGCCAACTTCTATACAACCAGCCTGCCAATAAATGGATCAAAATTGGGCCGGTCGCTGCTGAACTCGAATTTCAATCCATGTAAAGCAAGCTAAGAAGGGAAACTATAATGTATAGAGTACATAAAGGATGTCCCCTGAACTGTCACCCAAACTGTCATTCTGATATATTCTCAGTGTACTATTTAAAGTTGCACTGAAGAAACGGCAAGCAGTAAGATTTGTATTGCAGAAGAAACATGCACTGTCTTTCCAGCAATAATATGCCCTTACGTGCCTGCTCACTGTCTTCTCCAGTGCTGTAAAATGAGCTGTGCATGCAGCTTACAGTGCCAGGCAGGACTCTCTTTTCCAGGATGACATCATCATCCCTTGATGGCCATTGAAGAGACCTGAAAACCAGCACTCAGAGGAAAATGCTGGTGTCAGCAAGGGACTGTTGGGCAGGTAAGTATTCACCCTTTAGCTCCACTTTAAGTCTTTGCAAGTTCAAAACATTTGAATTTCCCTCTTGATCCAGTACATCTTTACATTACTGGATGTTATTCAGCAGTACTGTGGAGCCCGCTTGATGTCCTCACTGAAATAATATCAATTATATAGGAAACATTTAATTTTAATTTCATTTGTGTTGGGATGGGAAGATCACTGTTCTGCTGTTTCCCCTCCCTGAGCTTTCTAAGTTTCTTATGCAGCAGAGAACAGAGAGTATGTGATCACTTATAAAAAAAAAAGGTGTTTATAAAGTTTTTTTTACATACAGTATATACACACAAATATTTGGACTTTCATTTCTATTTTAAATTGAATGGGTTGTTTTACAAGTTGAGGGTTTACATCGACTTTAACATACTTAGAAGGTGAGACCGTCATCTTGGACACACTCAATTGAGCCAAATAACCTTTGAGTAATAAAGTTGTTAGCAATCATATATTTGTGAAGGAATTTGTCTCTTACCGTTTAATCATGTTACGAGTGAACCATATGGATGGGAAAGAGTCTTTCAACCTAGACTTGTAGTTTCGATTGAGGTCTCGACCAGTAAGGGAGCAACGGTAGTTGCCTACAATCACTCCATCTGGATTTAACATGGGCACCACTTTAAAGACAAAGGTGTCCCTTAGCAGCTGAGCATCAATTTGGGAGCTTAGGATATAGTCTAGGAATCCTTTCATCACCCAGGAACTGTTGGTCTCACCTGGGTGAACTCTGGCTGTTAAAATCACAGCCTTTTTCTTTTTGCATCCCTTGGCAGCTGGGGAAGGGCTGGTGATAGTTAACACATAGACAATATTCCCGGCCAACGAATGACACAAGACCCGCATCTTGCAGTACTTAGAGCGTTCTGGGTCACTGGCAATCCCAGCCAAGTAATCCTGAAGGTTGGAATAGGTGTATGGGTAACAATGGGCAAAATAACAAACATCTCTACTGTGTGGGAACCTGAAGGTCCAGGACAAGGAGTAATAGGATTGTCCACCCTGACCATAGTTGTTCTTGTAGTACTTGATCTCATCCCCGATTCTCTGCCATCCTATCTGTCTTGTAGTTGCCTCTTTTTCAGAATACATAAGAGGTCTCATGCCATGGTTGTAGAGGCTGGTTGGTTTCATGAAGTTGATGATAGTAAAGCGGTACAGAATGCCAGCTCTCATGTTTGTCACTCGGAAATAATACCACTGGGTGTGCCGGTCCGTGTAGAGGTCAGTACGAAGGGTCAGCTCATACTCATGTTTACCCCTTTAAGAAAACACAAACAAAAAGTACAGACAATTTTAAGGGTCAGTGAATGTGTCTTTTACCAAACATTTACTAGTGGTGAATCAATTTCTGTAATTTAAAACACATGCACCTAGAAGATTCATGTGCAGTGAATGTTTGGTGTACATCAGATTCACTGTTTTAAAATTATGTAAAAGATTTTAAAAGATACCCGATCTCCTTCTGAATGTTAGCTGTCACTGTTTATCCAGTTGCTGCCAGACCTCATACACAGAGAAAAGTGCAAAAATGGAGCTAAAACCATAAGAGTATTTTTATTAGTATTACTATCAAGTATTGGTGTAAGTAATCTGGCTCCTGGGCAGGCGACTTTTACACCCCAGAGGACCTCCACAATCTCCTTAGCTTGTAGTATAATGTATTCTAAACGTAAAAAGTCAGGGGGACAATCTAAAAAGTAGTCAACGTGTCTCAGGGGTCCAAAAATGACCAAATCACATCTAGAACTGATGGTGTATGGTGCAAATATGGTCTAATAATATGAAGCCATTTATTCCATACAGCAAACAACTGTTCAAGGCTTTTTGGCCATCATCAGTGCAGTGTATGGAAAGGGGCGGAAACAAATGATTTGCATGACAAAACAGTGTATACCCAGAGAGCAAAGGATTGGCGTTTTAAGGTGCGGAAAAATCAATCAAAATCAAATTTACAAAAAATATAGAAATTTTATTACAAAAATAATATAAAACAATTTATAAAATTCGGGCCATATCAACCCAATGGTCAAGGTACAAAAGTGTGATTGCCTCTACAAGTTTCACCACAAACGTGGCTTCTTCTGGAGTTTTTGTAGGACCTTGTTATTTAAGATTTACCACCTTTCAAAGTGATCTTGGTTCCAATTGATCCCCTAGACCCATCAAGGAGTTTAATGGGGAGCGTCTTTGCCAAAAAAGTGGAGAGAGGGCAATTGCCCTATGGTAGCACCTAATATTTTAAGAGGTTTAGCAAATCAGTCGATCAATATTTAAATCCTTTTCAGAATGCATACTTCCTCTGGTGCCAGCAATTGTTCAGGGTAATTATGCCATCTGAGCACTTCCCTCTTTCAGTTTACCAATGTTCCTTGGCTCAGTGCCAGTATGACACCTCTTTAACCAGTGAAGATTGAAAAACTTTTTTCAATCTGTCACAAGGGATTAACCCTTTTAGACAGGTTAAGAGCCTCACTGGTGACAGGGTAGATGGTCATGATTTGCATGGCTCTACCCACTATCTTGAAATGAGGAAAAATCCCCTTATTTTTGGGATATGCAAAAGAAGAGGAGACTGGCTGACCTATGTTGAGGGTATGTGCCACATCCGATATTTATGACAGAAAAGAAAAGGGGGTTCCCCTAGGTGGACTTTTTAGGCACTCAATTGCATCATATATAAAAAAACGGAGTATGACAGAGTATACAAAATATCATAGTAGTAAAGAAATTTTATTCATGAAAAAACAACATTAAAAAATTGTAGCGAAACAATGATATCTCTGAACATTGCGTTTATATCACCATACATAAAATATATTTGAAAGAAACCTCCTCACACCCAATGCGTTTCGATATATAGTCTAATCCTTCTTCAGGGGTGCAGAAGTAAGAAGGGTTCATCTATGGTGTAATTTAAAGGTACATGATCAATACATTACTAAAAACATGTAGGATTACAAAAAAATTACATACTTATAGTATTGTAGTTTAACACTTACATGCAATTGGATGGTGAGATAGTTTTACAATGCTTTGTTAACCCATGTTAAAAACTTGCGATTTTAAATAGCACTGAGTAATTGAGCCGGTGGAAAATCTGTCTTGGGGTCAGAAAGTGGGCTTCAAGAAAATCTGAAAGTGTGAACTAAATATTGGTGTCCTCAGGGGGCAGGGGTTCCCCCCCATATTCCACAGCAGCGATACGGCCAAAGGAATATGCTGAGGCAAATGGAATCCCTGGGAGTAGAAAAAATGGAAATGTTTCTATTTTTGGGATATGTGATGAAATGAGACATGTGACTACCATCTGTTTAAAGAAGGCTTTGCGCCGATTCTGTTGTAGGACTTTCCATAGCCTGTACTATATTGTGTTAATGATTTAGGACGGAATGTTCTGATTCTTGCATAACCCCAGTCAGTGGTAATTACCGTAATTCTCTTTAAAATAAAGCAGTTATGAGAGATTCTACAAGCTACTTGGTTTTCTGTATGTCACCCAGCTGCTTCTGATTGGCCCTTGATAGTAGGGTGGGGAAATAGACATAGGAGGAGGACCTCAGCTTATCAGCAGCCAGCTACTTGGCCCACTTTGATTATGAGATCTCTAGAATCCTATAGAGATCAGACCCAGAATCCCAAAAAATACTGTCCACGGGTTAATGTTCTGGATTAGCAAAGGGCAACAGTGGTGGAGGTGGGCATATAATTACAGGCCTAGCTTGTGCAAATGGCATTATCCAGAAGTCCTTTCTTCTCTAACGGAGGCTGATTTGGTCCATTCTGTGCTCATGCCTTTATACTAAAAGTTGAGCTTAGAAGCTTATCCTCATAATATCTTTTTAACTCAAGCACTGATTGAACAAATTCTCATTGTTCTCCCCTATCGTGCAATGTTCTCAGCAGCTCACCTCCAGCAGGCAGTAAACACAATATGGATATCACAAAAGGCGTGAGTTCACACTGACATGCGGGAGTGCTGTCAGCCTCTGGAGTGGAGGGCGTGTGTTATCCTATTATTATGCACAGCTACTAACTGAATTTATGGCAATTTATTCTATAAAAAGCAGACAGCAACTCAACTGGCTTGGGAAAAAAAAATGCTTTCCCGCTGAGAAAATAAAAATGCTAATGTGGATAATAGATTTCTGAAATGGACCTGACTGCATAAGATGTGAGTGTGTGGAATTAACAGCATTCTGAGAGAAGGAAAAAAGTGCCCGTGACTGGCTCATCACCCTTATGTATTCATGCCGGACAGAGGCTCTGCGGTTACCGATCACTCTGCGCACCAGGGAGTCCATATATTTATACCAAAGGAATAACAGTACCTTATTTTGCCTGCAGAAACTTATCAGAGAGCTGTCTGTGCAGGTTCTCACGTTCAACTGGACTTGTTCTGTAATAATGAAGACGTTTGGTAGCTTATCCAAGACATGTCTTCAGTTCCAATGAGTGTCAGGAAGCTACTCCTGCATTTATATCCACACAGGTAGCACAAACGCCTTAATCCAGTCATCCAAGGTTAAAACTGCACAATATGTAGAAAACAGATGGTGTTGAAGGCCCTTTCCCCTGTTCAGGGATAGTTGTACTAATTTGATGTAGATGACCTCTTTCTCGACTCTTGTGAACTATTTGTTCTCTATCCAATATATGGACAAAGAAAACAGGCCCTCTACATCAATCTAGTGTAAGCATTCCCCAACAAAGGTGGGGGCCTTTGACACCATCAGCTTCCCCATACAATGCTGTTTTAACATCTTTACCCCAATTCACACCTTCAGAATTGAAGGATTCACACTTATGTGGGATGGAATCATGCAACTATCACAGGGTGGTTCCACAGTTATCACAACTCCCATTCTGTACTTGGACAATCAACATCTGCCTCGACACATTCCTTGGTAATTGGATTAGGTGTCAATGCTACCTATAAATGCTGCTTTATTAGAAATGAAGAAGTGACTTGGAGAAGCCATGAAACTTCTTCAATAGAACCCTCAGTCATGTGAGTCAAATGTTTGACACCTGTGCAGAGTTCCTGGCACCAAGAATGAAATGATGAAAATAGAACACAGTTGTTCCACAATTTTTATACCTCCCATGCTCTTCTTAGGCAATCAACATCTGCCTTATGCCTAGTACACAAAGGCCGAATGTCGGGAAACATCGGCCGGTTCAATAAAAAACGGCCAATATTCAGTCTGTGTGTGTGTACGCTAGCCGGTCCGACAGAAGCCGGCCCTTTGGCCAGCTTCTGTCGGATGAGCATGCTGGGAAATCAGCAGTCGACCGGCTCACAATCAGCACTCTCAGCTAATGGCTGACTGTAGTGTTCTGGCAGGGGGGGTCAGAACAAAACAGCTCAGCAGGGGAGATTGCTGTACAAACGTCGGACTGTTAGTACACCGGCTCCAATCGGAGATTTCAGTTCTTTTTTCGTTCAACCCACTGGGTTGGACGGAAAAAAAAAACTATTACTGTGTACCAGGCTTTACTATGCTTCTTGGTAATTAAATTAGGTGCTCGGGTAGGTTTCAGACACTCATTAGAATGGAAGAAGTGGCTTGAAGAAGAAACATTTTCAGCATTACAGAAACAGTACAGCTGAGTGCGACTAACTAACTTTCTGGCTAAGCCAGTAGTAATCAATCATATGATTAACCACTAGGGGGAGCAACTGCACAATGAATGGTCAGAGTCAAACAGCTCTACTGTGCTTTTAGTTAAACAGAATTACAGTTTTAAAGTGTATATAAACCCTAACAATGGATTTCACGTTTTTGGACTCTTTTGGACTGGTAAATATACCATTGAATATTATTTTTATATCTGCTTGATAAGCTGAAAAAAATTCCCTTTTGAACCTGCCAGAAATCTTGTGAGATGGAAACGACTTGTGCTAACTGTTATCAGCTACAATGTTCTTACCTGTCTCTGAGACCTACAGAGCCATGCCACCTATGTTATCGACACCATGAGAAGGGTGGGATTCCATAGTTCTATCTCACTTCTGTTGTCCAGCTTCAGAAGGGTGAGTGAGCATTTTGTATCCCTTGAACAGGAAGTGTGTTACTAGCAGGATCACCAGGTGAACGTAAAGGTAAAAAGAAAACTAAAGAAGACACCACATCTAAAGACTTGTAAGTTTCAATATATTCCAATTGAGTTTAGCTACACTATAATTGTAACCTATATCCAAAAATACGTGCTAAAATACAACCAAACCCAATCACCAGGAAGCACTGGGTAGTGCTGCTGGATGGAATGGAGGAAGGTGCAGCGAGGGAGAGCAAGCAAGGTGAGTATAAAGGGGTCAGGAGGCCACGTTGGAGAGACACAGTCACTTTGTCCAGCATGGCCAGGATGACCAGGTCTCTTTAAATGGAGTCATTTTGAATCCAGTAAAATTAAACTATATATCCTACTATCGGCTTTGTGGAGACATACCATACCAGAGCTAAATCAACAATCAAGCAGAATGCACTTACACCTGGACCGCTTTCAGCAGATTGCCACTCTCAAATCTAGACTCAAACACCAGCTCAGAGTCCGAATTATCACAGCCGCATGGAGACACCGGCTTCAGGGGACTGCGATTCCCACCTACCCGGGAGCACACGAAACATGGCTCCTTCCATCCTGCCAAGAAAACAGAGAAGCCGGTGAATTATATAAATGTTACAAACATGAGAGGGGAAACTAGAGGGGAGAGAAAAGCAAAAAGAAAACGGTGACAGGCAAAGATCATTCAAATACTCGTAGCTGGATAACAGAACACAATACTTAATAAATACTACTGAAGGAACTGATTTCCCTGGCCTGCCTAAGAAGGATCAATTCTGCCAGAAAGATCTCTGTGCACGTCATAACATTAATAACTGCTACACAAGGCATTTTAAATGTAAAGCACTTTAAAGTGTATGTCCAGCTAAATTTTTTTTGGCCATTTCGAATTGTTTGGGAAGGATTAGAAATGTTATCAGGGTTTTATTGCTATCCAGAGCTCCATTAGAGAGATTTCCTCTCTCTTAGATCTCATGCACACTTGAATTAAAAAATGCTGCTTTTACAGGCATTTGAACCTCTGAGTTAACCCTTTTGGGTTGATTTACTAAAGGCAAATAGACTGCACTTTGCAAGCAGTTGCCCTCTGCAAGTGCAGTTACTCCAGAGCTTAGTAAACGAGGGGAAGCTCTGCTGACTTCCATCATCCAACCATGTGCAAGCAAAAAATGCTGTTTTTTTTTTCATTTTCCTTGCATGTGATTGGGTATTCTTTGCAATATAAAGCTTTACCTTGCACAGGATTGGATGATGGAAGTCAGCAGAGCTTCTGCTCGTTTACTAAGCTCTGGAGCAAATGCACTTGCAGATTGCAATTGCATTTGCAAAGTGCACGGTGTATTTGATTTTAGTAAATCAACCCCAAAGCTTCACTTTGCAAAAAGTACCTAATCATGTGCAAGAAAAAAAAAAAAACGAAAAAAAAAAAAAACAGCATTTTTGCTTGCACATGATTGAATGATGGAAGTCAACAAAGCTTCTGCTTATTTACTAAGCTCCGGGGAAAATGAGTGCACAGTCTATTTGCCTTTAGTAAATCAGCCTCTATGTGTCCATGCACACTATGGGGGTTATTTACGAAAGGCAAATCCACTTTTCACTGCAAGTGCACTTGGAAGTAAAGTCGCTGTAGATCCGAGGGAGACATGCAAGCAAAATAAAAAATTTTAGCATTTTAGCTAGCACATGATTGGATGAATAAATCAGCAGAGCTTCCCCTCATTTCAGATCTACCCCTTAGATTTAGAGCGACTGCACTTCCAAGTGCACTTTCAAGTGCACTTGCAGTGCAAAGTGGATTTGCCTTTCTTTACGAACCCCCTATGTCCATTTACAGGAGTTTAGAGGCAGGGGAGTTCAGAAGCAGAAAAAACACATCACTTGTGCGTTCAGGAGAGGAGCTTTTGAGCATAAACAAGGCCTGATGCGTTTAAACGCGGGTAAACGTATGTACACATGTCCATAGTTGCCAACAGTCACGATTTTCCCGGGACAATCCCGATTTTGGGACCCTCGTCCCGATTGGAGGTTGTCCCGAATCGGGATTTTCCATAAGGAAAATCGGGAATTTTTTTTTTTGTAGCAGCTGGCTCCAGCAAAATGGCAGCCGGCGCCGCCGCTCGATCTTCCCCCTAGTGACAGTGTTGAGTATTGGAGAGAGGAAGGGGGCTCAATCCGTGTAGCCAATGAAGCGGCTTCTTTAGCTGCATGGCCCCTCCCCTCTCCACTGAAGCAGAAGACAACGGCGCCGCAGTCGCCGTGTCTTGCCGAAAGTTCCCCAGCCCCGTACTGCGCAAGCGCTGCGCATGCGCAGTACAGGTGGTCCATACTTGCCGAGGGGAACTTTCTCGGCAGGCAGAACACCGGCCGCTTCTGCACTGAGCGGGGGGGGGGGTCTGCATTAATAGAGGGGGGGGGCTGTACTGAGGAGGCTGCACTAATTGAGGGGGGGGCTGCACCTAGGGGGATCTGCACTAATAGAGGGGGGGCTGCACTGAGGGGGGGCTGCACTAATAGAGGGGGGCTGCACTAATAGAGGGGGGGGCTGCACTGAGGAAGGGCCGGCACTAATAAAGGGGGGGCTGCACTGAGGGGGGGTCTGCACTAATAGAAGGGAGGGTCTGCACTGATGGAGGGGATCTGCACTGATGGAGGGGGTCTGCACTGATGGAGGGGGTCTGCACTGAGGGGGTCTATACAGACTCTGCCGGGAGCACCTGATACGAGGACAGACTCTGCCGGGGGCACCTGATGCAAGGACAGACTCTGCCGGGGGCACCTGATGCAAGGACAGACTCTGCTGGTGGCAGGCGACGTGGCAGGTGACACGCTCAGGGATCCCACTGATTCGGCATTATGGTGAGTTGAATGATTTAATTTTATATTACAATGTAATAATAGAAATAATGCGCTTCAATCATCCTGACACCATAACAACCATGGTGCCGGGATGATTGAAGCAATAGCACCAGGTGTTTGGAGTATCTTTATCTGCTGATTGTTAAACTTTCTAGAATACACATATTTCTATTGTGTAGGATCTGGGGCTGCTGTCCCGTCATTCCCCTCTCCCCCTTTCCTTCTCCATCCCTCATTCATCTCAGACTCTAACCACACCCTCTTGAGCCATGCCCATTTAAGCCACGCCTGCTTTCACACAAGCCACGCCCATTTTTCGCCACACCTGTAACTTTTTGCTAAGCCACGCCTACAAATGAATGCCCCACCCCCTAATTATTGTATGGCTCCGCCTACAGCCAAAAAAGTGTCCCACATATTTTTTTTGCAATGTTGGCAACTATGCATGTCTAAACGCACAGTAACGCTAGCTGCTTTTAGCACTTGAGCATTTTATTATTTCAATGGCCAGAATAAATGAATATTGTGGCCAATCAATTGAACGCCGATTCCGAAGCGATTGACGCGACTACACGTGCTTGAAAAAATACGACTTAGGAGCTTTTTTGCAGCTGAAAATCTGCAATAATGGTAATAAAAATCCAACAGGGCTTCTAAAGTTTCCCTACTCTATACAAAACTTAAAAAAGAAACAGTTTTGGCTGGACACTTTAAAGGGAAAATCCAGGTTTTCGGGCCATGTGTACTGGAGTCGGTCCAACAGAAGCCGGCCAAATGGCCGTGACCAAAAAAGGTCTGCCGACTGAGCGCTGACCAGAGTCTTCTGGCCGGGGTCCGTCCCCCTGTCAGAACACAATAGCACAGCACGGAAGATCGCTGTACTAACGTTGGATTGTTAGTACAGCGGCTTCTCCTAAGCTGTCAGGTTTTTTTCGTTCAGCCCTGCTGGGTTGAACAAAAGAAAACTATTAGTTTGTACTAGGCTTAAGGTATAAAAATGAAAAGGTTTTAATAAAAATTTAATTAGCTTGATAAAGCCCAATCTCGATCCAGCAATGTGCACAAGACCAGAGGCTCTCTTGTTTCTCTCCATCTTCATTGGCACAGACAAAGCAGACATAGCTCTCTGTTATAAGGGAATTCGAGGGGGGGGGTGCCTGCAGGGGACCCGAAAAGAGGAGGATTGGTGCTGCTCTGTGCAAAACCACTGCACAGAGCAGGTGAACAGAACATGTTAGTAAAAGAAAAAAAAAATGGTTACAATAACTTTAAGTACTGGTTCACACAGGGGCGACCTGTCAGGTGACTAAGGCCCCTTTCACACTGGGGCGGTTTGCGGGCATTATTGCACTAAAAATAGCGCCTGCAAACCGCCCCTAAACAGCCTCCGCTGTTTGTTCAGTGTGAAAGCCCGAGGGCTTTCACACTGAAGCAGTGCGCTGGCAGGAGAAGAAAAAATCTCCTGTCAGCCGCATCTTTGGAGCGGTGAAGGAGCGGTGTATTCACCGCTCCTAAACCGCTCCCGCCCATTGAAATCAATGGGACAGCGCGGCTATACCGCGGTAATACCGCGGCTATAGCCGCACTATACGAGGGGTTTTAACCCTTTTTCGGCCGTCAGCGGGGGGTTAAAACTGCACCGCTAGCGGCCAAATACCGCGGTAAAACAGCGCTAAAAATAGCACTGTTTTACCGCCGACGCCCCCTACCGCCCCAGTGTGAAAGGGGCCTTAGCCTCCTAACAAGTCACACTCCGAGCATTGCAATGGAACCGTTCTAATAGGAGCGACTCAAGAAAAAGGTTCCTGTACTACTTTGAGGCAACTTCAGAGCGGTTTGCATTGACTTCTATACAGAAGTCGTTTGGCAAGCCGCGCTAAACGGGGAGGCTTCGGAGTCGGTTGACTTTGAAGCCGCCCCTGTGTGAACCGGCACTAAAACTTAGCAAATTAATTCATCCACTAATTATTCAACATTCCAAAAACATTTTTTGGAGCTGTTTAAAAACTTTCCTCCTATATGACATGACATGATGATACAAGGGTGCTACAGACAACAATAAAAGAGGCGCTAACACTGTCTAAAACGCAAAACGTTTTACCTGGAGTTCCACCTTAAATGGTACCTCCCTGAAGTTAAAAATTAATTAAACTCTAGTAGAAAGGGGAAGATAAGGACATCGTCTGTTAGAGACATGTGCTGAATTACATTGACATTGTGTTAATGGAATTCTGAGAAAACAGAAAATTGAAACCCTCCAGGAAAATATCCTCTGACAGGAAGGACAGCGATGGGTTAAAAATGGTTGTTGCTGCTTTCAAGAGAAAACAAACTAAGAGAGAAATGGGAAGATTCATTAATATTCTCGTCACATGTTATTTATGTACACAGAGAATCAATAGGATTCACGGAAGCTCAAAATGGCTGACGCTGTCAGGTGACCTGCGTTGTGAAGGTTAGCAGACATTAGGCTTGACAAATGTTAGGCACAGAGGGGTATAGCACACCGCAGGAAAAACACGCATCACCAGCAATGTGGAACGGGCAGCGCGCTGTTAAATGATCAGGGCCGCAGGTTGGGTGCCAGTCAGGATTGCAGCTATTTCTATTTAAAGCTGAACTCCAGGCAAACAACAAACTACACTCATGAAATACATCAAATAGGAGCTGTATTTCCTTCCAAAGGATTTGTATCTCTCTCCATCTAATCCTAAGATTTACACAGTGCATCCCCATCTAGCAGGGCAGAACTGATTTCTCTCTGCTGCACTTCAGTAATATAGGTCTTGGCCCTTCCCCAGTCAGTGACTGGACAGTGAAAGGAGAAGCAGCAGACTGGAGAGCTCTCTTGTCACTTTTCTCTCTCATCATATCAGCATGTCCCTTTTTAGCACATGAACACTGCAGTACAATTGATTAGGCCTTTGTGCTGCTTATCCCTCTGCCAGTCTGAGCTCTGCTGTGTAGGGAATGGAAAGATGCTGATACCATGTCAAATTCAGGTACCAATGCTGGCGGCCTTTAAAAAAATACATTTAATGATGTATTACTATAGATAGAGCTGTGTTAATTTGTATCTTTTATCCCTGCCTGAAGTTCAGCTTTAACCACTTTATGCCCTTAGGACGTACTGGTACGCGCTCAGGTTGAAGTGGCTGTACTGGGATCAGAGCTGCAGCTATGACCATCATACTAAAAATTCCAGCTAGTGATGGGCTCTAATGTAGAAGTGATTTAGTGGCTCTACAGCTGCTCGATCACTCCTACAGGGTGCGGAAGGCCCCACCCACCCCCGCCACTTGCTGCCTTTTTAGCAGGCTCTCCTGTGCGATCAGCTGTGTTAATTTGTCTCTTTTATGCCTGTCTGAAGTTCAGTTTTAACCACTTCATGCCCTTAGGACGTACTGGTACGTCCTCAGGTTGAAGTGGCTGTACTGGGATCAGGGCTGCAGCTACGATGATCCTCATACTAAAATTTTCAGCTAGGAATGGGCTCTAATGTAGAAGCAATTCAGTGGCTCTACAGCCGCTCGATCACTCCTACTGGGTGCAGACTCTTTGTGCGATCGAAGAGCCTGGTACCACCGCCGCTTTGAGCAACTGTGGACTGAGAGAGGAGGAAGGTACATTAGTACCTACCTCTCCTCTGTGATGTAAGAAACCAGAAGCGACAAGGAAGTGACAGCATGACTCGCTTGTAAAGCATCTAATCAAACCGATCTCGGTTTGATCAGATGCTTTTGAGAGCAGAAGAGAGATCTGGGGTCTATTAGTAAAAGTAAAGAAAGCGCCCCCCACCCCCCACACACATGCGAACGCACACGTAGGTCCTGCACATATATGTAAACGGTGATCAAACCCCACATGTGAGGGATCACCACGAACAGGCCAGGACTCCTGTTAAGCTCTAAACTGGTAATCTGTAAAGGCTTTTAGAACATTGCCTATTGAGAATTGTAGGTGCCATATTTTGTGACCATACCACAAGCATGCACAATTTTAAAGCGTGACATGTTAGGTATCTATTTATTCGGCATCACATCATCTTTTATATTTTACCAAAAATTGGGCATTATATTGTGTTCCCACTACCTGTTGCCATCCACAACATGCAGGGATGGTCTACTCGCAAGTAGTTGTTAAATACCACTTCAGGATGATCATTTGTGGAATACTATGAGGGTTATTTACTAAAGGCAAATCCACTTTGTACTACAAGTGCAAACTACAAGTGCAAAGTGCACTTGAAATTGCACTGAAAGTGCAGTTAATGTAGACCTGAGGGGGACATGCAAGGTAAATAAAAAACAGCATTTTAGCTTGCACATGATTGGATAATAAAATCAGCAGAGCTTCCCCTCATTTCAGATCTACGCCTCAGATTTACAGCGACTGCACTTCTAAGTGCACTTTCAGTGCAATTTCAAGTGTACTTTGCACTTGTAGTGCAATGTGGATTTGCGTTTCGTAAATAACCCCCTATACGTGCTTTGTAATGTCTAATTTTTTATCATGTTGAATAATTTGTAATAAATCTTTTTTATTTTTATATATTGCCTTAAAAATCCCAAATTAGGTATTCATAATTTTTCAGAGATCGATGATGCTGGCTGTCCTCCAGTCAGGAAATGAGGTGGGCTCTATATGATTTGCTGCAGCTTCTTGCGAGAAGCTAACAGCATGAACTGAATTCAGAATATGGCATTTCAGTATAAGCAAGGAGCATGTACAATTGTGCAAGATTAAAGGTAAGACTTTAGTTCAGCTTCACTAAAAACAATAGGGTTGATTTACTAAAGGCAAATAGACAGTTGCACTCTGCAAGTGCAGTTGCTCCAGAGCTTAATAAATGAGGTAAAGATTTACTTTGCAAAGAATACCCAATCACATCCATGGAGAATAAAAAAAACTGCATTTTTGCTTGCACATGATTGGAGCATAGTCAGCAGAGCTTCTGCTCATTTACTAAGCTCTGGAGCTACTGCACTTCCAGAGTGCAAATGCAAAGTGCATAATAGGATTTTTATAACAGCTTACCTGTAAAATCCTTTTCTTGGAGTATATCATGGGACACAGAGCAGGATAGGAATTACTATGTGGGTTATAACCACCTTCAGGTGATAGACACTGGCACACCCTAAACAGGAAGTTGCCTCCCTATATATAACCCCTCCCATACCGGGAGCACCTCAGTTTTTGTAGCAAAGCAATATAAATATACCCGAGAAAAGAGGGGAGGGACCCATGTGTCCCATGATGTACTCCAAGAAAAGGATTTTACAGGTAAGCTGTTATAAAAATCCTATTTTCTTTATCGTACATCACGGGACACAGAGCAGCATAGTAATTACTATGTGGGACGTCCCATAGCAATGCTATTGGAGGGGAGGGAGACACAACCCGTAGGGCACCAACAGACTTGAGGACCTATACTGCTGCCTGCAGCACACTGCGCCAAAATGCGATATCCTCATGCCTTCATACATCCACCTGATAAAACCTGGTGAATGTATGCACTGAAGACCAAATTGCGGCCTTACAGATCTGAGCCATGGAGGCCTGGTGACGCACTGCCCAAGAAGCACTAACCGCCCTGGTAGAGTGCGCCTTAACTTGAAAAGGGGGAACCTTACCCCTTAAATCATAAGCCTGAATTATAACTTGCAGAATCCACAAACAAGACACCAGTCTTCCGAATCTGAGCAGTCGTCTTTAAATAGATTTTCACCGCTCTCACCACATCAAGACAATGTAGTGACTTCTCTTCCCCAGAACATAGTTTTGGAAAAAACGATGTCAGGACAATATCTTGGTTCAGGTGAAAACCTGAGACCACTTTAGGCAGAACAAGACCCTGTCCTCGTGAACAATCAAATATGGCTCTTTACAAGAAAGAGCAGCCAATTCCGAAACCTTCCTTGCTGAGGATATAGCAACCAAGAACACTAACTTCCTTGTCAGAAGGACTTAGGGAACATGCTGTATCGGTTCAAATGGCTGTTTTTATAACACTGACAAAACTAAGTTCAAGTCCCAAGGGTTCAAAGGAGGTCTGACTGGCGGATTAAGCCGCATCACCCCTTGCATAAAAACCCGGACCAAAGAATGTGAAGCAAGCGGTTTTTGAAATAAGACCGATAAAGCTGAGACTTGGCCCTTGATAGTACTTAAGGCCAGCTTTAGCTCTACCCCTATTTGTAGAAAGGCAAGCATTCTGCCTATGTTGGAGTGCCAACCCTTGGACTCACACCAGGAAACAGAAGCCCTCCAGACTCTATAATATATAGTTCTGTAAGCTGGCTTCCTTGCATTAATCAAGGAGAGATAACTGACCCAGAAAGCCCAGGTTTCTTCAGAATGTGGGTTTCAATAGCCAAGCCATTAAATTTAGAGCTCGCAAGGTAGGATGGAATATCGGCCCCTGTGAGAGTAGGTCTGGCCATAGTGGAAGAGACCATGGATCCTCCATCGCCATCTTTATGAATTCATACCAGGACCTTCTGGGCCATGCTGGGGCTACCAGAATTACCTGCTTTCTTTCCAGTTTGATCCTGCAAAGAAGCCGCAACTGAATAGGGGGGAATGCATAAATCAGTGAGAACTGATCCCACGGGGTCACCAACGCATCTGTTCCGCATGCGAGTGGATCCCTTGTTCTGGACACAAAGTTGACCAACTTCATGTTGAATCTGGACGCCAGAAGATCTACGTCCGGAGTCCCCCCTCTTTGGCAAACGGCCCAAAAAATGTCAGGGTGAAGAGACCATTCCCCCGGGAGCAACTGCTGGTGGCTCAAGAAGTCCGCCTGCCAATTTTCTACTCCCGGAATGAAAATTGTTGATAGGCACGGAACACTCCTTTCTGCCCAAGTTAGGATATGGTTCACCTCCCTCTGTGAATTTTTAAGCCGGTTCGGTTTTTGAGATATTGGGATTCAAATTCAGATTATGTAACATCAAGCCCCGCCCACTTTTCACCCAATGTTATTACATTTTAAAAACAAAGACAGCATTCGTTTGCACTGCATCTGTGCCGATTTGTGCTGCAAAAATTAACGTATGTGCTGCTTTGGTTTCAGAGATATTGCGGATTATAGTTGATGAAACCTCTCCCACTTTGCACCATGTTTTTACATTTTAACCGCTACAGCCCTGGAAGATTTGGCTGCTAAATGACCAGGACATTTTTTGCGATTCGGCACTGCGTCGCTTTAACTGGCAATTGCGCGGTCGTGTGGCGCTGCACCCAAACAAAATTGACGTCCTTTTTTTTCCCACAAATAGAGCTTTCTTTTGGGGGTATTTGATCATCTCTGCAGTTTTTATTTTTTGCGCTATAAGCAAAAAAAGAGCGACAATTTTGAAAAAAAAAAAAAAAAAAAAACGCAATATTTTGTACTTTTTGCTATAATAAATATCCCCATTTTTTTTTTTAAAAAGCAATTTTTTTCTCAGTTTAGGCCGATATGTATTCTTCTACATATGTTTGGTAAAAAAGTCGCAATAATCGTATATTGATTGGTTTGCGCAAAAGTTATAGCGTCTACAATAGGGGATAGATTTATAGCATTTTTATTATTTTTTTTTTTACTAGTAATGGCGGCAATCTGCGATTTTTATCGGGACTGCGGCATTATGGTGGACACATCAGACACTTCTGACACATTTTTGGAACCATTGGCATTTATACAGCGATCAGTGCTATAAAAATGCACTGATTACTGTAAAAATGTCACTGGCAGGGAAGGGATTAACACTAGGGGGGCGATCAAGGGGTTAAATGTGTTACCTAGTGTGTGTTATAACTGAATGGGGGATGGGATTGTGTAGGGGAGATGACAGATCCCTGTTCATACTTTGTATGAACAGACGATCTGTCTCTTCTCCCCTCAGAGAACCGGGATCTGTGTGTTTACACACAGTTTCCGGTTCTCGCTGTGTCACGAGCGATCGCGGGAGCCCTGCAGCCATTGCGCCCACCAGGCACTCACCCCTAGTGACCATAGGGTGAAGCAACATAACATAACGTTGTTTCGCCCAGCCGTGCCATTCTGTGGCGGCTGGTCGGCAAGTGGTAAAAACAATTATAGAATTATTATTATTATACAGGATTTATGTAGCGCCAACAGTTTACGCAGCGCTTTACAACATTAGGGAGGACAGTACAAGTACAATACAATTCAATACAGGAGGAATCAGAATTTGTTTGTGCCGCGTTTGTGCTGATTTGTAGCACAAAAACAAAACGTTCTGTTTGTTCGGTTTTTGAGATATTAGGCATTCAACATTAGATTATGTAACCTAAAGCCCTGCCCACTTTGCACTATGTTATTACATTTCAAAAACAAATCTACCACATTTATGCTGCATTGGTGGCAGGAACAACAAGCATATTGGTATGTTTTTCATATAGCACTCTTTTTGTATCAGAAAGAATGATTATGGGACTCATTTATGCTTTTAGCCTGAGCTACCCTGAAAACCTAAAATATACCTTTGAAGTTTTTCAGAAGATCTTTTTAGAGGTAGATGTGGGGAATCTTGCCTCATTTTTTTTGAGTAGACCGAGCACAATATGTTTTACAGTGTAGCATTTAGATACAGTATAGGGCAGGGGTGGGCAACCCCCGGCACTGGTGCCTCAAGCAGCACTCGAAGCCTCTTTTGCCGGCACTCGGCTCCCTCCCCATCAGCAGAGCAGCGCAGGGAAGTGTCAGTGAGACACTAATGCATTCCAATTTCAGAATTCCCCACATAACACCTGCACTGGGGGGGAGGCACTGTGCCCCCACACATAGTAAAAGATGGAAAACATTGTTTGGTTCTCTAACTTTGCTGTAGCTGCGATCGTCAGCTTTTGTGATGGGAAAGAGATTGGGTGCAGTTCTGTCCAAGTTTCCAGGAAGAGGACTGTCATTGGCCACTGCTAAAACCAATCACAGTCCTGCTAGCCCCGCCCCCCATCTGGAGGAAGATGACTCACTTGGTTGCCACTGCCAATCTCAGGCAGAAGGAATTTCGCTATGATTGAGAAAACCCCAATCAGGTGACAGTTTATGGAATTACTGTTGAGCTTCTGGGAACTTTAATTCCTGAACCTTTGCGTCACTTACTACTGAACCCCGGCACTCTGTCTCCCTTTAAGGCACAGCCAGTATTCAGCGCAATGAAAATCACAACCAACCTTTGCTGCGGCGCAGAGCGCCACACGTTTTCTGAGCTGCGGGGGCCCAAGTTATAATCCTGCACACAGGCCCACTGCTTCCAGAAAATGCCTCTGACCTGAGCTCATCATTGCGCATCCATTCCAGATGCTTGTATGCAACATCACATACATCACATACATCACATACAAGCACGTGGGCTGGATGCAAGAGGTGGATCAGCAGGATGAGTGTGCCAGGACATGTAGATGTGTCTCATCTCTGCTTCCTTTCACCACTCTTCATATCACGCATATCATAGATGAGAAGAGGGTACAGCGATGGAGCAGATGAGCAGGAGGGGTTCAGAGGTGGGACAGAAGAGCAGGAGGGTACAGCAGTGGGGCAGATGTTCAGGGAGGTACAGTGGTGAAAGAGATGAGAAGGGGCTTAAGCAGTGGAACAGTAGAGCAGGGGGTTACAGTGGTGGGACAAATGAGCAGGGGGGTTCCGTGTTGGGGCAGATGAGAAGGGGGTTCAGTGGTGGGACAGAAAAGCAGGGGGGGTAGAGCAGTGGAGCAGATGTGAAAGGATGTGTATTGGTGGGACAGATGAGCAGGGGGAACAGAAGTGGGGCAGAAGAGCAGGGGGTACAGAGGTGAGACAGATGTGCATGAGGTACATTGGTGAGGCAGATGAGAAAGCGAGTTACAGTGGTGGGGCAGATGAGCAGATGGGTTCAGTGTTAGGACAGATGAAGGTGATTCAGTAGTGAGACAGAAGAGCATGGGGATAGGGCGGTGGAGCAGATGTGCAGGGAGGTACAGTGGTGGGGCAGATGAGTATAAAAGTAAAGGTGCAAAAATCTGGAACAATAATTAACCCATAGCATTCAAAAATTAAAATTAAAACGCATAAAGATTATGCATAAAAGTAATAAAAGGGAGTCCATAATGAATGGTAATATTATAAAAGTCCAAAGACCAAGAAGGGAGGGAGAGATGATGATAAGGGGTCCACATTCAGGGCTGCCTTCAAAGGTGAACCGAAACCAAGTTCCAGAGATTCTGAGAAAGATACAAGGGGAGAGGCGCCTCTGGGTGTAGAAGTAAAACAATTTATTCACAATTCACATGTACAGGCAACTCACATTTGTGAAGTCATCAGTAAGCGTGTGTATTAAAAAAACGCATTGTGGGGGTGATCATCAGGTCAGTCAGTCTGTTCCTGATTACTGGGCAATTGGTTGCTCGTTGTGGACACCGCAGGATGGTAAAGCCGGCCGCGGTGGAGTACAAACTCAAAACGAGGCTTGGGGCGCAGTTGGAAGGCAAGCGAGGAGAGATGATGTCACTGGTAAGTGACGCGTTTCTCAAGCTTACGAGCTGCGAATGACATGGCAGCCGCGCTCCTTCTTCAAGTGCTGCCACGCCAGGGGCGGATCCAGGTGGGGGCAACGGGTCAATTGCCCCCTCCGAGAATGCTGGGGAGAGGGCAGGCAGCTGGGTCCGCGGGAGAGAGAGAGCGGACAGCCGGGCGGGTGACAGTCTGAGACTGACTGTCAGTCTCAGACTATCACCAGCCCCCCCGGCCGTCCGCTCTCTCACCCGCCCACTGTCAGTCACTGACCATGGGCGGGTGAGAGAGCGGACGGCCGGGGGGCTGGTGACAGTATAAGCCTGACAGTGGGGTGGGCGGATGAGAGCGGACGGCCGGGCTGGCCGCTGGTGACATTTAGAGAGCGGCCGGGCTGCTGGCCAATCAGCGAGCCGGCGGGCGGGGGAGCAGAGAGATGACGTCATCTCTCACCGCCTGCCCTGCATCCCTGCAGTTCCGCCCTCACTGTGCAGGTAGCTACAGGCAGCAGAGAGATTACATCATCTCTCTGCTGCCTGACTGGTAATCTGCTGCCTCACCCTCTGGGAAACAGAAAGTGACAATTGTAGCTGTAGCAGGCAAGTGACAATCTTCATCTGGTGGCAGGTGACATGGCAAGTGACAATCCGCAATGTGTGGCATGTGACGTGACAATCCGCATCTGGTGGCAAGGTGACGTGGCAAGTGACAATCCGCATCTGGTGGCAGGTGACGTGGCAAGTGACAATCTTCATCTGGTGGCAGGCGACGTGGCAAGTGACAATCTTCATCTGGTGGCAGGCGACGTGGCAAGTGACAATCCGCAATGTGTGGCAGGCGACATGACAATCCACATCTGGTGGCAAGGTGACTTGGCAAGTGACAATCCGCATCTGGTGGCAGGTGACGTGGCAAGTGACAATCCGCATCTGGTGGCAGGTGACGTGGCAAGTGACAAACCGCATCTGGTGGCAGGTGACATGGCAAGTGACAATTGTAGCAGGCAAGTGACAATCTGCATCTGGGGGCAGGTGACGTGGAAAGTGACAATCCGCAATGTGTGACAGGGGATGTGGCAAGTGACAATCCGCAATGTGTGGCAGGTGACGTGGCAAGGTGACAATCTGCATCTGGTGGCAGGCGATGTGGCAAGTGACAATTGTAGCAGGAAAGTGACAATCCACATCTGGGGGCAGGTGACATGGCAAGTGACAATCTGCAACGTGTGGCAGGTGAAGTGGCAAGTGACAATCTGCAACGTGTGGCAGGTGAAGTGGCAAGTGACAATCCGCATCTGGTGGCAGGCAACGTGGCAAGTGACACACTTGGGGCTCCCACCGATTCTGCATTATGGTGAGTTGAACTATTTCATTTTATATAACAATGTAATAATAGAAAAAATGCGCTTCAATCATCCTGACCCCATAACAACCATGGTGCTGTGATGATTGAAGCGCCAACACCAGCCATTTCCCTGATAAATTCCCCCCAAAAAACGTATTTTCTGGCAGTGCCCCTCCCGAGACTAGACTCTGGATCCGCCCCTGTGCCACGCTTGAAGAAGGAGGTACAGCGGTGGGGCAGATGAGAAAGGGGGAACATTGGTGGGGCAGAAGAGCAGGGTGGTACAGTGGTGGGGGCAGATTGACAGGGGGTTACAGTGGTGGGACAGAAGACCAGGGGGTTACAGTGGTGGGACAGAAGAGCAGGGGGGTACAGTAGTGGGGCAGATGTGCAGGGTGGTAAAGTGGTGGGGCAGATGTGCAGGGGGTTACAGTGGTGGGGCAGATGTGCAGGGGGTTACAATGGTGGGACAGATAAGCAGGGGGGGAAGTGATCTGAAGTGTGGAGTTGCAGGAATTGGGGCTAATCTGAGGGGTGAGAGTGCAGGATGTTAATTTCTCACTACTACTCAAGTAGTTTAGAGCATTTACTTTATAAAAAACCCTTTTGGTGATTGAGAGTGTGAAGTTGACATTTTTTTGTTATAAAATCGTCACTCTAAATTTCTTTGAAAATATTTTTTGGCACACTGTGCTCAAAAGGTTGCCTACCCCTGGTATAGGGGCTCTGTCTGTGGCTTCAAAAAGTAGGCAGATCAGCAAACTCGGTGTTTTTTTTTTTTAACCTTAATGCAGAGAATGCATTAAGGTAAAAAAATTAAAAATAAAAAAAATTACCTATTCTGCTCACCCCTATCCCTAAACACCTATCTGACTCCTGTAACCGATCCAGCGTTGTATCAGCTGCAGCACTGCTCTCTCTCTTCCTGGACTCACAGGAGACTCTGGGGTTGATTTACTAAAGGCAAATAGACTGTGTACTTTGCAAAGTGCAGTTGCACTACGTAAGAGCAGTTACTTCAGAGCTTAGTAAATGAGCAGAAGCTCTGGAGGGATCCATCATCCAATCATATGCGGGCAAAAAAGCTGTTTTTTTTTTTTCTTGCATGTGATTGGGTATTCTTTGCAAAGGAAAGCTTTATTTTATTTATTAAGCTCTAGAGCCACTTCCCTTGCAGAGTGCAACTGCACTTTGCAAAGTGCACAGTCTATTTGCCTTAAAGTGGTTGTAAAGGCAGAATGTTCTTTATCTTAATGCATTCAATGCATTAAAACACCTTCTGTGTGCAGCAGCCCCCCTCAGACCCCCTTATACTTTCCTGAGCCCCATCTCTATCCAGCGATGTACACGAGTGCCTCGGCCATCCGGGACTTTCCCTCCTGATTGGCTGACACACAGCAGTGGCGCTATTGGCTCCTGCTGCTGTCAAAGTCAGTTAGCCAATCAGGAAAGAGAGGGGCCGGACAACAGCTGTATGTGTGAATGGACACATGGAGCTGCAGCTCGGCTTGGGTGCCCCCATAGGAAGGTGCTTGCTGTAGGGGCACTCGACAGGAGGGAGGGGCCAGGAATGCCAGTGAAGGACCCGAGAAGAGAAGGATCCAGGCTGCTCTGTGCAAAATCATTTCACCAAGCAGGTAACTGAAACAGGTTTATTATTTTTTAAAGAAAAAAAAACAAGACTTTAGTATCACTAAGTAAATCAACCCCACTGAAAGCAGCGGGAGCGCTGCCAGTTTAGCCAATGTGAAGAGGGAGCGGGTGCATGCTTTACCAGCATGTCAGGAGCGCGCTGGCGCATGTGCCCCCATAGTACATGGCTTTCTAAGGGGGCACTTGGAGGAAGAAGCACCAGCAGGGGATTGCCAAAGGAGGTAAGCGACGGATTTGTGCAATATCATTGGTAAAAAAAAATATCCTTGGGAGGAAGAAGATGCTGACACTGTCGGCAAGGGACCTTCAAAGGAAGTAAGGGACCACTCTGTGCAATATCATTGGTAAAAAAATATCCTTTAGTATCACTGTAATGTGCAAAGTCAGTGATTCAGAAAACATTACAGCCACTGGATATGCATGACAACAAGACAACTATCATTGCCATAAGGGGAGCCTGCATACTTTAGATTCCATTCAAATAACACTTCCAGAGTCTACCTCCCTTTCTCTTCTCTGTCACAACATTATGTTTATTGTACGCACTTTGTACTGTCTTTTTTTGGAGTTGTATAAATAATGGGCATTAATTTTTGTAACATAAAAAGAAAAAGCCACACACCGAGCTCAGCATGACGAGATACTTTTTTTTCTTCTTTTTGCCGGAAGAGAAACGATAGCATATTTTAACAGAAAATCCATGAATTTTCAAAATATTAGCAATTAAGACACAGTTGTGAAAGGGAGCCGATGTATCGCTCGTTCGGTGACATTTTCAAAGAGCATTTTATAGAGCAATTATTCCCCCCACCCAACAAAAAAAATAAAACTGATTAGGGTAAAAAATAGCATCCAGTACAGGGAGCAAAGCAAAAATAGAGTGACAGCGAAACAATGGCAGAGCCGTGAGTCACACGTATTTTGCGGTAATAAGACACTGTATGGAATTTAATCAGCTCATGCTCTGAAAGCAGCCATTATGTCTCTATGGAGATGGAGACTTTTGGTATCTTCATATAATGAAAATGGAATTAAATGGAAATTAGGAAACATATTTTTGGGGAATACGTTTCATATTGGGCTTGGCGGATTAAAAGGAAGAGATAAAGATATTCAATATGAGGTTATAAAAATCAAATAATAATTATTTCTGTGAACGGTTAAAAATGAAAACACTTAAAGCCCCACTCTGGGCAAAAACATTTTTTTTAACCAACTCTCCTTTCCACCTGCCTCTATTAGTAATTTTTCTCCCCTTACCTTGTGCAGATATACTCACCCAAGTCCCCTATCCAGGTCCCACACAGCCATTGTCCCTTATCAGGGGAACACTGAGGCCCCTCTAAGACCTCAGGTCCTCTCCACTCTGCTTCGCTGATGTCCATCTTTTCCTCAAACCTGAAAGAACCCCACCACAGCCCATCCAATAGAAAGTGTTCACATCAGGCAAGATCTAACATGGACACCTGAAGAAGAACCCAAACCAGAAAATAAAGTGAAGAGCAGAAGACTCACCAATCGCCAACATCCAGGCAACAAAAAAAAAAATCACATTGAGCAATCAAAAAAAAAATACTCAATATGTGCTGTTACATTGTGTAGTTATAGAATTTGCAGGGAAGGCAAAGTGCATGCTTAGGGATTTCACATGAGTGAGTAATGGTAGCTCCACTGGTAATTTAGAGGAATGGTGTCCATTACTTGCTCCACCAGGTGTGCAGGTAATCACAGTGATAATTGTGGATAGCAGCTAAGTGCTCCAAATGAGTCGCATCAAAGGTAGTGGAAGCAATTTTTCTTGTGCTATCTGTTGACTGGATACAAGTGATTATAACCACATAGTCACTAGTGCATGCAGTCCCAAGAGGTTTTGAGTAGATAAAAATCTTTTAAAATCTTTTTTTTTTTTTTAACTCTACACACTCCTTCCCTGAAGTGACTGAACACCTGAACCAAAAAAAAAAAAAATTGCACACAATCATGGACACTTCGTTTGGTTCCCTCCTCTTCTCATACACTCTGTCCCCCTACCCCACCCTGCCTCCTTTACCCCTTGACCCTCGGTTCACATCTGCCCATGTGGCTGCGGGAATCGCAGCGATTCCCACACTTGCATTGCAAACGCACTGCTCTGTGGAATTGAGCAGGGCTGCGATTCATTCTGAATGGCACCTCACGTATGTAGACTCACAGTGCATGCGCGGAAGACGCAGGGAAATTGCATGGTCAAAAAGACGCACGCACCTTTTTTTTGTGGTAATGCAGGCACAGCAGCCCATTCACTTGAATGAGCTGTTGTGCCGGCGCAAACAGGTGTGAACCATCCCCCAAGCCGTACAAACAAATGGCAGCCACCCCAACCTATAACTGGCCTTTGCTGCAATAAGCACATGGAAGGGCGATGTATGTCAGAAAACAACAAAGAAAGATTCCCAGCTTACTTATCAGCCAGCCTGCAACAAACCAAATTGTCCTGTCTAATAGTTCATGTTAAAACCAAGGGGTTTAGTTTGCACACATTTCCAGGGCTACTTCACAGCACTCCAGTGTACTGCAGTCCTAACTCTATACATTTTAAGTGTCTCCAAAGTTGGAGATTATATATATATATATATATATATATATATACACACACACACATACATACAGTGGGGAGGGAAAGTATTCAGACCCCCTTAAATTTTTCACTCTTTGTTATATACTGCAGCCATTTGCTAAAATCATTTAAGTTAAGTTCATTTTTTTCCTCATTAATGTACACACAGCACCCCATATTGACAGAAAAACACAGAATTGTTGACATTTTTGCAGATTTTTTTAAAAATATTACATGGTCCTAAGTATTCAGACCCTTTGCTCAGTATTTAGTAGAAGCACCCTTTTGATCTAATACAGCCATGAGTCTTTTTGGGAAAGATGCAACAAGTTTTTCACACCTGGATTTGGGGATCCTCTACCATTCCTCCTTGCAGATCCTCTCCAGTTCTGTCAGGTTGGATGGTAAACGTTGGTGGACAGCCATATTTAGGTCTCTCCAGAGATGCTCAATTGGGTTTAAGTCAGGGCTCTGGCTGGGTCATTCAAAAACAGTTACTGAGTTGTTGTGAAGCCACTCCTTCATTATTTTAGCTGTGTGCTTAGGGTCATTGTCTTGTTGGAAGGTAAACCTTCGGCCCAGTATGAGGTCCTGAGCACTCTGGAGAAGGTTTTCGTCCAGGATATCCCTGTACTTGGCCGCATTCATCTTTCCCTCGATTGCAACCAGTCGTCCTGTCCCTGCAGCTGAAAAACACCCCCACAGCATGATGCTTCCACCACCATGCTTCACTGTTGGGACTGTATTGGACAGGTGATGAGCAGTGCCTGGTTTTCTCCACACATACCGCTTAGAATTAAGGCCAAAAAGTTCTATCTTGGTCTCATCAGACCAGAGAATCTTATTTCTCACCATCTTGGAGTCCTTCAGGTATTTTTTAGCAAACTCCATACGGGCTTTCATGTGTCTTGCACTGAGGAGAGGCTTCCATCAGGCCACTCTGCCATAAAGCCCTGACTGGTGGAGGGCTGCAGTGATGGTTGACTTTTTACAACTTTCTCCCATCTCCCCACTGCATCTCTGGAGCTTAGCCACAGTGATCTTTGGGTTCTTCTTTATCTCTCTCACCAAGGCTCTTCTCCCCCGATAGCTCAGTTTGGCCGGACGGCCAGCTCCAGGAAGGGTTCTGGTCGTCCCAAACTTCTTCCATTTAAGAATTATGGAGGCCACTGTGCTCTTAGGAACCTTAAGTGCAGCAGAAATTGTTTTGTAACCTTGGCCAGATCTGTGCCTTGCCACAGTTCTGTCTCTGAGCTCTTTAGGCAGTTCCATTGACCTCATGATTCTCATTTGCTCTGACATGCACTGTGAGCTGTAAGGTCTTATATAGACAGGGGTGTGGCTTTCCTAATCAAGTCCAATCAGTATAATCAAAGACAGCTGGACTCAAATGAAGGTGTAGAACCATCTCAAGGATAATCAGAAGAAATGGACAGCACCTGAGTTAAATATATGAGTGTCACAGTAAAGGGTCTGAATACTTAGGGCCATGTGATATTTCAGTTTTTCTTTTTTAATAAATCTGCAAAATGTCAACAATTCTGTGTTTTTCTGTCAATATGGGGTGCTGTGTGTACATTAATGAGGAAAAAAAATGAACTTAAATGATTTTAGCAAATGGCTGCAATATAACAAAGAGTAAAAAATTTAAGGGGGTCTGAATACTTTCCGTCCCCACTGTATAATATATATAAATAATGGATAGATTGAGGGCAGGTATGCCTGGAGGGAACCCACCTCTTCTTAAAAGGTACAGGAATGCACTGGACACCCAGCAATAACACAATGGCAGCAAAGGTGTCCAGTGCGTCCCCTCACCAATTAACCAACAGAACAAACAAACGGCAAACACCACAACCTATAACTGGCCTTTGTAGTAAGGAGCACAGGGCAACACATGCCAAAAGACAGAATAACCCCCAGCTCACTTACCAACCAGCCTGCAACAAACCAAATTGTCCTGTCTAAAGCCTCATACACTCTACTAGTGTACATTGCATTAAGGTGAAAAAAAACACAAGGGTTTACAACCCCTTTAACAGTTCATGGTAAAACCATTTGCCTGACTAATATCCACACTACTTTTATACACATACCAATAAAGCAAAAAGGTAACATGGTAAAAAACCTGGGTCTACATCCTCATACATCTATATTATGTTTTATAGCACACACTCATGTGTTGCCCCACCTGGACCTGTGAAAGGTGAATTCTACCTCCCGATAATGTAATTGCCATTCTCATATATGGCCTCCTATAAGGTCTGTGCATGGTACCAAGACTTTACCATGCCTCATGCACACATGACATTTTTGCCAACTCTCCTAGAAGCCTTTCCTCCCTCCCAAACCTAACCAGGAGGTTTGCAGGGGATACTGAAAATCTCCTTTATTTTACAAACTAGGAGCACGCTTTTCCGCCCAGGGGTCTAAATGTATGCCTGTGAGGCAGGCATGTATATCAACCGGGCCAGTTGGGAAAATTAGGCCAGTCATGAACACCATAAAATCTAATTAAAAAAATAATTGTGGAGAGAAGGAAGAGAAAAGGGATAGGATAAAGGTAAGAGGAATAGAGATGTTTACAACATGTCCTATACAACAGAGCAGTGGTGGTCAACTTTCTTTATATGGGTGGGCCTTAAGTAAATCAGGGGTGAACATAAAGTTAGGTGAAAATTCAGTTTAAGAGAAGGCAGAAACACAGCAGAATGTAGCCAGAGACTATGGGCATATAACAAGAGATGGTCAGAGACTGTGGATATGATACAAGAAAAACTGCAGATATGATACGAGATGACAGACTGCAAATATAATACAAGAGATGGTGAGAGCCTGTGGACATAATACAAGAGATGGTAGGAAAATATGGACATGAAACAAGAGATGGTCAGAGTCTGCAGACATGATACAAGAGATGGTCAGAGTCTGCAGACATGATACAAGAGATGGTCAGAGTCTGCAGCTATGATACAAGAGATGGTCAGAGTCTGCAGCTATGATACAAGAGATGGTCAGAGTCTGCAGACATGATACAAGAGATGGTCAGTCTGCAGCTATGATACAAGAGATGGTCAGAGTCTGCAGACATGATACAAGAAATGGTCAGAGTTTACGGACATGACACAGGAGATGGTCAGAGTCTGCAGACATGACACCTCGATAGCAGGACCTTCTGCTCTCTAGCTCCCTTGTTACCTCATCTCATACTCGCCTTCAGGACTTCTCCAGAGCCTTTCCCATCCTCTGGAACTCCCTGCCCCGGTATATCCGATTAGCCCCTAACCTGTCCACCTTTAGGAGATCCCTGAAAACTCACTTATTCAGGGAAGACTATCCCACACCCACCTAACAACTGCCCCCAAGCCACCCCCATCAAATCATTCCCTGCATCTATTACCTTTTTTACCACCATCCCCTCCCTTTAGAATGTAAGCTCTACGAGCAGGGCCCTCCTGTCCTTTCTGTATTGAACTGTACTGTAATTGTGCTGTCCCCCCCTCTACATTGTAAAGCGCTGTGTAAACTGTCGGTGCTATATAAATCGTGTATAATAATAAAAATAATAATGATGGTGATGATGATACAAGAGATGGTCAGAGAATATGGATATGATGCAAGAGATGGTCAGTCTGTGGACATGATACAATAGATGGTCATAGACTACAGGCGTGATACAAGAGAGGGTTAGAGAGTGTGGACATGCTGCAGAAGCTTGTCAGAGACTGTGAACATGATATAGATCCGGAGTTGATGGAGACTGGGAACATGCTTCAAGAAAATCATAGACTGGAGATGCATTACATGAGACTGCTAGAGATCACTTCTATAAAGAGGGCAATAGGGCACACAAAAGGTGCTAAAAGGGCACTGGTTGGGCATCATGGCAATAAAGGTTATGTAATAGTGTTGTACTGGATCTGTCTTGTGTATTGTTTAATATATTCATCATTATATCATTGATTATGATTCAGTTAAGTCTGTGTTCAAGTGTAAAGAGATATCCGCGCCTTAGTACATAAAATAGCCAGCAGCTGAGCACTATAACCTAGATATCAGGCACAAAGAAAAATGTTTAAATAATAGTGCAGCGCTAGGGCAAAAAGTGCAATTCATGTGAATCACACAACACATGTGATGTGCATACATCCAAAAATGTTATAATAAGGTGCAATTGTGCAATAATTGGTGCAGTTTGAAATGAAATAAATCATAACATATGTGCAATATAATATCACAAGTGCAAACAATGTGCAAACAAAAAGAAAAAGAAAAGTTCATATGCAGCGGATTTTCATCAGAAGGAGTCCCATGAAGTGGGGGTGTATTGAAAATGATGATCAAATGCTTGGCAGGGTGATACCCATCACCACAAATAAAATAAAGGCTTACCAGAAAGCCAGCTACCCCCCTTATTCAGGGAAGTCACAAAGCGCTTTGTTGGATCTGTGATCCACAGAAAATATGTCCTGACGTCTCTCCCCAGTAGCCTCAGAAGATACACACCAGGAACTTCACAGCTGATCAGGGTATGATGTTTTAGAAAAGCCACAGAGCCGGAGTATATAGAGAGACAAAAAGACTCCACATAGTATAATATTGTCTCCTCTTTGCAGTTTATTAGCAGCAGTGCATATACACGGGATAGCAAATGTTCAAGCTGAGAACATGTCTCAATCCAAACACTTCCTTAAAATCCAGACAGCAATCGCATATGCGCAGTAGCGTATGTACATGTCTGTGTTTAGCCAGGTCAAGATGGACCACAGACTTCTGGCAACATCAAGCAATTGCTATTTTGGCTGCCAAAAATATGCAGGAGATGAGTCTACCAGTCCCCTTGGGGATACTTGGAAATATGGTACTTAATAAAGCATCCATAGGTGAGATTCTGTACATTTTAGCAATGCGTGGCCGTTGATCTTCTTGAGCATGAACATACTATAAGAGATGTGCTAAGCCAGGCATATAATTTTATTGTATTTTGTTTTCTATGTAAACTATGGGGTGGATTTCCTAAAGGCAAACAGACTGTGCACTTTGCAAGTGCAGTTGCACTCATTTTCCCTGGAGCTTAGTGAATGTAAGGAAGCTTCCTTTTGTAAAGAATACCCAATCAGGTGAAAGGAAAATAAATAAAAACAGTATTTTTGCTTTGCGCATGATTTGATGATGGAAAGCACCGCATTTACTAAGCTCTGGGGAAAATGAGGGCAACTGCACTTACAGAGTGGTCTATTTGCCTTTAGTAATTGAAATTTAAAAAGATGTTGCGCTAGAAACGCAGCTAGTGCAATATGGAAATAGTTCCAAGGTCCAGGTGTGCCGGTAAGTAAAGTTAATTTACTGCTGAGACCCGACCAGGGTTTAGGGGTTCTGGTCTGTATCAGTGTGGACAGCCAGCTGTAGAGAGCAGAAGCGACTCTGAGGATATGGGTGAGAGAGAGAGAGAGGAGCGGCGCCACTCTGAGTGCAGTATGTCAGTTAAAATTCAATGTTTAATAAAAATAAGATCAACTCACAACTTGGTAAGATATAATGAGCTTGGCATAAGTAGCTTGGGCTCCTGTAGTCCAGTTGGGCAGCGGTGGTGGTCAGTAGTTCCCGGCGGCTCCGGTGGTTCCCAAGGGTCCGAGGCTGAAGACGGTCACACAACAAGCACGTCAGCGGTGATGGACGGGAGGCGTGGTCGAGCTTGCGTTTGGAGCATGCGTGCTCCTACATTAGGCATATAAATATGCACAAAGCAAGGTCCATAAAGACACAGATGAGCGAGTTTGGGGTGGAGTAACTTGACTGGCCTGTACCTCAACCCGACAGAACACCTTTGGGATGAATTAGAGAAAAGACTGCGAGCCAGGCCTTCTCCTCCAACATTAGTGCCTGACCTCACAAATGTGCTTCTGGAAGAAGAGTCAAACAATCCCATAGACCCACTGCTAAACCTAAATCCCAATACTTTTGACAATATAGTGTATGAGTATCCCTAGAATGTCTAAACGAACATTAAAATTATTTGGTTGGTTGAGCAATTTTCTTTAGTTGGACGAGCAATAATCACACGTGTAGCTCTATCCTTACTAATACAATCTGGAGAATTTGGCAGAAGAAGCATAACGTGTTGCCTTTGGTTTCATTATAGCCTTCACTTTGAAAATGTTTACTGAAGAACAGAAATTTAGAACAGTATTTATTTATGCAGAGAAGTGAAGGTATGAAAATTATTTTCCTCTTGTATGAAAGAAAATTCAGCGGCTTCCTTACCTCGCATAGCTGCACAATGAAGAATACGGAATCTTTAACAATTTTAATTGAATCTTTAGTATTCAGGACGTGTTCACAACAATGATTAGACTGACCTTGTAAATTTTATTCTTGGGGTATGTGAAATGCCTGATTTTTTATTGCAGGAAATGTCTCCAAATGAAATTTAATGGGCAAAACTGAATCCATTTGAGTAAAGCCGTGTCCAATTCCATACCCTACATATATTTTGAGTGTTACAGAGCTTAATAAACTGCACTAAAAAGTAAAGAAAGAAAGTTAAATAACTTTGGTCTAATTAAAAAGCAGGATCTTGCTGTAAAAAAAAAAAAATGATCTCTGCATATAGCCAATTAATAATTTTACCTTCTTTTTCAGTAAAAAAAGGAATATTCTTACTCATATATACGGTAGTAATCAACAAGTACCCCTATAAACTGGCAGTTCGCCATGCTAAGTAACAGCAATGCTAATGCAAAAGCAAAGCAGGGAAAGCGCCTACTGAACCATACGGTCGCTGATTATTTTTATTTTATTTTTATCCTGAAGTGCAACGAGAAAGAAACAAAGATCCAAAATTGTATATTTTCGTAAATGTAACCAGCAGTAACGGGTTTTAAGTAACCACATGAAGTAAGTCTTGTATGCTGTCAAAGCTGTCGTTATTTTTTAATGATAATTCAGCTATGTTTTATGCTTGTGCTGTGTAATTTGGCCCCCTCTAACACCTGAAATACCTGGCTGATCCTGCCTGGCTATACCCTTTCCCCTGTACGCTGCCTCCGATATATCAGGGCTGCTGAGCCCTGACACCGTTGCCAGTGTACGTGCCTCCGTCATATGCTGCCCTGCTCGCCTGTGTCTCCTCTGTCCTCATCCCCACCTTCCCTCCCTGTCTGCTTGTACCAGTGCCTGCCCCCCACTCCTGCTGCTCTCATATCTGCAGCTAAATCCTCCCATCCTCTCTGTACTATAATAAGTGTCCCTGTGTAATGTAAACAAATCTGCCGATCTGTAACTATATGACCGCGGCTCCCGGCGCTCTGCTGACTGTTGGCTCTTTCTCTCCTCTCTCCCCCTCCTCCCTGGCTGACGTCAGCAGGAGGGCTCGGCCACTGGAACTGTGAGCCGAGAGAGAAGAGAGCTGACAAGTCAGCTGAGCATCGGGAGCCGAGCTTATATTAGGTACAACCCAGCAGATTTTTTACAATACACAGGCACAGGGACACTTATTATTATGGTAAAGAGGGGATGGGCGGATTTGAAAGAAGTGGGTTAGCAACCACTTTAATGCTAGCCATATTCCTTAAAGGATAAATTCATCTTTTGTACCATGTTTCATGTTACACCCATATTCTGGGTGTAACACGTCACATGTTAATGTAGCAGCAACTCCCGCACCCCCCTGATCCCCTGTCGTGACAGAGAGCGAAGGATCTTCTCCCTGCACTCGCTGTCACAATTGTTTTTAAAACGTGGCCCTGGAGGGTTCCGTCCACCCGGCCGCAGGGCCGGATTTGCCACAAGGCCACCGAGGCCAGGCCTCGGGGCGGCAGTGGTGTAGGGGCGGCGCCGCCCCTGCAGCGACTTCGCGGCCGCCCCCCCTTTCGTGCTGCCTATTAAAGTCTATTATGGGCACCAGTGCCCATAGAAAACATGGCCGCGAGCCGACCACGCAACTGCGCATGCGCCGTTCCGAAGCCGGCCGGGCTCGGGAAAGCTCGTAAGCGCTCGGCCGGGCGGCGCATGCGCAGTAGCGTGATTGCGCCGCCTGGCGCCATTTTAAAAAAAATCGAGAGTAGCTAGTAATGTCAGCGGTGCGGCGGCGGGGAGAGAGATGACATCTCTCATTGCCCGCACCGCTGTTCCGCCCTCCTCCTTCTGATGACAGGCAGCATGGCAAGGGACATCCCAATCTGGTGGCAAGTGACATCCCCATCTGGTGGCAGGGAGCATGGCAAGTGACATCCCCATCTGGTGGCAGGCATGGTGGCAAGTGACATCTCCATCTGGTGGCAGGCATGGTGGCAAGTGACATCCCCATCTGGTGGCAGGCATGGTGGCAAGTGACATCCCCATCTGGTGGCAGGCATAGTGGCAAGTGACATCCCCATCTGGTGGCAGGCAGCGTAGCAAGTGACATCCCCATCTGGTGGCAGGCAGCGTAGCAAATGACATCTCCATCTGGTGGCAGGCAGCGTGGCAAGTGACATCCCCATCTGGTGGCAGGCAGCGTGGCAAGTGACATCCCCATCTGGTGGCAGGCAGCGTGGCAAGTGACATCCCCATCTGGAGGCAGGCAGCGTGGCAAGTGACATCCCCATCTGGTGGCAGGCAGCGTAGCAAGTGACATCCCCATCTAGTGGCAGGCAGCGTGGCAAGTGACATCCCCATCTGGTGGCAGGCAGCGTGGCAAGTGACATCCCCATCTTGTGGCAGGCAGCGTGGCAAGTGACATCCCCATCTGGTGGCAGGCAGCGTGGCAAGTGACATCCCCATCTGGTGGCAGGCAGCGTGGCAAGTGACATCCCCATCTGGTGGCAGGCAGCGTGGCAAGTGACATCCCCATCTGGTGGCAGGCAGCGTGGCAAGTGACATCCCCATCTGGTGGCAGGCAGCGTGGCAAGTGACATCCCCATCTGGTGGCAGGCATGGTGGCAAGTGACATCCCCATCTGGTGGCAGGCATGGTGGCAAGTGACATCCCCATCTGGTGGCAGGCATAGTGGCAAGTGACAAGAGATGGTGGCAAGTGACACGCTCAGGGCTCCCAATGATTCTGCATTATGGTGAGTTGAAATATTTCAGTTTATATTACAATGTAATGATAGAAATAATGTGTTTCAATTATCCTGACACCATAACAACCATGGTGCCGGGGATGATTGAAGCACTAACACCAGCCATTGCCTTGAAAATTTGCCTGCGAAAAATCCTTACCCCTCGCGCGCTTACCCTGAAGTATTTTTAGTCTGTACGATTAAAGCCAGTTATTTTCAGTGTTCTCGCGTATGGAGATATGTTTTTAATTGATCTATTGTAGAAGTCATCGATAAAAGACGTGGTGTGTGTGTGTGTGTGTGTGTGTGTGTGTGTGTGTGTGTGTGTGTGTGTGTGTGTGTGTGTGTGTGTGGGGGGGGGGGGCGGCATTGAAGGACCCGGCCTTGGGGCAGCAAAGGGAGTAAATCCAGGCCTGCCCGGCCGCGTTATTCATTCACAAAATTCTTTGGATGCGAGAACTACAAGTACCGACACCCTTTGTGGCTGTCTGCTTGTAGTTCTCAATAAACTACCAGGGTGCTGTTAAGCGCTCTAGGTAGTTCATTGATGCTTCCTGTCAGTGTGTAACTACCTGCCCATACGAGCTATGAGCAGACAGCTTACACTGACAGTTTGCTAGAGCCCTGCATTGCACCTGCAATCTGCTAATTGTGGGTGCAATGCTTTATTGGCTCCTAGCAAAAAAAAAACAAAAAAACAAATACACATTTTTTTTACCTGCAAAAAGATATGCATTTATTGTTTTTTTTTTTTTTTTTTTTACAAGGGTGAATTTATCCTTTAAAGCCCAATACAACCCTTGGTATAACTGTAATGCAGTCAGGTTGCATATACAGTAAAAAATATGTGGCTCTTTTACTTAACTGCTAAATGTTGCAGCAAGTGTTAAATTACCCTGTGCCAGAAGCACATTTGAGAAGTGGACCACAACTCTTATGCCCTGTACACACGGTCGGATTTTCCGACGGAAAATGTGTGATAGGACCTTGTTGTCGTAAATTCCGACCGTGTGTAGGCTCCATCACACATTTTCCATCGGATTTTCTGACACACAAAGTTTGAGAGCAGGATATAAAATTTTCCGACAACAAAATCCGTTGTCGGAAATTCCGATCGTGTGTACACAAATCCGACAGACAAAGTGCCACGCATGCTCAGAATAAATAAAGAGATGAAAGCTATTGGCCACTGCCCCGTTTATAGTCCCGACGTACGTGTTTTACGTCACTGCGTTTAGAACAATCGGATTTTCCGACAACTTTGTGTGACCGTGTGTATGCAAGACAAGTTTGAGCCAACATCCGTCTGAAAAAATCCTAGGATTTTGTTGTCGGAATGTCCGAACAAAGACCGACCGTGTGTACGAGGCATAATACAATAGAGTGCCTTGGCTCTTTAGCGGTCCAACAACACCCTCTGTCCCTGAACTGCGATATTGGTTGGCGCAGTGTGTGGGGTTGTGTTGTACCACTGGAGAGTCGCTGCTTTATGTAAGAGAGACAGTCCAGGTCTCCCATGCATTTTAACCCTTGCTACATGGTAGCTGAAAAAAAAGCTTTTACTGTGTGTGTGGCCACATATTTATTACTACATATGCATCCTGACTATATTACAGTATTAGTGAGAGATCAATTGGGCTTTAAAGGTAATTTAGTCTTTGAAACATTTTTTCTATAGATAAATGTAAAATAAATTAGCTTGATCAAAATAATCTTATCAATGTGGTAATGTTTTAAAAACTCTGTTACTATGAATAATATGTGATTATACTGTAAATGTAAATAGGGGCAGCTATATTTGCTCAGCTTCCTGATTTACAATGCTACACATAAAATACACAAATTACGGTAATACAGATCTGTATTCATCATTAAAGTATTCTTTTGGCAAAAGTAATGGAGACAGTGTACGTGGAACCAGCCACTTGCAATTTCTGCACAGCAGAGCTCAGAAGCAGCACAAGGAGTCAAAGCGTTGTGTTGCAGTGCTCATCTGCTAATAAAAAGGGCACAAGGATAGGAGGAGAGAACAGAGTGACAAAAAAATTTGGTACTGTAATTTGTCTCCTTCTCCCACAGCTGTCCAATCACGGGCTGGGGGAGGGACAAGACCTGTAAGTGTTCCTCAACTACAGCAGAGAAAAATAAGGTCTCCTGCCCTGCCAGACAGGGCTGTACTGTGTAGCAGAGCTGTGTATGTTTCAAAGCTGGATGAATAAAAATACAAATACTTTGGCAGGTAAAACAGCTTCTATATGTATTTCACGTGTGCCCAGCTGTTTGCCTGGAGATCAGCTTCAAACCAGAGAAAGCCATCATTTTCCATTTAGATACAGATGATCGCCCTGGTGCAACTGGGAGATGTAGTGCACCAAGGGAGTTTTTCAACCCCGTACAAAGCTCATATTTTCTAGCCAATGAGGCATGCGACCTATCCACTGACAATATAGATGATTCACAAGAACTTTATAAATAATCAGACACTGACTGCGAGGACTGGCAGACGAGCTGCTAACATGATAGGAGCTTTAGGGAAAACCCATCAAATCTGCAGCATTTTCCATTTCCTCTAGCTGCTTGGCTGGACTCCTGAGAGGCACTTCTGAACGTCAATCTTTCGGATATCATTTTCAAAAGCGTTCATCTGCGGAGAAGTTTTTATTCCGACGTCTGCAAGCTCAGCACTTTCATCTTGCCCGCCAGTGTTCTAATTAAGAAAAATTAGCCTTTCTAAGATGCCGAGCGTCACAGTATACTGCAGCGTGCGCAGAATAATTGCCTGTTTGTTTACGCCGTGCTCTATTTAAACAATGATGGCTTTCATTTAAGTCAGGCAACAACAGAAACAAAGAGTTTTACATTTTTGGTAGAGAAAGCATAAAAGGTTTAGAGAAGACATTGGGTGCCTGAGACAAAGCGCATTGAGGATCGGCACAAACCTTCACTGACTTGATAGACCACTTTACTCTCTTGGGGGTCTGCACACGCAGGTTCTTCCTCCAGTCCCGTCAGCCTGTACATGGGTTCAGGAACAGGTGGCTCCCACTCTATAGGAACACAAATGTCAGATATTATTAGAGGATAACGTTACCTTTAATACTTTTTTTAATTAAAGCTCAAACTCCGGAAAAAGATAATTTTACTACAAGATTTGTGTATGGTCCTTCTATTTATAAACCTTTGTATATGTATATGGATTCTGGATGTGGATGTCTTCCAACAGTTTGAGTTTTTCTTAGTTCCCCCAGATAATACAGCTCCTGACCTTGGACTCTCTGTGGAGATCAATGCTGCAGTTCTGATAGACCTTTGATGTCCAATCTGTGGCCTAGGGGCCACATTCCGCCCTTTGGCACTTGTTCTTGGACCATCAGGCCCATGTTGACAACAGTCTGTTTTATTTATTAAGGCGTTTACTCGGACCAGTGAGGGGATATTTTTTTAAAGTGGCTTCTAATAGTTGGTTTGGCTTATTTCTTCTGTGCCATCCAGTGGTGGCCCGTCCATTAGGGGCGCACGGGCACTGCCCCCCCCATCCATGTGTCCAGAGCCCTAATCTACATGCAGGGTGCCGGACGCATGGATTCCAATGGGGTTTTTTTTTTTTTTTAAGCACGTGATTAGAGCCAGAGGCTTTAATAGGCTTCAAAAAAGGGGGGGGCTTGGGGCGCAGAGCACTGCACCCTGAACCCACCCAGTTGTATGACAATAGCGAATGAATATTTGCTATTGTTACACTGATTCTCCTCCCGGCCAATCAGGAAGCGGGTCCTGAGACCTGTCATCCGGCTGAAAGGATAAGCACGAGAAGCCGCTACCCGGAGGGAAGCGCTGTGTGGGGCCGACTGATGGGGGGGGTTGTGGGTGACCCAACCGAATGGGGAAGGGGGAGCTGTGGGTGCATTGCTTGCACCCCCTTCAAATAGAAAACCACCAGCCGCCACTGGTACCATCTATTCCCAAATTGGAACTTCCCTTCCTCCCCCTCATCTGATAATGCCACCAATACTCTATTGTAGATAGTTCAATAAAGACATTTAAAGATTCTTGCCTCCTATTTGTTTGTGTTGCCACATGCTAATGCTTGCTCCTTCTCATATTCCACACTCCCTTTTTCAAATGAAGACATCATTAGAGGCCGCCACCTTCTTCTGCATTTTTGCCGCCAGCCCACTGATGATGTCAGCACCAGTTATCCTGAATGAGCAGTATGAGATCTGGCAGAGTTCAGCCATTTCTGTGTTTATTAAAAGTCAGCAGCTACAAATAAGTGTAGCTGCTGACTTTTAATAAACACACACTTACCTATCCCAGGATCCAGCGATACAGCCGCCTGAAGCCTTGCTTTTCTCCCCCGCCTCTCGCCAGCATCACTAGGTGTGGGCACCCGGCTGTGACAGCTTGCGGCTTCACAGCCGGGTGCGCACTACAAAATTAAGGTATACAAATAATATTGCACTGAAATAACTCTGCTGGGAACTGGGATTTAGTGTTCTCAGCACAACCCTGTGTCCTATGTATAAGTTTTAATGTAAGAGCAGATACCATCCTGTTTGCTATTGTTGTTAACCAGAAAATTTTCTTCTGCCCCCCTTTTTGATTAAAGGCCACCATACATGTCTCAATTTTATAGATTTCTCCCACCCACTGCATTGTCACCAGGACTGAAAGTGAACGAAAATCCAAAATTTGACAGTTCTCATCAATATAGGTTAAGTGACCTGTTCCAATCACAGTCCTGAATGACCTGTGACGTGTCACAGGGAGGGAGGGTGAGAGGAGAACTTTTGCTGGAGTCGCCTAGGCGGCCCGAGTGGAAGTGGGAGCTGGGTATCTGTCAAAACTAGGTACCCGCTCCCCCCCCCCCAACAAAATTACATGCCAAATGTGGCATGTCAGGGGGTCAGGAGTCCTTAAAGCAGAAGTTCCACTTTTGGGTGAAACTCGGCTTTAAGCACATTATACTACCCAACACTAACATTGCTGAAGCCAAAGCAATGTATGAACAAGGTATTAAGTATAAAAAAAAATGCCCCCCAAGATCTCGCAGTTTACAGATTAGGTCTACCTGGATTGCACTTGTAAAAAAGCCTCCCTAGGATGCAACTATAAGGCCTTGGATTTGTCACAGGTGTCCCAATAGACAGGAACTGGAAAAACATTTATTGTACATAAAATTAAAAAAACTATTTTCAAAATAATGAATGTAAGACAACTTCACATCAGCATGCAAAAAGGGTCTGCTTTTTTTTTGTTTTTTTGTTTTTTTTTATACAGCTGCTGTTTTTTTTATTAGGTCTGCGTTAGAGGGACTGTATGGAGCACAAATGTGGAAGCACTGATTTGTATAGGGGCTGTAATAGCAATGATGCATAGCGCGTTCACGTCAAGTCTATGACTGTCTGCTGAAGCATGTCTCCAGTCTCCAACAATTCCTATAGTATGTCCTGCAGCAGGGGTCTCAAACAGGCGGCCCTCCAGCTGTTGCGAAACTACAAGTCCCATAATGCCTCTGCCTGTGGGAGCCATGCTTGTAACAGTCAGCCTTGCAATGGCTCATGGGACTTGTAGTTTCATAACAGCTGGGGGGCTGCCAGTTTGAGACCCCTGTCCTGCAGTCTCAGACCAACTTCTGTAGCATGCCCATAGTCTATGACCATCTTCTATTGCTTGTCTGCAGTGTCTTGACAGCTTTCTGTTGCACTGAATTGAATGAATATTATATGCAGTCCTTTGGTGATGTAGAGGCTACACTTGAATCCTCTTTTTTAAGAAAATTGTCAGACACTGTAGGACTCTGGCGTAGGTGTCCTGTCTCCACCCTGCTTCCACTCAGCCATTAACATAATGCTGTCTGCGGCCATGTCTTTTGTGAGTGGTTGAGTGGTCAGAAGGGTAGAGACACAAGCGCATGTGTCAAATGGACACGCAGCAGTGATATCTGCAACAAGATTGAAGTACAACGGGAACTCAACTATCCAGGAGAGGTTGGAGAAGACCCTCTCTTTCTCTGTTAGAAGAAAGCCAGCATCCATATTACTACAAGATTAAAGGTATACAAATAATATTCCACTGAAATAACTCTGCTGGGAACTGGGATTTAGTGTTCTCAGCACAACCCTGTATCCTATGTAAAAGTGTTAAAGTAAGAGCAGATACCATCCTGTCTGCTATTGTTATTAACCAGAAAATGTCCTTCTGTGCCCTTTTTTGATTAAACCATACATGACTCGATTTTTTTATTTTTTTTTATAGATTCCCCCACCCACACTAATTGCACTGTCACCAGGACTGAGTGTGAAGGAAAATCCAAAATTTGACATTTCTCATCAGTATAGGTGAAGTGACCTGTTCCAATCACAGTCTTTTCCGTGGAGACATCTGTTCCAATGACAGCTAAGACGAGATATCTCTTCACTTTGAAGGAATTCTGTTATGTTTCTGGAACAGGAGGTGAAGGAAAATCTCCCCAACAAAACAAACTTTTTGTCTTATCAGCATTTTAATTACCGTAGTCATGTCTTAACAATTTTTACAAGCTTTTCTGATTTTTAAAAATTTTGGTCAGGTTTAATTTTGGATGTTTTTTGAAACTGTAATGTTATACTTTTATCACAGAATTTTATGTAGTAGATAACCATCATTGTATTTATCTTGTAAAGTTCTTCAAGCCCCTGAAAATCTGTTGTGTGTCCCTGTATTATTAATCAATACCAACATTAAAAAAAAATTGTGGGACTCTTAGTTCCTTAGTTTAACATTGTCATTGGACTTTCTATATGGGGATTCTAATTTATAGGTAACTGTTTGTTACATAGTTAGTCTGGTTGAAAAATGTTAATCCAGCTCGACCAATGGAGGGGGAAAGAAAATATACAACCCTATATACACAATTGTTTACCCACAGTTGATCCAGAGGAAGGCAAAAAAAAAACAAACAAACCATAATGCATGTTCCAATTTGCTCCAGCAGGGGGAAAAAAATCCTCCCTGATCCCCCAAGAGGCAATCAGATATTCCCTGGATCAACTTTACCTATAAATATTAGTACCCAGTTATATTTATATTTAGGAAAGAATCCAGGCCTTTTTAAAACAATCTACTGAGCTGGCTCTATTGCACATTTTCACAGCTCTTACTGTGAAGACGCCTTTCCATATTTGGAGATTAAATCTCTTTTCCTCCAGATGTAAAGGGTGCCCCCTTGTCCTCTGTGATGAACTTAAGGTGGATAACTCAACAACAAGTTCACTATATAGACCCCTTATGTATTTATGCATGTTGATAATATCCCCCTTAAAAAGGAGGTCCAGCCTGGGTGAACAAAATTAAAGTCAGCAGCTACAAATACTGAATATTAGGGCACTTACCTGTCCAGGGAGCTTGCAATGTCGGCACCCAAGCTGATCTTCTGATTGACTCCCGGGTGCTGCCACCACCGTTCCTTTCGGCTTCACAGCTGGTTCCCTATTGCCCATGCGCAAAGCTCGCTGCGCTTTCTAATTGGCCCAGCGGCAGGGGAAGGAGGAGGGGGGCCAAACTTCTGGGAGATCGGGCTGCAGCCCCCGTCTCCGGAAGTGGGGAAGGGGACCTGTCGAAAACAGGTCCCCGTACCCCCCACCCCGCTGAAAGGTGCCAAACAAGGCACTCGGAGAGGGGGAGTAAGCTCTACTTTTGGTTGGAACTCCGCTTTAATCTCCCCTTCTCAAGAGAGAATAAATTCAGTTCAGTTTAGTTAATCTTTCCTCATAGCTGAGCTCCTCCATGCCTCTTGGATGCCCTTCTCTGCACTTTCTTCAGATCCGCAATATCCTTTTTGCAAACTGGTGCCCAAAACAAACTGGTTTGTGTTGAGAGTATGCTCAACGGAGCCATTGTATAACAGCTAAACCATGAATTTCCTTCACTAAGGAGAGATTTTTTGCCACTTTCTATGGGAACTATAGACCTATGCACTGCTACCATAACAGCTGCTCATGCCTTATTTTTTATGGGTGGAGAAAATAAAGGTTCTTATTAAAAAGTGAAGAACTATTGAGTGTTTTTTTTTTTTTTTTCTTGATGCGGTAATTTGTAGGAGAGATGTACAAGTGGCATAATCCGCTGGGTATAAGGGATTTCATTTAAAGAGAACTTGTGCTGTTTTTGATCTCACATTTCATGCGGGTCATAAACTATATACCAGGTGAGAGAGGTGTGGGTGGAGCACTGAAGGTGGAGGAGTGGAATAGTGGACATGTTTGCACATATATAAAAGCACATTGAGTGTTACAAATGAAGAGCTAGATGATCATGCATGGACTTGATATGCATGATATAGGTTTTATTTATGATTTTTGTGACACCAATGTAATGCTATTTTAATGTAAAGCTCTACACCATTTTACTTTTTTATTCTGCCATTTCTACTGTGCTTCTGGGTCAGAAAGTGAAAGAATAAAAAAGAAAAAAAAACAGTTTTGGCTTTAGATATAATTTAAACAGTTAGTTAATCTACCAAAAAACTGCCTATGCGGGTAAGGCATACCTCCCAACATTTTGAGATGGAAATGAGGGACACCTATTAACATATGTAGGCATAGGGCACGCCCCCTGCCACACCCCCTTAAAAGGAGAATAAACCAAAAAAAGGTTAATTAAATCCACAAGGACTTTTTTTTAATCACTACTATTCCTTTATATTGGCTTTTAAAATGTACAAATGCAGCAATTTAGAAATTGGATGAAAGGTGTAGCACTGGGAAAAACTTTTTGAAAGAAAAAAAAGTGCATTTTATATACACCTATATGGATCTGACCAAAATGAGGGACAAATGAGGGGAAAAGAGGGACAGAGGGACATTGCTCCAAATCAGGGACAATCCCTCAAAATCAGGGACAGTTGGGAGGTATGGGTAAGAGGTCCCTGTAGATAAAAACAAAAAAGAAAACAGGTAAAAACAAAGTGTGCAGATATGACCACCAGTAAATAATGTCTTTGCTATAGGTGTAGTAGGCCATTTACGTACCTACTGAAGCCTAGCCGAAAAAAACTACCAGAGATGGCATTATCCCATCCTGCTTTGTTGCTAAAACACTCCCAGCTGATTACAACCCCCTCACATGTGCTCTTTCTCTCCTGTCCTGAATGGTTGAGCTCAAAGCTCAACCATTTCGCAATAGAGCAAATAGTAGACCACACATGTGCAGGAGGTTTTTCAGAGCTCCCTCTCGCTCTGTGATGTTGGGGGTGAACAGTAATGGCTGGTTTTAACAATATCCTAGCAACAAAACAGGATGGAATGATGCCATCTTTGGAAATTTTTCAGCGAGGCTTTGGAAGGTACGTAAATGACCTACACTTATATCAAGGACATTATCCAATTTTAGTCAAAGCTGCACAGTTTGTTTTTATCTCCAGGCGCCCCTTACCTGCATAGGCATTTTTTTTAGCAAAGGTGAACTAACCCTTAAAAGTTGAGTAAAGTTAATTTTAAGACTACTCGTCAGTACAGATGTCCTAACTTGCTTTCAGGTACTGGAATGTTGGAACAGCAGGCCTTAATACTGTCCCCTCTCTGCCCCCCTACATATCCTGCATATATTATTTCCTATTATTTCATCCATTATAAGGATGTCAATGCAATATTGTTACAGTGCCTATCTCTGGTAATTTTCTAATGATAACCCCAGATTCACATCTATGCATGCTGCCTCCAGTGCAGTAATCATAAAGTAATCAACACAAGGTAAAAGGCTGCAGCAATGGTTGGTCTGTGTCAGACATTTGTGAACACAGCCAAGGACTGCACAGGCACTAAAATGTATATGACTGTGTTATCTCTGTTTTCTTGAATCTGAGGCTATCATCTCTAGATCTAATGCTAGGTATACTCTAAAGTCTGTTTTATGACTACTTACCGATATGCTCAATCTTCTCCCTTAGAACCTGGCATTCGTACGGCCACCGTGGGAGCTGATAGAAGCTGGCTAAGGATACGCCATACAGATCTCGTGGAGATTTCAATCGTGCTACCCTCTTACCAGAATGGTAGTCAAACACAACCTGGGTAGTGCGTGGAGGGCAGGGGTGAAAAAACGAGCCTGCTGAATGAAGAAAAAAAAAAAACTTTACAATGATATGTCAAGGGCATTTGATCATTTGTTTGATGTAAAAAAATAAAAAATACATTTAAAAAAGTATATGGAAAGTTGTGTGGGGTGGAGGTGGGGTGCTGCCTACTCCCAACCTTCAACAACAAACTCTCCTTCCTCTATCCCAGTTGACAAGAAATGCTTAATCTGGGAACACATGGATCAAAGTTCAGGTAGTTCAGCAGGAACAGGCTGAATTTCAATCTCTGTTGCACAGAAGCCAATTGTTAGATCAACTTCTGTCGAACGATCCTGCTGGAAAACTAGCATTTGATCAGCTGCTGCAGTCAAGGGCTGCAGCACTGATCAGTGTAGTCTGACAGAGGAGGAGTCCCCACTGTCAGAATACAATAACACAGCAGGGAGATTCCTGCATCCACATCGCTCACGTGGATGCAGGAATCCATGAGTTTTTTTTCATTCAGCCCGCTGGTTGAACAAAAAAAAAAAAAAAAAATCACAGTGTGTACCCAGCTTTAGTCTAGCCAGAGATGGACTAAAGCTAGCCATACATGACTTGATTTTTCTCTTGTTGAGCCCACGGGATGAACAGGAGAAAATACATTGATTCACTCAATGACTCCCAGCCACAGCACCTAGGACTGCCTGGATGCAAGAGTGCTGCTGAACAATGACTGATGCGGTCAATAATTTTCCATTCATTTTTAAACCAAACTTTGCTGTCCCAGGTGGATCTTGCATGGTCACCAATGGCTCGAATTTTGGCTGATTCAGCAGGAATCGGTCCAAATTCAAGCTGTCTACAGCCAGCATAAGACAGATTGGGGTCCTATGCAAGAAAACTTTTCAACCCCCCCCCCCCCCTATTTCCCTTTGATTGCGTAGGACTGCAATAGACAAGAAGGAGAAATCTGCTATTTGCATTATCTGCACTTACGGAGCCCCCATATCATCAGAAACCATATGCCTACAAATCCATCTACGCTTGTGAAGTGACAGGTAAGAGCACAGCTTTGACTAGTTGTGCTCCACAATAGCTTACTGCAGGAGCATGAAGATTATAGCTGGGCCCCCTGGACATTCACCGGGTCCTAGGCTCCTGGACCTGTCCAGGTTGCCTTGTGGATGATCTGGTTTCTGGTTCTGAGAAACACAACAACAGAACCTAATGTCAAGGCCACAAAATGCGTGCTAAGGATGTTTGCAAAAACATAAAAGAATAGGAAATTCAAGAATAGGGAAAGTACAAAATTTGGCAGACTTTATTATACACAGGAATGTGTTACTGACAGTCAGCAACGTTTGACAAGAGTACCCGTGTGCCCAATCTGGCTGCCCTGACATGCTAGGCCACGGTCTGGGTTGACTATGCAAAAATAAGTCCCTCCATGTGCCAACACTAGGCAGAGTCAGATTCCTAATAGTGTGCAGACAAAATGGGACAGTAGACATTTACCAACTCCAAAGTTTACCACTGTACTTTTCTTTGCCCTGTCCCATAACATTGCTTTGTTTTGGGTATTGTGGCACCTCTCTGCATTTAGCAGCATCCTGACATTAGAACGTCATGTTAAAAGCTAACTGATGTCTGTGTTGCCTGTAACGGCAATGAGTTCTTTTCATTTCCTAAACTGTAATTTGTCTAGAGGTGCTCAGACAACACCAGTGTGTATGTACCCTTATTGTGAAAATTACAATGTAGTGTGCCATGGAACTCAAAGGGAATATTAACTACCTTGATTGTACAGAAAAAAAATGTCACTGTTGCAAAAATATCCTTACTTTACCAATTGCCCTTTCCTACAAGAGCTTTTGTGAAAGTCCTTGAATGCTTGATGCAGTTAAACGAATATGCCGGTAATAGATCTTAACAGCACTGTGCATTGCATTTCCATTCATCGACTCGATAGGAGCTCATTGTATTGACCCTGTGCTCTCCTGTAACTCTGCTGGCTCTGTGCCGGCTCTCCTGACCATCAATATGATGCCTTCCCGGTACTGCAAAAAAACCCTTAGCTATTTTGTCACTGAGCAATTTACATGAGCCCCTTTTCCATCTTGAAACGGCAAAGCATTACTTTGCGTCTCATCCAATTCTAAAGAGTCCAGGCTCTGGAGCCATTAACATGTCACTTTGTGATATTTCAAAGCGCCTATTTAGTGGCAGTAACAGGAAAAGCGGCAGAAGTCGCTGAGGTATGGAATAAATTTGTCTTCTGACACTAGGGAAAACCAGCAGAGCACTGTCACAAGGTATACTGTGTCAGGAGCCGCTGTTATCGTGAATTACAAGGATTGTCTGAATTTTTTTTTTTTTTTTTGCGCAGCAGTTGTAATTAAAGGGGATTAATTATTTACAAAGCCAGAAATTGACTCACAATTTAATTTAAAGGACTGTTACAGTAAGAGAGATCAAGCCAGATGTGTGTTTTCATTTACCCCAGCAGTGAACTTCTCTATTTTGCTTCTTTTTTGTCTGTTAAATAAACCATATAAATTAAATCTGCACCAAACCTCCCTACCTCCCTGGGCAAGCCAACACAGTATATATAGATATATATCTATCTATATATACATATACACACACACACTGTATATATACACATAGAGTATCTCACAAAAGTGAGTACAACCCTCACATTTTCCTAAATATTTTATTCTATCTTTTCATGTGACAACAATGAAGAAATAACACTGCTACACTGTGAAGTAGTGAGTGTACAGCTTGTATAATAGTGTAAATTTGCTGTCCCCTCAAAATAACTCAACACACAGGCATTAATGTCTAAACCGCTGGCAACAAAAGTGAGTACATCCCTAAGTGAAAATGTCCAAATGGGGCCCAATTAGCCATTTTCCCTCCCCTGTGTCATGTGACTCGTTAGTGTTACAAGGTCTCAGGTGTGAATGGGGAGCAGGTCTGTTAAATTTAGGGTTATCGCTCTCACTCTCTCATACTGGTCAACATGGCACCTCATGGCAAAGAACTCTCTTGAGGATCTGAAAAAAATAATATTTGCTCTACATAAAGATGGCCTAGGCTATAAGAAGATTGCCAAGACCCTGGAACTGAGCTGCAGCACGGTGACCAATACCATACAGCGGTTTAACAGGACAGGTTCCACTCAGAACAGGCCTCGCCATGGTCGACCAAAGAAGTTGAGTACACATGCTCAGCGTCATATCCAGAGATTATCTTTGGGAAATAGATGTACGAGTGCTGCCAGCATTGCTGCAGAGGTTGAAGGGGTGGGGGGTCAGCCTGTCAGTGCTCAGACCATACACCGCACACTGCAACAAATTGGTCTGCATGGCTGTCATCCCAGAAGGAAGCCTCTTCTAAAGATGATGCACAAGAAAGCCCACAAACAGTTTGCTGAAGACAAGCAGACTAAGGACATAGATTACTGGAACCATGCCCTGTGGTCTGATGAGACCAAGATAAACTTATTTGGTTCAGCTGGTGTCAAGCATGTGTGGCAGCAACCAGGTGAGGAGTACAAAGACAAGTGTGTCTTGTCTACAATGAAGCATGGTGGTGGGAGTGTCATGGTCGACCAAACTGCTGTATGGTCTTGGCCACCGTGCTGCAGCTCAGTTTCAGGATCTTGTCAATCTTCTTATAGCTTAGGCCATATTTATGTAGAGCAATAATTCTTTTTTTCAGATCCTCAGAGAGTTCTTTGCCATGAGGTGCCATGTTGAACTTCCAGTGACCAGTATGAGAGAGTGAGAGCGATAACACCAAATTTAACACACCTGCTCCCCATTCACACCTGAGACCTTGTAACACTAACGAGTCACATGACAGCGGGGAAGGAAAATGGCTAACTGGGCCCAATTTGGACATTTTCACTTAAGCCTCGTACACACGATCAGATTGTTGGCCAACAAAACCGTGGACTTTTGTCTGCAGGGCGTTGGCTCAAACTTGCCTTGCAAACACAAGGCACACAATTGTTGGCCAACAAATACACACGTAGTGACGTACTACGTTGTTTTTCAGCTCTTTAGCGCCACCCTTTGGGCTCCTTCTGCTAATTTCGTGTTAGTAGAAGTTTGGTGAGTGTTGATTTGCGCTTTTCATTTCGCACTTTTCATTTGCCGCTTTTCAGTTTGTTACTGAAGGGCCGTTCGGTTGGTCAACCAGACATGTTGCGGAATCAGAGGAGATATCGTTTTATTATTATTGGCCTTGGAGTTATTGCTTTGACATTATTTTTTTGGTTGAATAATGATTTTTTTTGGTATATTTTCTGGTATATTTTGGATGCATAGAATGCACTTTTTGGTTAAGTTCTATTGGCAGATAGCATGTCTAATATGATTTGTTTTCTTTTTTTAATGCACAATAAAAAAATTGTGTAGAATAATACTTGGTTATGTGTTTTACTTCAAAAGACAGTTTGGGAGTTGGCAGTTACATTTAAAAAAATACAATGTAAAATTGACAAGGGACACCAACATAGTTGTATCTTTGATCTTAAAAACTACGGGATAATGGTGTTGTGGTAACTTGCCCAAAAAAAAAAAAAGCATAATAATATTATTCTTGATATCACTAGAAAAAAAAAGCCTTTGAAAATTTGTTTGCAATAACTCCATCAGTATCACCAGCAAAGCAGCTTCATTATTATCCCATTAAAGAAGAAGAGAATTGTGCGCTGCATTTCGAGATTTCATAATTTGTCATGTCACGAATGTGAATTCTCCATTACGATTGCTAGTTTACAAGACCGACCGCTTCTGGCTCATCCTTGCTTCCAAGCATGCGTGTTTGTACTTTGGACTTTTGTCTGAAGGTCTTGTGTACACACGCTCGGAAAATCCGACAACAGACATTTGTTTTGAGGGAAGAAAAAAGTCCGGACAGCCGCACACCAGGAGAATATAATCCAACGAAATTTCTTTATTGTAAAATCAGGAACAAATCACGTACAAAGCACCATGGATAGAATGTACAGATAATCAGCTAACGCGTTTCACGCTCTGCGGAGCGCTTACTCATAGTAAGAGCGTGAAACGCGTTAGCTGATTATCTGTACATTCTATCCATGGTGCTTTGTACATGATTTGTTCCTGATTTTACAATAAAGAAATTTCGTTCGATTATATTCTCCTGGTGTGCGGCTGTCCGGACTTTTTTCTTCCCTCACAACATGGATTAGCATTAGCCAGCACCTGGGGCTTTTCAACTCTGGAGAGCAACATTCAGTTTATACCTGGTTTGGATACAACCTGGTGTGGGGAAAATGCTTGTGCAACAGACATTTGTTCGTGGAAAATTCTAAAACATACTATCCAACTTTTGTCCGCAGAAAATCCGACAAAACTTGTCCGATGGAGCGTACAAAACGGTCGGATTTTCCGGCAACAGCCTGACATCACACATTTCCCGTCGGAAAGTCCGATCTTGTGTACGAGGCTTTAAGGGTGTACTCACTTTTCTTGCCAGCGGTTTAGACATTAATGGCTGTGTGTTGAGTTATTTTGAGGGGGCAAATTTACACTGTTATACAAGCTGTACACTCACTACTTTACATTGTAGCAAAGTGTCATTTCTTCAATGTTGTCACATGAAAAGAATATTACTATTTAATACAATGAGGGGTGTACTCACTTTTGTGAGATACTGTGTATATATATATATATATATATATATATATATATATAGTTTTAACAGACACCCTAGGGAATAAAATGGTGGTCATTGCAACGTTTTATGTTATACGGTATTTGCACAGCAATTTTTCGACATGTTTTTTTTTTTTTTTGGAAAAAAACGGTTTGATGAATATAAAAAACAAAAACACTAAAGGTAACCCAATTTTTTTGTATGATGTGAAAGATGATGTTACATCAAGTGAATAGATACCTAACATGTCACGCTTTAAAATTGCACACACACGTGGAATGGCGCTAAACTTCAGTACTTAAAAATCTCCATAGACGACGCTTTAAATTTTTTTACAGAATACATGTTTAGAGTTAGAGGAGGTCTAGTGCTAGAATGATTGCTCTCGCTCTAACAATCGCGGCATATGTAACCTGTGTGTATCTGGCTCTGATACTAGCCAGTGCCTCACCAGCCACTGACCTCACCACATGTCCCTGCCACACGGCTCATGTGTAAGGTAAAGTCTACAGGCTTGGAAAGATCAATTTGTAAATGGATAGAAAACTGGCTAAAATACAGAATTCAGAGAGTAGTGGTTAATGATTCTTACTCTGAATGGTCTAAGGTTATCAGTGGTGTACCCCAAGGTTCAGTGCTGGGACCCTTACTTTTTAATATCCTTATAAATGATATTGGGTCTGGGATTAAAAGTAACATTTCTGTCTTTACAGATGACACCAAACTCTGCAGTGAAATAACGTCCTTACAGGATGTCTCCAATTTACAAGCCGACCTCAATGCACTGTCTAATTGGGCAACGAAGTGGTAAATGAGGTTTAATGTTGATAAATGTAAAGTTTTGCACTTGGGGGCTAAGAATATGCATGCATCATACATACTAGGGGGGGAGTACAACTGGGGGAATCAATGGTGGAGAAGGATCTGGGAGTTTTGGTAGATCATAAGCTCAATAATAGCATGCAATGCCAAGCTGCAGTTTCCAAAGCGAGCAAAGTCCTTTCTTGTATTAAGAGAAGTATGGACTCCAGAAAGAGAGATATCATTTTGCCCCTGTACAAATCATTAGTAAGACCTCATCTGGAATGTTCAGTTTTGGACACCAGTTCTCAAAAAGGATATCGGGGAACTGGAGAAAGTGCAGAGAAGGGCAACCGAACTGATAAGAAGCATGGAGGAGATTAGAGGAACTGAATTTATTCTCTTGAGAAGAGGAGATTGAGCCCTGGTTCACATTGGTGCGTTTTGACATGCAATTTGACATGTCAAATCGGCATCAATGGCACCATCCTAATCAACGCTACACCGCACTTGCGTTGCCTCACTGATTTCAAAAAGTCGTTTCGGTACTACTTTTTGCGATTTCGGGGTGCGATTTCCATTGACATCTGTGCAGAAACCCACACAGATGTCTGTGAAATCACAGCCGAAATCGGGACTGACATGCGGGAGTGAAATCGTGCGCACGGCTTCATTCCCGCAGCTCAGTGTGAACCTGGGCTAAGGGGGATATGATAAACATATACAAATACATAAGTGGTCCATATAGTGAACTTGGTGTTGAGTTATTCACTTTAAGGTCATCACAGAGGACAAGGGGGCACTCTTTACGTCTAGAGGAAAAAAGATTTCATCTCCAAATACAGAAAGGTTTCTTCACAGTAAGAGCTGTGAAAATGTGGAATAAACTCCCTCCAGAGGTGGTTCTGGCCAGCTCAGTAGATTGCTTTAAAAAAGGCCTGGATTCTTTCCTAAATTTACATAATATAACTGGGTACTGACATTTATAGGTAAAGTTGATCCAGGGAAAATCCGATTGCCTCTCAGGGGATCAGGAAGGAATTTTTTCCCCTACTGTAGCAAATTGGAGAATGCTTTGCTGTGGTCAACTGTGGGTATAGGATTGTGCATATGGGATTGTATTTTTTCTTTTTTTTTGGTTGAACTAGATGGACTTGTGTCTTTTTTCAACCTGACTAACTGTGTAACTATATACTGGACACTTATTAATTGTTTTATCAGATTTACAATGCTGCTCCTCCATAGATACAGTGTGAGCTTTGTCACCCTAGGACAGAAAGTGTGTTACTGGCAGCATCCCTGGGGTAAATAAATAGGAAAAGAGGTGAGAAAAAGAAAATGAATGCAGCCACAAAAAGACCGGTAAGCTTCAATATATTACACTTTTTCCTCTCGTATTTACAGTAGGTACATTTGAGTCAGAAGACCTGCATGCATGTAACATGCTTATAGTAGCAGAGATGACTCTATTAGTCTTCAACTGTTCTTTCACTGCCCAGTCATAAGCTGGAGGCTGGGAGGTGGTCTATCTATGTTCCTTAATTACAGTAAAGAAAAGTCAGAGCACCAGGTTGTTTGGGCTGTTGGACAGAGCTGTATAAATGTCAGGACTGGATTAACAGAAATAAAATCCTTTGGCAGGTACAACAGCTCTATTAATGTGTAATTAGCCTTTGCCTGGAGTTCAGTTTTAGACTTAGAGCCGGTTCACACTGAGGCAGCACGACTTGCAGCGCGACTGCCTCAGGCAACCTACACACAACAGCAACGGCGACTTGCAAAACGACTTCTATATAGAAGTCAATGCAAGTCGCCCCCAAAGTAGTAAAGGAACCTTTTTCTAAGTTGGAGCGACTTGAGTCGCTCCTATTAGAACGGTTCCATTGTACAGAACGGAACACGACTTGTCACCTGACAAGTCGTCCCAGTGTGAACCGGCTCTTACTAAACCAACCCTCTGAGTGAATGTTATTTTTATTCTTCTGTTCATTTTGTGCAACTGGATTCCCATTCAATAAATGGGTATCGTTTTTAGAACGGCCCTGAATCTCAGCCTGTGAAAATGCAAGCAAGTGCTCAGCTGATCCCATGGACCCAGTCCTCTATGGGGAGATTTGGTGAAAACAGACCGCCTGTCTGTTTTCATTCGATCATATCTGATCCGATCTGCCAGACGGATGGAAAATACGACCATAATCCCTCTGAATTTTGCAGACAGGATCGGATCGGATAGTGGAGGATGTCAGTGGACATGCCACTGCCGACATCCGCCTCTCCATAGCAGTGAATGGAAGGTCCGATCAGGTCCACCTGAAAAACTGACAGCCCGTGTGAAAGGGCCCTATGCCTGTATAACATTTGGATGTGTTTGCACTCAGCTTGTCTGTGCTTATCCTGATCTTCAGTGAAAAACAAATAAACTGTACTCACAGTCCAAAAAAATAACAATACAATACAATACACACAATTTGGTCTGGTGACATTGTGGTCTGGGGTGTGCTGATGTCACCAGACCACAGTGTGAGTGGATATTGCTTTCATCTTTATTATCCTGATCTTCAGCCTGTTATCTTTGCTTTTATGCTTTTGTGTTTTATCTAGGTGGTGGCTACAGGTGGCTAAGGAGAAGAGCAGTCAAAAAGTTGAGATGCAGTTCTTTCGCCCCAACCACAAGTTAACATGGTCATTGGTAGCATCACTACGGTAGCGTTGTGGTGAAAATTATACCACCTATCACATTTGGCAGGCGATACCACTATTCAAGTGCATTAGAGTTCTGAATGGAAACACCATGCCGCAACAGCAAGCCAGTTGCTTCCCCATGGTTGCGGCATGGTGTTTCCATTCAAAAGCCCCCTTCAGCGGATTTAAAAAAAAAAAAAAAAAAACAGACAATTCGAAGGTGTCAGTATTGCCTTCTGAATACCTGCCAGCCACTGCTCTGCCATCCTCTGAAAACCGATCCACTGTGGATAGTTTTTCACAGGGGCGGTAGAGACTGCTGCTCATCTTAACAAGCCCTATCTGTCTGGAACCAGCTTGGAATCGGCTTGTCTGCACCAACCATCAGCTTGCTTTCTCTGCCACCGTCTGTTGATTGCACAGACAAAGTGTCCAAGGACTTACACTGTTCTGGATATGTCTTGCTTGTTGTTCATGCCAACACAAAGGATCTACAGAACTCTGTGACTGATAAATTCTTTCTATATGTTTACCAGGCCAATCATAACTGCTTTTCTGATAAAAAAAAAAAAAATCTGTTTACAGTGCACAATAACTGAAGCTTAAATGTACAGAAGTGGCTAAAATAACCTAATACAGAACATACCATAGAATGCTGACACATTCTTCCCTTTGTTTGATCAGTTTAGACTGTTGTGTGGGTTTAAATGAGAAAAATTGAAGGAACAATGGTGCTGATGTGCTCTCTCTTTATAAAACTCACACTGCTCTGTGACAATAGATGCACCACATACTAAAATGGTAATTTACAAAATAAAGATTTTATAGAAAAAAAAAAATTTACAAAAACTTAGCTGGTATTTTTTCTCCTAAAAATTTGAAAAATCTGATTATCAAATTACACAGTGACTTGTTAACACGAGACGCTATGCAGGAGCCATAGCATTATGTGACATCTTTCCAACTAGAAAATTTCACAATGGGTTGCCCAACAAAGAGATTAGAGATGGTAATTAGACTTGAGATGTTTTTATCTGCTCTATCAATGATACACTGGAATAATTGTGCAATGTAAACACTTAACAGGTACAGTGTATAACAATGACCAGTTTCACATTCCATGGATATTGCGTTACCAGATAATGCAGAAAATAAAAGAAGTACAAGTCAATTATGCCATTGTCCTTGTGAACAAAAATGTGTAAAGCTGTTTAACATCTACCTGCTCAGGTTACTTTGGTTTTATGGGCCAGATCGTAAAGCAGACATAAACCTGTGGTACATTCCTTGCTTTTTACCCCCCAAGATGTCTTAAAGAGTACATAAACCCTAAATCTTTTTCAGCATGATTGCCATCATTTACAGTATACACTTTTCTTAACCCCTTCATGCCTAAGCCTTTTTCTGACACTTGTTGCTTACAAGTTAAAATACGTATTTTTTTGCTAGAAAATTACTTAGAACCCCCAAACATTATATATATATTTTTAGCAAAGACCCTAGAGAATAAAATGGCGGTCATTGCAATATTTTATGTCACACTGTATTTGGGCAGCGGTCTTTCAAATGCAATTTGTTTGGAAGAAATACATTTTCATGAATTTAAAAAAACAGTAAAGTTAGCCCAATTTTTTGGGATAATGTGAAAGATGATGTTACGCTGAGTAAATAGATACCCAACATGTCCTTCTTTAAAATTGCGCACACTCGTGGAATGGCGGCAAACTACGGTACTTAAAAATCTCCATAGGCAACGCTTTAAAAATTTCTTCAGGTTACCAGTTTAGAGTTACAGATGAGGTCTAGTGCTAGAATTATTGCTCTCACTTTAACGATTGCAGCGATACTTCACATGTGTGGTTTGAACACTTTACATTTTCGGGCGCGACTTACGCATGCGCTCGCTTCTGCGCACAAGCATGGAGGGATGGGGCACTTTAAAAAAAAATTCTTAGTTATTTTTATTTTTTTTAAACGGTCCCTTTAAAAAAAAAAATAATTCTGATCACTTTTATTGCTGTCACGAGAAAGGTAAGCATTCCTTGTGACAGTAATAGGCAGTGACATGTACTCTTTATGGAGGGATCTGGGGTCTATAAGACGGGTGCCCCCATGGAAAATGGCTCTCCATGGGGGCACTCGCCGAAGAGGAGGAGCCAGGAGCGCTGCCAGGTAACTCCAGAAAAGGAGGATCAGGGACGCTCTGTGCAAAACCCTTGCACAGAGCAGGTAAGTATAACATGTTTGTTATTTAAAAAAAAAAACAACAAACAAACCTTTAAATTTACTTTAAGTATTTAGAGAAGATCAAAATCCCTCCTGAGATGTGTGCAAACCTGGTCACCAACTACAAGAAACATCTTACCTCTGTGCTTGCCAACAATGGTTTCTCCACCAAGTGCTAAGTCATGTTTTGCTTGGAGATCAAATACTTATTTTACTTACTGAACTCAAATTTCTAACATTTGGATCATGGGTCTTCTCTGGATTTTGGTTGATATTCTGTCTCCATCATTTAAAATACACCGGGTCTATAAAGTATAGACCCTTCATTTCTTTTAAGTGGACAAAATCTGCAGGAGATCAAATAAATATTTTCCCCACTGTATATACAGTGCTGTGAAAAAGTATTTGCCCCCTTTCTGATTTTTTATTATTTCGCACACTTAAATGATTTAGATCTTCAAACAAATTTTACTATTACAAAAATATAACCCGAGTAAATCCAAGATACAGTTTTTAAATTATTATTTCATTTATTAAGGGAAAAAAGCTGTTCAAACCTGCCTGGCCCTATGTGAAAAAGTAATTGCCCCCTCCCATGCTGAATCATGAATGAACTGTGATTAACCACAATTTTTTGGAAAGCTGAGTTAAATTTCACTTGCCACACCCAGGCCTGATTACTGCCAGACCTGTTGAATCAAAAAAAATCACTTAAATAGAAGCTGTCTGACAAAGTGAAGCATGCTAAAAGATCTCAAAAAGCAACACATCATGCCGTGATCTAAAGAAATTCAAGAACAGATGAGAAACAAAGTCATTGACATGCATCAGTCTGGAAAGGATTACAAAGCCATTTTTAAAGCTTTGGGACTCCAGGGAACCAAGGTGAGAGCCATTATCTACAAATGGAGAAAACTTGGAACAGTGGTGAACCTTACCAGGAGTGGCCGGCCAACCAAAAATGACTCCAAGAGCACAACGGCGACTCATACAGGAGGTCATAAAAGAACCCAGAACAACATCTAAAGAACTGCAGGCCTCACTTGCCTCAGGTAAGATCAGTGTTCATGAATCAACAATAAGAGAGAGACTGGGCAAACATGGCTTCCATGGAAGAGTTCCAAGGCCAAAGCCACTGCTGACCAAAAAGAACACAAAGGCTCATCTCAGATTTACCAAAAAACATCTTGATTATCCCCAAGATTTTTAGGTAAATATTCTGTGGACTGATGAGACAAAAATGTAACTTTTTGGAAGATGTGCATCCCGTTACATTTGGCATAAAACTAATAAAGCATTTCATAACAAGAACTTCATACCAACAGTTAGACATAGTGGTGGTAGCGTAATGGTCTGGGGCTGCTTTGCAGCTTCAGGGCCTGGACGACTTGGAAATACTCAGAGACCGCTCGGATGCACTCGGAAAGGCTCAGAAACACAGTATTTCCCAGTGCATCCGAGCGGCTCCGAGTGTCACCGGCGCCCCCGCACCTCTGGCCAAATGCGGTACTGCACACCGCAGAGGCTTGAATCCTGCTCATTTTGCGAGACAACTCTCGCAAACCGAGTCAGAATTTTTTTTTAAAAATAGCTCGTATTGCGAAACGCTCATTACCACATTACTCACAATCCGAGGTATTACTGTGTGTATATATATATATCTATCTATCTATATAGATATATATATATGAAAATGTAGGATGATCTGGATGACATCTGCATTCAATGTACAAGCATCACACAAGTGAACACTTTTTTTGTACTTTTAGCGATCACCATCATGCTAATTTGTGCTCTCGTCAACATGACTTAAAGTGGAACTACTACTGAGCACCACAAAACAAAAATGATATTTAATTCATTTTTAATGTTCAAAGCAAACTCTCCCACCCATCCATGTCTCCATTCTTTATTTTCTTGAGAAATCACTTTGAAAAACACCCCCCTAGCATTTCTAGCAGTGGCTATCTTGAGTAAGGGCAGATGATTCATGTATCATTTACCTCCTAGAATCCATCTGCCCTTAGCTCAGGCGTGCAGGCAGGAGGGAGTATTAAGCTGAAAAAACTCCTCCTCCCCTCCTGAAGACTCCAAGGATGTATGACATAATTTTCCTAGGCATGAAAATCCTATTTATTTACTAATAAAGGAGTAAAAATAGTCAATGTTGATTGAGAGAGTGAAGTTCCACTTTAATCGTACTGCAATGTTACACTACCAATTCACGCAAACCACAATGAAGCATGAAAAAAGGGAATAAACTTCTCCTGAAGTAGAAAGGTGCACATTCACTTTGGGCCAATGTATGAAAACAGGAGCAGACAGCACCTGGAGCAGCTGTGCAATTGGCCAATCAGCTCCTATCTTTAGCTTGTTCAGTTGAGCTTTGAAAATGCAATGTAACATCCTTTTAAACTCTTCACGCTGGCACCTCCCGTCCCTTTAAGAGGTTTAGGATGCGAGGAGACGGGGCTTAAGATCACGTGACCACCGTGATTGGCTGTCGGTTGAGCGCTGGGAGAGCGCTCTCAGCACAGCTGTATTGAGCGCAATTCATGCAAATATGCAGCCTCTCAGCACCAAAGACCAGGCACAGAGAGGCCGCAAATTTGCGTGCAGCCAGCGCCAAGGGGTTAATCAGCATACTTTCCTAAAGTGTTACTAAACCCACAACAGTAAAATCAGTGTGTATATCCAGTAAAGCATGCTTGTTATACTCACTGTGGAATCTAAGGGGTTAATGCCTGGCCAGCCAGCCGCGATCGTGGGAACGAGAACCAGAACGGGGATCTGTCAATGTAAACAGGCAGATCCCCGATCTGATAGGGGAGTTAGAGAGAGATCTGCTGATCCTAGTGATCATGATCAACGATCTCTCTCCTCCTCCAGTCAGCGCGTCAGTTAGAAACACTCCCAGGGAACACACTTAACCCCTTGACCACCCCCTAGTGTTAACCCCTTCCCTGCTAGTGACATTTATACAGTAATCAGTGGCTATTTTCAGCTCTGATCGCTGTATAAATGTCATTGGCCTAAAAAAAAAGTGTCAAAAGTGTCCGATCTGTCCGCTGCAATGTTGCAATCCCGCTAAAAATTGCAGATCACTGCCATACTAGTAAAAAAAAAAATAATAATAATAATAATAAATATCCCCTATTTTGTAGACACTATAACTTTTTGCTAATACATATTGGCCTAAACTGATGAAGAAATTTGTTTTGTTTAATTTTTTGGGGGGATATTTATTACAGCAAAAGTAAAAAATATTGTTAGTTTTTTTCTAAATTGACGCTCTTTTTTTGTTATAGCACAAAAAATAAAAACCACAGGGGTGATCAAATACCACCAAAATTTATTTGTGGGGAAAAAAGGACATCAATTTTGTTTAGGTACAGAGTCACACGACCACGCAATTGTCAGTTAAAGCGAATAGTGCCGTATCGCAAAAAATGGCCTGGTCATTAAGGGGGGAAATCTTCCGGTCTGTAAGTGGTTAAGTATCATTAAAATCACTGCTCATGTAAAAATCATCTTTTAAAAAAAATGTTTTTGCATTGATAGATGCCCCCATACTTTTTATGGGCAATAACTTGCATTTAAGCCTTCAAAATGGGGACTTTTGATTTTTAGAATTAGGGTCCCATAGACTTCAATGGGGCTCGAGGTTCGGTCCCAATTTTAGCGATGTTCAAGAGTTCTGGCGCAAACCGAACCAGGGGGGTGTTCGGCCCAACTCTAGTGCAAGGGAGCCAAGCTGAGCGGCCGGAGCCTGGTGTGCGTGTCTGCGGGACGGGAGCAAGGCAAGCCGGGAGAGGGCCTGTCAGTGCGGTTTGGACTGGAATGGACTGAAGGGAACACCTGGCATGGAAAGAGACTGTCACTGTGATTTAGGAAAGGACGTGTCGTGTCGGTAAGGTGTCATCATCATCTGTGCTGCTACACACTGCTGTCAGTGTCACTGTGAGAGTCAATTTCACGTGTTTGTGGCTGCCCGTTCTAATTTCTTGCTCTCCTGAGTCCTGTACTGAACTACTTGCTATATCGAAAATAAAATAGGAAATATGTTTTTTGCCTTAATATCTACCTTCAAGGAGAAGTCCAGCCTAAGCTTTTTAGGCTGGGCTTCCCCTATGGGTCACAGGAGTGCAATTCGTTTTGCACTCCTGTGACCCGTTTTCAGCGGAGAGCGGTCTGAAGTCCACTCTCTCTGCTGACGTCACTGTCATCATTCGAGGCACCACGTCATCCCGACTTCCAAGTCTGGATCCGCCAGCTGCCTTGATTGATGGCTGTCTCAGCCTCTCAGCGAGCTGCTGAGAAGCTAAGACGGCCGCTCCCCGTCCCTCCACAGCTCATCACTCCAATGAGCATGGAGAAGTAGAGAGGAGAGATGCTGACCGACAGTCAGCAGCTCTCCTCTCGGGGAACTGGGAAAACGCTGGCTCAGTTCTCAGTGCAGAGATGGGTCTGATGCTGCATCCCCATAGGTAAGTATGAAACTAAAATAAAAAAAATAACCCATACTTCTCTTCTAAATCACATTGCTAATTGCATATTGTACTTGTTTGTAGCCTAACTACTGACATTTGCACTTAAAACTGTAATTTTCAAATTTTTGAAAATGCCAGTAAAAACTTGGCTGTGACTGTAAATCTTGGGTGTCATGTCAGTAAATTTCAATAAGGAGGGTTGGCAACAATGGGTAAAACCCACATGTGGTTCTGAGCCTCCGTAAATGCAATAACTGAAATCCAATTAATGAAAAGGGTGGGTCAGGGAGAGCTAGATGATGCTGGATGTCCTTCAGCCCAGAAATGAGATGAGCTTGATCTGAATTGTCTGCAGCTTCATAGTCACACTGTGAGAAGGTCACAGTATGCAGTAAAATTAGAGTAAGCTACTTCAGTATTGGAGAGGAGTCTGTGCAACTGTGCAAGACTGAAGGGAAGGCTGGAGTTCAGCTTTAATGCTTTAATTCTTTAATGAGCGCAGTTGATTCTTTATTGAAAGTTCTAGATCTGTAAATCTTAAAGTAAAGTTTTCCTAGACCCCGAAGGATGGGGAAATAGCAGATAACATTAAAATCAAGTTTCAAGTTTGATTTAGTACAATATACAACATTCACAAGGGTCCTGCGAACGAGAAAGTGGAGCTGCAGGAAACAATTGGCACAGCTCTCCCGCGGGAAGCGTCATTTAATAACAGCTGCAGTAAGGAAGGTCGCCATACGCTCCTCCAGATCTACGGGGAAAATTAGATCATTTTACGGCACTTATTCACAGACACTTCTTGCAAATCCATAATAAGACGCACCAGCCCACTTCTAATTAACAAAACTGCCTTTTTAATTAAATGCGTTTTCATTCGTTTTTGTTTTTCAGATTCTGGATGTTTTTAATTAGATGGCTTTTATATTCACTTTTATATCCTACAGATTTAGCGGCCATAAGGAAAGGGTTTTATGTGTGGATGCAAATAGTGTTTATCAGCATCTGCCTATAGTTTCTCTGTCCTCATTTTTCTATGAGAATGGTGATGGATCACAGTGTGCAGAGTATTTATATGGCTTTTAATGCCTAAAATTTATATTTCCAGTGCAGATATGAATCAGGATGTTGGCATGACTCCCAACTGTCCTCTTCTACAAAACTGTATCTCTTAAAGTGGAGTTCCACCTAAAAGTGGAACTTCCGCTCATTTGTCTCCTCTCCCCCTCAATTCACAATTGGCACCTTTCCGGGGGGGACAGGATACCTGTCTTGACAGGTATCCTGTTCCCACTCCTGGGAGTCCATGCCACGGCCCATGATGTCACCGTGGGGCTCCCTCCTCCGCCCTCTGTCGCCAGGCAAGTTGGAGAGAGGAGCGGGGCCTCACGCATGCGCAGTAGGGTTCCTGGCGTGAAGCCGTAAGGCTACACTGCCGGATTCCCTTACCCGCAATGGCGGCGGCAGCACCCAACAGCAGATGGAAGCATCAGCTGTGGTGCAGACATCGCTGGACTCCAGGACAGGTAAGGGCCCTTTCACACGGACGTGTCCATGTACGGGCTCCGCTTTGCTCAGCAGGGGATCGCTCCGTCGATCCCCGCTGAGCAGGCAGATGACAGGTCGGTCTCTGCACACTGTGCAGGGACCGACCTGTCAGAGCGCCGCTCTCCTCTATGGGGGATCGGATGAAGACGGACCGTAGAGTCCGTTTTCATCCAATCCGCAGACGGATGGAAAAGTAGGGTTTTCCTCCGTCATCAGAAACGGAGCATAGTGGAGACTGATGTCATCGGATGTCAGCAGATGTTCATCCGCTGACATCCGCTATCCCATAGGGATACATGTATGTCCGTTTTTCATCCGAAAATGGATGGATGAAATACGAACATACGGCCCGTGTGAAAGGGGCCTAAGTGTCCGATTATTAAAAGCCAGCAACTGCAGTATGTGTAGCTGCTGGATTTAATTTTTTTTTGGGCGGACCTCCGCTTTAACTCTGCAATAGGACTTCTTTTTTATTGGACTGATATGTAAACAAATGTGCTATATACCAATCAAAACTGTATACAGTATATTGCTCCAAATGTTGTGTTAAAGTAGGCAAAACATTTTTTTTTTTTTTCATTTTGGATAGTGAAACGGATGGTTATAACCCCTGAAAGGTTTATTTTTGCCCTCTTTGTCCCAATGGGGAGATTTACCTTCACTTCCTGTCCCAAATCCGTAACAGGAAGTGAGGGGAACTCCCTGCAAATTAAGGGAATCTCTTAGGGACCCCCAGGTCACCAGAACTAGTGTCCCCATTGGAAGATTTCCCCACTATTACTTTTCTGGGGACAACAAAAAATGTGGGATTTTCTTTTACTTTCAATGATAATAGTAAACAGGACAAACAGAGAGGGTGAATCTTCCTAACGGGGACACAAACAGCAATAAGAACCTGACAGGGGTTCTAATCCCTCTCCACTCTATCCAAAACTGAAAAAAAAGAAGTTTTTTGCCTTTAGTTATACTTTAAGTGCAACTTCAGCCAAAACAAGTGCCTGCAACTGCAAGTACCTGTTTTCTTCAAATGTATCTCTGTGTCCCTGTGGATCTCCTTAGATTCTCTGCACAGGCTGTACTCAGAGAAGCCAATAAGTGCTCATACTGATAGGAGGAGACAGCAGAGAGATGAGCCCCTCAGTCTGCTGCTTCTCCATTACTGTTCAGTTACAGGCTGAGGAAGGTAAAAGACCTGTAAGTGTTACTTAACTGCAACAGAAGGAAAATCAGGTCTCCCTCCCTGCCAGAAAAGGCTGTGCTTTGTGGCGAACTGTGTAAATCTCAAGACTGGATGGGCAAAAATACAAATCCTTTGGCAGGTAAAACAGTTTCCCAGTCCAGGCAACAGGTTTGTTTTAATCGCGCCTTTCCTAAAGGCACATACCTTTCCTTCACTCCCTGCTGCTCTGTTCAGTTGCTGGGTATGGAAGAGCATCTAAAAGCACTGGGCCAATAATTAAGCACCAGCGCTGTCAACAGGGTAGAGTCCATAGCCCTATGTAAGTTACAACTTGTAAGTTGACACAGGGCAGTTTCTCCTAGCAGTTGAACAGAAAAGCAATGGAAAGAAAGTGATTATGTGCTGCTGGGGAGGGAGCATTAAAAGAGAAGTATTGGAGTTAAAAAAAAAAAAAAAAAAAAAAAAAACATACTCACCTAGATGGCTGCAGCACTGATCCCAGCTGCAGCTGTCCCCTGCCACCTCTAAGACAGAGAACTGAGCAATCAAACACCACTGATCATTCAGCTCTTGGTCCTCAGCCTGCAGAGAGCCAGTGACTGTCAGTCACCGGCTCTCTGCCCCCTCCAGCGCTCACTGGAGTGCAGGGCTGTGGAAGGGGCAGGAGGAGCTGCCTCAGGCTCTCAGCAGCTCATTGAAAGGCTGAGCCAGATGTCAGCCCAAGCTTTTGGGCAGATCCTGACTATATGGTTGGGATTTTTTCATAACTTTAAGAGGCTCTGTGACGGCAGCAGGCACAGGAGAAGTATAGGCAAAAAACCTTTGGCCATATTTCTCCTTTAAGTATAAACTCGTGCGTTGGGTCCCCCATGCCTACTAGAAGGGGCAACTGCTTATTTTGCCTAGAGGATGTGATATCAGTACCTTATTCCTCACTTCCCCAGCAGATGGTTCTCTTCTTGACTGCCTGACCCCCTGGAATGTGACCAGGCCCTCAGCGTCCTCCTGTACAATGCAGGGCAGCTGCTCCTGCATTGTATAGTATGAAAACAAAGGATTGACCTGGGGACCAGCTGTACAAAGAGCAAGGAATAAGGAAAGAATATCATCTTATTCATCATCCCCTAGGCAAACCAAGCAGGTAACTCTTGCAGTGGTTTTACCACCAGAGTAAAAACCATATTGTATTCTGGTAACTTTCAATATATTAATAACTTTTTACCTTCTTGTACTCCTTTGACCCAGATTCAGTCCGCTGGCCGCACGGAGCCAGTCCATCCAGAGCCAGAGCCAGTAAGGTTGTTCGGATGTAAGTGCTTGGGTGCTTGGGTCTCGTGGACCCCAGCCCCGCTGTTGTCTCCATCTTCTCCTGGCCATTCACTAAAGAAACAGTCCAAGGCTTCATTTCATGAATGGCCAGGAGGAGAGGGAGGTGGAGACACAACCACAGTGCTGTGGAATACAATGCCGCGTACACACGATCGGACATTTCGACAACAAAATCCTGTATTTATTTTCAACAGATGTTGGCTCAAACTTGTCTTGCATACACACGGTCACACAAATGTTGTTGGAAATTCTGAACGTCAAGAACGCGGTGACGTACAACACGTACGATGAGCTGAGAAAAATGAAGTTCAATAGCCAGTGCGGCTCTTCTGCTTGATTCCGAGCATGCCTGGAATTTTGTGCGTCGGAATTGTGTACACATGATCGGAATTTCCGACAACGGATTTTGTTGTCAGAAAATTTGAGAACCAGCTCTCAAATTTTTGTTGTCGGAAATTCCGACAAAAAATGTCCGATGGAGCCTACACATGGTCGGAATTTTCGACAACTAGCTCACATCGAACATTTGTTGCTGGAAATTTCGATCGTGTGTATGCAGCATAAGACCTGCAGAGCTTACACCTGAGCGGCCCTGAAGTACAGCAAGAGTTTTACTAATCCCTGCATGCCAACAAGCACATTTGACAAATGTACACAGTACAATAAAGCCTGTATGATAGGAGTTTGTTTTTGCAAATGTAACAATAATTAAGTTTATTGTGCTCAGAGTCAGGCTTTAAAGCATGTTAGCTGGAGTTCAGTTATCATTTATTTGTTGTGTGGAAGTTTACTCCTCCCATGTTTTTTCCCTTTTTTTTTCACCAGATTTGTTGAATTCTCTTCTAAACACAAACTCACCCACCCAGTGAATCCAACATTGTTCCGCTGCGATCCGTTGTTCAAATGACCTAGCCTGGGTCCCACACCGCCATTGTGGTCCGCTTCACTGATGGGAACTGGCTGCCTCTTCTGGGTTCTGGCAGCCTGCTGCTGATGCACGTCGGACACACCCTCTGGCTTCTCTGTGTCCTTGATCTTGCAGCCTTCTGGGAGATGTGATGAGGGTATCCTTGGAGGCTGCAAGACCAGATACCTAATTTTCACCTAGATGAGAATGGTGGCAGGGGTGGGGCAGAGGAAAAAAAATTGAAACAAACAGAAAAAAAAAGAAACAGTTTACGACTGTGGAGGGTAGGAGGGCTGTAAGGGAGCAAAATCCCTTTTGGGGGTGAAAGTTGACTTTAAAGGGTAACTCCGCTTTCTTGGGGGGAAAAAAAATAGCAAATAAAAAAAAAAAAAATAACATAGCATATACAATTGCAACTCAAGTCAGACTATAATTTAATGTTATTAAAAATGACGTTTCCTTTTCAATCTGAAGCTCTGTAATTTTCTGTAAAATGCAATGCAATATGGCTACCTGAAGGTGTTCTGTACACAGATGATGTACAGAGCGCCCCCTAGAAACATAATTTCCTGCTTGTGTGATTGGCTCACTAATTTTCCCAGAAATCTACACTAAGATACAAGTCCGATTTCAGGAATCCCTTGCAACAAAAAATTCAATTTTTGGTGAGATACTCCCAATAGGAAATCACGGCTAAAAGGATGCAGACCCTGCAATTTTCCTCATTAGAGCCCTGCATGTGCAGCAGCTGATTGATAATTATGAAACCACACCCATTAGATTACCTTACCACATTCACACAGACAAACACACAGGGGTTTCTTCAGAATAACAAAAGGTTGGACTCTGCAACAAAGTTAGTTAAAATCCTTGTAATGTACAGTACATAGATCACCCAGAGGGGAATGTTGAGTCTCACAGTGTGGAGCAGTCATTACTGGAAATGTGGCATCTAGGCCCTTAACATGGATCCCGGGCCTAGACTCCCAGAGTCTGCATGTTCTGGGGAGAAACTAACCAGAATCAGAAACAAGACTACTCCAAGGATCTCCCAGGCACATACCTCCCAAAGAGCAGTGTTCCCCCAAAAGCCAGGGCCTATAGTCAGTGGGTAAGAGGCTTTCCCCTAGTCCTCTCCAAAAGCCTCTGTCACACCGTTACTTTGCCCTGCAAGAGTTCCACCTCTTGCTACCCACATAAAGCATATGCATGGCAGCAAAGAGGGGTAAAGTTTAACACACACGCACTGCACATACGCCTCCATGGGCAGCAGAACCTTCTGTGCTGAGAGAGCACTCACAGCACAATGACCAAGCTGTCAAAGACAGCTCTCACACTCGTTCTCTGCTAATGATCAGTGGCCACCTAGATCGGCTTCCAATCATGTTATCATTGTGACAGCCAATCACAGTAGTCATATGATCAGCCAGTCCCTCCCACCCTCCAATGCCAAAGACCCTGTTAAAGGCATGGCAGGTCTAGATGGTAAGGGGTTAAGGAAACTGTATGCAAAATATGCAAAAAATAAATAAATAAATAAAATGGAGCATATAGTACATCACAGAGCTTTTCATGATGGATAATTACCATTTTAAGTCAGTATTTCTGTATTTTCGTGCTCTTTAGAACCTTTATTTCCAACGCCCACCCAGCACACTCCACACAGAAAAAGGTAATTATGAGAAAATCATAGTGATTTTCTTTCTCTTTTGTGAAAATCCATTTTAATTACCTGCACATAATGTTTAATAGTTTTTGTAGATGCACACCTTGAAGTCTTCAGCACGTACGGTCGTGTGCAGGTGTTTGCTTGCCCTTTGCTCCATTATAAATAATGAAATTGTGCGTTTAATCAGGCACGCACGCAGAGGATCGCTTTAAACGCTGCCCGCTCTACCCTAAATCTCGCATTCAGGTCGACGATTCCGCTGGAGTACGTCGCTCGCTTGTATCTGTGCCTAATTGATAGTCCATGTGGATATAATGTTATCACTGTCAGGCTATTGAAATGCAACACCTACGCCACTGCAAATAAATCACCCGCTCCTTTAACGCACAGGCAAATGAGTACTACATTACCGAGCAGAGGAGACCATTAATCACACCGTTATAAACAATAAATAAGGACGGTGGACCCATCAATCTCCAGTGCCGTCTCCTGGCTCCTATTACGTATACGGGCTTGCTGTGGGCTTCAAATTAATGTTCAAACCAGTGTGAAAAAATAATGACAAAAAAAAAAAAGTGCTGTTCGTGCGCGTAATAAAGATTATTCAAATTATTGTATTAAAGGCACACACTTCTCAATATTTAAAAATAAACCCTGCGATCCAACCAATGAAAAACAGGCTATACTGTATGACCAAAAGTTTGCGGTCTTCTGGCCATCACACCTATATGAGCTTGTTGGAAATCCCATTCCAAAACCATGGGCCTCAATATAGAGATGGACTCCATTTTGCAGCATTTGCAGCCTCCACTCTTCTGGGAAGGCTTTCCACAATAATTTGGAGTGCGTCTGTGGGGATTTGTGTCTTTTCACCCCAAAGTGATTTTGTGAGGTCAATTACTGATGATTGGTGAGAATACCCAGCTCACAGATGGCATTCCATTCACCAGTAAGGTCTGGAAACTCCAGTCAGAGCAAATAGCGGTAAAGTATATATCCACCCTTAGCAGCCCCCTTTCCTTAAGGCAAACAGCCCTACCGTTACTAGGTTGCCTATAGGACTTAACACATACCTGGGCAAACTGTGGCCCCAGGGCCACATACGGCCCTTTAGCTGTCCCTATCCAGCCCTCGATGCCTCACTGAGGAAATTGACAGGCTCATAGGGGCACGCTGACAGATGTCCATGTGGAGAGCTGCAAGAGCTGGAAGGAGAGAGCCTGAGGAACAGTACAGCTGGGAGGCTTGGTTCTGTCGTCATTGTCTAGAAGAAGTCCTGATGATATCCCCAAGTCTGCTACTCAGCTAAGTTCTTCCTGTGTTAGCGCCTGCATGTTGCAAACCTCAGGAGGTGCGTACCTGTTCTTCACTACAGGTCAGGATTTGCAGAAATCCCAGCTGTACTGATCTCAGACTCTCTACTTCCAGTGGTTTTCAGAGGGCATTTGACAGGCAGTGAGGAGGTATAATATCGCCTCCCCACCGACGCATTTAACCTTATAATGCCACACTACTGCTCCGTGATCACGTGTATTGCACATTTCTCAACAAGGGTTTCTCCAGAGGTTGCTAGGGGTTCCTGGAGCAATGAACAATTTCTACTTCTCAGATAAGATTCCACTGACACCATTGATCTTTTCATTGATCAATTCTTCCCAATCACCACAAGCGTAAGGAGCATTCTTCTCACTGATCATTACACTAATGTATCATGAGTTGTAGAGATTGTCATTTTTAGCAGGGGTTCTGAGATCTGAAAAATATTTCAAGGGTTCCTGTGTGTTGAAAAGGTTGAGAAAGGCTGCTGTAGAATGTTGCTAGCAAACCCAAGGTAGTAAACAGTAGACGTACCATATAGCGATAGGAGTAACAATATGTAAGCCACTCAGAAGTCAGGTGGATGTAGCAAAGGCCAGGGCAGGCAGCAGACAGTAGAGTTATCCATTAACGTTGCATTCGGGTGTGTATGTAAGCGCAATGGGCTGCTTTAAACTATTTTTTTTCTTATTTCTATTTATTTTCATTATAAATACCGTACATTTTTTGCCACTTTTTTTCATTTAACTTTATCCCATCACAAGGGGGCCATCAAGATCTCTACAGTATGTGACAGCATGGGCAGATAAAAGGTCTTCTTGATGGAGACATCAGGGTCTATTGAGTGGTCTATGTCTCCCCTGTTTTCCACTACAGCTAATAAACCACAGATCATGCTTGATTAGCTGCTTCCCTGAAAAAGCAGCTGGGGAATGACAGCTCTAAATCCAGAAGTGACAAAGTCCTTGTCGCTTCTGGATTCATACTGTTGGAGCCATTTACAGGAGGAATTGAGAAGCCTGGGAACCACTGCAGGTACTAGCGGTGGGAGGGGTGCGGAACTTTAAAGCGGACCTTCAGTAATTTTTTCATCTTTCCATCTATTAAATCTTCTGCCCATGTTGTTTTAACTTTGGATATTAAAACATTTTTCTGCTAGTAAATACCTTATATAGACCACTTTCTCTTTCTTGTCTGGCCATTAGCCTAGTCTTATGACATCATGCACAGCTCTCTCTCTCACTCTCGTGAGAGTTTGCCAGGAAGGGAGGGGGGATGAGTCATAAGAGGGCCAATGAAGACTGCAGAGCTGGAGGTATGCCTCTGTGTGCCTCTGTGTAAATCCAGGAAGTGAACAGGCAGCAGTTTCAGCTGCCCACAGTTAAAATGGCTGCAGCCAGACTTAGTGGAGGGAGATTTCTGCAGCATATTTGGCAAAGTACAGAATCACAGTATATATAGAATATGCAAAGTGGTTGGAGGGAAGCTTCAGAATGGCAAAGATGTTTTTATTACAAATTATGTGAGCAGACTGCAGTTCCTCTTTAAAGTGGTATTAAAGGTTCGGCTTTTAACCACTTCCCGCCCGCCAGCCTTCAAATGACAGCTGGGCGGCACGGCTCTTGTTCTAGGTGGACGTCATATGACGGCCTCTCAGAATGACTGCTCTTGTGCTCCCATGAGTCTGACACACCGCTACACCGATCTTGGTAAACAGCCTCTGACGGAGGCACTTTACCAAGTGATCAGCCGTGTCCAATCACGGCTGATCACAATGTAAACAGCAAAAGTCATTGATTGGCTTTTCCTCACTTGTGTTTGACAGACGCGAGTAGAGGAGAGCCGATCGGCTGCTCTCCTGACAGGGGGGTCTGTGCTGAATGTTTATCAGCGCAGCCCCCCCTCGGATGCCCACCTAGGACCACGAGAATGCTGCCAGGTCCACCAGGGATGGCCACCACACTGGACCACCAGGCAAATGCCAATCAGTGCCCAGGTAGCTGCCAATCAGTGCCCATCCCCAATGCCTGCCAGTGCCATCAGTGATGCCTAACAATGCCATCTATCAGTGCCGCATATCAGTGCCCATCAGTGCCACGTATCAGTGCCGCCTATCAGTACCACCCATAAGTATCCATCAGTGCAGCCTTTCAGTGCCCATCAGTGTCGCCTATCAGTGCCCACCAGTGCCACCCATGAGTGCCCATCAGTGCCGCCTATCAATGCCCATCAGTGCTGCATGTCAGTGCCACCCATTAGTGCCGCCTACCAGTGCTGCCTATCAGTGCCCATCGTCAGTGCCATCTCATCGGTGCCGCCTTATTAGTGCCCATCAGTGAAGGAGAAAACTTACTTATTTACAAAATTTTATAACAGAAACAAAAGAAAAACCTTTTCTTTTTTTTTTTTTAATTTTAGGTCTTTTTTTATTAGCAAAAAATAAAAAAACACAGAGGTGATCAAATACCACCAAAATAAAGCTCTATTTGTGGGGACAAAATTATAAAAATTCTGTTTGAGTACAGTGCAGCATGACCGCGCAATTGTTGTCATTTAACAGCGACAGCGCTGAAAGCTGAAAATTGGCTTGGGCAGGAAGGGGGTGTAAGTGCCCTGTATTGAAGTAGTTGAAAAAAAAAAAAAACATGTCAAAACTTACCTGCTCTGTGCAATGGTTTTGCACAGAGCAGCCCCAATCCTCTTCTTCTCGGGTCCCCCACTGGCACTCCTGGCTTCTCCCCCTTGACCAGTGCCCCTATATCAAGCCGCTTGCTATGGGGACACTGGAGCCCTGCTCTATAAATCCATAAGACACAAAGCCGCGGCTCAGCTGGCTGGCTCCCACTGCTGTCAATCACAATGCCTCCGGCTGCTGTCTCAGCCAAAGAGAAGAGCGAGTCCAGGGACAGCTGAGGCTCTCCTGCACATCGCAGGATTAAGTAGGGGCTTAGATAAGTATTAGGGAGTGCTGTGGGGGGGAACGGCACACAGAAGGTTTTTTCACCTTCATACATAGAATGCATGAATGTAAAAAAAACGTTCAGCCTTTACAACCACTTTAAGAGCACTGTAAAGAGCCCTTGATCACTTTTACCTAAATGCAGAAGCTGTGAGCTTGTTTTAACTCACTGACTACCACAGCATTTATAAAAGTATCTTGATAGACAAGGGGTTAAACATAACAAAGGTCAGGGCAGCCAACAAATAGTAGGGTGATCCAGTAATATCCAGTAGCAAAGGTCAGTAACAGGCACAAACAGGTTAACATACAGTGCACTTGGTTAGCAGGAAAATGCTATCACTTGCAATGAGGCACATGTTTAAAAGGTAACTCCACTTTCGTGGGGGAAAAAATAGCAAATAAAGAAAAAATAATATACCATGCACAACTGCTATACAAGTTATATTGTAATTGAATGTTATTAAAAATTACCTTTCCTTTTCAATCTGCAGCCGCTGTAATTTTTTATAAATGCAATGCAATATGGCTACCTAGAGTTGTTCCGTACAGAGAATGTGTACTGACCACTCCCCAGAAACATCATTCCCTGTTTGTGTAATTAACTCGTCAATTTTCCCAGAACTCTGCCTAAGATACAAGTCAGATTTCAGGCATCCCCTGCAACAAAAATGTCATTTTTCATGAGATATTTCCAATAGGAACACATCCAAAGGGATACAGGCCCAGCAGATTTCCTCATTAGTGCCCTGCAGCTGCACAACTGACAGATAATTACAAAACCACTCTCATTAGACCCACTCAGCACAGAGGCACAAACAAACACACATGGATTTCTTCTGAATAACAAAAAGGTAGGAATCTGCAACAAAAGGTTGTTATTATCCTTGCAACGTACATAGATCACCCAGGGGGAATGTTCTTTTCTCAACAAAAGTGGAGTTATGCTTTAAATATGGCGCCTCCCCTGCCAGGGACCAATCCTGGAGCTCAGAGGAGTGTGACCAGCAACATGTGGCACATAGGCCAAAAAGGCAACAGCAAGCAATTGCTGTGCAGGGCTGGAAGAGTGCATCTCACTGCCCAGCAACCGTGACACTAACCAAGAAGAGGGAATGTGGTGCTGCTTGCTGTTGCCTGCAAACCAGGACCTTATTAGAGGGAGAGATAGCTGGAACTGGGCAATTGGGGCAGCCGGCAAACAGGTGAATAAGACTTTCAACAATCCCAATGGTGTTCAGTAGGGTGAGGTCAAGGCTCTGTGTAGCCCACTGAAGTTTCTCCATGTCAAACTGATCAAACCATGTCTTTATAGAGCTGGTTTTGTGTACAGGGCACAGTTATGCTTGTGGTCAATGAGAAAAGGACCACCTTAAAATAGTAGTCAATGGGAGAATGGCCTCACTACATATGTGGTCAACGGGTAGAATGCTCTTATGTTGGTGATCAGTGGGAAGATGCTTCTTAAGCTGATGATAAACTGTGTGGATTTCGCTTTGTGAGTGACTCTGTAGCCCCCTTCTGCTAGACATCCTTTGATTTCAAAAACTGAAGGACCCAGGTGAAAAACTGACAGCCAAGCAGCAGCAGCATGCAGTCAGATGCAGCCGCTGGTATTCAGACAGCTGCCAGAACACAATAAACTGGCTGAGGGGGATTCGTCCACCCTCGCTGTTTGCCAATCACTACTGCTTTCCTTTAAGATAAGCTAACTGCTCCATATACACAAATATGCAATTTTTATTTGCAGAAATATCTTTTGCAACTAAGCTAGTTCAGAAAGCAGGATTGTACATTTCTAGCCAGTTATTGCCTTAAAACAGTTGTAAACAATTTTGTCCTTAAATCAAACATGTTATACTTATCTACTCGAGTGGCCCTGAACCTCTTCTTCTGGGGTACACCGCCGGTGCTCTTGGCTACCTCTGTTTTCTGTGTGCAAACATAGGAAGCTGCTTCCTATGGAGATGCATCTGCAGGCCCACTCCCAAGCCAGGCTGTGTGCGTCCATAGTCACACATAGAGTGGCTCGGTTCCACCTCCACCCCTTCCTCACAGGATTTGATTGACAGAAGCAAGGAGCCAATGGCTTCCACTCCTGCCTCCACGTCCTATAAGGAGAAAGAGAGAAGAGAGCGCTGTTACAGACAGGCACAGCACTGGATCGAAATAGGTCTCAGGTAAGTATTTAGGGAAGGGTGGGGGCGATTTTTAACCTTAATGCAGGAAATGCATTAAGGTAAAAAATGTATTGCCTTTAAAACCACTTATGTGGGCACCTTTAAGGTTAGGGAAACTTTCCATCTTCCTGAAACTTTTCAAACTTATCTGAGAATTTTCCCTAGTACAGACTATCTCTGCCTGTCAAGCAATGGATAATTGCCTAAATTGCCCTGTGGGTTTTATATGTCTGAAAACCAGCGATCTTTAGGTTTAGAGATTTGAGGTCTCCATGTAGGCACTTTGTTCAAGTTACGGATGAACACAATACAAAGGAAAGCAGAGGAAAGACGTGGCATCTAGTCATTAAATTGTGGCTTCAAAGCCTGGTGTGGTGCAAAGCAGCAAAAAGGAAGGAGGATTGTGCAGGGCGTCCCCGCAGTGTTGTGATTAGTGTGAACAGCGAGTGGCTTAAAAAGTCGCTGACCACTGTGAACCGCACCGCAAGATTTTTTGCAGCTGGGCTGGATAACAAATGTTCAGTGAAACAGCACTGTGGAATCTGATGAGTTGAAAGCCTGCAAAAGAGTACTCGGCCTACGAATATGTAAAATGCGTTAGAACAAAAAGGCTTGTGTGTGAAGTTAAGGTTTAATGCACAAACTGAAAACTTTTTTTTTCGAAGCTTCTTTAAGATGAACAAGTCGGTCAAAATCACTATGATCACATGAAGTAAGGGATAATTAATGATACCATGAAATTGTAAAAAAAAAAATGTCTAGCAAACTAGCACTATCTGAACGGTTGAGCACATGTGTAGCGTTTACCCCCACAGGAGATGCTGGTAATGATGGGTTCTCTGTTCCACCATGACTCTTAAAGTTACTCGGTCCCCAATGACACACCTGGTTGAAGGTTAAAGCTGCTTACACCTGTGCAACCTAAGCACTAGTATACTAGCATTCGATGACAGTACACAGAATATAGGCCAAGCAACAGGTGGTAGGTAAATGAGTGAAAGGTTTTAATGCGTTTTTGTTCCTGTGCATTTTTTCCCCACTTTTTTTTCTCAACTTAGGGTATTCTGGTGCATTTTTTATGTGTTTTGCCACGTTCCACATTTGTTCCATATAGAAAAAAAGCACCATGTTCTACTTTAGTTGACTGCACTGGAACACTCAGCACTGGTGTGAACTAGGGCCATTGGAATACATGGAAAACACTGTGCATTCATTTTTGATGCAGATTAAAAATGCATTGTATTGCATCTGGTGTGAACCAGTCCCTAGGCTATTTACATTTTGTGGTGTCTACAATTGTCTTTTCACTCATGCCATCAAACATTTCAAAGAAACAGCAGCCAACAGATATATTGCCATTGGATTGCTGGCAAGGGGCATGGCAAAACTCTGAGATGGGGCGCTCTTGTAGTTTACTCACAAGTCCTGCAGCTTATAACTAGTCAGCCCTTATCGGAAGTAGGGGCTGAAATCTGCAGGGCTTTTCTGCAGAAGCCTGATCTTGCACCCCTGATCCACTGCTCAGGGGTGCAATGCTTTCCAGACCCCTGCAGGAAAAAAAAATTGTAAATTCACATTTTTTTCTGCAAAAAATATGTGCATTTATTATTTTCTTAAAAGGTGAATGTATTCTTTAACCTGTCACCCTTAACATTTCCATAGACAGTCCTGCTAGTGCTGCCATGGTAACACAAGACAAAGGTCTTACAACTGAACTCAGGGATAAGCAAATATTGTCCAAATACAAGAGCCATGTGTATTCTTACTTGGATCTTGGTGTGCTTTGTGTATTTCTTCCAGAGCTGTGCAGTAATTGAATGTGAATCATTGTCTCTGTACAGGAGCTTCCTGTATTAAAAAACAGTCACTGCTGCTCTTTCTTTGAGCAGGGTGACAGGTCTTGTCCCCGCCCCCTCCTGTAGTTTTCTGCAGATTGCCTGTAGTGGGTGGAGCCTGCTGCAGATATTCACTCTGGGTGCAGCCAGTGACATCATCGGCGCATGTGCCGGCATACCTTGCCAGAACTTCAGAGCTTCATGCCAGAAACCGGGGGCTCCCGCGCGCATGTGTGGAAGTGACGTCATTGTGGCTCCGGAGCACACAAACCCAGAAGAAAGACCAGGGAAAGCCCTCAGCCCTCTCATCAGTGACAGCATGGCACTGGAGGGCTTCATTCTAAGGTAAGTATTTCATAATGTGCTAGTATGTGATGCATAATAGCACACATTATGCCATTTTGTCTTACAGGTGTTTTTTGTTTTTTTTTAAACCAGCCACGGTTTACAACCGCTTTAACTTGATGGCCAGCTTGGGTGTTCACTGTCTAATTTTTGGTGGAAGCACATATTTTGGATGGAATCCTTTTCCACGGGGATTTTGAAGGCGAAATGAGATTAGATTTTACAAGGGATTTCTGGAACTGACAAGAAATATTATGGACATCTGACTTTATTTCACATACAAATGTTTTGGGGTTTGTAGCACTGTACCTATTTATATTTCTTTACTTTCCATTTCACACTAAACCCCAGTTTACACTGCTGCAACTTGTCATGTGACTTGAGTGTCCAAAGTCGCATGACAAGTCGCCCCCATTAACTTCAACGGAACTGTTCTAATCAGTCGCTCCGACTTAGAAAAACTTCCTGCACTAATTTTGGTGCGACTTCAATTCGACTTGCATTGACTTCTGTTAAAGAAGTCATATGCAAGCCACGATACAGTCGCACAAGGATGTCGGATTCAAAGTCACGGCAGTGTGAACCAAGGCTAACTGTCATTTAAAGATTCCTTGTCAAAGAAGTAAAATATTTGAGCACAAAACATACCTGTAAAGAAGAAAGAGCATACCTACCTTTTCTGCAGCTGAACATCAGTCCAGTCCTGAAAAAATCATCCGCTGGGAATCACTTCTGGAGTGTCAATCTCCGAGGTCCTCTGTAGTTCTCACTGGGTCCTCCTGCTGACCTCCATGTTACTACTCCTGTAATGAGCTGGAGGTCAGCAGGAGGAACCAGTGAGAGCTGTGAGACCCTGGAGGTTGACATTCCCAGAAGTTGTGATTTTCCAGCAGACTGTAGGAAAGAATTTCTCAGTATCAGAGCAACATTCAGCTGCATGGGTAGCAGGAGAGGTATTCTATTTCCACTTTACTCTAGATGTTTTACTTATTTTACTTATTTGACAGGGTCGCTTAATGGCTACTTTACAACAGAAAATTTTTCTTCAAAGGAAACCTATATTGAGAAGAATTTAATGCTGCAACAGAAGGTCTCTCTTTCTTAAAAAATGTTAGTTGTCTGGCTGACATGTTGATACAATACTTTAATAATGTAGTCAACCTTGGGTAAATTTGCCAGATAAGTAAAACATGCACATGATGTTACCTGAATAGAATTCATAAGGCTGGACATCTTCAGATTCACATTCATAAGGGTCCTCTTCCTTTAGAGAAAAGAAATTGTAATACAGTGAGCAAATGATTCACTTTAATACTGGACAACATCATTTAAAGCTAACCTTTACATTCAAGGTAAATATATATATATATATATATATATTTATTTTCTCTAGGTTAACTGTAGACATGGTAAGGATTTCAGCAAATGTTACTGCATATCTTAACCTATTTCTGTTCTGTAAATTTTGAGATAGCATAGCATAAAATATGATCAAACAATGGGCGTATCAAGAGTTCAAAGTATATAATGGCAACCCAACAACAAGGCTCATAATAAGTGACAGCATCAACACCATAAACCATAGTAATAGTTTTTTTTTTATACAACTATCAGTTAGCCTATGGCCTTTTTGTATTTGTAGTCTTTCCCATTGGATTTTTGTATTAATATGGCATTTTTTGAGATTTTTCTTTGTTAGGTTATTTTACCACGAATGCTAACTGGTAGCCGCTGCATCTACTACACTATAAGGCCAGATATTTGTGAACACCTGACCATTACACTTAACTATATGGCCAACAGTATGTGGACCCCCTTCCAAATGAGTGACTTGAGGTGTACTACATATGCTTCACCATAAAAAGCCACTTCCAACCTGCTCCATAAACACATGCTTTGATGAGTTTGGTATGGAGGAACTGGAGTGGCCTGAACAGAGCCCAGACCTCAACTCTACTGAACACCTTTGGCAGGAAAATTACTGTGAGCCAAGTCTTCTCGTCCAACATTAGTACCTATTCTCAGCAGTGCTCTTTTAGGTGAATAGGTACAAAATCCTACTGGCACACTCCAAAATCTCAAGGAAAGTCTTCCTAGAAGAGAGAAGCCTGGTATAGCCATAAAGAAGGGGCCCAAATACATGAATGGCCATGGTTGTGGAATGCAATGTCTAACAAGCATATATAGGTGCAAAGGTCAGCAGTCCACAACACTTGCCCACATAGTATATAATCACATAACACACAATCGGACCTGATGCTGTAATAAGAAACTGCACGCTTCCCAAACTTAGGAAAACATAATACTGATGAAGGTGTGGATTTTGGCAAGTGACCAGGTGCTTACAGCAAAGTCATTTAGGATAGCGCAGGAATGGTATTATAGAAATACGGATGAATGTGTAGATTTCCTTTAGTTTTCTATCTCTTCACACAAGACACATAAGCTGTTGCTGAACATCTAAAAGAATCATGTCTTTAACGTTTTGTAAGTAGCTCACATGAATGATTTAGACATCTGCAGTCAGAATACACATGTGTCTTTGGTAGATACAGCACTCTGCAGCTTCGATGAAGAACACGGATAAGGCCTTAGTCATTTCTTTGATGTCAGCATATGTGTAATCCCACATTCGCAGAGATTTCCGCTGTATTGCAAGATGTATATTAACATTTCGACCTTAAAGCCAACAGGGATAAAAGCGGATGAGGCTGTTATCTCTGGTAGTCTCCTCCGCCCCATGGACCACATTAGAAATTCATGAAGAGAAGGCAATGATGATGTTTCCAGTGTCCCTGTGAATATCTAGGAAAGTACAGGTATCATATTCCAAAGCTGATCATCTGCTCCGGAAGACAAGGCCTTTGTTTGTTCAACACATGGTGTCGAGAATCAATTTACATCTGCTAAATTCGTAAGCACACATCAGCATGACCATTAGATATAGAAGGGTTGGACATAATATTCAGTGTATCACTCTCTATATTATTCAGTCATGCTGCAGAAGATTGTTAGAATCTTCAACTTTGCTACAGGAGCAGAAGATATATACTCCTATGCAAAGGTTTTAGGCAGGTGTGAAAAAATACAGTAAATTAAGAATCCTTTCAGAAATAGAAGTGTTGATAGTTTATTTTTATCAATGAACAAAATGGAAAGTAAATGTACAGAAGATAAATCCAAACCAAATCAATATTTGGTGTGATCGTCCTTTGCCTTCAAAACAGAATCAATTCTACTAGGTACATTTGCACACAGTTTTTGAAGGAACTCGGCAGGTCGGTTGTTCCAAAAATCTTGGAGAACTAACCACAGATCTCTGAAGGCATCAGAAGTTACCATGCCACAGATAGCAGAAATGATCAATTTAAAACCCAATTCCAGGTTATTAGCAACCCCTCACTCCCACCCCCCACTAACTGCTGGTATGAAAAAAAAAAAAAACCTATCCAATGCCAATTTTATTTAGCTGAACCTGTGGTCACATAATGACCCCTCTCTCTGTTTATCTCTTGGGGTCATGCTTCAGGTGTCATCATCACTGCTTGGAAAATGTGCACTTCTCCTATTGGTGGATGACAACACTTGCAGCAGCAGGGTCCACTCTCATAGGCTCCAGAAGCAGGACTCATGCGAGGGGTCCAGTGCCCAGGAAGATAACGAGCAGGGAAAATGTCTGGTTCCCAGGGCAGGAAACTAGCTTGGCTCATAGAGGAAACTGTGACTTCGATTCATTGTATTGCAGGATAGCTTGGGAAGAGTTGTTTAGAATCAAGACTCAGGAGTAAGGTAATTGATGCACAATGCGCTATTTAAAGCAGTGTTCCACCTCACCTTTCAAAAATTAAAAGTCAGCAGCTATACATACTGTAGGTGCTAACTTTTAATATTAGGACACGTACCTGTCCTGGAGACCAGCGATGTCGGCACCCCATTGCCAGTAAGGGAACCCGGCAGTGAAGCCTTGTGGCTTCACAGCCGTGTCCCTACTGCGCATGCACGAAGCGCTCTCTCACTGGCCCAGGAGCAGGGGAAGGAGGAGGGGGCCGAACTTGTGATGTACCTCGCCGTGACGAGTTTCGACAGAAATGGGGACAGGGTACCAAAAACAGATACCCGCTCCCCCCTCCCCTGAAAGGTGCCAAATGTGGCACCAGAGGGGGGGTTGGGAATCAGATAAGCGGAAGTTCCACTTCTGGGTGGAACTCCGCTTTAAATTAAATTTTTCCCTGGAGTTGGGCTTTGAAATAAAACCATACTTTTTTCCTTTTAACTGCCTATTAATATTTATAAGAAACAACAATGTTGATCCAGTGCGTATCTAGTTACCTTTGGAGATCAGGAAAGGTTTTTTCCTGTTAGATCACATTGGATAACACATTATAAGGGTATTTTGCCTTCCTCTTGATCAACTGTGAGTTTGGGGTTCTGAGGATGCAGATATTTATTTTCCAGACAACTTTATGGATATGTGTATTTTTTTGACCCAACCATGTAATTATGTAACTTTTGAGTGACATTAAACAAAGTTCATTTCCCACCGGGTCTTCATTGTTCTTTTTAGATTCTTCTTGGCTTCCATGCAAAATCTATGAAGATTCCACTAGATCAGGGGTCTCCAAACAAAGGGCCGGTTTACTGTCTTTGAGACTTTAGGGGGGCAGGAGTGGCCAGTGGAAGTAGAAAATGCCCCAGCATCAGTGGGAGTAAAAAAAATTACATAGTGCCTGTGGTCAGTAGAAGGAGGAATAGTGCCCCATCATTAGTATTAGTGGGAGGAATAGTATCCCATAACTGGTGTCAGTGGGAGGAATAGTGTCTCATCACTGGTGTCAGTGGAATGAAGTGTCCCATCACTGGTGTCAGTGGGAGGAAAAATGCCCCATTGTTGGTGTCAGTGAGAGGAATGGTCCCCAGTGGTGGTGTCAATGAAAGGAATGGTGCCACCTTGTTGGTGTCAGTGGGAGGAATAGTGGGCAAAGCTGATAAAGGGAATCAAAGGGCCATATTCGGCCCATGGGCTACAGTTTGGAGACCATTGCACTAGATCATGGATGACATGGAAATCTTGTAATCATAAATCAGCACATTCTACTCAAGACCTCAAGCTTCACCAACAGTAGCATTGGAGAAGCAGCATTAGCCATTACTATATTACTATACTGTAGTTATGCGGTAATGCAGGCAGCATGACTATCAACAATTGTCAAGGTAATGTTGGGTGAATGAGAGTAGAGAGAGCAGGTACTCTGCCTGTCCCTGTCTGCCTGTAAAAGAAGTTGCTAGGTGAAGTGTCATTTCAAGATGGTATGGTCCACACAGGTCCTGAAAACTACAGCAAAGGTGCAATGGTGTCAAGAGAGGGGAGGAGACAAAATTGGTTGGCAGCAGGCCTGGACAACAATTCATCACTAGTCATTACTCATGAACAATGTGCAGTGGAGGGTAAGGTGATGGTGGACTCAGGCATATGAAAGAGGTTGTTATGGGGGTTTTATATGTTTATTTTATGAATAGGGGAATAAGTGGTTTTCATTACCCAGCTTTAAATGAACAAAATTGTGCAGGCTGACTTACTAAAATTTTTATTTTTGCCCCTCTACCCCTTTTTAATTTTGGTTATAGTAAAACTAAATAAATAATATACCTCATGTTAGTTTTTATATTGTGAGAACTGCGGATCATTTTCCACATTAAAAGAATGGAGTGCATCTATTCCCGAGACAGACTAGTCCCCAAGGTCATTGACTTTGTTATTTAATACTCTCTATGCTCGTTGTACAATGCCCACAAACATGGCTACCAATGACTTTCACACTCTGCTGACTGATGGCTGATCTCATAAAGGGGTTACCCACAGTTCAGTTTTTATTCATTCACAGCTTGTTAAGCTGCCCTGTATCTACTGCTATTGTGAGGTGTGACAAGCAACACACGTCTTTGTGTGCGCTATGTCTGACAAGAGAGGAAACCACAGATATAAACACTGCCAAACAATACACATACTGGTAAAATGCTAATACAGAATGCTTAATAATTCTAACCAAGTGTTTGTAAAATAGGCTACACAATACAGAAGCTTAGAGGTTTAATTTTAATTGCATTCAATGGCATTAGTCATACAGTGGTGTTATTTTGTGAGGTAAACTAACATGTAAGAGAATGGTAGAGACACAAAAGTTTATTTTGGGGCCACAAGGGCATTTGGATTGAAAGCTGGAGTTCAGGCAGATAGAAAGGACCTACTGTAAATTAACGGACAACTGTACCTTTGGTCAAGTTGTTCTTTTATGAATGCGGCCTCCTCGATGTGTATCTCCTAGTGGGGTTCCATCGATCTTCAATGTGGAACCCCACTAGGCGCTACACAGCCTTACTTCTGAAAACTTCCTGGCCGCATCATCTTCAGCATGCATATGCACCCTATCTCCCTTTTCATTCCTAGTGGGATAGCCATACTCATGGTGGCCTCCAGAGTATACAGAGGACTGAAATAGACCATGGAATGTGTACACATGCTGAAGAAAAATCAACAAGAATATTTTCAAAAGCAAGGCTGTCCAGCACCAGGCTGAGCATGAAGTAAAGATCACTGGCTCAACAATGAGAGGGAGCTGCATTCATTTAAAGTGGGGGGCTGCATTTATTAAACGGACAGCAGCTTGTTGTAAAATACCTATTTTTACAGACCTCAAGGAGAAATGTTCACACATAATTACTAATTTAAACACACTGTAGATCAGGGCGCAGCAGAGCAGGGAGATTAACAATCCTGGAATTGTCAGACTAGGCCATTGCAAGACATTAACTGCAAATGTTTCCCTTTAAACCCAGTGTAGCTTTAGCAGTATGTTTAGGGTCCTTGTCCTGCTAGAAAGCGAACCCCCATCCGTGTCTCAAATCTCTGGCAGACTGAAAATGGTTTTCTTAAGAATCGCCCTGTATTTAGTGTCATCCATCTTTTTTTTCAATCCTGACCAGTTTTCCAGTCTCTGCCAATTAAAAAGCTCCCCACAGCGTGATGCTGCCATCACCATGCTTCACTGTGGAGGTGGTGTTCTTAGGATGATAGGAAATATAAGGTTTGAGCCACACGTACGTTTTCCTTGATGACCAAAAGGTTCAACTTCAGTCTCATCTGAAAAGAGAAGCTTCCTCCAAGTGTTTAGGGATGCTCCCACATGCTGAAGAATGCCAAATGTGAATTCTTATTTTTTTCTTTAAGCAATGGCTATTTTTGGCCACTTTTCCATAAAGCTTTGCTCAGAGGGGTGTATGGCTTCAAGCGGTCCTATGGACAGATACTCCCTCCTCCAATGTGGGTCTTTCAATGTTTCTTTGTTGCATTACTGATTAATGCTCTTCTAAAGCCCCTTCACACAGCAAGCCCACTTGGATCCGCCTGTCCGTTTTTCAGGCTGATTCGAGAGGGCCATTCATTGACTCCTATTGGGGGATGCATGTCATCAGAGATGTGTCCGCTGACACCCGTCTGCCATCTGATCCGCTAAAATCAGATGTATGGCTGATCGTTTTCTTCCGATCTCTCCATAGGAATCAGCGGCGCTCTAACAGGCCCCTCCCTGCTCATTAAGCAGAGACAGACCAGTCATTCGCCAGCTCAGCGGAGATCAATGGAGCGATCTCCTGCTGAGCTGGCGGACTCCGCTAGACGGATCTGCCTGGTGTGAATGAGGCCTTACCTGGTCTGTGAGTTTTGTGGGCGGCCTTCTCTTGTCAGGTTTGTAGCGGTGCCATATTCTTTCCATTTTGTTATAATGGATTTAATGGTGCTTTGTTGGATATTCAAAGCTTAGGATTTTTTTATAACCCAACCTTGAGATATATTGTTCAACTTTGTCTCTGGCCTGTTTGTAGACCTCCTGGTTTTCCTGTTACTTGCTGTCAGCCAATGACAGCTGGTTACGGAAGTAAACAGAAGCTGGTTATCTGCTTTTTTTTTCCTCATGCTGTCAGCGTGAAGAAAAGAAGAAAGCCATTAACCGGCTTATGTTAGAGGGACATCAGTCCCCTTAGTGCCCACTAGTTCTGCTAATCAGTGTCCATCAGTACTGCTAATAAGTGCTCACCAGTGCCACCTATCAGTGCCCATCAGTGTTGCCAATCAGTGCCCATCAGTGCCTCATCATCAGTATCACTTATCAGTGCTGCCTATCAGTGCCACCTAACAGTGCCTATCAGTGCCACCTATCAGTGCTGCCTATCAGTGCTGCTTATCAGTGCCCATTAGTGCCACCCATCAGTGCAGTCTCATCAGTGCCTCCTGATCAGTGCCCATCAGTCCTGCCTCATCAGTGCCCATCAGTGCCACCTATCAGTGCCCAGTGCCACCTATCAAAAAACCCCAGTGGTGATTAAATACCACCAAAAGAAAGCTCTATTTGTGTGAAAAAAATTTATACAAAATGTCATATGGGTACAGTGTTGCATGACAACACGCATGACAACTTTGCAATTGTCATTCAAAGTGTGAGAGAGCTGAAAGCTTAAAATTGGCCTGGGCAGAAAGAGGTATAAGTGCCCCTGTAAGCAAGTGGTTTATGCCATGATTTCTGCCATAATAATAATTATTTTAGGTTATATGGTTATTTTTAGCTTTCACTGATGAAAACAACTGTTGCCGTAACGTATAATTATTATAGGTTAGTCATTAGGGCCTAATGTTTCCTGTGCTGTTCTATGACAAGGTTTTGAACCCTTAAACAAATAAGTATTTCATTAGTGGAACATGCTGAGAAAAACTTCTGAAGGTCTTTACTTTCAATTCCGATACTCGTTGCACGTTTCTTAGGAAAAATACAAAAAGGTACGCATAAAAGAATACCTACCGATTCTGATTGGCTGCTGCTGCTATGTTCTGAAAGTACATCTTGGATTTCTGCCTCATCACACATGATACGTCAGTTGGAGCTTATATCTAAGACAACCGAATGTTCTCTGTACAAAGAGAGGAAATATTGTATCACTTGCCCGAAAGCCACAAAGAAATAACAATTAACGAAGCTGTGCCATTTGCCATTTTCAAATCACTAATAGCAAGACATGAAAAGCCAGATATTAGAGTGGACATATAGAATTGTAGGACAATTAGATAATAAGAGACAAGCCTGTGTTAGCAATGGCAATAGATTTGCAATTCCTTTTGGGCTGTTCAATATTAAAATGCCATAAAATTTTTGTTTAAAGTGGAACTGAATTACCAAACATTTCAAAAGATGAAAGGGAGGCTTTGGAGGGTCCATTAACATTGGATGAGTTAAGAAAGGCAGTAGCGAATGTACCTAATAATAAAGCACCAGGACCGGATGGTCTTCCAGGGGAAATACTTAAAAAATATGGGGATGTGCTATTATCGGAGTTGCTTGATGTTTTTAGCTACGCCATGGAGGTAGGTATATTACCCCCCTCTATGAATGAAGCAGTAATTATTGTCTTATTGAAACCTGAAAGGATCCAAGTAACCCTGATTCATACCACCCAATATCTTTATTAAATTCTGATATTAAACTGTTGGAGAAGGTATTGGCGATTAGATTATCAAGATACATCTCCAAACTAATTTATTGTGATCAATCAGGCTTTATTGCTAATAGATCTACAGCAAATAATATTAGACGGTTATTCTTAAATTTACAAATTCCAACAGATAACACGGGAAACAGAGCTATAATGTCACTTACTGCGGCTAAAGCATTTGACAGTATAGAGTGGGCTTATTTGTGCAATTGTTTGAAACGATACGGGTTTGGTCCTAGATATATTGGATGGATACAACTTTTATATGACTCCCCAAGCGCAAGGGTACAGATGAATGGATGTGTATCGGCCCCTTTTTTGATGGCCAGGGGGACGAGGTAGGGATGTCCCTTATCCCTGCTTCTTTTTGCTCTGGCCATCGAACCATTGGCTGAGGCTATTCGTTCATCTACAAATATTGTGGGATTTCGTAGATCAGGTGAAGATAAGATAGCACTCTATGCGGATGATGCTTTAGTGTTTTTAGAGGATACGGGCTCTTCTATGTCAGTAGTTATGTCCTTGATAAACTTGAATGGATCCTTCTCGGGATTTAATATTAACTGGGATAAATCTGTGGTACTGCTTGTGGACTCTGAGCATAGGGGGACACCCGGGCCAGATTCATCAGAGGGCCCTGGTTACATTGTTTAAATATTTGGGAGTGGTAATTACACCGAATGTTTTAGAATATACGGATAGGAATATACTCACTCTAATGCCCCGTACACACGGTTGGACTTTGTTTGGACATTCCGACAACAAAATCCATGGATTTTTTCCGACGCATATTGGCTCAAACTTGTCTTGCATACCCACGGTCACACAAAGTTGTCGGAAAATCCGATCGTTCTGAACGCGGTGACGTAAAACACGTACGTCGGGACTATAAACGGGGCAGTGGCCAATAGCTTTCATCTCTTTATTTATTCTGAGCATGCGTGGAACTTTGTGTGTTGGATTTGTGTACACACGATCGGATTTTGTTGTCGGAAAATTTTATATCCTGCTCTCAAACTTTGTGTGTCGGAAAATCCGATGGAAAATGTGTGGTGGTGCCTACACACGGTCGGAATTTTTGACAACAAGGTCCTATCACACATTTTCCGTCGGAAAATCCGACCGTGTGTACGGGGCATTATTGTTAACTTTAGACAACTGGGTAAAACATGGGGCAAACTTCCATTGTCTATGGTAGGGAGGGCAAATCTGGTGAAGATGGTGTGGATGCCCCAGACGTTATATGTACTACATAATTGCCCCATATGGCTGACGCTACAACTATTTAGAACTATCGATTCAGTTTTTACGGACTTTGTGTGGAGGGGAGAAAAACCTAGAATTAGATTTGAAATACTACAGCAGCCCATTGATAAGGGGTTGAAATGCGATACCTAACGCAAGATTATATTTTATTGCATCACAATTACAACATTGGCATGGTTGGGAGGCAGAGAACGTGGAGGACCCTACACAAAAGATATTATATTTAGCACGAAAAGTCATTCTACAAAAATGGACATCCGTTGCCCCTCCAACCCATAAACAATGGGTTGAAAAACTTAATATACTTAAAAGAGAAAAATTAACATTTAAGCATGGAGGTATACCCCAAAGGTTTGGTAAAATATGGTCACGTTAGATAGAATCTAGTAATGTATTAAATGATGAGTTACCTAGTGGAGAGGAGTGAAGGTAGAGGAGATAGATGAGAGTAGAGAGCTGGGTTAGAAGGGTGAGGAGTAGAAGAACGATGGGAAAAGATAAATTGAACCCACTTGGAGGAAGTAGCCATAGACTGATGATTGATATTGGAGGAGTCTAAGATGTTGTGCAGAATGTATCTACTATGTTTCCCTTATCATATGTTACCTTATTATAGCCAAAGAGGTGCAAGGTTTGTTTGTTTTGTTTGTTTGTTTAGGACATCTAGAAGTGTTCACTGTGTTTAAGCAGCTTTCCCTGGGGGCACCTGATGAAGAGGATGGGCCTGGAGTGCCGGCAGATAATTGGGGCTGCTCTGTGCAAAACCATTGGACAGAGCAGGTAAGTATAGGCATGTTTGTTATTTCTATTAAAAAAAAAAAACAAAGCTAACAACTGCTCTGTTCTACTACCTTTGAATCTAAGCCCACATTTATACGGGTATGGGAGAGGGACTTAGGGTTTGAATTTACCACAACTCAGTTGGTTCTCCTATATCAGCTCACTCATTCTAGCTCTATTGATTCTAAAACACAAGAAACAAATGATAAGATTTTGTCACGCTGGTATTGGGTGCCAGCTGATCTGGAGCGTATTTACCCTTCCACACCTGAGCGATGCTGGTGAGGCTGTGGACACTGAGGTACGCTACTACATGTGTGGTGGGAATGCCCTATAATCAGGCCCTTTTGGGTTGACATCAAGTCCCAAATAAAGGATATCCTAAGCTTAGATAACCCTCTAACCCCTGATTCACTTCCTCTTGTATATCCCTCCAATCCCAATTAGCCATTACAAGAAAAGCGCATTGCCCCATTTCTTGAATGCGGCAAGGCGCTTGCTTCCAATTTATTGCAAATGAACAGAATTCCTACCTGGGAGGAGTGGATTCGCAGAGTGAACGAAATAAGGGAAGCGGAAGACTGGATAGCGACTTGCAGAGGCACCCGTGACCGCTTTATTAGTATTTGGTCACCTTGGATGGACTATATCTATGACCCAAGGCAAATGTCTTCTATTTTAGATCTGGCATTGCTGGAGTTGGCAGAACCATCCCTTAGAACTCATATTCAGCCAGGACAAAAAGGGGCTGAGATTTACGCTTTGTCGTGATGCGACTCTCCCCATTTCTATATGTAATTTTTTCCATGATAGGATGACGGGCTTGGTGTGGGCATGAATATTTACTGCGATATTTAAGGTATGTTCCGGTCTTCTCCTTTTCCCTCTCTCTTTTTTCTCTTTTCTTTCTTCTTTTGAACAATGCATGTTTCTTGTTTTGCAGAATTTGGTTACTGTACTGCGCAATAATGCAATAGCTAGACATATAGCCCCAATGCCTTGTCATTGCAGGGGAAGCCTCCTCTCCAGAGTTGGCGCTGTCTCTCCCCTTTGGTGTCTAATATTTGCCTTGGAGTGGCCCTGGTATTGGTGGTGTGCTAGGGGAGATTAGCTGGAGGCTATTTTTGCCCCCCTACCCCAGCACTCAGGCCAGCTGGGTGACTCTGTAGTCACTTTAGAGTTTTCAGCAGCATTTGCTGGCTTAGTGGTAGCCACAGGGCTATCATGCCAAGGCTCTTCTATACATCTATATGAATATGCTAGTTGGTGTTGTTACCATCAAGGCTTCCCCTACTCCCCAAAAGGAGAAACCCCTAGTATCCCCTAGTCAAACAACCACTATTGTTCTTCTTTTATTTTATTTATCTTTTAGTTTGACTATCTGTACCTTGCATTTGATACATGTCCTTCTTGGCTTATAACTTTGTTGATATGGAAATGTTTGCTATGACGTAATTTTGTTCTAAATAAAGATTATACAAAAACAAAGCCATACACGGTTCGAATATCGGCCGGTTTGAGATTCGAACTGTTAATGGGTACAACGAGCCTGCCGGATTCTCTTAGGGTTAGCGATAATCACTGTCCTCTCCTAGCGGGGACAGCTTCCCCCACCCTCCCCGCCGGGAGAAGGCAATGGCCTGGCAGGAGGGATTCCAGCATCAACACTGTCTTTGTTGATGGGGAATTGAGCAAATTGCTTTCCTTCGCCCATGTATGGCTGGCCTAAGCCGATAAGACTGATAAAGTCAAACAACATAAGATAACATAAGATAAGTAAACAAAGTGAACCAAAGAAGACATCATAGTATTATCCACTGGTGTGGGTACAATCTAAGGCTTCGTGCACACTGGCATAAAAAATGTCGCTTCTACAGGAGTTTTGTGTTCTGCCTGTAGAAGCAACTCAGTGTTATCCTATGTGTTCATGCAGATTAGAATGTTTACAGGCATATTTTGAAATCAATGTTTAGAGGCAGGAAAAAACCCTTCTCATTCGGGTTTCTGATTGGAGCTCACTGGCAGAAAAAACATAAAACTCTCCTAAACTTTGTACAAAAAATGCTCTATATGAGCGTTTTTTACTCCAAAGAGAACAGACTTTTTTTAAGCCCAGTGTGCATGGAGCCTTATTGTACAGAGCTAGCGTGGTCAGTCCTCTTCAAGGTGGCATCATTCAACCCACTGCCTGTGAACCAAGGCTATTAATCCAAATAGCTCTGGTTGAGCCAAATACAAATACTCCGTCTCCGTCTCAACAACTTTTGAGATAAGATATCAGCCACACAGGTGCATTGTTTTCAATGTGTAGGTTGACTCATATATTGGAATTGTGAGAAGGAGAAGTAAAGCCGGCCATAAACGCTTTGAATCTTGGACGGTTCAGCAGGAACTGGCACAGATTTGAACTATGTATGGGCAGGGTGATTGTACCCAAGTAAAACCATTGATTGACTTGGGTACATCCAGCACGTCGGATTTTTGCAGGCGATTATTGCTAGCAGCTATAGTTGCTAGCAATAATCACGTTGTTCTACTGCCAGGAGAACACCACAGCTCCATGGGAGGCATTCCCCCATCAACACTGACTTTGTTGATGGGGGAAATCAAGTGATTTTCTTTCCCGCAATCTGTGGTTGCAGAAAAGAAAATCGTGCCATCATCTATGGCCGGCTTAAGTGCTACCACTGAAGAGTGTGGGCGGGGAGTCTACTGACATCACAACTCCACCCACCGAGCTCCAGACAACAGACCCACCCACAGAATCTGCAGTTTTTCGGGTCTCATAACAGACAGAGGGGAGACATTTGACAGGTAAAGATACATGCAGGAGGCATGTATATCCTTATAGATAACCACTATGGTAGTAATTTAGAAAGGATGACATTGGGTTTACATCCACTTTAAGGTGATGAACCATCCAGCACTGAGGTCTCTGAACCCTCAGGCCTTCAGATTCAAGTTTTGCTATCCAGCACTGAGAGCATTACACCCCCAGGCCTTCAAGCCTGCTCCTTGCTGATCACATCTTTGCAGCCTTTCTGGATTCAATTCCCACCTCCAACCAACCCCAAGAAACATGTGACCTTGGTTTTTATAACAGTCCGCCTCTGCCCAAACAAAACAATGATTGGCTCAGAGCGGTCTCCAAAAACTACCTACCACTCTGCTTCCCTAGTCCATCCACTTTCCAGAACATTTCAGGGAAAGAAATGGAAATCTTGCAGTGCAGAGTGTAGGTGGCCACACCCTCCTCTATTCTATCAAACCTCCCAACCAAATTAACCAACCAGCTTACACCAACAGGGTAAAACAATGGCAACTTTACCTGACACTGATCCTAACTAACTAACTAGCACACACCTAAAGATGGTGGGCGCTGGGGGGCGTGGCCTGGGAAGCAATGGAGTAGGTCGCAGGTGAAGAGAGCTCTGCTGACCCAAACTCCAATTCTACTATCCTGACAACATCCTAGGGATCAGACACTGTACTATCCATCTGGGGATACAATTATCTTCTTCCCCTGCTTCTGGAGCCTGCTGCACCGCCGAAACGCCGCCCGGAGCCTCTGGACCGATAACATCCTCAGGAAAGGCCGCGGCTTCGGCCTAGTATCCGGAGCGGCGGCCATCTTGCTGCACCCAGCAGCGGCCTGGATGGTCGTTCTGGGCCCCCCTGTTACCATCCTGGCCATCGGACACTTCTTGCTGCCTGAGGGGATAAATTCCATCTTATCCCCTTTGTCTGGAGTCTGCTGTGCCCCCGGGACACCGACACATCTCCTGAACCCACCACCAGACCACCTGGGGACTTGATTACAGTGACCCACGCCCTCTGCTGCCCCCGGGAAGGGCCGCGGCTTCGGCCTACCACCCTGAGCAGTGGCCATCTTGCTGCATCCGGCAGTGGACACTGTGTTTTTCCAGCTCACCTGAATGGTATACGATCCGCTGCACTCCGGGGGGACATTCTGAACATCTGCACCCCTAACATAGCCATACACACACAGCCCGCGACTGACTTGGCAGCGGAGCGTGGCTCTAACCTAATCACTGGTGCAGCGGCCATCTTGCTTCACCTGGGGAAGTTCCTGAGATACGTATCCTGGGGCAGCGAAGAACCATGTCTCCGCCGAAAAGGACCTCCGAAGCGGTGGATAGGTTAGCAAAATACCGCCATCAAGACCAAGACTCACAGGCCAGGGAAGGCGACGGCACGTGCTCAACAACGGACCATCAAAGCGCAGACACAGCTAAGGTCTTGGATGCCATAGCGGCGCTGCAGGGGACACTTACCGCTAAAATTGATGAGGTCAAGATTGACATTTCCCTGCTACGTCAGGACTTATCTAAAGTACAAGACAGGGTAACCGAGGCTGAGACACGTATCGGAGTAGCGGAGGATATCCTGCATCCCCTGAGCCACATCACGGAGGACTTGCAGCGCCAGATCCACCAGCTACACGCTCGAGACGATATGGAGAATCGTTTAAGACGATGCAACCTCCGTTTCATCGGTTTACCTGTGAAGGCTGAAGGTTCCAACCCTGCTGAATATCTGGAATGCCTCCTGATCCAACAATTTGGAAGAGAAGCCTTCTCGGTCATGTTCGCCGTGGAACGGGCGCACCGCATCCCAGCTAAACCTCCACCGGTGGGAGCCCCCCCCCCCCAGGACCTTCATAGCCAAGTTCCTCAATTTTAAAGATAGAGACAAAATTCTGAGATTGACCAGAGAGAAGGGGAACATTACTTTGGGCAATGGTCAGGTCGCGGTATTCCCTGACTTCTCTAATGAAGTGCAAAGAAAACGGGCGCAATTCCAGGATGTCAAGCGATGACTCTGGGTGGCGCACCTTAAATATGCTATGTTGTTCCCGGCCAGACTAAGAGTGGAGGAGGATGGCAAGGCCATATTCTTTGAGGACCCGAAGGCGGCAGCACACTGGTTGGACTGGCGCGGACGCCCGGACGGATGATCGATTATGCGGCCGGATACTGTGAGTACTGTTGCCAACGGCAGAAGATATCAGGCTCCATTTTACTTCTAATTATCCCCTTAGCTTTGGGGGGGTAACCTCACCCCATCACTTATTATATTTTCATGAACAAAATTCGAAAGCCTCCCTTTCCTTCTGTTTTTACTCCCTCCCCTCCCCCATTCTTACGACCCAAGCAATACCGAATGTGAAACTAGAGTCTTCCTCTACTGAAGACAGAGGGCCAGTTCCTCTTGCGACAACACTGGGGAGGTGGGGGAAACCCCCCAGCTTGCTGACACTCATATATAAACGGATTTGGATTTACAGATGATTGGACTACAACCTGTGTATTGTAATGCCCCCACAGCGTATTTATGTAGATACTGCGGGGCTGCGGCCCCAAATATCCAGCACACTAGGATGACTATACATTCTTGCAGCAAGAGACTCACTCAGACAGAGCAAGAGACACATAGGACATCCTCTGTGACTCATCCATGCCTCACGCAGTGAATAATCGCCCCCACTTCATATGCAACCCTTATTTTTTTCTTTTCTTTTTTATATTGAACGTTCCAGCTCATAATACCCCAAGTACTGCACCTTCAGCCAATGTTGACAGCTGGACGCTAACTCATATAACGGTTGCTGGTTTAAGTAGAACACCTCCATTCAGTTTGGAAGGCTGGAAGAAAATCCGAACACTGGTTCATGGGTACAGTATGCTTTTGCCAAGTTGGGGAGGTGAAAAGCTGGGAGGGAAGGAAAATGCCAGATCAGTAGATCAAAGCATTGGGAAATGTTGCACCGTTGTGCGCAAGTTATTGTGTTGGAAAAAGAACCTGAAATTATGTGGTTATTGTGTGAATTTTAGAGATGTTCTTAAAGTGATTAGGCAATGTGTGTTGTTGAGGTGCACTGCCCTGCCGCTATATGTGTCCCCTGTAAGTCATGACCAACGAGACAGATATTAAATTTATGACTTGGAATGTGCGAGGTATGCGGGATAAAATTAAACGTACAGCTATACTAACATTTATTAAAAGACAAAAGGCAAACATTGTAGCACTGGTGGAGACACATGTCACTGGCCATCTGCGGGCAGCGCTGCAGCGCCCCTGGGTGGGATGGGCATATCACAGTACACATACGAACTTCTCCAGGGGGGTCACGGTGCTAGTGGCTAAATCCACCCCGTTTGAATTGATTGCTTTGGAGACTGACCGGCAGGGTAGATATATCTTTATACATGCACTTGTTGGGGGAACCCCCTTGCTAATCATAGCCAGCTACATACCCCCCCATATAAATCTGATGTTGTAACAGAGGGCCTAGCGTTTATAGCGCAACACCCGCAATGCCAGCAATATGGATGGGAGATTTTAACACAACAATGTCCCCATATCTAGACTGACCTACACAAATAGACCAGACTATCTCGCACCATGACAGAGTTTGCCCTGGTGGATGTGTGGAGGCACAGTAACCCAACAACCAGAGCATATACGTGCCATTCCACAAGCCATAATACCATGTCTAGAATAGACTTTGTACTGGTGTCCCAGATTCTACTACCTAAAGTCACGGGGTCAGGGATTGCACCAAGGCTATTATCAGACCATTCCCCATGTTGGGTGACAGTATCTCTGGGGAATGCCCCTCCTATACGTATATGGAGATTAAACCCCCACTGGCTGTCAGCCCTTACAGACCATGAATCCATTGAAAGAGAGCTTAAATTTTTCCTGGATAGACCTAAAATCCCACCCTCCCTCAACACATTCTGGGATGACTTTAAGGAACAGGCCCGTAGGATTCTTAATACCCGAATAAATAGACTAAAACAGACATCCAATCTATCATTGCAATTAACAACTGACAAGCTACAAGAACTGGAAACAATTTATAACTCCAATCCCACTCCCGAAAACCTAGGCAGGGTAAAATTACAATCCCGCATGGTAACACAGTTATGCACTGAAAAGGCCAAGCAAAGTATATTTTTCTGTAGGCAGAGAGTATATGAACAGGGGGAGAGGGCAGGCAGGTTATTGGCATATCTAGCTCATATGGACGATAGGCCCCCGGTAGTAGTTTCCCTAATAGACACTGAGGGAAATAGTTTTACACACCCCTTCAAGGTAGCATCCCAGTTTTTACAATTCTATAAAAAACCTATATAAATCCCGTACAACGCACACACAAACGAAACTTTAGGTGTTTTTAAACACTATCCAATGCCCCATATTAAAACCAGAACAAGTGAAATTACTAGATGCACTCATAACTACACAGGATATTTCCGATGCGATTGCCCAACTGGCCAAGTCTAAAGCTCCTGGACTAGATGGTCTACCCCTGGAATTCTATGCAACATATTCAGAAACACTCATACCTGAACTCAAGGATCTTTATCAATCCATATTTGACACAAATTTGCTCCCTTTATCCATGCAAGAGGCCCAGATAATTGTACTCCCTAAGCGGGGCAAGGATCCCCATTACCCTGAGTCATATAGGCCTATATCACTCCTACAGGTGGATATAAACATACTAGCTAAAATACTGGCCAATAGATTGAACACAGCTATACTCACGTTAATACATCCTGACCAAACAGGATTTATGCCAGGGAAAAAACACTGCCATGAACATTAGGAGATTATATATGAACATACAGGGTCAGCATGACAATTCCGGAACCAGGGTGGTGGTAGCACTTGACACTGCCAAAGCCTTTGATTCTGTAGAATGGCCATATCTGTGGGAGTGTTTACGTAATTATGGCTTTGGTCCACAGTTCATGCAGTGGGTTAAGCTTCTTTACCAGACACCTAAAGCAAGGGTGTTTGTTAATGGCTGGCTTTCGGAGCAATTCCCTCTGGAGAGGGGAACAAGACAGGGATGCCCCCTGTCCCCCCTACTAATATAAAGGGACTGAAAAAAGGTCATACAGTAGATAAAATAGGTCTATATGCTGATGACACAATTCTGTATCTGGCGGACCAAGGACCTTCACTGCAGGGTGCACTTGAAATTATTGAAAAAATGGGAAGCTACTCGGGATTGCGTATTAACTGGGACAAATCTCAAATTCTCCCACTGGACATCCCCCCCCCCCCCTAAAACAATCCCAACTCTTCCATTACCCAGAGTATCTAAAATTAAGTACCTGGGGTAGAGGTCACTTGGACTTTAACAGACTACACACACTTAAATGTTACACCCCTATTTGACCTAATAAAGTCCAAAACCCAGACATGGTCCAGGCTATCACTGGGGGATGTATAAATATAATAAAAATGATTTTGCTACCCAAAATACTATATATGACTTGGCATGCCCCACTTTATATTCCCTTAAAAGTCTTTAAACAAATGGCATCCATATTAAACTCATTTGTATGGGGTAATGGCAGACACAAACTGGCTTGGCATGTTTTAAAGAACCCCACAGATAGGGGAGGAGTGTCCCTTCCCGATCTACAAGATTATTACTTAGCAGCCCAACTCTCCCATATGTACCACTTTAATAAAGAGGAAATGCAACGTTATAGATCCCTAGTATGCAACAAACCGGGACACCCAGCATTTACCCCGATACAAGCTATTCTTAGAGGGAAACAAATTACTAAAAAACTCCCAAGGTATAATATGGGAATGTTGCTCCATCATCAAAGAATATGGGAAATCACGTTGAAAAAGCAAAACATTGAGAAAAATTCATGCCCACACCCCACTATGGTTTAACAAACACCTTCCGGAGTTAGAATACCTGTCAGACTCAACAGTATGGGCTACATATGGCATAATATACATTCATCAGGTGCTATCTGACTCCAGACTTAAACAGTTTCAGGTGCTTAATGAAGAGTATACCCTCCCTAACCAGATGGCTTTTAAATACTTGCAACTTCGCCATGCACTAAAAACACAAATACCAAATATGGGGGTGGTGTCGGATTCTCCCCCAGTTCTGGATGTAATACTGGGAGAGGAACCATCTAAACTCATCTCAACACTGTACCTACAGATTAGTAACAGTAGATCAAATGCTACTGCACAGAAGGCCAAAATGGAATGGGAAAAAGACATAGGCCCCATTGGGGAAGAAGACTGGGATGAAATAATGGAAGGGACCAGATTGACATCCCCTAAGCTATCAGACAGACTGACACAAATATACATTATACATAAAGCATACATGACTCCCCTTAAAAAGGCAAAATTTTTCCGTACATATGACCCGTCATGCCATTTGTGTCACGCAGCACCAGGTACGTTCTTCCATCTCATATGGAGCTGCCCAAACATACAGACATATTGGACACAGATTGTCCGATTCTTACATGACAATATGGGATCCCCAGCGGTATTGGACCCCAAACTATGTCTTTTGGGACTTCTGCCAGATGTAGAAATTGACAAATACCATGCTACATTTCTAAGGGAAACTCTGTTTATGGCACACAAAGGCATAGCTAAGGTATGGATGCAGGCTCAGCCTCCCTCCATACGTCAATGGAAAAGGGATGTTAATGATGCACTGCCATTCAAAAAGTTAGTCTATGCCAATAGAAAATGTGCACATAAGTACTCAAAGTTGGGTTCCACCCAAAAAAACAAACATACCTGAAAAATTCTAAAAACAAAAAACAAAAAAAACATTTGGATATTTTTATTTTTTTTACTTACCTCTAAATGCCTGTTGCTAGGTGGTCCCTCGTAGTCTGCCTCTTCCTTTGCCTGGGCTGGTGACATCACTTCCCCCTCGGCACAGGAAGGGCTCCACTCTGTTCCCTCCCTCCTGTCAATCATCTGGGACCCATTACAGGTCCCAGGTGATTGAGCGGCCAATCACGGCGCGCGGCGCCGCTCGTGCATGCGCAGTGGGTGCCAGGCTGTGAAGCCACAGCCCGGCGCCCACAGTTGAAATGCCGGCGCCGACGAGCGGAGGGGGGGGACGAGCGGGGCTTCGATCCCCCGGATTGCTGGACCCAGGGACAGGTAAGTGTCCAATTAAAAGTCAGCAGTTGCAGTATTTGTAGCTGCTGACTTTTAATTTTTTTTTTTTTAATGGACCCCCTGGGTGGAACCCCACTTCAAGGGTATGGGATAGATGGTTAGAGGATGGAGAAACATGTGCTTAAAACACCCTAATGCCTCGCAGACAGACCTACTTAGATAAAAAAAAGATGACTGTTCTAATGAAGGTCAAAAATAGGTAAAGCTCAAGTAAAAATGTAATGGTAGTGAAATGATATGAAGTCTCTTATATACTGGATGTATTCACCATCATAACCTTGTACCTTAACATGTTTGTATGTAGGAAGAATCTCACACAAAATGCCTGTAAAAATGTAATGTTTATTATTTCGCATAAGTAACTACATTGTAAATTGTTTTTCATTCAAATAAAGTTGTTTTTTTCCAATTAAAAAAAGATGGTGGGCGCCACATTTATAAAAATAGCAAACCTGGTAAGTGCTGTTTTTTTCCCCACTTTTTTAGGGTGTATTAACACTTTAACAGTACCCTTCATTGGAAAGACCCGAACTCAATGATTTGCAGGATTGTCCACATACTTTTGGCCATAAAGGTAGGTGTAATCATGGTCAGGTTTCCACTTACCTTTTGCCATATAGTTTATCTTACAGGTGCAAACACTGACATGTCCTAAAAACAAAGGAAAATTACTAAGAAACAAAGGGGATTTCCAGCAAAGATTCTGAGATGCATTTCCTGCTACTTTGTTGTCAAGTAAATATTAGTAACTAAGCAATTATAATAATTACTTGATGACATGTTTATTTCAAACTGTACACAGAGATCCGATGGGCATGCAAAATGCAGGGTGTTAGTGCTAAATTAGCAAAAGGGTAACATCTGATGGTATAAAAGTGATTGCACCAAAATGATAACAACAATCTATGCAAATCTAACAAGGGACCAATTTATAAATTAAGAAATGTGACACTCACCAAATATTCACTGCAGGTGAATCCTCCTGGGGCATGTGTTATAAAGCACAGGTAATGATGTATTGTATGGCTTCTACAACACACAAATCACTTGTCTGTGCACTTGCAGGATTAAAACTGATGTTTAATATGTTTATATTGTACCTTCCCTGGTTCCTCCCTTCTCCTCTCATATATTATTTAATAAATACTTTCCGTTTTTCATTAGATACCTTATTGTAAAAGCAGTGATGTCAGCGGGTCTTCACACTTCTCTATGCAATGCAGGCAGATCATGGCTGAAGGGAGGAGCCTCAATACTCCTCTCAGGAGCCCTCAGCTCTAATGCAAGCAAAGGGCTCGTTCTTGGGAGGAATTATGTCAATTCTTTTAAATTTTCCTTGCACATGATTGGGTCTTCTTTGCACAGTGACTTTTCACTCAGGCAGTGCACAATTTAAAATATATTGTAATACAAACACTTTATCTTAAATTATCCAGCTCTAAACAATGCAGGCTGCCTGAAATTATTTCCTCTACTAATCACTCAGAAATTTCATTTATTGTAAAGGGACCCTGTCACTAGACCATTCATTTCACCAATAATCTTCCTGTAAGATTATATGCCCATTTAATTTATATGAGGTAAATTATTTACCTGTAGACATTCAAAAGCCCTGAGACTGCTGTTGGGCCATCTTGGATGTGATGTCAACAGCCCCAGAAGACTCAATGCTGTCACTCGAGTGATGCTCTGTAATATTTCCCTTCACTCCTCCCTAGCATAAGTTTACCATGCATCCCAGTTTCCTGGGTACAGTCCCCATTTTGAGAGGTCTGTCTCGGGAGGCTGTAAATTGCAGTTCAATCAAATAATCGAAAGCCACCCATCCTTTGCCAGGAACCTGCCAAGTCCCTAAACTCCTCAGCTTGAGCTTCAGTAATAAGGTGGAGCAGGTGGGGTTTGGCCAGGGTGACCTGTCATGCGTTGTGGAAGCGGCTCCAGAGTCGTGACGTCAGATGGATGTATATATGGCGGCTATTTGTGGAGGCTTCTGCTCAATGTGCGGGCCCCAGTTGTATGGGCCTGCCAATCACCAGCCACCATCATCAACTACCAACACCAGGCCAGGAAGCTTGGGGAAGAGCAAGACTAACATCTTGTAACACACTGACCTGCACTGACACATTGGGGGAACTCAATAAAGCTGTTGCGCCACTTTTCTGGCTTAAAGGGGTTGTAAACCCTTGTGTTTTTTCACCTTAATGCATCCTCTGCATTAAGGTGAAAACTTCTGACAGCCCCCCCCCCACCCCCCCGTTTTGCTCACTTGAGCCCCGTAAATTCCCACGCCGGAGACGCGCTCTTCCCCTTTGCCCGTTGTCTCGGCTCTTGATTGGATAGATTGATAGCAGCGCAGCCATTGGCTCCCTCTGCTGTCAATCAAATCCAATGACGCAGACGCCGGGAGGGCGGGGCTGAGTCCAGCATTCTGCATCTATGGACACAAATGCTGGACTCAGGAGCGCACCCACAAGGTAACCCCCAGGGAGAGCGCTTCTCCTAGGGGGTTATACGATGCGGGGAGGAGCTACCAGCGCCCCCGGGGGACCTCAGAAAAGGCGGATCGGGGCCACTCTGTGCAAAATGAACTGCACAGTGGAGGTAAGTATGACATGTTTGTTATTTAAAAAAAAAAAAAACTAAGCTTTACAATCACTTTAACCCCTCTTGATAACATGTACCTGCTTAGCTATTATGATGTAAGTACTATATATGGTTTGTTTGATCATTATGCAGCATTATGCTTTTGGACATATTTACTGATGATTGTACATTTAACATCTTATAGACACTGTGCTTCCTATGAAAACCCCTGATGAAGGAGACTACAGTCCATCTCTGAAACGTGGTTGGGTTTCAGGATTGTGTATCCTATCTTTCTGCTACACGTTTGTACAAATATCATGCATCCTTTGTAATGTGTTTTGTTTCACTATATGTATTTCTTATGTATAATAAACTTTATACTTTTTTACATATTGTTGTTATGGTAGTGCCTTTAAAATCCCACCCTTGGGGGTTTCTCCATTTCCTTGATAACGTGTTATGCCAAATTCATGAAGCATGTGAGACACTTTTGGTTCTGAGGGCAATGTGACTCGTATGTCAAATGCAGGTAGTTCTAAAATGCGCCACTTTTACATTGTGGCTCAATGCTTGCGCCAAATTCCAAAAAAAAAAAAAAAAAAAATAGAGACAGTTCATTTCTTATGAAGGTGGATCTTATTAAGTCCAGAGACGCTGGCACAGACAGATTTTGTGAAAGTGTCTCGTGTGACTCTGAAATGACTCTTTCTAAAAGTAATACAGTGTGCACCAAATTCAAGTACGAATTCTAGACAGGTACATAAATTAGGCACATGCTGCACCAGTTTTAGAAAGCACGCCAAACATTTCACAAAATCTGTCTGCATACGTCTGTATGAATTCCAGGGATTGTATCAGACCTTTTTGACTCCTGCACCCTGCCTTACATAATATTCTGACCTGTGAACTCTGTGTAACTTACTACTCTGCAAACTGAACTCTGAATTGCTTTCTACTGCCCCCTACACTCAGCCTTGACCCATGAACTCTGCGTTACTTACTACTGACCCCTGCACTCTGCATTACTGACCACTAACTACTTACTTCTGAACTCTACTTCATTTACTGACTTTTTTTACTGAATTTTACTTAATTTACTGACTTTTTTTTTTACTGAGTTTTTTAACACAGACGATGTCCTAGGGGACGAAGCGCATTACGCGCACGACACTGTCACACCACCCCAGACTTAGAATCTTTGCTGTACAGCCTGGAAATTGTGTTTTTATGCACATATTTGTTTTTATCATGTGAGCAGAATCTGTACTGTGTATGTGTAGTAAAGCTTTTAGCGAATTTACACTATGTGGTTTCCTTTGCATTGATTCCATGTGGATGTCTACAATATATGGTCCTTATTGAGTTCATACACCTTGGAGAGTGGGTCAGCCCGATATACTGCAACCAAGTGATGCAAACTGGATTGCCCCCTAGATATTTACAACAGGCAAATTGGACTCTGTAGTGGAGTCATTCCAATCTGGTAAGTTTGCATTTTGCCTATTGGTGACGGTTCACGTGTTGATTACAGCAATGGATTAGCACGACTGTCATTCAATCCCATCCGTGGTGTTAGTTACCAAGGCACACACTTTGGACTCTAAAGTCTTCAAAAATTCATATTTTCTTCACTTTCTATAGGGACTTTTTGTTGATTTAGTATTTATTATCACTGCTTTAGCGTGGCAACATACATGTTATATACTGTGTAACTTGCTACTCTGCACACTGAACTCTGCAGTACTTTCTACCTGGCCTCTGAACTATTTGTTACTTAGCCTTGACCCATGAACTCTGCGTTACTAACTACTGACACCTGCACTCCTTACATACTAGTCTGACCTTTGAACTCTGTAGCTTACTACTCTGCACACTGAACTCGCCATTACTTTCTACCTGGCCTCTGAACTATGTGTTACTTAGCCTTGACCCATGAACCTTAAACTGCGTAGAGGGTTCTTTACTGTAAAAGCTGTAAGGATGTGGAATTCTCTTCCACAGGCGGTGGTTTCAGCAGGGAGCATCGATAATTTAAAAAAACTATTAGATAAGCACCTGAATGACCACAACATACAGGGATATACAATGTAATACTAATATAAAAGCACACACACAGGTTGTACCTGATGCACTTGTGTCTTTTTTCAACCTCACCTACTATGTAACTATGAACTCTGCGTTACTTACTACTGACCCCTACACTATGCGTTACTTACCACTAACTTCTGAACTCTACTTAATTTACTGACTTTTTACTACAGACTTCAAATTCTGTGTCACTTACTATTGACCCCTGCACTCTGCATTACTTACTACTGCTGGCCTCTGCACTCTGTTAATATATAGTGTTGCATGTTCCTGATCCCTTAACTCTGTGTTAGAAACTACTGATCTCTGAATCCTGCATTACTTCTGACATCAGGACTCTACATTACTTATTCCTGACTCCTGAACTCTGCAGTACTAAGGCTGGCCATAAATTATACAGTTTTCTTGTACAATTTTCTTATAGATTTACCTAAACCAAATAATATGAGGTCTAAAACTAAACACTTACAATTTGTATGCAATCAGGCAGGCCCTTGCACTCCATAGTTGAAGGTAAATTTTAAGGAAATCGAATAAGAAAATTATATAATGTATAGCCAGCTTTATGCTTGACTTCTGAACTCTGCAGTACTTACACCTGACCCCTGCACACTTTGCTACTTTCTACGGATCTCTGTGTTACATATTACTGACCTCTGAACTTGGTTTTACATACTTCTGACTCTTGCACTCTGCATTACATACCAGTGACCTCTAAACTCTTTATTACTCACTCCTGATCTCTGTGTTCCTCTTTACATTTTTACTGACCACTCTGCGTTACCAACTACTCTATTTACTACTGATGTCTGAATTCTGTAATACTTACTCCTGACCCCTTTGCACTCTGTGTTACCTAATCCTGACCCCCTGAGCTATGTGATATATACTACTGATCTCTGAACTTTGCATTACCTAATCCTGAGCCCTGAATGCCCATGATACATACCACTGATCTTTTGACCTCTGCATTACTTACTCCTGACCCCTGCACTCCGCATTACATACTACTGAACAATACACTCTGTTTTATACACTACCGACCTTTGAATTCTAAAATATTGACTCCTGATCTCCTACAGATGCTCCTGATCTCTGCATTACATACTTCTGACCCCGCTGTTGCATTCAGTGGGCAGTACCACACACTGAACACAACCCATTCAACTGCATGTGGCATGCTAGTGCAGGGTTCAAGGGGTTAAAGCAGGCGATCAGGAGGTGATACAATGACTCCTTGCTGCCTGTAAATTCTCTCTAAAGAGCAATCTCAATGCTAGTGTAAATTAGAACTAACTATGCCTCTTGTTCGAAAAGTCTTTGGCCAACTGTTTGAGGGCGTGTGAAAAAGGGGGTGTGATTCTGTGATTTTTAAAGGGGAGGGATTCTGTAGTCCTCAGAGAATGGTAAGTGTAGAGTAGAAGGACAGAACAATATCAGATTATACGATTTCTGGAAGGATCAACTGTTATTTTTTTAAACTTTATCATTAAAGGAGACGTGCAGCTCTATATCCACCCTTCAAATCCTTACATATACATTATGTGTACATAACTCCACATATGTGAAATAATACAATAATGAAAACATTATTGTACTTACTTAAGCTGGCCATACATAATACAATTTCCTTTAGATTTACCTTCAACTATGTAGGGCAAGGGCCTGCCTGACTGCATACAAATTGTAAGTGTTTAGGTTTGACCTCATATTCTTTGGTTTTGATAACTTTTATTGTTTGTAAATCACATGTAGATTGTCCAAGTACACAAATTGAGCACTATAAATTGATTTGGATTATTAGACGTAAGCACAGTAATTTATTCATTATTGTTTTATTTTACATATGTGGAGCTATTTACACATGTATACGTATTGATTTGAAGGGTGGATATAGCACTGCATGCCTCATTTAATAATATCAATCAATCAATAACAAGAGTGATAGTGTGTGTCCAGCTGCTCATGGGGATTACTGTTTAATGCTAAATGCAGGAAGATTAGTAATATTGTTAATATTTAAAAAACATACTTAAAGTGATTGTTAAGTCTTGTTTTTTTTCTATAAAAAATAACAAACATGTTATACTTGCCTGCTCTGTGCAGTGGATTTGCACAGAGCAGCCCGGATCCTCCTCTTCTTGGGTCCCTCTTCTGTGCTCCTGGCCCCTCTCTCCTGTTGAGTGCCCCCGCAGCAAGCAGCTTGCTATGGAGGCACCCGAGCCAAGCTTCAGCTCCGTGTGTCCATTCAGACACGCAGCTGCGATTCGGGCCTGCCCCCTCTCTCTCCTGATTGGCTAACTGCCTTTGATTGACAGCAGTGGGAGCCAATGGCGCCACTGCTGTGTCTCAGCCAATCAGGAGGGCCGAGACACTCATGGCTATCGGTGGACAGAGATGGGGATCAGGTAAGTATTAGGGGGGCTGCTGCACACAGAAGGCTTTTTATCTTATGCATAGAATGCATTAAGATAAAAAAAACCTCCTGACTTTACAACCATTTTAACCACTTCAGCCCCGGAAGGATTTGCCCCCTTAATGACCAGGCTATTTTTTGCGAGAAGAAAAGAAGAAAAAAGAGCGCACCAGCCTAGTGCATTATCCTTGACAGGTTTATTTAATTAAAAACAAGATAAAAACTACTCACAAAGGTCGAAGAGAACAATCGCATAGTAATCGCACAGAGGCAATTATTCCAGTGGTAGCAGTTTTCCAGGTCCCAGGAAGGAGGCATACGGACTACTGCTGGCTAACGCGTTTCGAAGGTTACCCTTCTTCATCAGAGCCTATTTTTTGCGACACAGCACTGCGTCGCTTTAACTGACAATTACATGCGACACGAAACATTTTTTTTACTTTTTGCTATAATACATATCCAAAAAAACAAAACAAAAAAATCTATTAAAAAAAAAAATGTATTCGTCAGTTTAGGCCAATGTATAGTCTTCTACATATTTTTGGTAAAAAAAAAAAAAAAAAAAATCGGAATAGGCATATATTGATTGGTTTGCGGAAAAGTTAGCGCGTCTACAAAATATGGGATAGATTTATGGTATTTTTATTATTGTTACTAGTAATGGCGGCGATCTGCGATATTGTGGCAGACAGATCAGACACTTTTGACACTTTTTTGGGACTACTCACATTTATACAGCGATCAGCCACTGATTACTGTGTAAATGTCACTGGCAGGGACGGGGGTTAACATGCATTCCCTAGGTGTGTTCTAACTGTAGGGGGGATGGGCTGCCAGGGACATGACAGAGATCACTGTTCTCAATCACTGGGAACAGTAGATCCCTGTCATGTCCTGCCAGAATGGGGAATTGCCTTGTTTACAAAGGCAGTTCTCCGTCCTGCCTCTGTAATAGGCGATCACAGGTCGCTGGCAGACATCGAGGTAACCCGACGCTATTGCGCCTGCGCAAGCCGCCGTACAGCTACGGTGATTTGCGGAGGAGAGACGACCTATCACCGTATAACGGCGGCTGGTTGGCAAGCGGTTAACCGATACAACAAATCCTTTCCATAGTATATTGTAAAGACCAACAAGGACCAAATAAAGCTGCCCATAGAGGTGTAATTTTTATTCATTCAACCAGCAGGTTGAACGAAAAAAAAAATGACCCGATTCCCCCATCCGTACATTCGAAGGCGCTGAGGGGGATGGGGGACTAATCCCCCCACCGCTGTTTCTTTGTATTCTGACAGCGGGTAGACTTCTCTGCCGTCAGTGCTGCCGGCTATAGCCTGGGTGCAGTTCGAGCGACGAAAACCCGATAGGATGGTTAGGAAGAAGTCGATAGATAGATAGATAGATCAACTTCTCTTCAACCTACCTGCCTATACATGGATCTAAATTCAGCCGGTCCCTGTTGAACCAGCAGGAGTTTGTTCCATGTATGGCCAGCTTAACCGCTTCCCACCCATAGATCGTATATATATATATATGGCCTTGAGTTGAACTGATTATACCAGCATCATGACTGTAGCTGCAATAGATCCTGGAGTGTGTTTTTTCAGCCTGTGATTCTCTTTCTAGTAAAAGTGATCTGAGTGGCTGTACAACTGCTGGATCACTTTTACAGGCATTTGAAAGAGGGAGAGGGTTGGCCCCCTCTCGCTGCTGCCGCCACCTTTACTAGGCTCTCTAGTCCCATTGGGGTGCCCCGTAAAGATGCAACCGGCGACAGTGTAATGCTGTACACAGAGTGAAAGGAACTGACGTTGTTCTATTCCCTCTGTGATGTCGGTAACTGGAAGCAACAAGGTTGACCTCACTTCCAGTTTCGGTTTGCTGTTTACAATCCATTACCGGCTTCTGAAAGCATTTATCAAACTGATCTTGGGTTTATCAGATGCTTTGGAGGAGAGATGAGAGATATTGGGTCTAATAAGCCCTAGATCTCTTAATAAAGAGGACCTGTCGTGGCCCATGCTACCACAAGGGATGTTGTTCATCACCTGTGATAGCAATGAAGTTTATCAAAAAATAAATAAATAAATAAAATAAATTTAAATAAAGTAAAACATTTTTTTAAAGCGCTCTCGTTTCCCCATGCTTATGCGCAACTGATCCCCGCTGAGCAGGCGGATGACAGGTCCGTCTCCACTCATTGTGCAGAGACCAACCTGTCAGAGACCCGCTCTCCTCTATGGGAAGATCGGATGAAAGTCCGTTTTCATCTGATCCCCCAGACGGATGGAAAATAGATTCACCATTCGTCTGGATTTCATGGACAGGATCAGATCGGATAGCAGCGGGTGTTAGCGGACATGTCAACAATGACATCCGCAGCTCCATAGAGGCGAATGGAGCATCCAAAAAACTGACAGGCGGACCTGATGGGAAAGCCCATGTGAAAGGGGCCTTAGGCAGTGGTTCTCAACCTCAGTCCTCAAGTACCTCCAATAGGCCATGTTTTGGGAATTTCTCTTAGATAAAATAGCTGTCCAAAATACCAAGCCATTGACTCTGATTTAAAGCACCTGTGCAAGATAAAGGAAAACCTGCAAACATGGCCTGTTGGGGGGTACTTGAAGACTGAGGTTGAGAACCACTGGTCTAAGGTAACAGGAGTAGCAACAACACCCATTTAGTAGCAGGAGGAGTGAGACACCATGGAGGAGTGAGACACCATGGAGGAGTGAGACACCATGTATGGTGGAACAAAGCCCTTATTATGGCAGAGAATTTTGGTCACTAAAATTCTCTAAGAAACACAAGGGGCCAGCAGGTGACTCAGCCAAGCAAACTACACCCATAACTGAAGGTTTGACTGGACTGGTAAATGGGCTAGCATGAGCAATACAAACTTTAACCTGTCTGGGTTGATTGATGAGTTTCAGCAGCTGCCAAAAACAGACTTTGGTTGAACTAACACACCCAGCAGACATATAAGTGGAAATCTCTGTATGCTTTACTATTAACAGCATAATACCAAAGCTGTGTGCCAGAATCCCTTTCAGTACTATGTAATCACAGCTTCTCCCTTCCATTTACTGCTGCCAGATTTTTTGTGACCATTCAAGGATACCCTGTGGCTGTCCAGGCTCTGTAATGAGTAATCCTATACAGTACATAATACAGAACAGGAATTATAGAAGTAAACAGCCCCAGGAACCAAGGAGCCGGGAGGCAGACGTAGTACATGGATCCTCCAGTCATAAACCTTTTATAGAGTATTTTGGGAGTGCCAGGCTTAAAGCGGTACTACACCCCAAACCAAAACTGTAATATATTGCAATTAACCAATCATTAGATGTGGTGGCTGCATTCATTGTCTTTATTTAGGCTTGTCTGCCTCTGTTTCACCTGGTAATCTGGCTAGTAAAACACCTCCTATATTAGAGTGCCTCCACTCTGGATGAAGGAGCACAGGGACACCTTTGGACAGCAGCATTGTTGTCTGAGGGGAGTGTTAGATATATTAGCAGATTTAGATACGCTAACAAATTGAAGCTAAATTCCAGCTCACAAGATTTAGACAGTTAGCCCCGGTTCACACTGCCGCGATTTGTCATGCGACCCATTAACAGCAATGGAACTGTTCTAATCGGTCCGACTTAGAAAAAGGTTCCTGCACTACTTTGGTGCGACTTGCATTGACTTCTGTTAAAGAAGTCATATGCAAGCCACAATGAAGTCGGGAAGGGATGTCAGATTTGAAGCAGCGGCAGTGTGAACAAGGGCTTACAGCAACAGTGTCGTTCCCCTTGGCATAAAGGTTGCACGGGTTAACTGCTCATTTTTGCCTAGGAGGGAGGAGAAAGGAGATTTAGGCCTGGTTCACACCTATACATTTTTAATGCTTTTTGCAGATTTGCAATGGTTTCCTATGGAACACGTTCTGTAGTGCAAATCTGCACAATGCAAAAAGCACTAAAAATGCATAGGTGTGAACCAGGACTTACTTACCTAATCCTGCCAGCACAAGACCGGTCTGGTGCACCCGCAGTCTTGAATTGTGGACTATCCCTGATGTAATCAAGTCTAGAACAGGTTCCATGGAAGAGGAACAGTCCACCACTGGACCGTGGGGGAGCACCGGTTTCTGGTGGAATGAAGGTTTTCTCCTCACCCCTAGACAAAATGAGCAGTTGTCCCGTGCAGTGTGGGCACAGCCCCACTGCATTGTAAAGCGTGTATATTTTGCTCGGAGTTGGGCTTTAAACGGATTGTCTATACCTTCTAACTGCTATATCTGCAGAAAAGCTTGTTCTATTAAAAAACAACATACTTACTGGCTCGATCACCAAGTGAAAATAAAAGAAAGCCTAAGAAAGAAAATGAATGCAGCCGTTACATCTAAGAATTGGTGAGCTGCAATATAATAAATGTTTGCTTTTGGGTTTAGGAAAGCTTTAAAGCTGAACACTAAACAAACCACTAAATGCACAATACCCTGAGCTAAATACACAGTAAACCGATTAAATAAATATATGGATGCTGTTGTACCTGACAAAGGATTTGTGTCAATCCAAACTTTTATGTACACAGCTCTGCCACAAAGCACAGCCTTTTTGCCAGGGATAGGACAGTTCAGGGATAAGCTCTCCCCTCTTGTCAGCATGCCCTTTGCGTTGCAACACACCCGATTGGCTTCTTGTGCTGTTTTCCCCTCCCAATTTCTGAGCTCTGCTGTGCAAGGACTACAAGAGGCTGATACCAAGTTAATACCCAGTGAAGTGAATAGCCTTTGATGATACACAGGGATGAAACAAATCTCCCTGTCTAAGATTTACATGTATATCTGCTGTCTTCAGCTTTATATATTCTTTAGAAAGTTCAGATCCTGTTAGGAGATTTTCTCTTCCTGGTTAGCACTGCAGTGAAGCCTGAGCATACAGCCAAGACAGCTGATTGGAGGAAAGGCGCACCCACCCCCCATAGGTAGAAACTTTCAGCACTGTTGGTTGAATCGTTCAGCACTCTGCTAATCTATCTATCCTTCCCAACACAAAAATCAGCCTGCTTTTATCTCCTGTGACGGAAAACTAGTCAGGAGTTATCATGCTGATAACAGAAAACAGAGCAGGAGACAGCTACGGGACATAGTGCTTTGAAGAGAGATAAGAAAACACTGCAGATATATGTGCCCAACTCAAATTTCATGAATCAGGTTTACATCCACTTTAAATTTCAATAGCCCCAGGTATACAAAGGAGCGAGATATAGGCTGAAGAAAGTCTGTCTGTCAGTTTTTCAGATGTCTCCAGACTGAACCACAATGTACAGCCATGGCCAAAAGTTTTGAGAATGACACAAATATTCATTCTTTACAAAGTCTGCATACACGTTTTTGATCCACTGAAGTATATGGAACAAAAAAAAACAGAAAAAAATGTCTGGCCCTTTACATAAAATGCACAGATGTGAACGTGACCCATAGGAAACCATGTTAAATGGACTGTAATGTGTTTCTGCATAATGCAAAATGCAATAAAAAAATGCCACCATGGCCAAGACCAAAGAGTTGTCCAAGGATGTCAGGGACAAGATTGTAGACTTACACAAGCCTGGAATGGGCTACAAGGCCATCGCCAAGCAGCTTGGTGAGATGGTGACAACAGTTGGTGCGATTTTTTGCAAATGGAAGAAACACAAAATAACTCTCCCTCAGTCTGGGGCTCCATGTAAGATCTCACCTCATGGAGTTTCAATGATCATGAGAACAGTGAGGAATCAGCCCAGAACTACACAGGAGAATCTTGTCAATGATCTCAAGGAAGCTGGGACCATAGTCACCAAGAAAACAATTGGTAACACACTACGCCGTGAAGGACTGAAATCCTGCAGCGCCCCCAAGGTCCTCCTGCTAAAGCACATGTACATGCCCATCTTAAGTTTGCTAATGAACATCTGAATGATTCAGAGGAGAACTGGGCGAAAGTTTTGTAGTCAGATGAGACCAAAATCGAGCTCTTTGGCATCAACTCAACTCACCGTGTTTGGAGGAGGAGGAATGCTGCCTATGACCCCAAGAACACCATCCCCACCGTCAAACATGGAGATGGAAACATTTTGCTTTGGGGGCGTTTTTCTGCTAAGGGGACAGGACAACTTCACTGCATCAAAGGGCCATATACCATCAAATCTTGGGTGAAATCCTTCTTCCCTTAGCAAGGGCATTTAAAATTCGTATTTCAGCATGACAATGACCCAAAACACACGGCCAAGGCAACAAAGGAATGGCTCAAGAAGAAGCACATTAAGGTCCTGGAGTGGCCTAGCCAGTCTCCTAACCCCTAACCCCTAACCCTAATCCCATGGAAAATATGTGGAAGGAGCCGAAGGTTCGAGTTCCCAAACGTCAGCCTCGAAAACTTAATGACTTGGAGAGGATCTGCAATAGGAGTGGGACAAAATCCCTCCTGAGATGTGTGCAAACCTGGTGGCCAACTACAAGAAACGTCTGACCTCTGTGATTGCCAACAAGGGTTTTGCCACCAAGTACTAAGGGGCCAAATATTTATTTCAATCATTAAAATGCAAATCAATTTATAACTTTTTTGAAATGCGTTCTTCTGGATTTTTTTGTTGTTATTCTGTCTCTCGCTGTTAAGATAAACCTACCATTAAAATTATAGACTGATCATTTCTTTGTCAGTGGGCAAACGTACAAAATCAGCAGAGGATTTTTTTCCCTCACTGTATACTGCAGAATGTTATGAAAAGTGATCAGATGAATTGCAATAAATTGCAAAGTCCCTCTTTGCCATGAGAATTAACTTAATACCATCAAAACAATTTTACTGCAATTGTGAAGAAGGCTTCATGGTGCCCAAGAAAGTCCAGCAAATGCCAGGGTCATCTCCTACAGTGGATTCAGCTGCGGGATGGGGGCACCACCAGTGCAGAGCTTGCTCAGGAATGGCAGCAGGCAGGTGTGAGTGCATCTACATGCACAGTGAGGCGAAGACTTTTGGAGGATGGTCTGGTGTCAAGAAGGGCAGCAAAGAAGCCACTTCTCTACAGGAAAAACATCAGGGACAGACTGATATTCTGCAAAAGGTTCAGGGATTGAACTGCTGAGGACTGGGGTAAAGTCATTTTCTCTGATGATTCCCCATTCTAATTGTTTGGGGCATCTGGAAAAAACCTTGTCCAGAGAAGAAAAGGTGAGCACTACCATCAGTCCTGTGTCATGCCAACAGTAATGCCGCGTACACACGGCAGGACATGCCAACGGGCTAAACTCCGTTGGCATTTCCGACGGAAAGATTTAGAACATGTTCTATATCTGAGTCGGAAATGCCAACAGAAAAAGTCCGATGGGGCATACACACGGACTTTTTCTGTCGGGAAGTTCGGCCGGGTGTACGCGGCATAAGAGTGCTTTCACACTGAGGCATTGGGGGTGTCGGCGGTAAAGCACCGCTATTTTTAGCGGCGCTTTACCATCATTTTAGCGGTGCCAAAAAGGGTTAAAACCGCCCGCAAAGCGCTGCTGCAGCGGCGCTTTGCCGGCGCTGCCCATTGATTTCAATGGGCAGGGGCGCTTTAGGAGTGCTGCAAAGATGCTGCTTGCAGGACTTTTTTTACCGTCCTGCAAGCACATCGCTCCAGTATGAAAGCACTCGGGCTTTCACACTGGAGTGAGAGGAGAGGCTCTTTACAGGCACTATTTTTAGCGCTATAGCACCTGTAAAGCGTCTCAGTGTGAAAGCAGCCTAAAGCATCCTGAGACCATTCATGTGTGGGGTTGCTTCTTAGCCAAGGGAGTGGGCTCACTCACAATTTTGCCTAAGAACACAGCCATGAATAAAGAATGGTTCAAAAACCATCCAAGAACAGTTTGGTGATGAACGTCTGCACGTTTCTGTGCATGTCGGGCAAGCGCATGATTTTGCACGTTACTGACACGCATAGATATGAGCCTAAGGCTGCTTTCACAATGAAAGCGTCGGCTGTTAGCGGTAATGCGGCGCTCGTCTTAGCGGCGCTTTACCAATGTTTAAGGGGCACTTTTGCGCCGCTTTTCGGCCGCTAGCGGGGCGCTTTTAACCCCAAAGAAGGGGGTACAAACTCCCGTGTTGCGGCACTTCGGAAGCACTGCCCATTCATTGCATGGGCAAAGATGCCGCTTGCAGGACTTTTTCTAACGTCCTGCAAGCGCACCGCCCGGGTGTGCAAGCCCTTGTTGCAGAGAACGGGAGGCAGTTTTCAGGAGCTTTACAGGCACAATTTCTAGCGCTAAAACGCTTGAAAACTGCCTCAGTGTGAAAGGGGTCTTGGTGATGTATCAATGAATACATTTAACCATCTGCTACTAAAACTCACAAAAATAAAGTTTTGACTCTTCACACTTTGAGAAGTTTTTGTGGCACACATGTAGAGTAGAGCCTGTCAGGGGACCATCCCAGATCACATGCTGCAATTTCCCACCTCCAAAATACTGGCTCTTCAAAACATTCACACAGGACAATAAGGACCACTCTGCACACAATGCCATGGAGGTAATGCATTGTGCCACTTCCAAGGACAACATTTAAAGTCAGAAGCTGCCCTGGAAGTCAGGGAAGAAGTGTTACCTTCAAAATACCCCCCAATCCCTCCAGAGTCCCCCCTCACCTTGTCCCCTCTGGAGAGCTGTGCATCCTCTATGATATGCTCTACTCATCAGTCACTGGAGCTCCCTAGGGACACGCCCCCTCTCCTCCACCTGCATGGCCCATTGCCAGCTCCTGGGAGTCTGTGTGTACCCGTCTCCATGGCAACCCCCGCACAAAGACTTGCGTTCCAAGCCTCTCTCTAAAGCACAGCCAGGATTGGATGGCGGGGGGAACATGCCTAACTCCAGCTGCTGCTGGGCTCCACGTGCGCAGTGCTGTGAGACTGGAGATGTGTGCTGACCCTCAGGATTCACATATGTCATCAGATCACTATTCAGCTCTCCAAGTTTGTCACTTTTTTAAAGTGGAGCAAACCTGTTTTACTTTTTTTTTTTAACGTTTTTTTTATTTTTTAAGTAAAGTAAACCTGTTCCTTACCAATAAAAGAAATGTAAGATGTGCACTTGACAGTAAGGTTGACAGTTTACCTGGGAAAAAAAACAGGATTTTTCTACTTACCCAAGACCTCGCTTAGACGTGCTTTGAAATGTGCCCATTATCGCCCCTATTGGGTTAAGATACGGTTCTGATGCGTTTTACGATTGTAAACTGCTGGCACTAGATAAATCCTGAATAATAATAACAATTTGTTTATTTATATTATTTATTTCAGGTACTTATATAGCGCCGTCAATAACAATAACGCTTCCCAGACGCCTCCTCCTGTATTGGTTTTCGATTGTATGGATTTATGTACAATCTTCTCTGCTAGTAAAGCCGCATACACACGATCAGATTTTCCGACAGGAATTGTGTGATGACAGGCTGTTGGCGGAAAATCCGACCGTTTGTACGCTCCATCGGACAATTGTCGGATTTTCCACGGACAAATGATGGATGGCAGGTTTTAAAATTTTCCACGGACAAATGTCTGTAATCGGATTTTTTGAGCGTGTGTACACAAGTCCGTTGGACAAAAGTCCAAAGTATAAACACGCATGTTCGGAAGCAAGCACTAGCCAGAAGCGATCGGTCTTGTAAACTAGCGTTCGTAATGGAGAATTAACATTCGTGACGTGGCAAATTATGACAGCTCGAAATGCAGCGCACAATTCTCTTCTTCTTTAATGGAATAATAATGAAGCTGCTTTGCTGGTGATACTGATAGAGTTCTGCCAAACGTATTTAAAAAGGCTTTTTTTTTCTAGTGATATCAAGAATAATATTATGTTTTTTATTTTTAAAGAGCTGAAAAACCACGTAGTACGTCTAGTACATCACTACGTTCGTAATCGTTGGCCAATAATTGTTTGGCCGTGTGTATGCAAGAAAAGTTTGGGCCAACGCCCTTCGGACAAAAGTCCATGGTTTTCTTGGCCAACAATCCGATCGTGTGTGCGAGGCTTTACGCTTTTTTTTTAAACATCTCTAATGTGCTGTAAACACCATAGGGACATTTTATGGAACGTTTGCAGCCTGATTACATTGACATATTGTAAATGGAAGTGTTTAGGGAGCAGTAAGGCAGAGTTCACAAATGCTTTAAAAGCAGAAGTTTCATGGGCATTTTTGAAGCCCCACAAATGCCTGTCAAAACTGTGTAGATTGCAGCAACCAGTGTTGTTCATAGTTTGTGTCAATTTGCCTCAATTTGTGTCAATTCACATCGTGCCAAAATGGACCGGACGTGTCATTTTTCAGACATTAGGCCCCATTCACGAATCGCAGGCAGAAATGGCGCGATTCATCCTACAATTCCAATTCATGGCAAAATGCGCATCGTGTCTCAAGAGTGGTGTGATTTTTGACTTGACTGTCATGTGACAAAACGTGAAAATTGTAGCAAACAGCACATGTGAAAACGCACCTGACTCAGGGCCAAAATTTGGTCCTTGAGCTTCTTTGCCATGACAAACGTGCATAGGGCAGCTCACTCAAATGAACGCATGACACACGTTTCCACGTGTAAATCAGTCTTTAAAAATCGCTAGCAGGAATGCGCATTACCGCTACGTCTGATGATCTTACTGCTCAACAAATGTTTCCATTGATGTCAATGTAAAGGCACTGAAAACACGCCATCCCTATGGCCTTTACAGACTGAGATACAATTTACCAGCAGAGATGCTAGTACCAAAATCCTTACAATAAAAAACCAACACAGAGGAGGAGTCTGTAAAGCGTTATCACAATGCAAATGTGTAAAAAACGCATTACAGATGCATCTTAACGCAATAGGTGCAATAATGGATTTTCAAAGCACATCTAAATGAGGCCTAAAGCCTGCCAAGTAACACGTTTTGGTCAATATTGGAGCAATGCAAGTGCAACCGTGTGTAACAATAATGAGCGCTGCAATGTACACACTATTATGACAAGCGATCGTGGGACTTCAAAAATGCCCATGAAACACCTGCTTTAGATGCTAGTGTAATTTTAGCCTGAAGTCCATTTTTGAACTTCATGAAAGAGGAAGTCTAGGTATGTTCTTTGTTGCATAGGTGCATTGGTCCAGCTTGGCTCATTGTAACTGTGCATATAACTACTGTACTTTGATGGATTGCTGTGGAAGGTGACATTCACTGTAGTATTTGGCATTACTACAGTGATCTATACAATTTTCTGAGTCAAGCGTTGCACATTAACTATAGGAGCTCCATTGCCATTAACAAAACACCTTGGAGGGCAATTTCTAAAACTGGAAATAAAAACAAGGACACAGTAAGGCGCAAGTATCTAATGCATAACCACAAAAAAATGTATTTGAGCAAATTAAAATTGGAAAAACACATAGACCACAAGCTGAGCTGCATCCGCCTAGCATTTGAAATAGTTGCACAGTCCTGTTCAACAGTGGAATACCTCTGAGCGCTGGAAGTGATTTATTTTGTACTTAGGCTCCGTTCACACTTTGTGTATGGTGCGATATTGCATGTGATTTGCACCGCACTGCAGTGCAAATCACATGCGATGTCCGTGCGATTTCAGCCATACAGCTAGTATGGCTGACAGCGCATTGCATTCGGCCAAACTCGCACAGGACCTTTTTTTTTGGTCCGCACCAGAATCGGATCACATGGGTGTTCACACCCATGCAATCCAATTCATGTCCAAACTGTCAGTTCGCAGTGCGATATGCGAGCTGAAATGGGGGTGTCATTAACAATGTATTGATACTCCCATCAGTTCGCATATGGCAGTGTGAACTGCCGCGCGAGTCGGATGCAATGCGGGAACCCGCAGCGGATTAGCAGGGTTCCTGCATCGCACAAGTGTGAACCAAGCCTCAAAGTGGCAATAAGCCTAACTTGCAGAAGATTCAGTCTCTTTTGCAATAACAAAAACTTGGCTGCTTGCAGTTTTCTACCGAATGTACACTGAACGGTGAAGCTTAGTGCGCATTCCCAGCACACTTTGGTAGTACCAGAATGACTGACTCCTCTGCGCATGTGAAGGATGACGTCATCCCCCGCCAGCCAATCAAAAGGCCAAAAACCAGGCACTCGGGGAGAAGATGACATCGGTCAGCAAGGGATGTAACCGCTACATCGCTGGAGGTGAGTATACTGGGGAGTAGGGATGAGCTTCGCGTTCGAGTCGAACGTAATTGGCCGTTCGACCATTCATTGACTTACAAACATTATGGGCCATTCGCGCCAAATTCAAGTGGCGTGTCGCGGCCCATAATTCACTGCGGCATCGCAGTGCATTGCTGGCTGATGATTGGCCAACATGCACTATGACCCGCATGCTTTGGCCAATCACAGCACGGTAAGAACGGAGAGCCATAATTGGCCAAAGGCAGGGTGGCTTTGGCCAATTATGCCTCAGGGGATTTAGTACACGCCCCACACTATATAAGGCCGCCTGGAAGTCGGCCTTGTGTAGTGTGTTCCGGCGTGCTGAGAGATAGAGAGAGAGACAGTGTCATTTCATTTGAGTTAGATAGAGCGGGCAGGCTAGTCAGTTAGCTGCAGTCAGTGTATTTAGTATATAAATGCATCCCAGGTGTTGTGTGTGTGTGTGTGTGTGTGTGTGTGTATATATATATATATATATATATATATATATATATTTATACACACTGTATTCAGTTTAGCTAGATCCGTTCCTGTTATTCTCTTCCTAATATACTTACAGGCAGGCAGCTGCAGTATTTTCAGTCAGTGTACTGTATCCTGTGCACAGTGTGCAACTAAAGCTAACTGCAGACAATTGCTGGTGTTCTCTTCCTAATAATACCACAGGCAGGCAGCTGCAGTATTTTCAGTCAGTGTACTGTATCCTGTGCACAGTGTGCAACTAAAGCTAACCGCAGACAATTTCTTGTTGTTCTCTTCCTAATAATGCCACATGCAGGCAGCTGCAGTATTTTCAGTCAGTGTACTGTATCCTGTGCATAGTGTGCAACTAAAGCTAACTGCAGGCAATTGCTGGTGTTCTCTTCCTAATAATACCTCAGGCAGGCAGCTGCAGTATTTTAATTCAGTGTACTGTATCCTGTGCACAGTGTGTAACTAAAGCTAACTGCAGACAATTGCTGGTATTCTCTTCCTAATAATACTTCAGGCAGGCAGCTGCAGTATTTTCAGTCAGTGTACTGTATCCTGTGCACAGTGTGCAACTAAAGCTAACTGCAGACAATTGCTGGTGTTCTCTTCCTAATAATACCACAGGCAGGCAGCTGCAGTATTTTCAGTCAGTGTACTGTATCCTGTGTACAGTGTGCAAGTAAAGCTAACTGCAGACAATTGCTGGTGTTCTCTTCCTAATAATACCTCAGGCAGGCAGCTGCAGTATTTTCATTCAGTGTACTGTATCCTGTGCACAGTGTGCAACTAAAGCTAACTGCAGACAATTGCTGGTGTTCTCTTCCTAATAATACTTCAGGCAGGCAGCTGCAGTATTTTCAGTCAGTGTACTGTATCCTGTGCACAGTGTGCAACTAAAGCTAACTGCAGACAATTGCTGCTGTTCTCTTCCTAATAATACCACAGGCAGGCAGTTGATTCAGCTAGCTGCAGTATATTAGTGTACTGTATACTGGGCACAGTGTGCAGCTAAAGCTCACTGCAGACAATTCCTGTTGTTTTCTTCCTAATAATACTACAGGTAGGCAGGCGATTCAGCTAGATGTAGTATAATCAGTATATATATATATACATCCCAGCTTTGTGCAGCTACATCTCACTGCAGGCCATTCCTTGTGTACCTATTCCAATACATCAAAGACAGTATGTCTGGAAGGCCAACAAGGAGAGGCAGACAGTCACAGGCCAATAAAAGAGGGCAAGAAGGTTCTGTGTCTAGAGGCAACAGTGCTGGTCGTGGACAGGATGCATCCTCATCAGCACATGGCCGCAGGGCACGCTTGTCCTTTTTCTCGGCAGCTGGCCGTGTTGAGCCACAACATCCCGAAGAGTTGGTAGAGTGGATGACCAAGCCGTCCTCAGCCTCCTCATCCTCTGTCACCCAGGCTACCTTGGCTGCCAATGCAGGTGCCAAAACGGCCTATTCCTTGGACTCGAGGTCATCATCAGTTACTCCTTCCCTAGCCCCACCGGAGGAGTCCCCCGAACTGTTTGATCACAGTGTAGGGTACATGCTGCAGGAGGATGCGCAGCGTTTTGAAGGCTCCGATGATTGTACCCAGCTTGAGGAAGGCAGTAAAGTGAGCCCAGAGAGAGGGGTTGCCCAAGAAGGACAACAAACTGGCAGTCATGTTCCCCCAGCTGCAGCATACTGCCAGGTTTGCTCCAGTGACGAGGAGGGAAGGGATGATGAGCTCACTGACTATAGGTGTGCGCAGCCTATTGCATTAGGGTGTGCACCCCAAATGTATTAAAAACATGGACAGTGTTAGTAGGGCAGTGGACAGTGGGAGTAGAGCAGAGGTTGGTGTCAGTAGGGCAATGGACAGTGTCAGTAGTTTTTTATTTTTATTATATATTTTAATTTTTTACAATTTTTTTTAGGAGCCCCGTTGGGGGGCATTGGTGCAATAGCAGCAGGGGGAATCGGTGCCTCTCAAGGTGATTAGGTTGTGCCCAGGCACACCCGGCACACCCCCTGCGCACGCCTATGTCACTGACTCTACGTGGGTGCCTGATAGGAGGGAGGAGGAGGAGGCACATCTCCAACGAGGTAGGATGCCCTCCAGGGGCCAGCTTAAGGGCAGCCAACCGACTGCATCACACCGCAGAGCTCCGCAAGTGCAGGGAGCTGGTGACTCCGCGCGTTAATCCAAAAGTTCTTTGGTGTGGGCCTTTTTTGAGACGTGTGCAGCAGATCGCACCATTGCTATTTGCAACATATGTCTGAAGCGTATCAAGCGTGGACTAGATGCATGTCGAACTCCAATGCAGCCCGTTGGCAACACTACCTAAAAGACCCACACCAAAGAACAAGGCGGACCTCTCCTTGCTCCTCCTCATCAGCTGGGATCTCCAACCCCACTATACCTTCAGTCCTCTCAGAAACCTGCATTGAGAGGAATGAAGGTGTAGAATTAGGTGTGCCATTGCCAAGTACTTGCAGCAATCTGCTATCGGTCCACCAACGTCCGATTCTAGCAGGCAGATTTCCTATCTTTCAGTGCGCACTGGGTGATTCTGCTGGCATCTGGGAAGGATGCAGGACAGGGTGCAGTAGTTTTGGAGGTTCTTCCACCACCACGCCTCCAAAATTCTACTAGTGGTGATTCTGCCACAGCTCTCTCCTCCACCCCCTCCTCTTCTTCCTCCTCCATGGCCTCTTCCTGTGTTGATTTGTCCTCGGAAACCAGCGGTGCTCCATAGGCGTTCAAGGGGCTACACAAGCACGCAGGCAAAAAGATGCCATGCAGTGCTTGAGCTGGTATGCTTGGGGGACAGGAGCCACACTGGGGCAGAGATTCTGTCAGCTCTGCAGGGGCAGGCTCAGAGGTGGTTGACGCCAAGCCAGCTTAAGCCAGGAAAGGTGGTTTGCGACAATGGCACCAACCTACTCTCCGCCCTCCGACAGGGACAACTGACCCATGTGCTCTGTTTGGCTCACGTCCTTAACTTGGTGGTGCAGCAGTTCTTGGGCAGGTACCTGGGCTTACATGATGTCCTGAGGCAGGTCAGGAAATTCTGTGTGCATTTCTGCCAGTCATATAATGCCAGTGCTCGGCTGGCTGACCTCCAAAAGGAATTAAACCTGCCAAAGAACCACCTAATCTGTGAAATCGCGTTTCCAGAGCCTGGGAGGTTACAATTTCCTGGTCCTCCTGGACAACGTGTTGCTGAGGCTTCAGTCAGTCACAGAAGGAGCGGTGGAGAAGGTGGCCGTCTGACCGATGCGTTTAGACAATTTTTTAGTCCGCAGCCCCAAGGTATGATCGGTTCAAGCAACCATCGCCAGCGTCTGATTCACATGGTGCAGGAATACCTAGGGGCAAGATTTGGACACCTTTCCCACCGAAAATCCTCTGGATTACTGGGTCTTGAGGATGGATCACTGGCCAGAGCTTTGCAATTGAGCTACTGGCCTGTCCTGCATCCAGCGTTCTTTCGGAACGCACATTCAGTACTGCTGGAGGCTTTGTAACTGATTACAGGGTGCGCCTGTCCACCGAATCGGTCGATCGGCTGACCTTCATAAAAATGAATCAGTCTTGGATCACCAGCTACCAAGCACCTGATGCTGATGTAACCGAATATTTTTTTTTTTTTAATGTGAGATCCCTTCAAGACTGCCTTTGCTAATGCTGAGTGACTATCCTGTTATGCTGAGTGACTATCCTCTTCCTCCTCAATGTTCATGCTGATAGCTTGTAAGAACATTTTTGGTTCTGGGCACCGCCACCAGTGGCTAAGGCACAATTTTTTTGCCCCTGTTTAACAGGGGCGTGTAATCACAATTTTTTGATGCAATACTTTACAGCAGGGATTATTCCTGAGCTCCAACTAGAGTGTCTGTGAGGGGTTGCAGTGTTGTGGCACCAGCACCAGTGCCTAAGGCCCAATTTTTCAGCCCCTGTTTAACAGGGGCGTGTAATTACAATTTTTGATGCAATACTTTGCAGCAGGGCTCATTCCTGTGCTCCAACTAGAGTATCTGTGAGGGGTTGCAGTGTTGTGGCACCAGCACCAGTGCCCAAGGCCCAATTTTCTGCCCCTGTTTAACAGGGGCATGTAATTACAGTTCTTGATCTAATATTTCACAGCAGGGCCCGTTCCTGCGCCCACCAAGAGTAACTGTGAGGCCTTACAGTGTTGTGGCAACACCACAACACCGTCCACCACCAAAGGCCCAATTTTTCTGACGTTGTTCAACAGGGGCATGTAATTACTATTCTTGATCTAATATTTCACACCAGGGCCCGTTCCTGCGCCCACCAACAGTAACTGTGAGGGCTTACAGTGTTGTGGCAAGACCAACACCTAAGGCCCAAATTTCTGCAGAGTATATAGGGCAGGCCCCTACTTTCAAACATCCAACTTACAAACGACTCCTACTTGCAAATGGAAGGAGACAACAGGAAGTGAAAGGAAATCTACCCCTAGGAAGGGAAATTCTCTCCTGTAAGAGTGCCTTGTTTCACTAAAAGCCCCAAATTTTCAAAATCCAATTGTCATTGGGACAGAAAGTGAGGTGAAATCTTCTGAACAGGTGCACAGACAGCAAAACAAATATTACAGGGGTGATAACTTCATGGAGGTAAACCAGCTGGCCTTAAATGTAAAGGGATTTATAAACTTAATTTGACCCCAAGAAGAGGTGACTTCGATAAAATACTCTACCAGAAGGAAAAGATGTGGATATTTAACCTGAGAAGCATGCAGCCTTCAGGGTTAAACAATGAGCTTAACCTGTCTGTTTTCTTGGAGCAGTAATGACTGACCTTTTCCAAATCAAAATTATCTGAGTGGCTATCTTGCTTCATAAACATCTTCTCCCTCTGAAGGGGTGTGTGGAACTTGTATTTACCAACAGTACCTTCTATTGGAACCTATAACTGTACTTATAAGGCATGACTAAAATAACTACTACATGAGGGGATTTTCTGTACCTAATTTGTTGGCAATAGGTGAATGCACGGGGTGAAAGTCTATTTTTCATATATGTGATAACCCTTCCCTATGTTTTCCAAAAAGCTTAAAAATAGATTTTTTGGCTGGATCTACACGTAAAAAATGTACCAGTTCAAAATTACAAACAGATTCTACTTAAGAACAAACCTACAGTCCCTGTCTTGTTTGCACCGCCTGTATCCTGCTGTTCAGAGTACATAGGGCCAGGGGGCCCCATGCCTTTCCTTTTTTTTTATTTGGGTGCGGGGTTCCCCTTAATATCCATACAAGACCCAAAGGTGCTGGTAATGGGCTGGGGGGGGGGGGGGGTTCTCAATGATTTTCATCCATATTGCCGGGACCAGACAGTTTTAAATGACCTTTTTTCCTTTAGAAATGTCATTTTGAGCAGGGACTGTTCTAAACACGGGAAACACGCGCCACTTTACATACATACTATAGACACCCCCCAAGCACGATATGTTCTGTTCTGACAGGTGTGACAGATCGTGTCTTCCTATTAGCTAGGAACCACAATCCGTCACTTCCTGTAGTTAGTCCCTCCCCTTCAGTTAGAATCACCTCCCAGGGAACACAGTTAACCCCTTCACCGCCCCCTAGTGTTAACCCCTTCACTGCCAGTGGCATTTTTACAGTAATCAATGCATTTTTTTTCGCACTGATTGCTGTATTAATGCCGAAGGTTCCAAAAATGTGTCAAAATTGTCCGATGTGTTCGCCATAATGTCACAGTCATGAAAAAAATCGCAGATCGCCGCCATTACTAGTAAAAAAGTAATAATAAAAATGCTATAAATCTATCCCCTATTTTGTAGATGCTATAACTTTTGAGCAAACCAATCAATATATGCCAAAAATATGTAGATTACATATCGGCCTAAACTGAGAAAAAAAAACGTTTTTTTATATATTTTTGGGGGATATTTATTATCGTAAAAAATAATGTGTTTTTTTCAAAATTGTCGCTCTTTTTTTGTTTATAGCGCAAAAAATGAAAACCGCTGAGGCGATCAAATACCACCAAAAGAAAGCTCTATTTGTGGGAAAAAAAGACGTCAATTTTGTTTGGGTACAGTGTCGCAGGACCGCGCAATTGTCAGTTAAAGCGACACAGTGCCGAATCGCAAAAAGTGCTCTGGTCAGGAAGGGGGTAAATTCTTCCGGGGCTGTTCCATACCTCCCAACTTTTTGAAATGGAAATGAGGGGCACCTATTAGCAAAAGTATGTAGGCTTAGGAGTGGACACACCCCCTGCCACGCCTCTTAAAAAAGAATTGTACAAAAAAAAGATTAGTTAAACCCACAAGTTTTTTATTTTTATTTTTTCAACTACTATTCCTTTATATTGGCTTTTGATATTTACAAATGCAGCAATTTAGAAGTTGGATGACAGGTTTAGCGCTGGGAAACACTTTTGAAAGATAAATAATGCATTTTATATGCAACTATATAGATCAGACCAAAATGAGGGACAAATGAGATGGAAATAGGGACAGAGGTTCCAAATCAGCTATGCTGTTCAGACTGCAGTTGATAGCAAGGGTACAGGTGTTCAGGTCAGGAGACCTTTTTTTGTTTATTTCTGATCCTGGGGGATTTTTTTTCACATCTCAGTGGAGATTTTACATCCAACCACTGTGCCGCAACTGCCATAGCCACATTGGCATGTGGTTGCAGCACAGTACCAAAGATATCAATAGGCGGGTTTGAGGATTGCACAGCCACTGACATGCCGAATTATAATTGTGAAGTATTGTGGCCACAGCAATGGTGAACTCACCCCTCTCACCAACTTGTAAATTTGAAGGTGGGCGGAGAGGGGAGATAAACAAGCAGATCAACCACCTGTTTTTATCCATGTGACCTAAGCCTTATTCTGAGACAATTGGAATATACTGCCACCTTCAGTCAGTAAGAATCATACTTCCTGGAGGCACAAGTATAACCCACATGTCCAAGACTCTTACGGTCCTTTGTCCCTCAATCGACAATAATTTGAGACAGAGAAAATTCCCCTAGTGGACTTTTAAGGCACATATAAAGGAATATTTAGGAGAGTATGTAGAGTAAAACGCCAGTTTATTCGTAACAAAAAAGTTTCTCAAGTAAATATCAAACAAGTGACATAAGTAAAAACAGGGAATGCAGTTCTATAGATATAAAACTAGTGATACCAATACGCTTGTACCCGACGCGTTTCGGAGTTGCTTTTTGCCTCCTTCTTCAGGGGTGATTGTAAGCTTTAAACAGAGATTTCTGTGTAGGAAATGGCATATATAACATATATATAGTAAATATGCGTAAAAATCAAACCAAAGAGCGTAGAAATACATAAATATACATTTCTTCGTTTACACTTACATTGGTATCTATAGTTATTGGTTATGCATTCCAAGAGGTTTAAAAGAAGACAAACGTGTTGACACATACTGCCCATCAGACGCGTCCCCTGAGCATGGTGTATAGAGCTTTGATGGAGTGTCTCCAAAGTATTATATAGCCTCCATCGAGGTAGAGGTAAATAGGTAGACAAATATGGGGTAGTTTTACTTCCTTTCAATAGGAATAAAGGCCCATTAATCAAGGGCGTATAAGAGTTTGGATCTGAGATCACACTGAGGCCAAATGCGGATCCTGTAGATTATGAAAATATATAGATAAGTACATGTATGTAAAACATATAAGTGGCTGGGATATTGGGTA